>NC_058081.1:457278981-457990481 GCF_014858855.1 Bufo gargarizans | reverse complement strand
AGAAATACATTTCTGAACTGGAAGGGACATATTTGGACACCTCCTGAGAGTGCCGTGGGTAGAGCTTATGTGCAAATGCTTCCAAATTAATCAGCCTTTCCTTAAACAGATATTGCTCTCTAATCGGACAACATCTATTTAATCCAGTGAAAATCTCCTACTGACCCGAAGTGAACCTCTGTTAGACATGGTTCTGAAAGGGGGGATCAGTCCCTGAGGAAGGTCTTTTAAAACAGGGTCAACCAAAAAAGGTGATATAACATTCATATGGACACCAGTCCCACCAACAAATGTTTATCAGCATGTTGCGGCTCCATGGTTCAGTGAGACTGGCATCAGTGTGCTATACCCCACCGTTGCTAATGAGGACCCGCTGGCAGCTTTCACTAAGAACATTGCTCTCAGAGCCAGCAGCCTTAAGATCCCCCTCAAACCAAGGTGGCAGCTTTTACATGGGGGTGTAGGAACCCGAGTGTTGATCAATAGAATTTCCTTGGTACCGTCCTGACCCGATCACGCTCTTTTATAAC
This sequence comes from Bufo gargarizans, assembly GCF_014858855.1. NCBI lineage: Eukaryota > Metazoa > Chordata > Amphibia > Anura > Bufonidae > Bufo > Bufo gargarizans. Next base: position 457,989,951 of record NC_058081.1, on the reverse strand, counting down.
CGTAATCCAGTCAGATTTTACACAGGGAGGCATATACAAAATAAATCTACATAACATTCCTAAGCTAAAGAGAAAGTCCACTATAGTCATCCTACGCTAATATAAATTTACACGACAGTTCTGATGCTCCTGCTCCTCCTCCTCATTAGTCATTTCATCAGCAATCGATCACCAAAGCGAATGCTAAGAGACAATAGTGTGCCTACACTCATCCAACGGTGCAGAAGCTAAATGTGCTCCTGGCCAAGTTGCTGGTGCTACTGTACCTCCCTTTCCAAAAAGTAGACTCTGCACCTTTCAGAGAACTGATTGCTTGTGCTGAGGCGAGGTGGAGAGTCCCAAGCTGACAATTCTTTGCCAAAAAAGCAGTACCAGCCCTGTACATGTATGTAGAACAGAAGGTGGACTAGTCCTTGAGCCTGTCGTGTCTGCCAAAGTGCACGGTAACACTGACGTGTGGAGCTATAACTAGGGTCAGGGACAATACATGTCCATTACAGCCCACTGGGTGAATGTCGTTCCTGCTCAGGCACACCAGCAACTTGGCCAGGTGATGCCGCTTCTGCCTTCACAATGCCACACCGTTGGTCCAGCGGCAATGTCCGCCTCTGTCTCTTCATCCTCCACCCTGTTCTCAACTTTCACTGCAGGGAAAATGCACAGTGCCCCTCCAGCATACCACATGTGTAGGGCACGGCAGTGTCAAACTGTTCTGCACCTTGTTTGCCTGGGCAAATGGAGTCACACAGGAGAGGAACTGCTCCGTGTCCTTCTAAAAATAGAATCCTGCCTTTCTCCACGACAACTGAAAATCGGAACCATGGTAACCGACAACGGGAAGAACATGGTGTTGGCGCTGCATCTTGGACGGCTTAGCCATGCGCCCTGCATGGCACAGTGTTCAATCTGGTTGTCAAGCGGTTCCTGAAGTCTTCCACCCGTCTGCAAGACATTCTAAAAATGGCCAGGAAACCTTGCATGCACTTCAGCCTCTCCTACACCGCAAAGCACACCCTCCTTGAGCTGCAGCGGCAGAACGGCATCCCCTAACATAGGCTGATATGCGACATTTCCACCCGTTGGAATTCCACCCTCCAAATGTTGGACCGACTATACGAACAGAGAAAGGCCATAAATGATTTCTTGATGATCCAAGCGGACAGGAGTACTCCCCTGTGTAATTTCGATGTCAGCCAGAGTCAGCTCATGCGCGATGCCTGCCATTTGCTCAGGCCCTTTGAGGAGGCCATGTTATTTGTCAGTCACCAGGACTACGGGATGAATGGCATAATTCCACTGCTTCATGTCCCGGAACAGATGCTGGTAAATCTGGCTGGTCAGGGGACTGGAGACGTGAAGCCTAGTGGGGCTGAAGTGGAGGAGAAGAAGGACATTGGAGCACAAGCAATGTGTAATGAATAGTGATGAGCGGCAGGGGCAATATTCAAATTCACGATATTTCACGAATATTTGGTAGAATATTCGTCATATATTCGCATATTTGAGAATATTTTCTTGATCGCGAAAAATCGTCAATGTAATATTCGTGTAATGCGCTCGAAATTCAGGCATGGGTCACTATCGCTACATTTTTCAAGCTACTAGAAGTTTCCTGAGACTGGAGAAAATGGTTTGCATGGCAGAACATTACAAGAGCTTTATATGCAGATAGAGTGATCCAATATATTCGCGATTACGAAATCGGCACTAATGATGCAACTATTCGGGCGCAATACGTGCAACTTCACATTTTAACAGTTCTGACTACTTATTAGTGATTGGTGCACTAAGTATTCTTGTGAACTTGACATCACAACACTATGTATGTATGTATGTATCAAACATACATACATACATATATATAGCACTATGTATGGACAGCAGAACCTATCAGCTACACTATATCACTATCTAACCTATACTGACTATCTCCCATTAACTATCTGTATTGTATATATAAGCAAACTAACTAACTATCTAATGTAATGACACAGGAAAGCAGAGAGCAGAGCAATAACACGGCTGTCTCTCTCAGATCTGTAAAATGCTGCATACAAGGGCTGCTGGGGAGGTTCTTAAATAGTAAGGGATAGGCAACTTTCCTATTGGTTGCTAGGGATGTTGCTAAGCTCTTACAAAGACATTGCAGCCTTCTCATTGGCCCACAAGCAAGACGGGAGGTTACTGATGAAAAAAAATCTTGAATATTCAAAATTACGAATATATATCACTATATTCTAAATATTCGCGATTTCTCGAAGTGCCGATATTCGCAATTAATATTCGCTATTCGGATATTCGCGCCCAACACTAGTAGCGAAATGGGTGGTTTTTATACACATATAACGAAATAGCAGGCACTCACCATCTGTACTTCATATATACACTCACCTAAAGAATTATTAGGAACACCTGTTCTATTTCTCATTAATGCGATTATCTAGTCAACCAATCACATGGCAGTTGCTTCAATGCATGTAGGGTTGTGGTCCTGGTCAAGACAATCTCCTGAACTCCAAACTGAATGTCAGAATGGGAAAGAAAGGTGATTTAAGCAATTTTGAGCGTGGCATGGTTGTTGGTGCCAGACGGGCCGGTCTGAGTAGTTCACAATCTGCTCAGTTACTAGGATTTTCACGCACAACCATTTCTAGGGTTTACAAAGAATGGTGTGAAAAGGGAAAAACATCCAGTATGCGGCAGTCCTGTGGGCGAAAATGCCTTGTTGATGCTAGAGGCAGAGGAGAATGGGCTGACTGATTCAAGCTGATAGAAGAGCAACGTTGACTGAAATAACCACTCGTTACAACCGAGGTATTCAGCAAAGCATTTGTGAAGCCACAACACGCACAACCTTGAGGCGGATGGGCTACAACAGCAGAAGACCCCACCGGGTACCACTCATCTCCACTACAAATAGGAAAAAGAGGCTACAATTTGCACGAGCTCACCAAAATTGGACTGTTGAAGACTGGAAACATTTTGCCTGGTCTGATGAGTCTCAATTTCAGTTGAGACATTCAAATGGTAGAGTCTGAATTTGGCCATCCCTCATGACCATCATGTACCCATCCTCTGATGGCTACTTCCAGCAGGATAATGCACCATGTCACAAAGCTCGAATCATTTCAAATTGGTTTCTTGAACATGACAATGAGTTCACTGTACTAAAATGGCCCCCACAGTCACCAGATCTCAACCCAATAGAGCATCTTTGGGATGTGGTGAAACAAGAGCTTCGTGCCCTGGATGTGCATCCCTCAAATCTCCATCAACTGCAAGATGCTATCCTATCAATATGGGCCAACATTTCTAAAGAATGCTATCAGCACCTTGTTGAATCAATGCCATGTAGAATTAAGGCAGTTCTGAAGGCAAAAGGGGGTCCAACACCGTATTAGTATGGTGTTCCTAATAATTCTTTAGGTGAGTGTATATGAGTTGGAAGGTTATGCTAATAAATACCATTTGTTCTGGATAAAATATCAATTATCATAAAAGACCGTCATAAAATGTAGACATAAAACATGAAAGAAGTTGCACAAGGGCTATAAGTGCCGTAATCTGAGTTGCTTCAGTAACAATAATACACAAGTTAGTACATTAGGAATACATAAAATGATAATTCAATAGTAATAACACATGACGTTGTTTATATATCGTAGTTGTTAAAAAGTAAAAAGAGTTTGCAAAAAAGTTGCATAAAAGGTTGCATCAATATCAGTTGAAGTATACTTTAAGATTTGGTAACAACTTGCATGTGGTTTTGCTGGCAATGATTCAAGTTTCTATGTATTGTCAGTATTGTTTTTATACACAGCTGACAGGAGAGGAGGAGCAGGAACTGCCAGAGGAGCTACAGGGCAATGATGAAGGACCCAGACACACTGTGTCAGTATGCAGTGGAGATGGAGGCAGGGAGTCCCTCTGAGTCACTTGCACAAATGGCCTGATGCATGTTCACTTGCTTGCGTAGTGACAGCTGAATTGTCACCATTTGGCAGAGGGATGACTTCTGACTTTCCACCTTGTTGGACCCTTGCTACCAGTCCAAAATGGGGGCCTTTTTTATACCAGCTGAGAAGGAGGACAAACTGAACTACTATGGAGACATCCTATGTAGTCAGTTGGCCGCTGCCTATCTTTGCCATCATCCATCATCTTGCAGGTCTGACTGGGGAGGCCCTCTGCGCTCACGTACCTCTGCCATGGCTGCTATGGCAGGGGGGGGGGGTAGGAGCAGTGCCAACTCCATCAGCAGCAACTTGAGTCTAGAGTCACTAATGAGCAGCTTTCTTCACCCGCCTAGTGAAAAAACTACTCACCAGCAGCAGCTAGACCTGGAGCAGGACCTCAACCTGCAGGTGGGCAGCACCCTGCCAACCCACATTGAAAATCTGCTAGACTACTGGAGAGCCAAACTGGATTTGTGGCTGCAACAGGCCGGGTTTGCCCTGGAAAAGCTGTCCTGCCCGGCCAGTAGTGTGGCACCAGAGTGGGTGTTTAGTGCAGTGGGGAACATAGAAACCCCAAAAAGAGCTCACCTGTCCACCCAAAATGGGGAGAGACTGACCTTTGTCAAGATGAATCAGGTGTGGATCAGCCAGGATTTCCACCCACTAATGCTCGATGCATCAGACTAGATCATCCATGGTGCCACACCAACAATTTGACAAAAGAGACTGGTTTCTTCTGGCTACCTGCCTAGCTACTATTATGATGCTGCCACCCGCCTGATGCCACACATCTGATGCCAAGTGCTCCTTCTTTCACCCAACATTTTCAGCTGGTACCTGTATTGCCACCCACCTCCCCACTCTGTCACTGGGTCACTTTGTGGTCTCCTGATGCTGCTGCCACCTCCACACTATGTCACCTTGCCACTCTGTGGTCTCCTGATGCTGCTGCCACCTTTACACTATGTCACCTTGCCATTCTGTGGTCTCCTGATGCTGTTGCCACCTCCACACTGTCACCTTGCCACTCTGTGGTCTCCTGATGCTCCTGCCACCTCCACACTATGATACCTTGCCACTCTGTGGTCACCTGATGCCATTGCTACCACAACACTATGTTACTTTGCCACTCTGTGGCCTCTTGATAGTGCTGCTGCCACATCCACACTGTCATTGTGCCACTCTGTGGCCTCCTGATGCTGCTGCCACCTCCACACTGTCATTTTGCCACTATGTGGCCTCCTCCTGATGCTGCTGCCATCTCCACACTGTCAGTGTGCCACTCTTTGGCCTCCTCCTGATGCTGATGCTGCCGCCACCTCTGCACTCTATCATTGTGCCACTCTGTGACCTCCTGAAGCTGCTGCTGCCACCTCCACACTGTCATTGTGCCACTTTGTGGCCTGCTCCTGATGCTGCTGCTGTGGCCACCTCCACACTTTGTCATTGTGCCACTCTGTGGCCTCCTCCTGATGCTGCTGCCACCTCCATACTCTGCTGCTTTAACCTCACCACTATGTCATAGGGCCATTCTGTGGACTTGTGATACTGTTACCACCCTCTACACTTCATGACTGGGCCACTATTTTGCTTTTCGGCCTGGCTGACATCATCGTTTTTTTTACCCTTCTTCTGATATGTCAGAAGGAAGGAAAAATGAGACGCACAACGGATCCAGTCTATGTAACAGCTGTAAGGCCTGCATGACATGGTCCCTATTTTGCATCAGAATTGGGTTATGATTTGGTAGCCAAAAGCAGAAGTGAGTACAAAACACAGAAGACATGCAAATATTCCATTCACGTGTCATCTCTGTTTTGGATCCATTCCTGTTTTTATTGGCTTTAGCAATACTGATGGATTACTGATCAAATGCTGACCGAATGAAGGCGGATGCTCCACAGACAGGATCCATTTTTTGGGGGTTATTGTTTTGATGGATCAGAGGAAGGGCAAAATAATCAGTGACGTCAACACAAACTTACTTCTAACACCCACTCCACTCTGTCGGGAGAGCTTTACTTGTATAAGCGTTTAATAGAACAGGTTCTGTAGAAATCTATGTGGAATCAGTGACTTGGTGTAAAAGGAGTGCGCTCTTTCACACTATAGTAGACTTTTGGGCCTCTGCACGGTCCTTTATATCTGGCGCTAACATGACCTGTAAAGCTGAGGTCACACTTCAGTTATTTGGTCAGTTTTGGCCCCGTAACTACCCAAATAAGTTAAGTGTGCAGTGATTCTAAAAGCGACGCCTGTCATCTACATGTCATACTGACTCATAGTATTGTTTCACTACCACAGCAGACTCTCTATGCGTTTTACTGCAAGGCATAGTGTTCTACACCACTATGAAGGCTCTCTGCAGCCAGGAAATAGCTGTTTTTAATGTGATTCGGCACAAATTAATTTGGATCGAACCAAATTTTTTCTGAAATTTCAGCGAACCGGCTGAATTACATTTTTGAGAAATTCACTCATCTCTAATTAAAACCAATATTATAAAATGCACCAAAGGTGTGCATAGGCTTTAATTTGATGCTTTCAATGTGGGCTTTCTATGAGACATGGGGAGCAAGTGTGGTATGTAAAATGCACTTCTTTTAATATATATGTACAAAGTGTTTTATATTATGATTCATATTGTGCTATTTGGAAGTTAAACACAGGTGTCATTTATGTGAGGGTGGAAGGATCTTGGTTAAGGCGGTCCACCAAACACTGCCATGAAGACCAAGGAACTCTCCAAACTAATAAGTGACAATGTTGTTGAGAGGTCAGGGTTAGGTTATAAAAAAATATCCAAATCTTTGATGATCCCCAGGAGCACCATCAAACCTATCATAACCAAATGGGAACATGGCACAACAGCAAACCTGACAAGAGATGGCCGCCCACCAAAACTCATGGACCGGGCAAGGAGGGCATTAATCTTAGAGGCAGCACATAGACCTAAGGTAACCCTGGAGGAGCTGCAGAGTTCCACAGCAGAGACCGCAGTATCTGTACATAGGATGACAATAAGCCGTACGTTCCATAGAGTTGGGCTTTATGGTAGAGTGTCTAGAAGAAAGCCATAACTTTCAGATAAAAACAAAAAGGCACAATGTGAGTTTTCGAAAAGGCATCTGGGAGACTCCAAAAATGTATGGAGGAAGGTGATCTGGTCTGATGAGACTAAAATTTAAAGGGTTTCTACCACCTCATTTTGACCGAATTAGCTTTCAGACACTAGCGATCTGCTAGTGTCTGATCTCCATAACCATGCAATTCTCAGACCTTTGTGTGGAGCCGTTTCATTAAAAAACTAACTTTTATTCCTATGCAAATGAGCCTCTAGGTGCTATGGGGGCATCTTTTCAGCACCTAGAGGCTCGGTCTACTCACACTGTATGCCATCCCGCTCGTCCGTCAAGCCCGCCCATCTCGTCTTGAATGCCTGCCCCCATCTCAGCCATCAGATGAATTCTCGCACCTACGCTGTTCACTTCTGTCTTCGGCACAGGCGCAGTGAGCGAATGATGCGCTCCTGGTGCCGGATTCCTCACTGCGCCTGCGCCGACTACGTCACAGTGAGGAAGCCGGCATCAGGAGAGCGGCCTAGGGCGTCTACTTGCTGGTAGCCGCTGCATCCTCCTTTAAAAAAAAACACCCCCTCCTCCTGCTGATTGACAGGGCCAGGGAGCACTCTCCTCCTCTGACTGGCCCCGTCTGCAATTCAAATCCCGCGCCTGCACCTCATTCGATGACGTCTTCTCTTTCGGGTTTAGAGGTGACGTCATCGGCGCAGGCGCACTGAGGAAGTGCTGAGGAAGCGAGCGTCCTTCTCTCAGAGCGCCTGCACCGAATGAGGTGCAGGCACGGGATTTGAATTGCAGACAGGGCCAGTCGGAGGAGGAGAGTGCTCCCTGGCCCTGTCAATCAGCAGGAGGAGGGGACGTTTTTTTGAAAGGAGGATGCGGCGGCTACCAGCAAGTAGACGCCCTACTTGCTGGTAGTGAAGTCATTTGCATATTTTAAAAGATCGATTTTTAGTGAAACCAAGCCACAGAACAAGGTAAGAGCCCTATATAGGGAATAGTCGTCCAATAAGGATTTTAATATGCCCAAAAATGAAAAATGAGTTTTGGGGGTGACAGAAGCCCTTTAACTTTGCGACCATCAAAGAAAATGCTATGTCTGGCGCAAACCCAACACATCACCCAAAGAACACCATCCCCAAACATGGTGGTGGCAGCATCATGCTGTGGGGATGTTTTTCAGCAGCCGGGACTGGGAAACTGGTCAGAGTTGAGGGAAAGATGGATGGTGCTAAATACAGGGATATTCTTGAGCAAAACCTGTACCACTCTGTGCGTTATTTAAGGCTAGGACGAAGGTTCACCTTCCAGCAGGACAATGACCCCCAAACACACTGCTAAAGCAACACTTCACTAAGGAAATCTGTGGTCAGACTTAAATATTGCTGTTCACAAACACAAACATCCAACTTGATGGAGCTGGAGCAGTTTTGAAAGGAAGAATGGGCAAAAATCCCAGTGGTAAGATGTGGCAAGCTCATAGAGACTTATCCAAAGTGACTTGGAGCTGGATTGCCGCAAAAGGTGGCTCTACAAAGTATTGACTTTAGGGGGGTGAATAGTTATGCACATTGACCTTTTCTGTTATTTTGTCATATTTGTTGTTTGCTTCACAATAAAAAAAAAAATCTTCAAAGTTGTGGACATGTTCTGTAAATTAAATGATGCAAATCCTCAAACAATCTATGTTAATTCCAGGTTGTGAGGCACCAAAATATGAAAAAAAAAGTTAAGGGGGTGAATACTTTTGCAAGGCACAACTGTAGGCTCTTAACTGTTATAATTCATATGCTTGAAAAAGACTCTGTGAAGTTGAAACATCGCATAGTTGGTGAATAAATCGTATATAAGTGCAGACAGAGAGTGCTGTAGTAATTATTCTCTTTTATGGATTGCTGGAGGCCGTTAGGCTTGGACCCAACACTGCTGGCACCGCCACCATTTAGACAATTTTTTTTGAATACATCCAGTGAGTAGTGCTGTTTAATTTTCTGTATAGGCTTTAATTTGAGGTATTAGTGGTTATCCTCAATGCAAAACAATTTTGCTTCAATATTTACTCCAAGGTGCCAATATATTTTTAGTTTTGTTTAATCTAAAACTTTGTGTTCATAAGGCATATACAGTAGCTTCTGTTCAAAACATAGCCAAATCAGCTATAAAGGATCTGTTTTGAATGGATCCCTATACAACCTAATACAGTGCCTTGAAAAGTGTTAATACCTGCCATTAAAGTGAATGGGGCCTGCCGCAAACTTGCGATTCGTGAACATTTGAATCGCGAATCGTCTCGACTAATGTTCATCCATCACAAGTAATGTTCCTAAAAGTATATTCAATCCTCTAGTGGACAGTTGTTATATTTAAAGGGGTATTCCAAGATTTATTGTTTTTATGTATTTGTTTATATAATAAGAAATCATACAATGTTTTAATATGCATATATTCAAAATTCTGTCTCCATATACGCATATTTCTTATATCATGCAGTTGACCCCTGTATGCAGTGGTGTCTTTGGGGGTGCACACAGCAGAGAGTGAGAAGGGTGCAGAAGCCGAAGGCTAAGTGAGCCACTCAACCAACTCTGGTGCGTCCTTTGCCGCACCTTCTCCAACTTCCTTTAATATATATGTACAAAGTGTTTTATATTATGATTCATATTGTGCTATTTGGAAGTTAAACACAGGTGTCATTTATGTGAGGGTGGAAGGATCTTGGTTAAGGCGGTCCACCAAACACTGCCATGAAGACCAAGGAACTCTCCAAACTAATAAGTGACAATGTTGTTGAGAGGTCAGGGTTAGGTTATAAAAAAATATCCAAATCTTTGATGATCCCCAGGAGCACCATCAAACCTATCATAACCAAATGGGAACATGGCACAACAGCAAACCTGACAAGAGATGGCCGCCCACCAAAACTCATGGACCGGGCAAGGAGGGCATTAATCTTAGAGGCAGCACATAGACCTAAGGTAACCCTGGAGGAGCTGCAGAGTTCCACAGCAGAGACCGCAGTATCTGTACATAGGATGACAATAAGCCGTACGTTCCATAGAGTTGGGCTTTATGGTAGAGTGTCTAGAAGAAAGCCATAACTTTCAGATAAAAACAAAAAGGCACAATGTGAGTTTTCGAAAAGGCATCTGGGAGACTCCAAAAATGTATGGAGGAAGGTGATCTGGTCTGATGAGACTAAAATTTAAAGGGTTTCTACCTCCTCATTTTGACCGAATTAGCTTTCAGACACTAGCGATCTGCTAGTGTCTGATCTCCATAACCATGCAATTCTCAGACCTTTGTGTGGAGCCGTTTCATTAAAAAACTAACTTTTATTCCTATGCAAATGAGCCTCTAGGTGCTATGGGGGCATCTTTTCAGCACCTAGAGGCTCGGTCTACTCACACTGTATGCCATCCCGCTGAAGCCGAAGCCGGTGCAGAAGCCGAAGGCTAAGTGAGCCACTCAACCAACTCTGGTGCGTCCTTTGCCGCACCTTCTCCAACTTCCCATTAAGGTTGTGGCCTGGTGCACCTGCCCGACCCCTACCACACCTGCGGAATGGCCTGCCTCTTTCTCTGCCTGTCATTTTCAAAATGATTTGTGGAAGCAGGTATATAGAACTCCTTAATGAGTAATTGCTGGAAGCAGTTATATCAAACCCTTTAATCAGTTTATTTAGGGTCAACAGGTATATCACACCAGTTGCAATTAGTTGTTCCAATAGCGTTTGTACCTTTGTATATCTGCTGTATCTCAGCAGAACTGTACACAAATGCTGCACAATACAAATGCACTACATAGAAAGTATATTATAGGTATATCACACCCCTGCCTCAATCAGTTTTTTTTTTGGGGGGGGGGAAATGGTATAGCACACCAGTTGTAATTAGTTGTTCCAATAGCGTTTGTCCTTCTGTATAGCTGCAGTATCGCAGCATAACCGCACACAACTGCTCCACAATACAAATGCACTATATAGAAATTTCAGGTGAAACTCGAAAATTAGAATATCGTGCAAAAGTCCATTTATTTCAGTAATGTGAATTAAAAGGAATTGCATTAATGCAGCTTAAAATTAGAATTTTGTGAACAGGTTCAATATTTTAGGCTCAAAGAACTCTAGTCAGCTAATTAATCCATACCGCCTGAGCAAAAGGTACCTAAAAATTGAGACTTTGGGGTTTGATACGCTGTAAGCCATAATCACACCCCTGCCTCAATATATATATAATAGTATATCACACCAGTTGCAATTAGTTGTTCCAATAGCGTCTATCCCTCTGTATAGCTGCGATATTTCAGGAGAACCGCACACAAATGATGCATAATGCAAATGCACTATATAGAAAGTATATTATAGGTATATCACACCCCTGCCTCAATCCGTTTTTTTAGGGGGCAACTAGTATATCACACTAGTTGCAATTAGTTAATCTAATAGCATCTATCCCTTTGTATAGATGCGATATCTCAGCAGAACAGCACACAAATGTTGCATAATGCAAATGCAGTATATATAAATTATATTATAGGTATCTAACACCCCTGCCTCAATCAGTTTTTTTATGGGGCAACTAGTATATAACACCAGTTGCAATTAGTTGTTCCAATAGCTTTTGTCCCTCTGTATATCTGCAGTATCTCAGCAGAACCGCACACAACTGCTGCACAATACAAATGCACTATAATATATTTTCTATGTTAGAAAGTATATTATAAGTATATCACACCCCTCAGTATGTCACACGTATTGATAGCACACCTATTCCAGTCCTTAAAATAACTTTTGTGGCCCTATTAGCTAGTGTTTGGTGTCTCTAACAGTCTGTCCCTGCTTTACACAGCAACCTCTCCCTCTACACAGGCAAAACACTGAATGTAAAATGGCGGCCAGATCGGGTTTAGTTATAGGGTAAGGGGTGTTTCCATATTCTGAAACATCTCAATTGGCTGCTCTGTGCCACCTAATGGATGTGTCATGGGTCAAAGTTCGACACAATTCAATTCGGACATCGCCATATGTTCGCCTGTTCGACGAACCGTGAACGAGCAAAGTTTGCCGCAAGACGACGGCCGCGCGAACCGCATTTCCATCTCTATAGATTACATTGAAAATGTACTTTTATTAGACAATTCTATTGATAATACGGTGAGCACAAGATTAGTGGCTCCTCTGATTAACAGCTATCAACTAATCTGTGGGAAAACATGTCAGTAAGTATTCCATTTTTCTGCAGTGCTACTATAGTAGAAATGAAGCATTACATTGCCTGAAAAAAACAATCAAGAAGAAGTAAGTAGGCTTTTGACCATGCTACTGGTACAGAGAGGCCTTGAAATGAAGTTAATTCAAGATAGGGGCATTTTTGGGACTATGTGTTTAGGCCCTCAGACTAAGGAGACACTAAAATATGATTTTTTTTGTTTCAAAAATGATATTATTGTGTAAAACTTACATAAATAAAAAAAGTATACATATTAGGTATGGCCACGTCCGTAATAACCTGCTCTATAAAAATATCACATGACCTAACCCCTCAGATGACCACCATAAAAAACTGTGTGAAAAAGGCCATTTTTTGTCAACTTACATCACAAAAAGTGTAATAGCAAGCAATCAAAAAGTCATACGCACCCCAAAATAGTGCCAATCGAACCGTCATCTCATCCCACAAAAATCATACCCTACCCAAGAGAATCGCCCAAAAACTGAAAAAACTATGGCTTTCAGACACTAAAAACACTAAAACATGATTTTTTTTGTTTAAAAAATGAAATCATTGTTCAAAACTTACATAAATAAAAAAATAAGTATACATATTAGGTATCGCTACGTCCATAATAACATGCTCTATAAAAATATCACATGACATAACCCCTCAAGTGAATATCGTAAAAAACTAAGTGTAAAAAAACTACTTTTTTTGTCACCTTACATAAAAAAAGGTGTAATAGCAAGCGATCAAAAAGCCATATGCACCCCAAAATAGTGCCAATCAAACCGTCATCTCATCCCGCAAAAATCATACCCTACCCAAGATAATCGCCCAAAAACAGAAAAAACTATGGCTCTCAGACTATGGAAACATTAAAACAGGATTTTTTTGTTTCAAAAATGAAATCATTGTGTAAAATCTAACATAAATAAAGAAATAGTATGCATATTAGGTATCGCTGCGTCCGTGACAACCTGCTCTATAAAAATACAACATGATCTAACCTGTCAGATGAATGTTGTAAATAAAACAAAATAAAAATGATGCCAAAACAGCTATTTCTTGTTACCTTGCTTCACAAAAAGTGTAATATAGAGCAACCAAAAATCATATGTACCCTAAACTAGTACCAGCAAAACCGCCACCCTATTCCATAGTTTCTAAAATGGGGCAACTTTTTTGGAGTTTCTACTCTAGGGGTGCATCAGGGAGGCTTCAAATGGGACATGGTGTCAAAAAACCAGTCCAGAAAAATCTGCCTTCCAAAAAACGTATGGCATTCCTTTCTTTCTGCACCCTGCCGTGTGCCCGTACAAAAGTTTATGACCATATATGGGGAGTTTCTGTAAAATACCAAATCAGGGCTATAAATATTGAGTTTTGTTTGGCTGTAAACCCTTGCTTTGTAACTGGAAAAAAAAAATTAAAATGGAAAATCTGCCAAAAAAGTGAAATTTTGAAATTGTATCTCTATTTTCCATTAAAACTTGTGGAACACCTAAAGGGTTAGCAAAGTTTGTAAAATAGGGTCACTTTTTTGGAGTTTCTACTCTAGGGGTGCATTAGGGGTGCTTCAAATGGGACATGGTGTCAAAAAACCAGGCCAGCACAATCTGCCTTCCAAAAACCATATGGCATTACTTTCCTTCTGCGCCCTGCCGTGTGCCCGTACTGCAGTTTATGACCACGTATCTCTATTTTCCATTAATTCTTGTGGAACACCTAAAGGGTTAATGAGATTTGTAAAATCAGTTTTAAATACCTTGAGGGGTGTAGATTCTAGAATGGGGTCATTTTAGGGTGGTTTCTATTATGTAAGCCTCACAAAGTGACTTCAGACCTGAACTGGTCCTTAAATAGTGGGTTTTTGAAAATTTCTGAAAAATTCCAAGATTTGCTTCTAAACTTCCAAGCCATGTAACATCCCCCAAAAATAAAATATCATTCCCCAAATGATCCAAACATGAAGTAGACATATGGGGAATGCAAAGTAACTACAATTTTTGAGGTATTACTATATCTTATATATATAAAAATGAGTTTCTGTCTAGACGTATTTTATGCGCGACCAAACGACTGGACCGATCTTCAACAAATTTGGCACACATGTACATCAGGTGTCCGGGAAGGTTTTAGACTGGGTCTTAGCTCTCTAGGACATACCGTTACTGAGATATTCCCAAAAAATTAGCCCCCCCAATACAAGCCTGCAATTCTTTCTCTTCAAAGCCCAACTGCCATAAACACAGTTTTACTCCAGGTTTCCATAACAACCCAGCCATATTTCTTTGCCGCTTAAAGGGGCAGTCACAGTGAAAGGCACAGTTAAAGGGGCGGTCACAGTGAAAGTCACAGTTAAATGGGCGGTCACAGTTAAAGGGGTGGTCACAGTGAAAGTCACAGATAAAGGGGCGGTCATAGTTAAAGGGGCGGTCACAGTGAAAGTTACAGTCACTGTGAAAGTCACAGTTAAAGGGGCGGTCACAGTGAAAGTTAGTTAAAGGGGTGGTAACAGTGAAAGTCACAGTTAAAGGGGCGGTCACAGTGAAAGTCACAGTTAAAGGGGCTGTCAAAGTTAAAGTCACAGTTAAAGGGGAGGTGACTGTGAAAGTCACAGTTAATGAGGCGGTCCCTGTGAAAGTCACAGTTTAAGGGGCGGTGAAAGTGAAAGTGACAGTTAAAGAGGCGGTCATAGTAAAAGTCACAGTTAAAGGGGTGGTCACAGTGAAAGTCGCAGTTTAGGGGCTGTCAAAGTGAAAGTCGCAGTTAAAGGGGCGGTCACTGTGAAAGTCACAGTTAAAGAGTCAGTCACTGTGAAAGTCACAGTTAAAGCGGCGGTCACAGTGAAAGTCATAGTTAAAGGGGCGGTCACTGTGAAAGTCACAGTTAAAGGGGCAGTCACAGTGAAAGCCACAGTTAAATGGACGGTCACAGTGAAAGTCACAGTTAAAGGGGCGGTCACAGTGAAAATAACAGTTAAAGGGGCGGCCACTTTGAAAGTCACTGTTAAGGGGGCCATCACAGTGAAAGTCACAGTTAAAGGGGCGGTGAAAGTGAAAGTGACAGTAAAAGGGGCGGTCACTGTGAAAGTCACAGTTAAAGGGGCTGTCACTGTGAAAGTCACAGTTAAAGGGGCTGTCACTGTGAAAGTCACAATTAAAGGGGCAGTCACTGTGAAAGTCACAGTTAAAGGGGCAGCCACTGTGAAAGTCACTGTTAAGGGGGCAGTCACTGTTAAAGGGGCGACCACTGTGAAAGTCACATTTAAAGGGGCGACCACTGTGAAAGTTACAGTTAAAAGGGCGGTCACAGTGAAAGACACAGTTAAAGGGACAGTCACAGTGAAAGTTATACTTAAAGGGGCTGGCACTGTAGAGGTCACTGTTAGGCCTCTTTCACACGACAGTATGTCCATTTCAGTGTTTTGCGGTCCGTTTTTCACGGATCCGTTGTTCCGTTTTTTGCTTCCGTTGTGGTTCCGTTTCCGTTCCGTTGTTCCGTTCCGTTTTTCCGTATGGCAAATACAGTATACAGTAATTTCATATTAAAAATTGGGCTGGGCATAACATTTTCAATAGATGGTTCCGCAAAAAACGGAACGGATACGGAAGACATACGGATGCATTTCCGTATGCATTCCGTTTTTTTGCGGACCCATAGACTTTAATGGAGCCACGGAACGTGATTTGCGGCCAAATATAGGACATGTTCTATCTTTAAACGGAACGGAAAAACGGAAATACGGAAACGGAATGCACACGGAGTACATTCCGTTTTTTTTGCGGAACCATTGAAATGAATGGTTCCGTATACGGACCGTATACGGACCGCAAAAAACGGCCCGCAAAACGGAAAAAAAAAACGGTCGTGTGAAAGAGGCCTTATAGGGAAAACTGTTGATATTTTGTTATGACACAAAGAAACATAAAATGAAATGAAATATAGATGAAATATTCCTGTGCAAGCCAGGTCCTTCTGCTAGTGTATTATAGAAGTAGAAAAATTGAAAAGTTTTTGGTAAATTTGGTATTTTTTATAAATAAAAAATAATTTTTTGACTCCATTTTACCAGTGTCTTGAAGTACAAAATGTGACGAAAAAACAATCTCAGAATGGCCTGTATATGTCAAAGCGTTTTAACATTATCAGCACATAAAGTGACACTGGTCAGATTTGCAAAAAATGGCCTGGTCCTTAAGGTGAAAATGAGCCCGGTCCCTAAGGGGTTAACTGTGACTTTCATAGTGTTCGCCCCTTTAACAGTGACTTTCAAAGTGACAGTCCTTTAACAGTGACTTTCACAGTGACCGCCCCTTTAACAGGGAACTTCATAGAGCTTGCCCCTTTAATAACAGTGACCTCCAGTGTGCCCGCCCCTTTAATAACCATGACCTCCACTGTGCCTGCCCTTTTAAAAATAGTGACCTTCACTGTGCCTGCCCCTTTAAAAAGAGTGACCTCCACAGTACCGCCCCTTTAAGCAGTAAAGAAAAATGGCTGGGTTGTTATGGAAACCTGGAGTAAAACTTTGTTTATTGCAGTTGGGATTTGATGAGAAAGACTTGCAGGCTTGTATTTGGGGGGCCTCATTTTGGGGGAATATCTCAGAGACCCAGTCTAAAACCTTCCCAGACACCTGATGTACCTATGTGCCAAATTAGGTGAAGATCGTTCCAGTCATTTGATTGCATATAAAGAATGTCCAGACAGACGTCTAAACAGACAAAAACGATTTATATATATATATATATATATATATATATATATATATATATAAGAGACTAGCAGAAGGAGCTGGCTTTGCACAGGTATATTTCATCTATTTCATTTTATGTTTCCGTGTGTCGTAAAAAATATATCAACAGTTTCCCTATAACAGTGACCTCTACAGTGCCTGTCCCTTTAACTGTGACTTTCACTGAGACCGCCCCTTTAACAGTGACTTTCACAGTGGCCGCCTCTTTAACTGTGAATTTCACAGTGACCGCCCATTTTACTGTGACTTTTACAGTGACCGCCCCTTTAACTGTGACTTTTACTGTGACCACCCCTTTAACTGTGACTTTCACATTGACCGCCAGTTTAACAGTGACTGTCACAGTGACCTCCCCTTTAACAGTGACTTTTACAGTAACCGTCCCTTTAACAGTGACCGCCCCCTTAGCAGTGACTTTCACAGTGGCCGCCTCTTTACCTGTGAATTTCACAGTGACCGCCCCTTTAACTGTGACTTTTACAGTGACCGCCCATTTAACTGTGACTTTCACAGTGACCTCCCCTTTAACTGTGACCTTCACAGTGATCGCTCCTTTAACTCTTACTTTCACAGTGACCGTCCCTTTAACTGTGACTTTCACTATGACCGCCCCTTTAACTGTGACTTTCACTGTGACCGCCCCTTTAACTGTCACCGCCCCTTTAACTGTGACTTTTACAGTGACCGCCCATTTAACTGTGACTTTCATAGTGACCTCCCCTTTAACTGTGACCTTCACAGTGATCGCTCCTTTAACTCTTACTTTCACTGTGACATCCATTTAACTGTGGTTTTCAGTGTGACCGCCCCTTTAACTATGAGTTTCACAGTGACCGCCCCTTTAACTTTGACTTTCACTGTGACCGCCCCTTTAACTGTGACTTTCACAGTGACTGGCCCTTTAACTGTGACTTTCACAGTGACCGCCCCTTTAACAGGGACCTTCATAGAGCTCGCCCCTTTAATAACAGTGACCTCCAGTGTGCCCGCCCCTTTAATAACCGTTTCCTCCACTGTGCCTACCTTTTTAAAAACAGTGACCTTCACTGTTCCTGCCCCTTTAAAAACATTGACCTCCACAGTACTGCCTCTTTAAGCAGTAAAGAAAAATGGCTGGGTTGTTATGGAAACCTGGAGTAAAACTCTATTTATGGCAGTTGGGATTTGACGAGAAAGACTTGCAGGCTTGTATTGGTGGGGGGCTAATTTTTCTGGAATATCTCAGAGACCCAGTCTAAAACCTTCCCGGACACGTCCAGACAGACATAAACTAATTTTTATATATATATATTAGAGACTAGCAGAAGGACCCGGCTTCGCACGGGTATATTTCATCTATTTCATTTTATGTTTCCGTGTGTCGTAAAAAAAATCAACTGTTTCCCGCGTAACAGTAACCACCCCTTTAGCTGTGACTTTCACTGTGACCGCCACTTTAACTGTGACTTTCACAGTGACCGCCCCTTTAACTGTGACTTTTACAGTGGCCGCCCCTTTAATAGTGACTTTCACAGAGACCACCCCTTTAACAGTGACCGCCCCTTTAACAGTGACTTTCACAATGACTGCCCGTTTAACAGCGACTGTCACAGTGACCGCCCCTTTAACAGTGACTTTCAAAGTGACCGCCCCTTTAACAGTGACCGCCCCTTTAACTGTGACTTTTACAGTGACCGCCCCTTTAACTGTGATTTTCACTGTGACCGCCCCTTTAACTGTCACTTTCACAGTGACTGCCCCTTTAACTGTGACTTTCACTGTGACCGCCCCTTTAACTGTTACTTTTACTGTGACCGCCACTTTAACTGTGACCGCCCCTTTAACTGTCACTTTCGGTTTCACCGCCCCTTTAACTGTGATTTTCACAGTGACCTCCCCTTTAACTGTGATCTTCACAGTGACGCTCCTTTAACTGTGACTTTCACAGTGACTGTCCCTTTAACTGTGACCGCCCCTTTAACTGTGAATTTAACTGTGACGTCCATTTAACTGTGGCTTTCACTGTGACCTCCACTTTAACTGTGAGTTTCACAGTGACCGCCCCATTAACTTTCACTGTGACTGCCCCTTTAACTGTGATTTTTACTGTGACCGCCACTTTAACTGTCACTTTCACTTTCACCGCCCCTTTAACTGTGACTTACACTGTGACCGCCCCTTTAACTGTCACTTTCACAGTGATCGCCCCTTTAACTGTGACTTTCACTGTGACCGCCACTTTAACTGTGACCGCCCCTTAACTGTGATTTTTCACAGTGACCGTCCATTTAACTGTGGCTTTCACTGTGACCGCCCCTTTAACTGTGACTTTCACTGTGACCGCCACTTTAACTGTGACCGCCCCTTAACTGTGATTTTTCACAGTGACCGTCCATTTAACTGTGGCTTTCACTGTGACCGCCCCTTTAACTGTGACTTTCACAGTGACCGCCCCATTAACTGTGACTTTTACTGTGACTGCCCCTTTAACTGTGACTTTTACTGTGACTGCCCCTTTAACTATGACTTTCACTGTGACCGCCCCTTTAACTGTGACTATCACTATGACCGCCTCTATTTTTTTTTTTTTAACAATAGATACTTGTACAAGTTGGAATAGTACAAAATTGGGTAATGAATCCAATATGTCATAAAAGAAGAAGGTTATAGGAGTACAATGGATATAAATTACAGCGATCTAATGTGTATGATCACATATCAACATTAACATGGGATTAGAAATAAGTGAAAGTTGTAAAATTATACATCCATATATTGAACATCTTATGATCTAATGGAGGAATTTAGAGGAATCTTACACAACTTATGATTGAGCTAGATATCCCATTTTAAAATAAAGAAAGCTTTTGAGTTCCTGGAAGAAGCCCAAAGTCCCTTATACAAGTAATTATTATCTAATTCTCTGAATATTCTTTTGATATTGGGAACCTCATCAGACTTCAAACATGATGCAATTTTTGAGCGGGTAGCAAATAAAGTATGACCTATAATTGATCTTGAATATATAGGAAGGTACCCCAAACCAACAGAAAGCAGAGCCAGTTTAGGTGAAGGACTAATATACATTGAGCATATGGTAGAAATTAATTCAAAAACTTTAAACCATAATTTTTTAACTGGCAGGCACTCCCAGCACATATGTAAATAAGTACCTATAGCTTTATTGCATCTCCAACAGTAAGGTGAATGATCAGGGAAAATGTTATTTAATAAATGAGGCGTTCTGTACCATCGGTAAATAATTTTTCTAGCTCCTTCAAGATGATCAGAACATCTTGAAAGCTTGGAAGTCATTGTAAATGACTCACGCCATTCTAGGTCGGATATTATAATACCCATTTCAGAATTCCATAACTTAAGTATATTAGCCAAAGGATCAGAGTTGGATTCTTTTAAGAGTTGATATCCTTTCGTTATACCCTTATCGGAAATTCTAGGCGAAAGAAGCCATTCATATAAGGATGAGTTAGATGGCGTAAATGTGAAGGTTTTTGGAGATTGCAATACATGTCTAATTCTTAGAAATTTATAAAAATCTTTGGTAAGGATATCAAAAGATTTGTGAATCTGGGAAAACTCAATAAATGTGCCATCTTTCCATAACTGTGAGATATTGGTAATACCTGAAATAACCCAGTTTTCAATGTATAGGTTTGATAATGCTAACTCACATATCTTCAAGGGGGCTGAAGAGATAGAAGTGGGAACTTTCTTTTCTGTTCTAGCTAAATAATACCACAGTTTAGAAATTGCTGCTATAGCAGATAGAGGATAGATATGTTTGGTGCCGAAGGAGGCTATAGAGGATAGGTGTAATAAAATATTAGATGCACTTAAAAAGTGTTTTTCCAGGGAAACTCAATTCTTGGATAGATCTTTTCTGATAAGATATCACAATTGATATAATATCGAAGAAAAGTAGTAGTGTCTAATTGAGGGAACATTTAGACCCCCTGAGGAGAGGGGTTTGTAGAGGATATTTGCTCTCACCCTAGGTTTAAGTTTACCCCAAATGTAGTGGTTAATTAATGTTTGAAGTTTTGTTAGGAAGTAGTTGGGGATTGTAATTGGAATGTTACGGAATATATAAGTTATTTTGGGGAGAATAACCATTTTAATTGCAGCTATTTTCCCTAGCCAAGATAATGATTCTATATGCAGGTTATCAAGTGATTCTTTTACTTTTTTGAGGGGAGGCCAAAAGTTGTCTTTAAATAGTTTGTTAGTGAGGTAATTTAGTTGTATGCCCAAAATAGGTTATGGAATCGTTAGCCCATGAGAACTGATATAGACTAGTGATTAGTTGTTTATCAGCGGGGGGAGACCCAGGTCGAGCATTTGAGACTTATTAACGTTTACTTCATAGAATGAAGCTTCTCCAAATTGGGTTATGATCTCGTTTATAACAGATAATGCAGATGTAGGATTGGATGTAATGATTAATACATCATCTGCAAATAATCCTATACGGTGATCAACATTTCCATTTTTTAGACCCTTGATGTCCGGGGATGATCTAATATGTTAAGCGAACGGGTCCATTGCGAGGGCAAAAATTAGAGGTGACATGGGGCAGCCCTGTCTAGTTCCATTTTTAATGTTAAATGGAGCAGATAAAAAACTAGAGGAATATACTTAGGCACAGGGATTAGAGTAAAGGGACATAACTGCAGATAGATAAAAATCTAATTTTTTTTTCAAAGTTCTATTAATTTAGTCCCAATGAATCCTATCAACCACCTTCTCTGCTTCCAGAGAAAGGAGCAGAGAAGGCGTCCGAGAGGCATGGGCCACATCTATAAGGTCTATAAACCTTCTTGTTCCATCTGAGGCTTGTCTATTCAACACAAAGCCTATTTGGTCATTTGAAATCAAAGAAAGAAGGATGTTGACTAAACTTCTAGCTAAGATTTTTGCGAAATATTGGTCTAAAATTGGCTGGCCTGTCTGAAAGTTTGCCGGGTTTCGGTAAGGTGATAATTAGAGCGTTTAGCAGGAATGTAGGAATGTAACCCTGATCAGCAATCAGGTTAAAAGATCTATTAAAAAATGGGGTCAAAATAGGGGAAAACATAATATTCATTTGTAAGCCCATCTGGGCCGGGGGATTTATTATGTTTAAGGGACTAAGTCGCCTCCAGTATCTCAGAAGAGGAAATTTTTTAATTAAGTAATTGGCGTTGATGAGAAGATAGAACAGGTAGGGAAATACAATTAAGGAATCTGTCGATAGATTCAGTCGTAGGCTGAAAAGATTCCTGGGAGTCTTCTAAATGATATAATTCCGCATAATACTTAGCGAATTCCTCATCTATATGTTTGGGATAAAATAATTTTTTTCCTTGAGAGTTATATAAATAAGGAATTCTAGTTTTAGCCTCTCTCTATTTGCTAATTTTTTTGAGGCTTTATTGCAATAAAAATAATGATCAGTCTTCATTTTGAGAAGATGAAACTCGTACTTGTTGTGTAAATGCAAATATAACTGGTGTCTAGCTGATTTTAGTTTACAAGTAATGTTAGGTTCTAGGGATGACTTGGAAGCTTTTTCAAGGTTTTGAATATCAGTCAGTAATGCATCTAGTTTTCCCATTCTAGTTTTTTTTTCTAAAAAGCCACATGTTTTAACATAATACCCCTAATATAGGCTTTGTGGGCACTCCACAGGGTGGTGTCTAATATCATATTGTTATCATTATTCTCAAAATATTCCCTTAGAGACCTTTCAATATCTAAATGTATTGTAGAGTTCTGTAGTAAGGAATTGTTAAGTCTCCATGGAGAAAAAACTCTATTGTTGTACCTATCATTTAGTATGAGGGTAGAGAACGCATGATCAGACCAAGTGATATTATTAATAGCTACAGACATCACCTTTTGAAGAAGCCATTTATCCATCACAAACAGATCTATTTTAGAATAGGTATTATGAGGATGTAAAAGTAAAATCTTTCTCATTAGCGTGAAAAGCCTTCCATGTGTCATATAGACCTTCTTTAAGCAGATAATCTTGAAGTAAAGAGTTTTTGTGGGATGGAGGAGCAGGGGGGAGTTTGTCTATAGAAGAATCTGGACACATATTGAAATCACCACATATTAGCAAAGCGCCTTGTTTGATGTCCTGGGCTAATTTAATAGTGTGTTTAATAAATCTAAGCTAGTCATTACTAGGGGCATAGAGGTTCAATAACGTATATCTAGTGTTGGTAATATCACATATTATAATAATATATCTTCCCTCTTCATCTATTAATGCGTTATGACAATGGAAAGCTAAAGTATTCTTGAGACCTAATATAACTCCTCTTTTTTTTTTTTTTCAGCTGAACAGAAGAAAATGTGTGGAAAAGAGGGATTATAAAATCTACGAAAATCATCCTCATTAAGGTGAGCTTCTTGTATGCAGATAATATATGCATTCTATCTTTTTACCTCTGCCCAACATGTAGATCGTTTAAAAGGGCTATTAACCCTTTCATGACCAAGGGTCATTGATGCCCCAATGTCCAGGTCAAAATTTTCAAATCTGACATGCGTCACTTTATGTGGTAATAGCTTTGGAACACTTTTACTTATCCACGCCATTCTGACATTGTTTTCTCGTGACACATTGTACTTCATGATAATCATATATTTGAGTCAATATATTTCACCTTTATTTATGAAAAAATCCCAAATTTACCAAAAATGTGGAAAAATTCACAATTTTCCAAATTTCTATTTCTCTGCTTCTAAAACAGAAAGTCATACCTAATAAAATATTTATTACTTAACATTCCCCATATGTCTACTTTATGTTGGCATCATTTTGGAAATGTCATTTTATTTTTTTAGGACATTAGAAGGCTTAGAAGTTTAGAAGCAATTCTTACAATTTTTTAGAAAATTTCCAAAACCCACTTTTTAAGGACCAGTTCAGGTCTGAAGTCACTTTGTGGGGCTTACATAGTGGAAACCCCCATAAATGACCCCATTGTAGAAACTACACCCCTCAAGTTACTCAAAACTGATTTTACAAACTTTGTTAACCCTTTAGGCGTTCCACAAGAATTAAAGGAAAATGGAGATGAAATTTCTAAATTTCACATTTTTGGCAGATTTTCTTTTTATAAAAAAAAATTCTTTAACACATTGAGGGTTAACAGCCAAACAAAACTCAATATTTATTACCCTGATTCCACGGTTTACATAAACACCCCACATGTGGTCGTAAACTGCTGTACGGGCGCACGGCAGGGCGCAGAAGGTAAGGAATGCCATACGGTTTTTGGAAGGCAGATTGTGCTGGATTGGTTTTCTGAACGCCATATGTTTTTTATTTTTCTGCCGATCGTCTTGTGCAGGGGCTCGTTTTTTGCAGAAAGTGTTGAGGTTTATATTGGTACCATTTTTGGGTACATAGGATTTTTTGATCATTCATTATTACACTTTATGG
This sequence comes from Bufo gargarizans, assembly GCF_014858855.1. Taxonomy (NCBI): domain Eukaryota; kingdom Metazoa; phylum Chordata; class Amphibia; order Anura; family Bufonidae; genus Bufo; species Bufo gargarizans. The sequence continues at coordinate 457,965,505 of NC_058081.1, read as the reverse complement.
GGCAAGGTGACGCAAAAATTGGCTGTTTTGGAACAGTTTTCATTTATTTATTTTTACAGCGTTCATCTGAGGAGTTAGGTCATGTGATAGTTTTATAGAGAAGATCGTTACAGACGTGGCAATACCTAATATGTATACTTTTTCTTATTTATTTTAGTTTTACACAATAATAGCATTTCTGAAACCAAAAAAATTATGTTTTAGTGTCTCTATAGTCTGAGAACCATAGCTTTTTCATTTTTTGGGCGATTGTCTTAAATAGGGTATCATTTTTTGTAGAACAAGGTGACGGTTTGATTTGGTACTATTTTGGGGGTCATACGCCTTTTTGATCGCTTGCTGTTGCACTTTTTGTGATGTAAGATGACAAAAATTGCTTTTTTTTTACACAGTTTTTATTTTATTCTTTTATGGTGTTTATCGGACGGGGTCTATCATGTGATATCTTTATAGAGACGGTCGTTACGGACGCGGTGATACCTAATATGTGTCGGTTTTTTATTTTTCATTTTTTTTAGGAAAAAAAAGGCAATTTTTTTATTTAACTTTATTTATTTATTTTTTTATTTTATTTATTTTTTACTTTTTTTTTCACATTTAATTTTTTTGGTCAAGTCCCTCTTGGATCATGAAGATCCAGTGGGGCTGATGGCTGTACTATACTTTGCAATGCTCTTGCATTGCAAAGTGTAATACATTCAGATGCCCTGTAAGTGGCAACAGCGGACGCTTTTGCAAAGCGTCCGGTTGCCAGGGCAACCATCGGGGCTGCCATCGCAGCGCAGCAGCCCCGATGGTGGAGAGAGGGAGCCCCCTCCCTCTATTAACCCCATAGATGCCGCTGCCGCGGCATCTCTGGGGTTACAGCAGAGTGTCAGCATAGAGCTGACACTCTGATGATGGCGGCGGTTCAGGAATGGAGCCGCCGCCATCAAACACAGCAGGGGGACAGACCGAGGGGGGGGGGGCAGCGCTGGAAGGGGGAGCTTGAAATTGTCACGGCCAGCAGGAGGAGGCACTGGAGGACACAAGATGGGGCACAGATGGAGGGGCACTGTGGACATGGAGATGCTGGACAGATCGGCACAGAACGGGTGGCGTCTGCACGGATCGGGGTGGAGGGGGGCTGCACGGATCGGGGGGGGGCACGAGGACACTGATTTCAGGCTCTGATCTGCAGAGCGCAGATCAGAGCCTGAAACCGGCATTTTTTCACTGCCGCGATTCGATTGGTTAGTCTGCACACAGCATACAGGGCAGGGGCAGAAGCTTTAATCCAAGCGCTTTGCAGCTGCCAGAACGTATATATACGTGGTAGCTGCACGGGGTATGTGCAGCTATCACGTATATATACAGATTGCGGTCGTGAAGGGGTTAAGACCCTTAACATTTGCTGAGAATATCTTTATACCCGAGTTAGCCATAATATTAATTCACATAAATGGGGCTAAGTCTGGCTGCGGAAAATATATATGTGTGCAAAAAAACATACATTAGAGTACAATACCCAGAGAGTTATAGAGTGGAAATGGTGGGGAGCAAATTCTTGATTGGTGACATTCAGGCAGTCTGAATTTGAAAGGTTGTCCCCTTGAGTGCAACCTAGAGTAATGTTATTAAGAAGAAAAAGAACATCAACAAATAAAATTAATAAAATTAACATTGGACTAGCAAATGGCCCAACTGGGACCTTAAATGTATTTAAAGCCTTTCCTTTGGATTGGAAGGCGGAAGTAAGTAAATGGATTAGGGAATAAGAGCACTTAGGTGAAAAATGAGCTCTAAAAAATTTAGGGTGTGGAACGGCTACAATGGGAGAGAAAATGAGTAGGAATTACGATGTTGGACAAAGTCATTGCCCTTTGGAAGAGTTCAAGAAGAAGATTTTCCTGCTTTGGTCCATTCTTGAGGTAAATTGGATTGTTTTCTCCGTGAATTATTGGGAGAAGGATCTGAAGCTTTATCTTTGGCGCCCTCTGGTGATATGTTGATGTTCCATCTGGAGAGAGTCTCTGCTGCTTCCTGCGGGGATATTAGCATGTGTGATGAGTTTTGATATCTCACAATCAGCTTTACAGGGTATCCCAATTTGTAAGGGATATTATTGTCCCTCAGTGCTTTGGTATAGCTTTGAAACTCCTTCCTCCTATTAAGTGAAGCTGGGGAGAGATCTGTAAATAGAAGTACATTACGAAATCTTTCTGGAATGTCACTTGTTCCTTCTTAAGCGATCTTCTAGGTCAGCAATTTTCAGTTTAATGGCTGCCAGATCATATTCAATCAAATTGTGGTTATCCACCCGGGAATTATGATCTGTTACAAATTTCTAAATTTTTTCCTCTAAATGCGCAGTTCTCTCTCCTATAGACACTATATCAGCATGTATGGTTGCTATTGTATCTCTAAAATCGCCATGTATGGATCTTTGCAAGTCCATGAGCATCTCCTTCATTACAGACACTGAAATACATGTGTCCTTGCATGGAGAGATATTAATGGCTGCAGGGGGAGTTGTATGGAGGTGTCACTCACCCTTTTTTGTCTCTTTACTTCTTGGCCTGCAGGAGGACTTGAGTTTGTAAAAGAGACAGATCGAGGGGATCGCTGGCCTGAAGCTTCCTCAGGAGATTGCTTCTCTTCTTCTGTGTGGCGGGAGCTGGCGCCATCTTGAGAAACTCCAGCAGCCGGATGAAAGAAGGCCGTCAGCTTCTGGGGCTGTGTGCCTTTCTTTTTCCCCCTAGTCATCATTACTAGGGGTACCGGAGGAGAGTATCGCTCGGGTTCTGTTTGGTAAGTCCAAATAAAGAGCTTTGTGAGGTAGCTGTGAGCCGCAAAACGGGGTTCCACATGGAGCTCAGCTACTATGCGTCCTCTCCTCCCGGCATAAGGCCATGCCCCCTGTGACTGCCCCTTTAACTGTGACTTTCACAGAGACCACCCCTTTAACAGGGACCTTCATAGAGCTCACCCCTTTAACTGTGACTTTCACTGTGACCGCCCCTTTAACTGTGACTTTCACTGTGACCGTCCAATAAACTGTGGCTTTCACTGTGACCGCCCCTTTAACTGTGACTTTCACAGTGACCGCCCCTTTAATGGTTACTTTCACTGTGACTACCCCTTTAACCACCTCCCGACCGCCTAACGCGCCGATGCGTCCGGGAGGTTGTGGGAGATTTCGTCACAGCCGGCCCGCGCATGCGCATCGCGGGCCGGCATTTCGTCGAAAAGTATTTCGTCAGCAACCTGCCGGCCAATGATCGCGGCTGGCAGGTTGCTGATTTTTAAAAAAAACAATCAGAGGCCATATATCAGATCATATTTGTAAATATGATCTGTTATATGGCTGGCCTGCTACTCTGCTGGTTCTTTTCGTCGGTTGGATCCAGCAGAGGAGCAGGCTACACAGTGAGTACACCAAACACCTCATACTAGCCCCAGATCACCCCCCTGAACCCCTATTAACCCTTTGATCACCCCTGTCAATCGCTAGTGAAAGGAAAAAAGTGATCAGTGCAAACTGTCACATTTTTTTTTCACTGGTATTGACCGTTAGGTTTTAGGTATAGTTTAGGCCCCTTGGTTAGGTAGTTTAGGGATCAGTTAGCGCCCAGCCCACCGCACCGCAGTCCGTTATTCGCTGATTAGCGTATCGCTAATCAGCATTTGTACTTTTATAGTATCTGGAAGTGATCAAAACTGATCACGGTCAGATCTATAATTGTATTAGTGTCACTTTAGGTTCGCCCTCCACCCAAAACGCAGTGTTTGCCTGATCAGGCCTGATCGGTCGCCCACACGTGCGTTCACCCACGCCCGCCCCACCGCAGTGACAAAAAATATTTTTTTTTGATCACTGCACATTCACTTTACACGCGCTACGGCGATAAAAAAAATCAGTTTTGATATTTTTTATCAACCGCAGCCTCCGGTACTTCGCTAGCCTCCCATTTGTAAGACAGGCTTGCTTTTTTTTCTTGGGTAGTCTCAGGGAATACCCCTAAATTTAGTTGCCCACATGTCAAACAGGGGGTATTCTTCTGAAGAGGCCTACAGGCTTCTGACCCAGTCGGATGAGGAATGGGAACCCTCATCTGATGAATCTAGCGGGTCAGAATACGAACCTGTAGAAAGCAGTGGCTCTCTGACCCAAAGTTTGGACGAGGAGGCTGAGGTCCCTGATAGCTCCAGGCGTACCTGGCCCTGTGTCGCTAGACCGCAGGTTGCGCAGGATCCGCTTCAAGAGCAGCAGAGTGGGGCTGGTGCTGTCGGATTACGTGGTGAGGCATACACCAGCAGCCCAGCCCTTCCTGGACCTAGTACCAGCACTGCCGTAGAACATGGTGAAGTAGCGAGCACCAGAAGGGCAGTTGAAGCTGGTACGGTGGCACGTGCAGTAGTGACCCCGTCGCAGCCACCGCAAAGACGTGCCCGTAGAGCCCCTAGAATCCCTGAGGTGCTGGCAAACCCTGATTGGCAGTCCCCAACTTCAGCCGCACCTGTAGTTCCCCCTTTCACCGCCCAGTCTGGAGTTCGGGTTGAGACAGGTCAGATCGGTTCGGCCCTGGGATTTTTTGAGCTGTTCTTGACTGCGGAGCTCTTAGACTTAGTTGTGGCAGAGACAAACCGGTATGCCACACAATTTATAACCGCTAACCCGGGAAGCTTTTATGCCCAGGCTTTTCGGTGGAAACCAGTCCAAGTTTCCGAAATTAAAACTTTTTTGGGCCTCCTCCTCAACATGGGTCTAACTAAAAAGCATGAATTGCGGTCATATTGGTCCACGAACCCAATTCATCACATGCCCATGTTCTCTGCTGCTATGTCCAGGACACGATTTGATACCATCCTGCGTTTCCTGCACTTTAGTGATAACAGCACCTCCCGTCCCAGAGGCCACCCTGCTTTTGACCGGCTCCACAAAATTCGGCCCCTCATAGACCATTTCAACCTGAAATTTGCAGATATGTATACCCCAGAGCAAAACATCTGCGTAGACGAGTCCATGATACATTTTACCGGGCGCCTTGGCTTCAAACAATACATCCCAAGCAAGCACGCCCGGTATGGGGTCAAATTGTATAAGCTCTGTGAAAGGGCCACAGGCTATACACACAAATTTCATGTCTATGAGGGAAAAGATCAGATCCTGGAGCCGGTCGGTTGCCCTGACTACCTGGGGAGCAGTAGGAAGATAGTCTGGGACTTGGTGTCACCCTTATTCGGCAAGGGGTACCATCTTTATGTGGATAATTTCTACACAAGTGTGGCCCTCTTTAGGCATTTGTTTCTAGAACGGATTGGCGCCTGTGGTACCGCGCGAACTAGTCGCGCGGGCTTCCCCCAACGGCTCGTTAGCACCCGTCTTGCAAGGGGGCAGAGGGCCGCACTGTGTAACGAAGAACTGCTCGCGGTGAAATGGAGAGACAAGCGTGACGTTTACATGCTCTCCTCCATTCACGCAGACACGACAATACAAATTGAGCGAGCAACCCGTGTCATTGAAAAGCCCCTCTCAGTCCACGACTATAACCTTCACATGGGAGGGGTGGACTTCAATGATCAGATGTTGTCTCCGTATTTAGTTTCCCGCAGAACCAGACGCTGGTATAAGAAGGTGTCTATATTTAATTCAATTGGCTCTGTATAATAGTTTTGTTCTCTACAGTAAGGCTGGGAGAACTGGATCATTCCTCAAATTTCAGGAAGAGATCATCGAGAACCTCCTGTACCCAGGAGGTTCCGTGGCCCCATCCACCAGTGTAGTTAGCCGTCTACACGAGCGACATTTCCCCAATGTCGTTGCTGGTACCTCAACCCACCCGTCACCCCGAAAAAGATGTCGTGTCTGTAGCAGGAGTGGAATAAGGCGTGACACCCGCTATTTCTGTCCTGACTGTCCTGACCACCCTGCCCTATGCTTAGGGGAGTGTTTCTGGAAGTACCACACACAGGTACACCTAGCATAGGGATCATCTCACCAGGACAGGCACACAGGGCTATTAGGGCCCATTCACTCACACAGCTGCTGCAAACGTCTCCTTTCACCTGGGACAAAGTGCATAACGCACTTCGCCACATCTTTGGGCGATTTGCGCTTTGCACATTGACCCATGGGGAAGGAGAGGTTTGTTCTATAAAGGTAAAAAAACAAAAAAACAAAAAAAAACACCAGTAAGCAAACAGGTTAATGTTTAGTTCAAAAAGTTAAAGTTTACATGTTCTGTTCCAAAGTTAATAAAATTATTGCGTTGCGGCCTGGTTTTTTCTTTTTTTTTTTTTCTTTTTTTACCTTCCAGGTGGACCAACCGATCGACTAGCTGCAGCACTGATGTGCATTCTGACAGAAGCATTGCGCTGCTGTCATATTACACGCAAGTCGGTGTATGCGGCGCTGCAAGACGAGATTTCTCCTCTGCAGTAACAGATACGTTTGCCGAGGCATACAAGCTGAGGAGGAGGCGGCGTTCCTATGCTTTGGCAAACACTTTGTATGTAAAAAAAATAAATAAAAAATCCCGGCAATGATTTATTCATCCACATCGATTGATGTGAATGGAGAAATCTGGTTTGCCAGGGCATACGAGCTAAGTGGGTATGGATGTTGGGCGGAGCTCCTATGTCCTGGCAGACGCCTTTCCCCTCCTTTTTTTTTTTTTGGGCACAGATTTTTTCATCCACATTGATCGATGCGAATGAAGAAATCTGTGCCGTTCATTTTTTTCTTTCAGCCCAGAGGCTGAACGGAAAAAATAAAATCTCATTACCTGTATGCTCAATATAAGGAGAATAGCAGAAACTCCTAATGCTGGCCATACATGTAATGATTGCGGAGACCCTCAAATGCCAGGGCAGTACAAACACCCCACAACTGACCCCATTTTGGAAAGAAGACACCCCAAGGTATTCGCTGAGGGGCATATTGAGTCCATGAAAGATTTAAATTTTTGTCCTAAGCTAGCAGAAAGTGAGACTTTGTGAGAAAAAACTAAAAAAATCAATTTCCGCTAACTTATGCCAAAAAAATACATTTCTATGAACTCGCCATGCCCCTCATTGAATACCTTGGGGTGTCTTCTTTCCAAAGTGGGGTCACATGTGGGGTATTTATACTGCCCTGGCGTTTTAGGGGCCCTAAAGCGTGAGAAGAAGTCTGGGATCCAAATGTCTAAAAATGCCCTCCTAAAAGGAATTTGGGCACTTTTGCAGCCTAGATGCACAAAAGTGTCACACATCTGGTATCGCCATACTCAGGAGAAGCTGGGGAATGTGTTTTGGGGTGTCATTTTACATATACCCATGCTGGGTGAGATAAATATCTTGGTCAAATGCCAACTTTGTATAAAAAAAATGGGAAAAGTTGTCTTTTGCCAAGATATTTCTCTCACCCAGCATGGGTATATGTAAAATGACACCACAAAACACATTCCCCAACTTCTCCTGAGTACAGCGATACCAGATGTGTGACACTTTTTTGCAGCCAAGGTGGGCAAAGGGGCACATATTCCAAAGTGCACCTTTCGGATTTCGCAGGCCATTTTTTACACATTTTGATTGCAAAGTACTTCTCACACATTTGGGCCCCTAAATTGCCAGGGCAGTATAACTACGCCACAAGTGACCCCATTTTGGAAAGAAGACACCCCAAGGTATTCTGTGAGGGGCATGGCGAGTTCCTAGAATTTTTTATTTTTTGTCGCAAGTTAGTGGAATATGAGACTTTGTAAGGAAAAAAAAAATATTAAAATCATCATTTTCCGCTAACTTGTGACAAAAAATTAAAAGTTCTAGGAACTCGCCATGCTCCTCACGGAATACCTTGGGGTGTCTTCTTTCCAAAATGGGGTCACTTGTGGCGTAGTTATACTGCCCTGGCAATTTAGGGGCCCAAATGTGTGAGAAGTACTTTGCAATCAAAATGTGTAAAAAATGGCCTGCGAAATCCGAAAGGTGCACTTTGGAATATGTGCCCCTTTGCCCACCTTGGCTGCAAAAAAGTGTCACACATCTGGTATCGCCGTACTCAGGAGAATTTGGGGAATGTGTTTTGTGGTGTCATTTTACATATACCCATGCTGGGTGAGAAAAATATCTTGTCAAATGCCAACTTTGTATAAAAAAAATGGGAAAAGTTGTCTTTTGCCAAGATATTTCTCTCACCCAGCATGGGTATATGTAAAATGACACCACAAAACACATTCCCCAAATTCTCCTGAGTACGGCGATACCAGATGTGTGACACTTTTTTGCAGCCAAGGTGGGCAAAGGGGCACATATTCCAAAGAGCACCTTTCGGATTTTGCAGGCCATTTTTTACACATTTTGATTGCAAAGTACTTCTCACACATTTGGGCCCCTAAATTGCCAGGGCAGTATAACTACGCCACAAGTGACCCCATTTTGGAAAGAAGACACCCCAAGGTATTCCGTGAGGGGCATGGCGAGTTCCTAGAATTTTTTATTTTTTGTCGCAAGTTAGTGGAATATGAGACATTGTAAGAAAAAAAAAAATCATCATTTTCTGCTAACTTGTGACAAAAAATTAAAAATTCTAGGACCTTCCCATGCCCCTCATGGAATACCTTGGGGTGTCTTCTTTCCAAAATGGGGTCACTTGTGGGGTAGTTATACTGCCCTGGCAATTTAGGGGCCCAAATGTGTGAGAAGTACTTTGCAATCAAAATGTGTAAAAAATGGCCTGCAAAATCCGAAAGGTGCTCTTTGGAATATGTGCCCCTTTGCCCACCTTGGCTGCAAAAAAGTGTCACACATCTGGTATCGCCGTACTCAGGAGAATTTGGGGAATGTGTTTTGTGGTGTCATTTTACATATACCCATGCTGGGTGAGAAAAATATCTTGTCAAATGCCAACTTTGTATAAAAAAAATGGGAAAAGTTGTCTTTTGCCAAGATATTTCTCTCACCCAGCATGGTTATATGTAAAATGACACCACAAAACACATTCCCCAACTTCTCCTGAGTACGGCGATACCAGATGTGCGACACTTTTTTGCAGCCTAGGTGGGCAAAGGGACCCACATTCCAAAGTGCACCTTTCGGATTTCACCGGTCATTTTTTACAGATTTTGATTGCAAAGTACTTCTCACACATATGGGCCCCTAAATTACCAGGGCAGTATAACTACGCCACAAGTGACACAATTTTGGAAAGAAGACACCCCAAGGTATTCCGTGAGGGGCATGGTGAGTTCCTAGAATTTTTAATTTTTGGTCGCAAGTTAGTGGAATATGAGACTTTGTAAGGAAAAAAATGAAATTAAAAAAATCATCATTTTTTGCTAACTTCTGACAAAAAATAAAAAGTTCTATGAACTCACTATGCCCATCAGCGAATACCTTAGGGTGTCTACTTTCCGAAATGGTGTCATTTGTGGGTTTTTTCTACTGTTTGGGCATTGTAGAACCTCAGGAATCATGACAGGTGCTCAGAAAGTCAGAGCTGTTTCAAAAAGCGGAAATTCACATTTTTGTACCATAGTGTGTAAACGCTATAACTTTTACCCAAACCATTTTTTTTTATCAAAGACATGTAGAACAATAAATTTGGCTAAAAATTTATATATGGATGTCTTTTTTTTTTGCAAAATTTTACAGCTGAAAGTGAAAAATGTCATTTTTTTGCAAAAAAATCGTTACATTTTGATTAATAACAAAAAAAGTAAAAATGTCAGCAGCAATAAAATACCACCAAATGAAAGCTCTATTAGTGAGAAGAAAAGGAGGTAAAATTCATTTGGGTGGTAAGTTGCATGACCGAGCGATAAACGGTGAAAGTAGTGTAGTGCAGAAGTGTAAAAAGTGGCCTGGTCATGAAGGGGGTTTCAGCTAGCGGGGATGAAGTGGTTAACTGGTTAACTTTGACTTTCACTGTGACCGCCCCATTAACAGTGACTTTCACAGTGACCGCCCCTTAAACTGTGACTTTCACTGTCACAGCCCCTTTAACTGTGACTTTCACAGTGACCGCCCCTTTAAGTGTGACTTTCACTGTGACCGCCCCATTAACTGTGACTTTCATGGTGACCGCCCCTTTAACTGTGACTTTCACTGTGACCGCCCCTTTAACTGTGACTTTCACTGTGACCGTCCCTTTAATTGTGACTTTCACAGTGACCACCCCTTTAACTATGGCTTTCTCTGTGACTGCCCCTTTAACTGTGACTTTCACTGTGACCGCCCCTTTAACTGTAACTTTCACAGTAGCCGTCCCTTTAACTGTGACTTTTATAGTGACCGCCCCTTTAACTTTGACTTTCACTGTGACTGCCCCTTTAACTGTGACTTTCACTGTGACTGCCCTTTTAACTGTGACCGCCCCTATAACTGTGACTTTCACTGTTTTCACCCCTTTAACTGTGACTTTCACAGTGACCGCCCCTTTAACTCTGATTTTCACTTTTAACTGTGACTTTCACTGTGACCGCCCCATTAACTGTGTCTTTCACAGTGACCGCCCCTTTTTAGCAGTAAAGAAATATGGCTGGGTTGTTATGGAAACCTGGAGTAAAACTGTGTTTATGGCAGTTGGGCTTTGAAGAGAATGAATTGCAGGCTTGTATTTGTTTTTATTTTATTTTTTGGGAATATCTCAGTAACGGTATGTCATAGAGAGCTGATACCCGGTCTAAAGCCTTCCCGGACACCTGATGTACCTGTGTGCCAAATTTGGTGAAGATCGGTCTAGTCGTTTGGTCGTGCATAAAGAACGTCTACACAGACAGACAGAAACTCATATATATATATATATATATATATATGAGATGGATAAACCAATATGAAGTTATGATGCTACTTAAAAGGTGAACACTGCACCTGTTTGAAATTGTCCTGTAAAGTATAGAAATAAAAAGTTATAAATTAAGTATTTTTTCAAATGTACTTTGTGTGATTGTGCTGAATACTATTATCATTGATAAGCTAAGACAGAATATAATATTCCAATATATTTATAAATATACATTTAAAAAATAATATTTTATATTACATTAGTATTATAATGAATTATCATGTAATAGTGAGGAAAATCAAAATACAGCTAAAATAACTATTTTATATGTTACATATAATGAAATTTAAAAATAAATGTATTATTTAAAGCTACAGAGAGATTTATCAATCCTATGAACTATACTTTTTGTTAACAAATAATTGGTAATATTGTTATAATATTTATATTTTAGAACACTTTGTGTATTCCAATTATTTGATTTCTTTTGAAAATAATTTCTTTTTTTAAGTTGATGATGATGATAGAATGCTTTTACAGTTATAAAATAAAATATTTCAGAATTTGACATTAGTATTTAGTTTAGATTAAAACAGCAAATTTAGGGATAACAATAAGATGACACAGATGTTTGTATTAGGTGCAGTATACTATCTTTCTAAAGAGTAGTTCGCTCAGCATTTGCAGAATAAGAATAAAATGTCTTTATTTCATCCCAGGATATAAACAAGTTAAATACATTGTGTCAACTGGTTTCAGGCAGAGGAAATGGCATAATACATGAAAGACAAAAATAGTTTAAATGCAGAAAGCAATGGAGAACAACACTTTGGAAAATATGGTATGGAACAGTGGACTGTACCTGTGAAGGAATATGGAAGAAAGCCCCGAAAAAAATTAATAGCATAATAGAGCCACAGTATGTAAAGGGTGTATCTCACACGTACAGATGCAAACTAGGCCTAAATTAAATATTTTTGCCCAAAAGGGGTTTTTATTAATAGCAGAATAGAACCACAGTATGTAAAGGGTGTATCTCACACGTACAGATGCAGACTAGGCCGCAATTAAAGATTTTTGTCCAAAATTTGTGTTTTATTAATAGCAGAATAGAACCACAGTATGTAAAGGGTGTATCTCACATGTACAGATCCAGACTAGGCCGTAGTTAAAGATTTTTACGAAAAGGGGTGTTTTATTAATAGCAGAATAGAACCACAGTATTTAAAATGTGTATCTCACAATGACATATGCCGCAAAGGCTGCACAAGTTTTTTGCACAAAATGATTGTTTTTTAACACCTTAAGGACTCAGCCCTATTTAACCTTAAGGAGTTTTTCTGAGATTGATTTTTCTACCATTCTGAGATTGTTTTTTCGTCACATATTGTACTTCATGACACTGGTAAAATGAAGTAAAAAATAATTATTTTTTTTGCATAAAATTACCTAATTTGCCCAAAATTTTGAAAGATTTGAAAATTTAAAAGTTTCAGTTTCTCTACTTCTGTAATACATAGTAATACCCCCAAAAATTGTGATGACTTTACATTCCCCATATGTCTACTTCATGTTTGAATTATTTTTGGAATTATATTTTATTTTTTGGGGATGTTACAAGGCTTAGAAGTTTAGAAGCATATCTTGACATTTTTCAGAAATTTACAAAAACCCAATTTTTAGGGACCACTACAGGTCTGAAGTCACTTTACGAGGCTTACATAATAGAAACCACGCCACAATGACCCCATTCTATAAACTACACCCCTCAAGGTATTCAAAACTGATTTTACAAACTTCGTTAACCCTTTAGGTGTTGCACAAGAGTTATTGTCAAATGGGGATGAAATTTGAGAATTAAATTTTTTTGCCTAATTTTCCATTTTAACCCATTTTTTTCACTAGCAAAGCAAGGGTTAACAGCCAAGCCCCCCTGAAGCCCCCTTGATGCACCCCTAGAGTAGAAACTCCAAAAAAGTTACCCCATTTTAGAAACTACGGGATAGGGTGGCAGTTTTGTTGGTACTAGTTTAGGTTACATATGATTTTTGGTTGCTCTATATTACACTTTTTGTGCGGCAAGGTAACAAGAAATTGCTTTTTTGCCTTGTTTTTCTTTGTCATTTACAACATTCATCTGACAGGTTAGATCATGTGGTAATTTTATAGAGCAGGTTGTCATGGACGCGGTGATACCTAATATGTATACAATTTATTTTTATTTATGTAACTTTTATACAATGACTTCATTTTTAAAACCCCAAAAATGTTTTAGTGTCTCCATAGTCTAAGAGCCATCGTTTTTTCAGTTTTTGGGCGATTATCTTAAGTAGGGTCTCATTTTTTGCGGGATGAGATGATGGTTTGATTGGCACTATTTTGGGGTGCATATGACTTTTTTATCGCTTGCTATTACACTTTTTGTGACATAAGATGACAAAAAATTGCTGTTTTTACAGAGTTTTTATTTAAATTTTTTTACGGTGGTCACCTGTGGGGTTGGGTCATGTGATATTGTTATAGAGCTGGTCGATACAAACGCGGCGATACCTAATATGTATACTTTATTTTTATTTATGTAAGTTTTACACAATAATTTCATTTTTGAAACAATAAAAATCATGTTTTAGTGTTTCCATAGTCTAAGAGCCATAGTTTTTTTCAGTTTTTGGGTGATTATCTTGGGTAGGGTATGATTTTTGCGGGATGAGATGACGGTTTGATTGGTACTATTTTGGCGTACATGTGACTTTTTTGATCACTTTTATTACCTTTTTTGGGAAGTAAGTTGGGCAAAATTTCTATTTTCTCATAGTTTATATTTTTTTTTTATGGCGTTCACTGTGCGGGGAAAGTAACATGACCGTTTCAGGTCGTTACGGACCTAATATGTGTAGTGTATTTTATTTTTTTAATTTTTATTCAGTGATAAATGTGTTTTTTTTTATCTTAACTTTTTTTTTACTTTTTTTTTTACCCAGACCCACTTGGTTCTTGAAGATCCAGTGGGTATGATGTCTGTATAATACAGTACAGTACACTATATAGTGTTTTGTACTGTATTTTACTTACACTTTGTCTGAACAGATCTATGCCTTTAGCACAGATCTGTTCAGCACCATGGACAGCAGGATGCCTGGGAAGGCGTCCTGTTGCCATGGGAACCTTCTCCGTCTGCTCAGTTGTGGCCACAACTTTGCAGACAGGGAAGGGTAAGGAGGGGGGCTCCCTACCTCTGTCACCCCATCCAACTGGGGGCTGCAAAGGCACAGCAGCCCCCCGATGGGAGAGGGAGGGAGCTCCCTGACAGTTAACCTTTTCCATACAGTGGTCCGTACGGACCGCGGTATGGAAAGGGTTAAACGGCTGACATCTGCACAGATGTCAGCCATTTATACCAGAGTGTCAGCAATATGCTGACACTCTGGTATAACCAAAATCGATATTTTAGGCACACTAAAGTTTCTGATCCCCGCGGTCAGGGACCGCAGGGATCAGAAACTGCAGAAAGCGCAGCAAACCACAGGTCTGAATTGACCTGCGGTTTGCGGCGATGGCTGATACGGGGGGGTCACATGACCCCCCCCTCCTGGCATTGTGACAGGATGCCGGCTGAATGATTTTAGCCGGCATCCTGTTCGGATTAACCCCCGGGGCGCCGGAATCGCGATTTAAACTTAGGACATACCGGTACGGGAAATAGGGCATACCGGTACGCCCTAAGTCCTTAAGGGGTTAAATAGCAGAATAGAACCATAGTATTTAAAGGGTGTATCTCACACATACAGATGTAGACTAAGCCGTCATTAAAGTTTTTTGCCCAAAATTGATGTTTTTTTAATAGCAGAATAGAACCACAGTATGCAAAGGGTATATCTCACACGCACAGATGCAGACTAGGCTGCAATTAAAGTATTTTGCCCAAAATGGGTGTTTAATTAATAGCAGAATAGAACCACAGTATTTAAAGGGTGTATCTCGCACAAACAGATGTAGACTAGGCCGCAATTAAAGATTTTTTCCCAAAATGGGTGTTTTATCAATAGCAGAATAGAACCACAGTATGTAAAGGGGATATCTCACATGTACAGATGCAGACTAGGCTGCAATTAAAGATTTTTGCCCAAAATGGGTGTTTTTCTAATAGCAGAATAGAACCACAGTATCTAAAGGGTGTATATCACAATATTCAGCCAAGGTCTGCAAAATTTAGTTTTTTGCCCAAAATGGCTGTTTTTTTTTTATAACAGAATATGACAGCAGTATATAACGCTTGAATTTCACACGTGCAGATGCAGCAAGGGCTGTAAAATTTTGTATTTTGCCCAAAAAGGGTGTTTTATTAATAGCAGAATAGAACCACAGTATCTAAAGTGTGTATCTCACACTTACAGATTCAGACTAGGCCGCAATTAAAGATTTTTGCCAGAAAAAGTTTTTTTATTAATTGCAGAATAAAACCACAGTATCTAAAGGGTGTATCTCACAATGCCATATGCAGCAAAGGCTGCAAAATGTTGTTTTTTGCCCAAAATGGCTGTTTTTTTAATAACAGAATATGACAGCAGTATATAACGCTTGAATTTCACATGTGCAGATGCAGAAAGGGCTGCAAGATTGTGTATTTTGCCCAAAAAGGGTGTTTTTTATAACCTAGAAAATTATAGTTGTATTTCTAGCTTAAATTGCACACTGACTAATGCGGCAGAGACCCAAAATGAAAGTTATTGCCAAAAATTGGTTGTTTTTTCAAAGCAAGAAAGTTATTTAAGTATTTAAAACTTGTTTTTAACAATCAGAGATGCAGCAAGGGCTGCAATATTAAGTATTTTGCCCAAAAAGGGTGTTTTTTTACTAACATAATATGACAGTTGTATATAACGCTTTAATTTCACATGTGCAGATGCACCAAAAGGGTGTTTTTGAATACCCACAAAATTATAGCTGTATTTGCAGCGTAAATTGCACACTGAATAATGCTGCAAAGGCACCAGATGTAGGATATTGCCAAAAAAGGGTATTTTTTTTTAAAACCAGATTATTATTGCAGTATTTCAAGCTTAGATTTGAATGTCACAAAAGCACAGATGCAGTGCTAGTGCACTGAGCTTGCATAAAATGGCCTCCGCCGCCCACCTTACTACCAGATGGATAAAAGTAATTTTTCTCTGCCACTGGAGTCAGGGCAGGGTAAAAAGATTGTGCACTGCACCCATACAACTAAATCTATGTAGATCGCTGAGTTCACTTAGAGTTCTGATTAAAGATTCTGTCCTATTCTCTCCCTCACAGCAGCAGCATCCTCTCCTTACACTAAGCACAGCAGAGTGATGTGCAGCGCTATGTCACTCCAGCTTATATAGAGGCTTTGTGACATGCTGCATTGGCCAATCAAGGTGTGATGGCTTCTAAGGTCACACTGTTAAACGCTTGTTGATTGGCTGCTCTGCTGCCTTTCAAAAAGCGCTAAGAAATTGCGAAACATCGAACCCAAACTTTTACTGAAATGTTCGGGTTCGGGTCCGGGGTCCAAATATCCTAAAGTTTGGTACGAACCCAAACTTTACAGTTCGGGTTCGCTCAACCCTACATAGTTAGAACATGTGCTATTTTTATAGAGCAGGTTGTTATGAGTATGACAATACCAAATATGTCTCATTTTTTTTTGTTTCAATTTTACATAATATAGCATTTTTTAAATAAATTATGTTTTTGTGTCTTTTTCTGAAAGCCATATTATTTTTAATTTTTGGGCAATTATGTTATGTAGGCGCTCAGTTTTTACAGTATAACAAAAAAGAGAAAGAATACCGAAACAGGAGCCGCACATCTAAAATATAGCAAATGTATTCAAGAAGACAGACACAACACAGAATAAGTTATATCGCTGTATACAGCAAATCAAGGCCATGTGAACCATATATCAGCACATGCCACCCTGGCTCACCACAAACTCATAGACATGCCCCCACATCAATAAGTATATGACATTATAAAGTGCTTGTAATCCATCAACAATGAATAAAAGCTCAAATACTTAACATAGAAGTAACATGGTGGGGGGTATGCGTGGCGGTCAGGAAAAGAGCCCAATGCATATCGCCAGACTTGCTGACCCATGATCATATATATATACATAGTAATCAAATAATAATAGTCTATACCTGCGTATCAGGTCCCCATGTGGAGAGAGGGGGCGGCGGCCACCTCGTTAACATGGAGGAGGAGAGAGGAGAAGGAGGTGGACGGCGCCTCGGGCCTTCAAAGAGCACATGGATATGGCTAATGGAGGACGCCACAAGCAGACGGCGACCGGACGTGCTGTCTGCCCATGCGTACAGTCGAGCCGGCATGTGCTGCGTTCATATCACCGGATGCAGCAAATCGTGCAGGCTCAGAAGACATTTGCTGCATGTCAGCAGCCAGAGGTGACATGTGGAGGACAGGGAGGTGGCTTGGAACTCTCAGGTGTCTGCGATCTTCCAGGAGGGTGGAGATTTGGAGGATGGTGGTGACTTTAGGGCCTTGAGTAATGAGCTTACTGATGCACACAAATTATTCTCCAGGGTATGGTGGAATGTTGAGAGCTTAGAAGAATATGTTAAATGCAGTATTATCCCCAGGGGCCTCAGGGTGCAGACATTTCCTGCCTGGGAGGTCACTCCTGAATTCAGGAGCACCTGGGAACAGGGTCTATCCCAATGTTCCAAAATCCTTATGGGCATGCTCATTGAGCACAATAAGGAATTGCTACGCTCGACAAAGCAGAGATTAGTTGGTTTGGAGGCGAGGTTGGCCTCACATGATAAAACAAAGGTCAAAAACTATTATATTAAATTAAGGGAAATATTGGACAAATATGACAAAGAAATAATGATGGGGAAGAAGTCCAAATTCCAACGTGACAAGACTGACTTTGAAAAAAAACAGGCTTTCAAGTGGAAACATGCAGGGAATATGCGTGGTCAGGGTAGAAGTAGCACCATGAATCCATCAACAAGAATAGCTGGGGGTCATACTGATCCTAGCGATCAGAGTTTGAGTGAGGGTGATTTTTTATCAGAAGCCAGCGACGACGGAGGTCAAGGAGGGGATTACGCAAATCCAAGAAAAAGAGGACCCCAACATTGCAGGGGCAACAACTACCCACTCTTCCAGAAGAGACGGCTACAACAATGTTAAATGACAACTTTGCTTTAAACTTTTATACACCCAACCATCAATATTACAAACCTTGGCGGAGGACGAACGTGGGGTATTTATGGACCTGATTGGACCTCCTGCGGGAAAACGAATCAGAAACAGGCCAACAGCACTTTTGTCATCAAAGAGGCAGACAAGGGTGGAAACGTGCTCCTATGGGATATGGATCTATACATACAAGAGGCGAATCGACAGCTCAAGAACAGAACTTTTTACATACCCTTACCCTCTGATCCTACAATGGTCTTCAAGAAGAAATTTGACCAATTATTGAAATCAGCCCAGGACATGTTTATCATTACCAAAAAGGAGCACCAATTCCTTGAGGGTTACCATCTTATGTACGGGACTCTCTCCACTCGATTGAAACGTTGGAACAAGTGTCAATCACCTCTGACGTACCATTGGTGACCTGCGACGTTGAGTCTCTGTACACGAATATTGCGCATAAGGATGGTATCAGGGCCACTACTTATTTCTTGGAGAAGTCAGCCTCGGGGGAGCTAGCCCACCACCCCTTCCTGGGCTCCAGAGAGACCTGTGTTCAATTCATCGACACACTGAACAAAAATGATCTGAATATCCATTTAACGTACACCATATCGGATGATACAGTGGACTTTTTGGGTCTGAGACTACGTAAGGAGCACGAACGGATTGTTACAGCCCTCTTTTGAAAAAGTACGGCTACCAACAATTTGTTGCACTATCAGAGCTTTCATCCAGCCCATATGAAGAGAGGGATACCAAAAGGGCAATTTCTCAGATTGCGGCACAATTGTACCAACTTAACCGACTTCAGGACAGCTTCAGCAGATCTGACATCACGATTCCAGAAAAGGGGTTATCCCAGGAAACTTATATCCCACGCCTACGAGGAAGCTAAGGGCACTGATCGAATGAAATTATTCACCCCGAAACCAAAAACTAGGGATGATCATAGGTTGATGCCCCATATGGATGATAAGCCGAAGATCATTGCTCGTAAGGCACCCTCACTCAAAGACCAACTTGTACGCAGTCACTTTCAGCATCCTACACGGGGACTAAATAGAGGCATCAAATTGAAGGGTACACACCCTTGCGGCCAATGCAATGTCTGCCCATTCATGCTGGGAAAGGACAACTTTATAAATGATGCACATGCTTTTTGTTACCTGCACGTGATTATCTGGCCTCTTATCCTGGGCCTGCTGGATTATCCCCTTCTCTGCATTTCAGTTCGGGAATGATCCGACTACTGCCTATTAGGAAGAATTTCACTGGACCACCATGGAAAAGGATTTCTAATTATCACCATCTGATTGGACATGTAGTGAATGATTCATTTGATACGTTTTACTTTTATTTGTTGTGTACACTTATTTGGTGTAGCACCTCCCTGAATGTTACCTTTTGTAATATCCTTCCACCCCTGTGGCCTTGGTGTGGGGTCCTGTGGGGGACGGCACGGAGCAATTTTCTCATCTAATTTTCTCTTTCTTCTCTTTTTATTTTTATTTTTTTATTTGTACAACATATTATGTGGAATAGGGAGGTATTCAGGATAGAATGATATATAATAAAATAATAATCAAATAAAATTTAGATTGAAAATAATTGTTAGATACATTAATATAAAAATAAAAAAATATATAAAATATAAAATATACAAAAAAAAATAAAAATGGCAATAAAAAAAAATAAAAAATGATAAAGATATAAAAAATAATAATAAAAAATAAATAATGAAAAATATATATCTTTAAATGAATATTTTTAATAAAAAGAAAAAATAAATTTTATACCAAGAACATAAATAGATAAAACTAAATATTAATAATACAAATTAAATATAAGAAGGTCGGGGTAAGGAATAAAAATGAGGCACGTGTGTTTAATCACATAATTTTGGGTGAAAATCGTGCAGTTTAATTAGCATATCAAGTCTAATTTGACTGATGTTAATTCTGAACATGAATTAATCACAGGATAAAAATATAGGGTTAATTTAGGGCTTTGATGGGGCCTTTCTATGCACCAATGAATTATATTTATTTATATTATTCTTCACTAATATAATTGATCCTCTATTAGATTATTTGTATGGATCACAATTCAATTTTTCACATTAGTTTGTTTCACTTTTGTTTTTCATCATTGTTCACAAATGGGTTTTCCTATGTGTATCTCTCTGTTTATATATTTATACCCCTTTCTATTTTGATTTATTTTCTGAATACCTTGAATCCTGTAAACTAGTATTGGTACTAGGTCTCATATAAGGACTCTATCTATTAATTATTGCCCGTATATATAAATGTTGTCCTATTCTTTGTATGTCTATCTTCTCTTCTATCTCCGCTGCCGTGCGGTTGCCCACAGTATCCCATGCACATGCGCAAACCTTCGTTCTATTTCCGTTATGTTACCTCCGGCTGCTGACACGCAGCAAATGTCTTCTGAGCCTGCGTGATTTGCTGCACCCGGTGATTGGAACGCAGCACACGCCGGCTCGACTGTACGCATGGGCAGACAGCACGTCCGGTTGCCGTCTGCTTGTGGCATCCTCCATTAGCCATATCCATGTGCTCTTTGAAGGCCCGGGGCGCCGTCCACCTCCTTCTCCTCTCTCCTCCTCCATGTTAACGAGGTGGCCGCCGCCGCCCCCTCTCTCCACATGGGGACCTGAGACACAGGTAACGACTATTATTATTTGATTACTATATATATATATATATATATATATATGATCATAGGTCATTTAGGACCAGGCACTCCTGAGGAAGCCAGCGATACGCATTGGGCTCTTTTCCTGACCGCCACGCATACCCCCCACCATGCTACTTCTATGTTAAGTATTTGAGCTTTTATTCATTGTTGATGGATTACATGCACTTTATAATGTCGTATACTTATTGATGTGGGGGCATGTCTATGAGTTTGTGGTGAGCCAGGGTGGCATGTGCTGATATATGGTTCACAGGGCCTTGATTTGTTGTATACAACAATTTTTACTTATTCTGTGTTGTGTCTGTCTTCTTGAATAAATTTGCTATATTTTAGATGTGCGGCTCCTGTTTCGGTATTCTTTCTCTTTTTTGTTATATTGTGCATTGTATACCGTGAGCCGGCACTCTTCCTCTATCTTTGGCTGTGCCCCCATTTTTTGAATTGCATAGTTTTTGCAGTATGAGGTGATGTTTTGATTGGTACTATTTTGGAGTACATACTACTTTTCGATCATTTGGTATTACACTTTTTGTGACGTAAGGTTATTTTTTTTACGGTTTTCACCTGACAGGGTAAATAATGTAGTATGTTTATAGAGCAGGTTGTTACGGACG
Organism: Bufo gargarizans; assembly: GCF_014858855.1. Taxonomy (NCBI): domain Eukaryota; kingdom Metazoa; phylum Chordata; class Amphibia; order Anura; family Bufonidae; genus Bufo; species Bufo gargarizans. The sequence continues at coordinate 457,944,229 of NC_058081.1, read as the reverse complement.
CGGCGATACCTAACTTTTTTTTTATATATTTACTTTGGTTTTACACAATAAAAGCATTTTCAAAAAGCCATACTATTTTGGGGTACATATTACTTTTTGATGATTTGGTACTTTTTGTGATGTAAGGTGACAAAAAAAAGAATTTTTTGGCATGGTTTTTATTTCATTTTTTTACGGTGTTCACAAGACGGGTTAGCTAATTTGATATATTTGTTGAGTAGGTTGTTACAGATGTGGCGATACCTAATATGTCTGTTTTTTTAAATATATTTCGGTTTTAAACAATAAAAGCATTTTTGAAACAAAAAAATTATGTTTTAGTGTCTTCATTTTCTGAGAGCCAAATCTTTTTTATTTTTGGTGACAATTGTCTTAGTGCTATGTGAAGGCAATTAGTGCCATGTGATGGCAATTAGTGCCGTAGTGATGGCGATTTGATTGGTATTATTTTTGGGTACATATGACTTTTTGATCACTTGGTATTACACTTTTTGTGATGGAAGGCGACAAAAAGGGCATTTTTTAGGCCTCACACTGCCATCAATGCTATTATTACAATAGAGGGAGGGGGGGGTGCACACTGCCACCAATGATATTATTACAATAGAGGGAGGGAGGGGGGGCGCACACATTGTAATTCAGGACGGATCCGTTTGGCTCCGCAAGGCCAGGCGGACACCAAAACGACTTTTTTTTCATGTCCGTGGATCCTCCAAAAATCAAGGAAGACCCATGGACGAAAAAACGGTCACGGATCACGGAAAAAATACTGTCGTGTGCATGAGGCCTAATTGTTGTAGGTAGATGTCACTTGTTTAGTGGCTACAACATATTTACACAAGCGGCATCTATTCAAGCCTCATTTGAATAAAACCCTTACAGTAAAGCCATTTAGTGGGTTTGCTGGTCTTAGAGGAATACATAGAATACCATGTTGCCTAGGGTTACACCCCATCTTACCAAGAACCTACACCTATTAGATAATATATATTTTACTTGGGGATCATAATCTAATATAGGTATTTGGTGACCAAGGAAATAATGTGATTATACTCAAGAGAAAACTCAGTTGAGAATATAATACATTCATTGCTTGATGTTTGCTGTTTATTTTTATTTTTGCTTAGCAAAAGGGTCCTATTTTTGGTGTGGGCGATATTCATGGCACGTTTTATCATCCATACGGGGTATCCCCATTCTTTCAGATGATTACTAATGGTGATGCACTCTCTTTCAAAATTTGCATCAAGGGAACAGGCATGGCGTGCCCTGTTAAATTTACCTACAGGTATGCTGTGGATAGTCTCCTTTGGATGACAACTATCGGCAGCATGTATAGTATTACGAGAAGTCAGTTCATTATATAGTTTAGTAGTAATTTTATTACTTGTATCATTGCCTGGTAAGGTTAGGTCAAAAACTGTAATCAGATTGGGGTGAATAGCATGAGTAAACCATAAGGAAAATGGACTATCATTGATTTATTGTCCGAAGGCTGGTATGGAGGCCACAGGACCATGACAGATGATGAACAGGTCATCAATATAAAAAGAGGTTACCCTCAGAGTAAATATCGCCTTTCTAAAGCCATGTCACAAAGAAAATGGCTAGCAATAGGTGAAAATCTGGCACCCATAAGGCAGCCTTTTGTCTTAAGAAGAAAACATATTATTAAAAGAAATATAATTATTGGAAAGCAAAAAATCAGTGACTTCAAGTATATATATTCTTCAAGTCTACAGATAATCACTATATATATGAAGGTGGGATGATAATGCAGAGATAGCAGCTGAGGGGAAAATGGAGGAATACAAAGCCTGGACATCACAGGTAACTTACGACCCACAAGAGTCCCTATGGATTTCATTCATGGCGTTCAAAATGTTTTTACTGTCTTTCAAAAAACAGGGAACCTGTGCAGCCAAAGGCTGAAGGTGACTGTCCAACCATTGGCAGAGCTTCTCAAATAACGACCCTGAGCAAGATGCAATGGGGCGGTATGACAGTGCAACATTTTTATGAGATTTAGGAAGGGTTTGCTAAACATAGAGACTCATTTTCCTTATTGCTAATGGCTGCAATAGAAGATCCTTCCTCTAAGATTCGTCTGAGTGCTTCACTAAGATCCTTTGTTGGGTCTCTATTAAGTTGGCGATATATTTCCTTGTCCTATAAAATGTTGGTAATAGCTTGTTCATAAGACCCCCCAACTTCATGCGAGTGCACCGCATCTAACTGACCTAAGGACCACTCGAAACCAGTGTACCCAACGGAGCCGATCTGAAACCTAGCCTGAAAATTGGCATCTCTGGATCCAAACAAGCGGGACCACGTGCAGCAACCGCACTGCCAACAAGTGACGCACATTAACAACTGCTGGATCCACCTAACCGCAAAGAGAAAAACCGAAAGAGGGTTTCGACAGACGGCTGAGGTGTTTCCGAATCAGGAGAACCCTCCAACATTAGTAAGAGTGTTCCTGAACTGACTGTTGTTTCACTGCTGGATTGATCTCTGACCGTAAGCGGGACGCCGCTGGGTCAGTGACGGAGCAACTTTGATTCTGAATATCGAAACCACTTTTTAACATTTTCATGCTGCTTTAAGTTGGTTATAACACCTGAGGGATCCCAACTTGTTACATCCAGACATTTATATTGTTTATCATTTGCAATGCATTTTTAAATTTACAAGTATTTATTTGATTCATTACTATTGGAGTTTATTATCTATTCCTCCTGTCTATTGTGGTCGCAATGAGGCTGCTAGTCACCAACATCATCTGCAAGTGACCACTTTGAGCCTCCTTTCGGTCACAAACACGCTTGATTTCCACTTGAATGCTGTCTAATCACGTGGCAGTTACGTAAATTTATATTGCTGTTAAATCTATATTGCTGTTTAATTATTCAAACTATTTTAACTACTTTAATAAATATCAGTTACCAAGTATCTTAGGTGTGCCCAATCATTCCCTCATATTTCTGCCTTTTTTAGCAGCAGGGTGACGCTGCAAGATTGTGAGCACCCTTTTTGGTGTATCAGCCACCCTGTGCATCCAACTAACCTATTGTTCTGAATATGTCCTGTTTTAGTTGTGTGGTGACTGTGATGATTTTGTCACATAGTTCAATCAGGTGTATACTTTCATACGTTACTATTAAGTGCATAAGTTCGTATCACTGAGAGCATTAATTTCTTCTATTCAGTGATGGTTATATTTAGCTAAGGATTTTTGTTAATCTGCATAGGATTAAAATCAAAAATCTGTTTGACTTTGAATAGTCTATTTTGTTCATTAAAATTCTCTGATGCAGGCGTACACCTTAAATTCTCCATGGACGAAACCAAAACTAAGACCTTATTAAACTATCCGAGATATTTAACAATGGAATAATATAAAATAGCATTTTTAAACGGTGGGAGCACGATTCAGAATTATGTGATTATTCTTTATAATTATTTTTTATTGGTGTCTGTCCACATTATGTTACTGAAAACCATTTTCGTTTTTCATGTATTTCTGGGCTTTCTTCCATAGTCTCTATAGGCACAGTTCACTGTTCCATTCTACAGGTGGATACAACTTAATAAAATGGGAATGGTTGGTGATATTAACTTCCTGTTTGTGGCACATTAGTATATGTGAGGGGGGAAACTTTTCAAGATGGATGGTGACCATGGTAGCCATTTTAAAGTTGGCCAATTTGAATCCAACTTTTGTTTTTTCAATAGGAAGAGCGTCATGTGACAAATCAAACTTATTGGGAATTTCACACTAAAAACAATGGTGTGCTTGGTTTTAACATAACTTTATTCTTTCATGAGTTATTTACAAGTTTCTGACCACTTATAAAATGTGTTCAGCATATGCTGTGAAGATACGAGATGTGCAGCACCTGAAACTGTGGATACTGGAAGCCTGTGCTAACATTTCTCCTGCGGTGTTGCTATCAGTGTGTGAAGAGTGGGAGAAGAGGGTTGCATTGACAATCCAACACAATGGGCAGCACATTAAACACATTTTATAAGTGCTCAGAAACTTGTAAATAACTCATGAAAGAATAAAGTTATGTTAAAACCAAGCACACCAAGTTGGATTCAAAATGGCCAACTTCAAAATGGCCACCATGGTCACCACCCATCTTAAAAAGTTTCCCCCCTCACATATACTAATGTGCCACAAACAGGAAGTTAATATCACCAACCATTCCCATTTTATTAAGGTGTATCCATATAAATGGCCCACCCTGTAGATTTTCCAAAGAGTTGTTCTCCATGCATGCCTTGCTTTTCTGCATTTAAACTAATTTTATCTTTGATGTATTATGCCATGACTAAGGTCTCCTCTGCCGGAAACTGGTCAACACAATGTTTTTAATTTGTTTATGTCCTGAGATGAAAAAAACATTTTTTATGCTTATTCTCTGAGTGCTAAGCAGACTACTCTTTAGACAACGTGTTTATCCTGGGACCCAGCCCTGTGTTCACTTATGGAGGTGAGCTTAGTCTATCCTACGTTCCTACCCACTGTATACTATTTGCATAGGTTGTCATATATTATTTTTGTCATAGCATATATAACTAATTTAAAAATGTAACGGAAAACAAATATTTAAAATAAATTGGTTGCTTAATTTATTTTCCTGAACTTAAATGCCAACTTTGGTATCTTTAAATGCAAACTATAGTTCAGTTTCTGAAAAAAAATTCTTTGTATAGCAATTAAACATTTTATCACTAGATGTCACTCTTAGAAATATTTTGTGAAAAATACAGCTTATTATCCATTTCTTCACTGTGTTAGATTTTACTGCTTCTGACTTTTTATTTATTTAAAGGACAATCTCCTTCCATATAAGTAATATTTATTTCTATAAATACCTATTTCGACAAAAGCTTGGATTTGTTTTCATCTTACAAATGACTGCTGATCTAATACTATTCCAGCTGCACTATGTTGTACCTGAAGAATCTAAGCATGGAACATTTGTTGGAAGATTAGTTCAGGATCTCAGAATACATATCAGTAATATCAACTCTAGGAGATTGAGAATTGTTCCAAAAGATGGCACAAATTATTTCCAGGTAAACCTGAACAAATGGTATATTATTTGTGAATAAGATTGTAGACACGGATCAGTTGTGTCCTGAGATAAGCAATTGCACAGTGCAGCTAGAAATAATTGTAGATAAACCTATACAGATTCATCATGTTAATATAGAAATTGAATATATTAATGAGAACTCTCCAGTTTTCTCTGCAAATGAATTAAAACTGTCTATATCTGAAGTGAAGCTACTTGGATCTCACTTTCCTCTAGATGGAGCAATTGACCGAGATATAGGTACAAATTGTATTTGTAAACAAATTACGAACTCAGTGCAAGTGGATATTTTGCATTTGATATACACACATGGAATCAAATCTGTTCAGCTTGTGCTGAAGAAACATTTGGACAGAGAACAGATTCCTTTTCATAATTTAATAATGTTTGCATATGATGGAGGTAAACCAGGATTAAGTGGCACTGCACAACTCCTTATTGTAGTGCTAGATGTCAATGATAATGCACTACTGTTTAGTCAGCTATTTTATCTAGTCAGCATGATGGAAAATGCTCTTGATGGGACTATTGCAATCACATTGAATGCAACAGACTCTGACCAAGGACAAAATGGGGAAGTATTCTATACATTTAATGAACCAGTATCCCAGCAGGTGTTATCAGCTTTCAAAATAGAATTGGAAACCAGGATTATTCGTGTTGCTGGTGAAATTGATTATAAGAAGAAAAATGTATATGAAATTCAGCTTGCTACTATTCATAAAGGGCAAATAGCCATGACTGGGCATTGTAAGATATTAGTTAATATCATATATATGAATGACAATACTCCAGAGATAGTGGTGACATAACTCAATGTCCCAGTTCCTGGAGACGCCTTGAAAGGATCAGTTGTTGCAGTCATCCGAGCCTATGATAAATATTTCTGGTGAAAATGGGAGGGTTAGCTGCCACATATCCAAAAATCTGCCATTTATAAAAACTCCTACCTTAAGAGAATATTTTTCATTAATGATAAATGTACAACTTCATAGGGAAACAATACCAGAATATGAAATTGGAATTATAGCTATAGATGAAGGTTCTCCTAAACTTTCAGTAACTAAAAATTCTAGTAAATGATGTTAATGGCAATCCACCAACTTTTTTATTCATTAATCCAAAGAATGGGAAATTATTTGCACTTATGTCCTTTAACAATGAACAGGTTGCGCAACTTCATTGTCATATAAAAGACATAGATGCTGGATTACCACCACTTAGCAGTGAAGTGATGATCTATATATTGATTGAAGATGTTAATGATAATGCTCCATATGTTATTGCTCCCTTAGCAAATATTGACTCTGAAATTGCAGAACTTGTCCCAAGATAAGGTAAATTTGCGTATTTTGCGACTAAAATCAAAGCCATTGATGCAGATTCAGGCTACAATGCTTTAGATTCTTATGAGCGTCAACCTTTGGAGTCAGATGATAATGAACACAGATTGTCCTATATACTGAAAGATAATGGAGACCCAGCAATGTCAACAACAATTACTGTTTTCCTTGTATTTGTGGACCCTGGTGAAGATTTATCAAAAGAAAGAAAGAAGAAAAGATATTGAGCTTCCAGAGGAAAAAAAAAAGACTTGATTCTGTCTATTTGTTTAATATATAGGGTATTCCTTATTACATTGATGAAATATACAGTACTGAGATGGAATAAATATGCCCAGGAAATTAATGAACTAAAACAAAATAGAATGTGCCCTAGTATTGTTGGGAGCTGGACTTACTCTCAACAACTTCAGTATAAACTCAACTTAAATGGCGTCCCACCAAAAAATTATTAGATTCTTTTTACTCCAAGCTTTCCTCAATCATCATTAGGTTATGCAAATTCTAATACTGGAAGCTTGGCATAAAAAATTCAGCATTGGTATGTGATCAATATACAAAAAAATGGTTATATCTATCATCTTAGTAGCAGTGGAATAACAAGGCCTATAGCAAATACTGGAATGGGGTTGCTGGTTTCTGCTATGTTCTTTACATTTATTGGCTTTTCTTTCATTATATTGGCCTTCTTTAAAACTCAGAATTAACTTATGATGCTACATAAGTTGGACTTCCTCAATTGCTGGGTCTAATAGTAGCTAATATGCTTGTTTCTGATTAGAAATTAAATAAAATATTACAATATATTTTTTTTAATCAACATTGATTTTTTAAGATAGTCTTTGAAGGATATGAACACATTTGATGCAATGGTATATGATATTGGAGTAGAGACTAGCAGAAAATTGGTATCTAAAAATAGTTTTCATACAGAAATATTTATTTTTAGCAGTTCAACATATTTATATATATATATATATATATATATATATATTTTTTAGCTGGAATACCAAACGCAGTTCATTGATAGTGATGAGCGGCAGGGACAATATTTGAATTTGAGATATTTCGCAAATATTTTGTTGAATATTTGGAAATTCGAATATTCGTTATATTCTACATTCTTTTTTCTTACTCAAAAATAGGCAAGGTAATGATCGAGTAATATGCGAATATTAAGTGATCAATACAGGCGTGGGCCAAAAACGAATATATAGCACTAGTGCTATATATTAGATTTTAGAATATTTGTCATTTTTTCCATCTGAACATATGATTCCTCCCTGCTTCGCAAAACCAGGGAGGAATTATTATTTCAGATGGAAAAAAATTACGAATATTCAAAAAAACTAGTATATAGCACTATATTCAATATAGTGCTATATATTCGTTTTTTATAATATTTGTCATTTTTTTCCATCTAAAGTCATGATTCCTTCCTGTTTAAGTTGCTTGTGGGCCAATGACTCATTGGCCCACAAGCAAGAAGCAGGGAGGAATCATGTGTTCAAATGGAAAAAATGATGAAAATTCTCGAAGTTGCGATATTCGAGATAAAAATGTGCTTTTTGAATATTCGCGCTCAACACTATTCATGGACTACAGTGACACTGTTTTGTGAAAAAACAGACCTTGTCTAATAACAGACAAACCCTTTTAAAGATGGGCCTCTTAAAAACAACCCCTTTTTATATGCCCTAATGGAGGACATTTAACTCAATTTTATACCTAACCTATTTCACAGTAAGTCATTCAAAAGAAAAGCTAGGATAAAAACTTTACAGCTTCTTTTGGTAATAATAGCTGATAGCTAATGATTACTGATGAACCTTTGTCAAATCACCAAGAGGGGGTGAACTTAAAATGATATTGTTAATGAGATAAAACCTTTGATGCTCCATGAGTTTTAGAACTATTATGTTTTTAGTTCATAAATAATGACAATTGGATAATGACAAATCCATACAGTGCTTGAGTACTGTGATTTGTTCCACTCTTCTATCACCTAATAACTTTTCTTGCATTGTTTACTAGAGTGCTTTTCTATATATTATTACATCATTTATGCACTTAGCTTTAGCTTTTAAGGATATGTATAATAGTGATTGATGATTTAGTATTTTTTTATATTTGAGTTGTAAAACCTTTTAAATATTTAATAAATTATAATTTACAATATTATTATATATGGCAATTTCTATTTTAATTTAAGACATACAAAATATGTTAAGCAAGGATTTAGGATTTATAGCATTTAGCTTTTAAGCCAAATATGTGAAAAATCACAGTCCTACAACATTTTCATACCTAAGTTATCTAATTATGACTGTCTCCTGAAAATGCAATTATTAGGAAGTTTTGCTTATTACACAAAAATGTTAGCAATTGGTAACACACAGTGTGATATGTTTGCATTCGTCATGTATCTTATAGTTACAAATCCTTCAACTGAATTTGAGAAAATCACAATATCAGCTATGAAAAAACAACACAGTACAATATAGACTGATCTCTATCAAGTTTTAAATAGGATATCTCCCTTGTCTCAGTATTATTTTTAAAAATAATAATGCTACTTATATCGTAGAACATCATCCAGTATATTACTTGTACCAGAAATAATAGATGTCATACTTCTATACTTAACCTCTAATGTTCACTTGTGATGAGTGAGCATGCTCGGCCAAACTGCTGTTCGGCTCGAGCATCGCTATGTTCAGTAGATCCAAGTGCTTGGCTGAATAATTCGGGTGCTTGAATACAATTTAATACAATGGAAGTTAATGGGAGAACCCCAGGCACCCCCTGTTCGGAAGATAGGAGGTGACTGGCTCATAAAAAAAGGTTAGAAATTGATGGAAACCCCATCAAAATGGTTTGGCAACAGCATTAACACGTTCAGGACCTTGGACGAGAATACTCATCCTAACATTGAGGTACTTAAAGCACTAGGATGAACAATTTCGTCCTGCAGTTAAACTGTCACTGTGAGTAAACACACAGTTGATAAGAACTGAGCTACTTGTAATTATCCTTCTCTAGTGCTGAGGAGATCAAAGCTGTGGATTAGCCTGCTCAGCTGCAGAGTTAACCCCTTCAGTACTCCTCACACATCCATAGCCCTTCCTTAGTGCTATGTTTGGGGAGCTGTGTGACCAGTGAATTTCATTTACAAAATGATCTAAGCATGAGGTAGACATATGGGAAATGTAAAGTAAACTATTTTAGGAGGTATTACTATCTGTTTTAAAAGCAGAGAAATGGAAAGTTTGAAAATTTTTGGTAAATTTGGTATTTTTTTATAAATAAAAATGAAATATTTTGACTTAAATTTACCACTGTCATGAAGTACAATGTGTGATGAGTAAACAATCTCAGAATGGCTTGGATAAGTAAAAGCGTTCCAATGTTATTACCATATAAAGTAACACATATCAGATTTGCAAAAAATATCCAGGTCCTTAAGAGAATAGTTGGATGTGTCTTAGACTCCTACTATGTACAACATACAATAGAAAACCACACTAAAGCTATATACCGAAAGCCAGGTATGTACAAGCCATCCACCTATCCATGAGACAGATAACAGCCAGCATACCTTACAATGGCAGCCTCATACACTGAGATATTCCAAACCAGCTCTCATCTGACTGAGAACCAGTAAACCTCAAATTTATTTTGCATCTGTTGGATAGCTTGGGTGGACCTGCACACCTAGATAAATATCATTAGGGCGACAAAAAGTTTTCTGATTGTCATAAAATAATATTCAATAACCTTTCTATACAGTTTTGTCATGTAAAAACTCATTTGCATAAACATGGGCACATGGGAAAGACATGCAAATGAACAGAATATCTCATGAACCCTAATAGAGGGCGCTGTTCATGAGTAATGATTCATGAGTCATAATTACAGCACCCTCTATTAGTTGCATAGTGTTATGACAAGACTATTCACTCACAACAGCAAATAGTTTTGTCATAACACTATGCAACTAATAGAAGGCACTGTTCATGAGTCATGATTTATGAGTCATGACTCATGAACAGCGCCCTCTATTAGTTGCATAGTGTTATGACAAGACTATTCGCTGAGATCATATTTGAAAAACAAATATATAGCAATATAGCGACTATTATGAAATAATTATGTAGTAAGTCAGTGATAATATCTGACACTGGAAAAGCTGGTAATAACTCAGTGTAGATCACGAGTTATTACCCAGCTTTCCCAGTGTCAAATATCATCCTAGTGTAGATCGCAAATATTCTAATTGCAAATTTTTATCTCGAATTTTCCATGCAAAAGGTTACGCTAATAAGTTTGTCAAGCTTGTCATAAGACTCAGTCTAATATTCTTGTCAGAAGACTATGAAACCAATAGATAGTGCTATTGAGTGATGAACGGCGCCCTCTATTGGTTTCATAGTGTTCTGACAAGAATATTAGACTTGTCATAAGACTGTGAAACCCAATAGAGGGCGCTGTTCATAACTCAATAGCGCCCTCTATTGGTTTTCATAGTCTTATGACAGCTGAAAAACAAGGCAGATTCTGCTCATTTGCATGTCTTTCCCATATGCCCATGTTTAGGCACATGAGTACTATATAGAAAGGTTATTGAATATTATATTAGAACAATCTAAAAACGTTTTGTCGCCCTAATGATATTAATCTAGGTGTGCAGGTCCACTCAAGCCATCCAACAAATTCCAAATAACTTTGAGGTTTACTGGTTCTCAGTCAGAGCTGGTTTGGAATATCTCGTAGTGCACAAGGCTGCCATTGTAAGGTATGCTGACTAAGCCTGTCATCTGTCTCATGGATATATTGATGGCTTGCGCATACCTGGATTTTGGCATATAGCCTTTGTGTGGTTGTTCATTGTATGTTGCCCATAATAGGAGTCTAAGACACATCCAGCTATCCTTTTAATGCTGTTTCCAAACCATTTTGATGGGATTTTCATCAATCTCTAACCTTTTTTTATGAACTAGACACTCTCTTCTCTTCTGAGCAGGGGGTGCCTGGTTGTCTCCCATTAACTTCCATTATCCTTGGGTGCTCAGCCGAGCACACGAATATCACAGAGGAAATCCATGGCACACCATTACAATTTCATCAATTAACGTTTTTTTAATTCATGATAGTTCATACATCAACTTTTTGTTCCATCCAGAGTAATTATTCAAGCATTATAATTAATTAAGTAGTACACCCAATGTTTCGGTCGACCTTTATCAAGGGATCTGTAAAGAATATATAATAAACAAAACAAAATAATTGTGGACGGAACAGTGCCAAAAGTGTCAGTTTTGCAGATTGCAGTCTGACACTTCAGCTGTTTTAGTATTGGCTGCAAAGCTAACCGGGGATGGCTCTTATTGGGAGTAGTCAAAGTGATGGGCGGGTGGCTACTCCCCACGTTCCAGGCCGGGTCTTGGTTTGGGATATAAAACACAGGCAGCACTGTCAGGTGGTGTGGATGTCTTCTCTCTGACAGTGTAGCACTGCCAGTCTCTGTGTTGGGGCCTGGGAGTTTGGGCCGGGATTAAGGCCTGCTACCGTGTTTCTGTGAAAGCACGTGGACTCTGCTTTATAAAAGGACTTCTGCATTACTGCCTGGTGTAAAAGAACACCAGAATCAAGGTGACATTTTTTTCTGGAAACTGATTTTTGTTGTCACTTACTTAAACGTGTGAATAAACACTGAACTGTTTAAGTTAAAGACTTTATTATTGCCTCTATACTGCATCTGCTAACCTGCCTACCAGAGCAAATTCCCACAATGTATATATATTTCTCATCGGCACTTAGCACATTAGTTGGGCAGTATGAAAGAGAATTAAAAGAACACTTGGATGCCATTACAAGTTTGTGAAAACTAACATTACAAATATAAACTGGTCCTGCTTTGAGCAATCTAATAGGTTAAATATTTAATTGTGGTACAATCCACAATGTTCTGGTCAAAGTTCTGGTCAGACTTCAGGAAAAGGACAGTTTGACAGCTTTAGTAGTGTGGCTATAGAGGGAGATGTTACTCAAAAATCTCTGGCCTAGGTTAGAACATAGATGCAGTTTTAATCTTGGATTTAAAATAAAAGTGTGATCATAGATCTTGCTGAGATATAGTCTGAGCTAGAGCAGGTTGAAGAAAAAACAGCATATGCAGTACTGCTTATACACTACTATACTTACAGCTCTCATTTTAATGTGTAGGGAGAGAAAGTAGATATGAACTTAGTAATCCTCCCTTCTCATAATGGCTTTAGATGAACCAAGGAGAGGGACTTTTAATCATGTTATCACACCTTTTTATATATGCTCTCTAATTGTTACATATCAGTGGCTTTAATGTTTCCAGAATGTGAGTAAGAATATAAGTAGTTGCTTATCTAATAAACTATTTCTGCTAATTAGTCTGTTTATTCGCACCTCATCTTGACCGTTGAACCCTTCAAATTCCGTCATCAATGCTGCCTCAGATGTGTAACCAATGCTGATTTTATCAAATAAGTCGGTCTGACAAAGAAATGCAAACACCCTTTTACTGCTTTGCAAATTAATTTATTATTGAAACTTTTTTTTGTAAAACCCTGCACTTAATTTATATTATAAAATCTATAATGACCTATACTAAAAGAAAATAAATGCTATAAAAAAAAATTAAACACAGCTCCAGAATAGCCATTTTCTGAAGTCTTATGTACTCTGCCCCAAAAGGTGTAAATGAAAATGTATCATTCTAAAAAGTAAAAAAAATGAAAAGTAGTGGACCTTGTTTGCAATGTATTATTTATTTTTTTGCAAAAAGGGGTGTTGCCATTTAATTGTGATAATCATAATGACTAGAGATTTGTGAAGTTTGGAAAAATTTTACTTGACCACTTCACCAAAGTTAGCCAAGAAATTATATTCATTCTGAATTAATTTGGCTTGAATAGATAGCTATAAATCAGGTATGCTGTACCTAGTTCACTCTGCCTTAGGGTACGGCCGTGCACCAAATAGCCCACAGTTGCCTTTCATTTAATAATAAATACCACACTATACACCGTTTTTTGATCCCTATAAGACGCAACGGCCTATAAGACACGCCTAGGTTTCTAGAGGAAGACAATAAGAAAAAAAATGTTTTCATTAGCCCTCAGATCAGGCCAGCAATCAGACACCCAATGTTAATCAGACCTCAGCTGACAGCCCCAATCAGACCCCCAATATTAATAAGACCCTCAATAATACCTCAGACCAGACCCCCAATGTTAATAAGACCTTCAATCAGACCCCCAATGTTAATAAGACCTCAATCAGATTTCAGATCAGCCTCCCTTACCTCAGATCCACCTCCCCTGCCTCAGATCAGCCCTCATACCATTTATAAGCCACCATGTCATCTATGAGCCCCAGTGCCATTTATGAGCCTCCATTATGAGCCCCATTATGAGCCCCCATGCCATCTATAAGCCCCAGTGCCATTTATAAGCCCCATGTCACTTATAAGACTCCATTATGAGCCCCCATGTCACTTATAAGACTCCATTATAAGCCCCCATGTCACTTATATGGCTCCATTATGAGCCCCCATGTCACATATAAGACTCAATTATGAGCCTCCATGCAACAGATCACATAAAATAAAATAAAACACCTCTCCTGCTCTGGATTCCGCCGCGCCTCACCTCCAACGCGCTCTATCTTCTTCCTGCTGCAGCTGTGCTTTGACGCGATGCGCACAGCAATAGGTCACAGAGTGCCCTCAAGCACAGCCGACAGCAGAGGACCAGAAAGCGGTGAGTACAGAGCCTTCACCGCTTCCTGGTCCTCCGGTACTAGTGAGCGTTTCCGTAATGGAAGTGTTGATTAGTCTTCGTCCCATAAAACTCAGGGGGAAAAACTGCGTCTTATGGGGCAAAAATACGGTAGTTGGTCTTCATTGTTAATGCTATGCAGCGCCTTTAATGCACCTTTAAACAGGGGCTGTTGCTGATATGGGGTTTGGCTGGTTAGGTTGGAGGACAATAAACATATTACTGCTGTTCTTGCCTACTCCTGCAAGTTATTTGACAGTAAACAAAGAATATTAGTTAGCTGCTTCCATAACCCTAGCACTCTCCTGCTTTACAGGTGGGAGCCCTTCTGCCATCTGCTTTTCCTTCTTTTCCACATCATTTAATATTGATGATAATACAGGTCCTTCTAAAAAAATTAGCATATTGTGATAAAGTTCATTATTTTCTGTAATGTACTGATAAACATTAGACTTTCATATAGTTTAGATTCATTACACACCAACTGAAGTAGTTCAAGCCTTTTATTGTTTTAATATTGATGATTTTGGCATACAGCTCATGAAAACCCAAAATTCCTATCTAAAAAAATTAGCATATCATGAAAAGGTTCTCTAAACGAGCTATTAACCTAATCATCTGAATCAACTAATTAACTCTAAACACCTGCAAAAGATTCCTGAGGATTTTAAAAACTCCCAGCCTGGTTCATGACTCAAAACCGCAATCATGGGTAAGACTGCCGACCTGACTGCTGTCCAGAAGGCCATCATTGACACCCTCAAGCAAGAGGGTAAGACACAGAAAGAAATTTCTGAATGAATAGGCTGTTCCCAGAGTGCTGTATCAAGGCACCTCAGTGGGAAGTCTGTGGGAAGGAAAAAGTGTGGCAGAAAACGCTGCACAACGAGAAGAGGTGACCGGACCCTGAGGAAGATTGTGGAGAAGGACAGATTCCAGACCTTGGGGGACCTGCGGAAGCAGTGGACTGAGTCTGGAGTAGAAACATCCAGAGCCACCATGTACAGGCATGTGCAGGAAATGGGCTACAGGTGCCGCATTCCCCAGGTCAAGCCACTTTTGAACCAGAAACAGCGGCAGAAGTGCCTGACCTGGGCTACAGAGAAGCAGCACTGGACTGTTGCTCAGTGGTCCAAAGTACTTTTTTCGGATGAAAGCAAATTTTGCATGTCATTCGGAAATCAAGGTGCCAGAGTCTGGAGGAAGACTGGGGAGAGGAAAATGCCAAAATGCCTGAAGTCCAGTGTCAAGTACCCACAGTCAGTGATGGTCTGGGGTGCCATGTCAGCTGCTGGTGTTGGTCCACTGTGTTTATCAAGGGCAGGGTCAATGCAACTAGCTATCAGGAGATTTTGGAGCACTTCATGCTTCCATCTGCTGAAAAGCTTTATGGAGATTAAGATTTCATTTTTCAGCACGACCTGGCACCTGCTCACAGTGCCAAAACCACTGGTAAATGGTTTACTGACCATGGTATTACTGTGCTCAGTTGGCCTGCCAACTCTCCTGACCTGAACCCCATAGAGAATCTGTGGGATATTGGGAAGAGAAAGTTGAGAGACGCAAGACCCAACACTCTGGATGAGCTTAAGGCCGCTATCGAAGCATCCTGGGCCTCCATAACACCTCAGCAGTGCCACAGGCTGATTGCCTCCATGTCACGCCGCATTGAAGCAGTCATTTCTGCAAAAGGATTCCCAACCAAGTATTGAGTGCACAACTGAACATAATTATTTGAAGGTTGACTTTATTTTTATTAAAAACACTTTTCTTTTATTGGTCGGATGAAATATGCTAATTTTTTGAGATAGGAAATTTGGGTTTTCTTGAGCTGTATGCCAAAATCATCAATATTAAAACAATAAAAGGCTTGAACTACTTCAGTTGGTGTGTAATGAATCTAACATATATGAAAGTCTAATGTTTATCAGTACATTACAGAAAATAATGAACTTTATCACAATATGCAAATTTTTTTAGAAGGACCTGTATGTAATCAGGGACATCCAGCTCCTCATCTCTTTGTATCTTGCTGTTTTTCCTAGGACTGTGATGGCTAACATCCAGCAGTCCAGGTGTGGTAAAACTATGACTCCCTAGATATACACTTGTTTTGCTGTTCTCAGAGCTCCATAGAAATGAATGGAGCATTCTGGGAGTCGTTTTTTCACCACAGCTAAAGTGCCAGAGGTCAGCCATCCCTGTCCTTGGACAAAGAGATTTTGAAGGATAATTTGCAAATAGTAAAGCCAAAAAAAGATGGTCATCATTAAGAACTAGCCCCCCCTTAGGGGTGCAGATTGGATGGTATTGGTTGGCACACTAGCAGTGAAATAATAAATTCTTCCATCTTATTGGCATTGAATTATATATCTTCGTTTAAGGCTGATGTAGGAATAAGTAAATTAAGGAATAAATAAATAAAACAGACATATAATAAGTCTCCCTGCACTCTTCCTTATCCAATATTCTATTCATCATTCTCAGCAACACTGTCCCTAGCGCATGAGTGCTTGCCATATCTCTCCCTATGCTTATCTCACAGGACAATGGCAGACACCACGCGAGATGAGGGTTTTATAGGGCTGTGACATCAAAGGGGATAGCTATCTATGGATTGGCTGGTTTCAAGGTATTATGAATGATCTTTCATTCCAGGGCTTCTTACTTTGACTTTGTAACACATCTAACTGCCATTTTAGGAAAAACTTTTTTGCTACCACAAAGCGCAAAATTGGGTTTAGTGTAAATCTAAGTTTTCCTAAATTTTGGAACAAATGCTTCTTCAAATGCTTTACTTTGCTCAACACTAATAATGACCCATAGAATAAAGTTAACATGATTCATAGGAAATAAAGTATAACAGGGAGTCTCATTTGCTGACTATCAGGAATAGGTGCTCTAATTGTCCTGCTTCGGGTTATTGAACTGTTGTATAACACTAGTCAGACAGCTTAACAATAATTCAGAAGTCAAGAAACATGAGACATCAGATCTGTATGTATTCTTTTTCTGAATAACTTTGTAAAACTACAACATAAGCATAAACAAAACATATGTGTCAGTACATTAAACATTATACATCAGCCTCACTCCATCAGTGAGAGTACACATAGACAATTCCATCATAGGTCCAGGAATAGATCAAAAGCTCCTCTGCATGTAGCCTGCTAGATCCAGGAGCAGTCATGAAATGGAGGAAATGCAGTTCCAGGTAAAAGGTTACTGTCTCTCATTCTGAGAAAAATACCACTTTCTGTCTAGCTCTGGCAAGATAATAACTAACTCTGACCACTAGATGGCAGCAACGTCAAACTAACATTGCAGTATAATCTGTAACAGCACATTGTACACATTTACTATGAACAATATGGGCAGAACACTAATCCTGAAATGTCTCACCCGGGCATATAGTTAAGTAATTATAATAAAGGATTGGCACTCTATTTCTGGAATCACCTTAAGGCAGGGGATTATTATTAAAATATTCTTTTATTAGTGGGTGTGACCTTTAAAAGATAAAAAACATAAAAATAGCCCTTGTATATAAACACTAAAAATACAAAACTAAATATAAACAGTCTACAACTGTATACTGCTCTAGGAAAATATAGAAATAAATAGGAACTATTAGACAATGTTGCACAATATAGATCTATAAAAAAAAATATTCATCTGGAAGTATGACCCTCTAGGAATAAAAAGAAACTATTAGATAGTATTGGGCTCTAGGGGTATAAATATATAGAAAAAATGTTGGACTGTATAAATAGTAGTCCCCAAATAACAAATTACAGTCTTAAAATAAATATAATGTTTGTGAAAACTCCAATGCTAAATAAATCATCTGGTGCTCTATCTTCAAGAGTCTTTAAATTGTGGGCAACATATATTGTGTTGCTTTAAATCCTTAGCACAGGTGTATATAACATATAATAATATTAATATTCGTAATTATTTTATTTATCGCAAATAATATGCGATTTAAATAATCGTGTATTGCGATTTTTACTTAAGGCTAGTACTTTCCTATTGGTTTGATATCTAGAATTAGCGAAGATGACAAATGTATTCGTCATATTCCTCAAAACGAAGATAACAAAGTATTCTTCATCTTTGTTTTTAGCTACCTATTCATCAACTTCGCTAATTCTAGCAATCAAATAGGAAAGTTGACTAAAGAGACAGCTACGTTTAATTCGCTATGCGATTATATTACTTTGCTTTTTTTTATTGAATAGTTAAATACTTTATTATTATAATGATTCTATTTATATAAAAAAAGCAAAGTAATATAATCGCATAGCGAATTAAACACAGCTGTCTCTATAGTTAACCTTCCTATTTGATTGCTAGAATTAGCGAAGTTGACGAATAGGTAGCTAAAAAGAAGATGGAGAATACTTTGTTGTCTTCGTTTTGAGGAATATGACGAATACATTCGTCATATTCGCTAATTCTACCATGCCAACCATATTAAACCATGTCCAAGTTGAAATCGCAATTTGATTATTATAACTTGAATTAATCAAATTGCGATTTCAACGTAATTCTCATTGCGATTTTTAACTTGATGCTGCTGCTGGGTCTCAACTAAACCAGGTCCAAGTTGAAATCGCAATTCAAGTTATAATAATCGAATTTCGATTTCAACTTAGCACTGCTATATTCCATATTCGTTAATTCTAGCCTAATATGGAATATAGCAGTGCTAAGCTGAAATCGAAATTCGATTATTATAACTTGAATTAATCGCATTGCTATTTCAACTTGGACCTGGTTTACTATGGCGAAATAATCTTCCTCAATTTAAGTTACAATCGCATTACGCGATAATGACAACTACGTAATTATCGAGTAAGGCGATTTATCTTTATATGTCTAATGCTCCACAAAAGTTAGCCTAACACCATATTACAGTATTACATTTCATTCTTACGTGAATACAACTTTAATTTTCAGTCGTTTGCGAAGGTACCAATATGAAATTTGCCTTCCTATACAGTCTACTATGTTTAGTTCGTTATCGCGATAATATGTAATTTACATAATCGCGAGCGTGCGTCTGGATGTGCGTGCATCTGTACGTGCGTGCCTGTCTTTGGATCGCAAGGAGAGTGGAGAGAGACAGATTCTACTGTACAGACGACAATGGCAAAGAGCAATTACGATTGTGAAGAGCTTGAATATATCATCACTTAAAGTAGTAATTCTACATATCTCAGTGTTGTTCAAGTCACTGTTAAAGGGGGGGGGGGCACTGTTCAACTCACTCTTAAAGGGGCAGCCACTGTTCAAGCCACTGGAAAGGTGCGGCCACTGTGTTCAAGTAAATCTTAAAGGGGCAGTCATTGTTCAAGTCACTCTTAAAGGGGCAGCTACTGTTCTGGTCACTGTTAAAGGGGAGGTCTTTGTCAAAGTCACTTTTAAAGGGGAGGCCGTTGTCAAAGGCACTCTTAAAGGAGAAGACACTGTTCTTGTCACTGGTACTGAGGAGGCTGTTGTCAAAGTCACTGTTAAAGGGGCGGCCACTGTTCAACTCACTCTTAAAGGGGCAGCCACTGTTCAAGTCATTCTTAAAGGGGCAGCTAATGTTCTGGTCACTGTTAAAGGGGAGGTCTTTATCAAAGTCAATGTTAAAGGGGAGGGCACTGTTCAACTTACTCTTGAAGGGGCAGCCAC
Source organism: Bufo gargarizans (assembly GCF_014858855.1). Classification (NCBI taxonomy): domain Eukaryota; kingdom Metazoa; phylum Chordata; class Amphibia; order Anura; family Bufonidae; genus Bufo; species Bufo gargarizans. Next base: position 457,924,282 of record NC_058081.1, on the reverse strand, counting down.
TGTTCAAGTCACTTGAAAGGTGCGGCCACTGTTAAAGGGGCTCTTAAAGGGGCAGTGGTACAGTGTCAAATGCTTTGGAGAAGTTCAGATATACAACATCCATTGATTCGCTGTTGTCAAGTCTAGAACTTACCTCCTCATAGAAACTGATTAAATTAGTTTGGCATGACCGATCCCTCACAAAGCCATGCTGATATGGCGTTATTTTCTTATTTCCGTTGAGATGCTTTAAGATAGCATTTCTCAGAAAAACTTCAAACAGTTTACCCATAACAGATGTTAAACTTACCGGCCTATAGTTTCCAAGCTCTGTTTTTGGACCCTTTTTGAATATTGGCACCACATTTGCCATGCGCCAATCCTGTGGGACATCTACTGTCAGTATAGAGTCCGCAAATATCAGAAATAAGGGTCTGGCTATGACATTACTTCATTCCCTTAGGATACGGGGGTGTAAGCCATCGGGTCCTGGCAATTTGACTATTTTAATCTTTTTAAGTCGAAGATGTACTTCTTCATGGGTCAGACAGGACTTTATCTGCTTTATACACCAAACAATGATTGTCTTTTAAAGTACATTTAAAATGTATATTTCCTTTACTTTTACCGGGATAAACAACTTATTGAAAGAGATTAAAAAAGTGCAGCGGGAGCAGTGTGAAAGAATGAAGAAGTTGAGGGCACAGCTGATGAGAAGGATGAGGGATGAGCTGACCCTAGCAAAGGAGGCCAACCAAAAGACCCTGGATGGACAAAAATCATTCGTTTTTTGGGGCTTTAGTTATTTATGTTCATAATATTTTTCTTTATTTAAAGATTGTTTCATAAAACTTTATTGTTCTATAAAGTTTGTTGTGTTTTGTTTTATTGTAACCAATGTGGTTACAGTACGGACAATTTAGTCTGGGCCAAAGTAATAATTCATTATCATTACATACAGCAGCCGCCGTTGAAAACAGGGAAACAGGGTAATAGACATGGCGCCGTTTATGGTCACACCACTTATTCACTATGACTATTTTCTTGTGCGGGTGGTCATGTGTGTGCCACAATTCAAACCGAATACTGCGGACTGTGGCGCTCTTAGCAGCACGCGTGACGGGACCAGGTCCAATCATAGACCTTGTACAATATGCATACATGTAATCCCAAACTATTAAGATACAAGTATTTGTACTTAATGTGATCATGTCATAAAAAAATTAAAAATTATGGCTACAAATGGAAAAAATTTGATTTTAGGTTACCGTTATAACATTACATTATATTTAAATTGCATGTGTGTGAGGTATGAGCAATGGGGTATTGGCCAATGGTCATCTAAGGAGAGGTGTGAATTGACGGTACGGTATGGGGTGTACAGCTGGTTTGCCTCTACGTGGTGCACCCTGGGTTATGGTAAATGAACCAGCGAATACTGAAATACTGGAGGTCAATCATTACTTCTCATAAACTGTGTGTGAGTGAGGAGGTGGGGACGACGACGTGATGGAGGGGGGTTTAAGGTGGTGGAGGGTTTAAGGGGGAAGGTGGGTTTGGTGTGGGTTTTATAGCGTAGGATATACAGTGTGTAGCACGTAATTAGAGGTGCGATGTGCATATGAGAGATATTTGTCTGCTATCCATACATACATGTTACAGACATTGTAGTGTGATGTAACCACTTTAATTGTGCCATAATCATTTACCGCTTCACACCCAATGATGTAGCTATACTTCATCCAGCAGAATAATTAAACATAGATCAATCCTTATGCGGGCGCCGTGGCCACCTGCTTTGTGTGGCTGCATAAACCCACGGCTAATGTCCGTGACTGTCGGTAATACCGATGGTGGACATTTAACCCATAAGATGTAATGGTCTCTTGTTAACTATAACAATACAAGCAATACGAATATTTTAGCAATAGTTTGAATTCGAAATTCAGTTAAGTTCGTTAATTCTAGACCCATTCCATTAGAGACACAGCAGTAGCATCAAGTTGAAATCGCAATGCGATTAATATAACTCGAAGTAATCGCATGGCGATTTCAACTTAGTACTGCTATATTCCATATTCGTTAATTCTAGCCTAATATGGAATATAGCAGTGCTAAGTTGAAATCGCAATTCGATTAATTCAAGTTATAATAATCGAATTGCGATTTCAACTTGGACCTTGTTTACTATGGTTGGCTTGGTAGAATTAGCGAATATGACGAATGTATTCGTCATATTCCACAAAACGAAGATAACAAAGTATTCTCCATCTTCGTTTTAGCTACCTATTCATCAACTTCGCTAATTCTAGCAATCATATAGGAAAGTTTACTAGAGACAGCTAAGTTTAATTAGCTATGCGATTATATTACTTTGCTTTTTTTAATAAATAGAATAATTATAATAATTATCAGGTATTATAGTTATTCTATTTATTAAAAAAAAAAAGCAAAGTAATCGCATAGCGAATTAAACTTAGCTGTCCCTATAGTAAACTTTCCTATATGATTGCTAGAATTAGCGAAGTTGATGAATAGGTAGCTAAAATGAAGATGGAGAATACTTCGTTATCTTCGTTTTTTTGGAATATGACGAATACATTCGTCATATTTGCTAATTCTACCAAGCCAACCATAGTAAACCAGGTCTAAGTTGAAATCGCAATTCGATTATTATAACTTGAATTAATCGAATTGCGATTTCAACGTAATTCTCAAATCCGACAGTACATTCTAATATATGGAGACGTTCCCATGGTGATGGGGACGCTCCATTAGCACGGAAGTCGGCAGAAGCGGCAACGGGCACTGACTGGAGCAGCCAGGAAGCTAGGAATCCTAAGGACAGGTAAAAACAACTTTAGGGACGTGGGAAAGAAAAAATATATATAAAAAAAAAAAGAATATTCGATTTCGCGAATATATAGAACTATATTCTAAATATTAGCGAAATCTCAAAGTTCCGATATTCGATAAAAAAAATTGCAATTCGAATATTCGCGCTCAACACTAATATGCAACAGTTCTCCCTTCACATGCACTTACGTTTAGTAGCTGAGGAATCGATATCTCATGCCGACCATGGCATCCCACGTGTCTTTCGGCGTGGAGCGATCTTACCTCAGGTATTGGATTGATCGGTTCTGGTGCACTGGAAATCGATGGATTTGGCTGTCTGCTGTGATGTCTGCGGTCAGCGTACCTCATGGTCTATGTTGGCCGATTAGTCCGTCCTTATTGATTGATCATATTATTGTGATGATTGTATTTCACCATCAGACTTATATAATTCATCCAAATGTCCAACATTATTACTTTGTGTCCACATAACTATCTTCAACAGATTATCTTGTGTGGATTAATGGACCCTTCATTTAGAATCTCAGAGAACATAAGTCATATCGCTTTATAGCATCCAACATACCTCTTTTTAGCCAAAATAAAGGTTAATTCAATCCCCCCAGACCTTCTTCCATATGTACATATGCATCCTGGATATGATAAATCATAACCTACATAAATTTGTAGAGTGCAAGCAAAAATCTGATATATGCGTTATCCATGCGATATAGATGTGGTTTCTCTTAATTCATTAATAAAAAAATAATATAAAAAAATCTCCTTTAAGAATTTAAAAACTTAAAAACTTTTTTTTTTGCATATGAATGAAGATGAACTGCATTTCTGGCACAGGTGAGGATGGAAAAAAATAGATGTAAATGGATGGGAGCCTCCCGCCAAGGGGAAACCGAGGTGTCAACCTGAAAGTGCTACTCCGGTCTCACATCAGTGAAGGGCACCCACCCTAAATCTACATAAATCCAAACACTTCTAATTCCGCATTCAGGCCTCCGGGTAAGAAGGAGTAAAATTCAAAAATACGTCTTGATTCTAACCTAGGCATTCTGCTGATATGGTCACCTCTCCTCCAATGTCTTTCTACCTTTTCCAACGCTGCATAATTCAATCCTGTAGGGTCTTTATTGTGTACTTGTTTGGAATTATGTATGTTTATCATATCTATTTTTTATGTTTGTGATATGCTCCAAAATTCTTTTTTTCAGGGTTCTTTTTGTTCTTCCTATGTACTGTTTATTTCAAGGACATTGTACTATGTGAATGACATTGGTTGAATCACATGTTAAGCATTCCTTTATTGTATGTACATGTGTATTGGTAGTTGATTTTACCGATGTGTTTTTTGGGGGGAAGGTTGTTATCTCACAGTTTGTACATTTCCCACATCTGAAAAAGCCTGTTATTTTTACCCATTTGTGCACCGGGTTATCTCTTTTCTTTTTGTTCTTAATAGAGGGGGCTACTTTAAGACCTAAATTCGGGGCCTTAGTGAAGGTTATTAGCGGGGTTTCTGACATTAAAGGGCCTATGGTTTTATCTCATAATATAATGCCAGTGTTTTTTAATAATATTTTGATTTTTTTTTGTGACATATATGGTAAAATAATTTTTATTCTGTCTTCTATTTCATTTAAGTGTTGCACCTCATCTTTAAAAAAAATCTTCTCTATTCATATCTTTTACTTTAGTTAGTGCATCTTCTACTGCCTTCAATGAATATGTTTTAGCTAGAAACTGTTGTTTCATATTTACTGCCTCTTTTTCAAAATCATTTTCCTTCGTGCAGTTTGATACTGAATTGTCCCAGCGGGATGTTTAATAACCATTTAGGTAAGTGACAGCTAGTGTGTAAAATATAGCTGTTTTTACTTACAGATTTCTGATATGTCTTGCTGATAAGATGTCCCTTTTCTATCAAAATCTAAAGGTCTAAGAATTCTATTATACATTTGTTGATATTGAATGTAAATTGTAAATTTTTTGTGTTGGTATTAATATCTTTAAAAAAATTTTTTACTTCACCCCCCCTCCCCCGCCAAATAAACAATACATCGTTGATGTATCTTTGCAAGAGCACCAGATCTGCCCCCAGTTTAGGAGCGATGGACTCCTATGCCATGAATAAATTGGCATAACTGGGGGCAAATCTGGTGCCCATGGCGGTCCCCTGTATCTGAAGAAAATAATCGGTATCAAAATAAAAATAGTTATGCAGTAAAATGAATTGCACCCCTTCTGCTAGATATTCTACTTGTTCTGGATGTATTCTCGATTCTTTTTTCATAAATCTCTTTTTATTGTTCAAATAAACAATAAGCAATATGCAAATTGCTAAATCATCAGACTTAGAACACTTGATTACAAGAGCTCCACACCCAGGCAGTTAAAATGTCAACAAAAGACACAGTCTATATCTCCAAGAGAACATATATAGCCCAAATATGCAATTCCATTCCCAAATGAGTGTCCTAGTTAGTTGAATATATCGGGCAGATAGAAAACCAACGACTGTGATCCGGAGGTAGCATTAGTCATAGAAGGACTGAAGCTCTGTTACCATACTTATACACAGGCCCGATGAAGAGCTAGATGACTATAAAAGTGACCAGAAAAACATTAAACATAAATGTAGATAATAATAATAATGCATTAACATAAAATTGGGTCATCAGGACGGGCCGAAAACGAGGTGGGATCCTAAGTATCCCTGATACTTAAATGAAAGATACCAGACAATGTTACATATTTCTGGAGTGACATTTCCAGTTCGAAAATAATAACAGAGATAATGTATAAGGCATAATTCTATAAAGCTGTATGCTACATGTGAGATCTCAAAAATTGCGGAAAACTTTCCATGGTTCCCATATCCTAAGAAATGTATCATGTCTGCGTTCTATCCATGAGGTAAGTTCTTCTAGACTGCAGATTTGGTCTACCTTATTTATCCATTCCCTCTGGGAAGGCGGGGAGGAACTCTTCCAATGTAATGGCATTAATAGTTTTGCTGCAAGTATAAGAAAAGAGGGCAATTTCTATTTATCCGGCCTAAAAGGCAAAGAGTCTTGCCATATTAATATCAATTGTGGCGTTAAGGTCGCAGGAACAGGGCAGATTTTCCTAATTTTTTCCTCCACGCCTGACCAGAAAGGTCTAATTTTAACACAGGCACCAAATATGAGACAGCGTGCCTGAGCTGGACCCACATCTCCAACAAACATCAGAGTCCACTATCCCTCTTTTATAAAGGAATGCTGGAGTTCTGTACCATCTGAATAGTGTTTTAAATGAGTTCTCCTGCAAACGGACACATCTGGAAAAACCATGCGATCTGCAGAATATCTGTTGAATCTCACTATCAGAGAAAGAAATCTGCAATTCATCCTCCCATTCTTTCAAGAAGGCTGGTATTTTGTTTTCTCCATCCCGTAGTAGTATCTTTTAAATTTTGGACATTACTTTCGTCCAAGGGCGGGCAGATAACAATGTGTTCTCAAATTCAGTATTTGGCCTGTTAAAAGACAGATTGTCAACAGCTTGCTGACATATTTGTCAGAAATGTGAGTACTGCAAAATGTGTAAAGGTGGACCTGATAATTTTTGCGAGTGAGTCCTTCGACGGAATTGTCCCCCCTAAAGGTAAGACTGATATAGGGGAAGAGTAATTGTTTCCAAATGCTCCTTGCGTGAGATGGTAGGGGGAGGCCCTCGAGGATAAATGTCAGAAAAGATGCTGGTGTTAAATGTGAGGGGAAAGGAGCAATGTTTGGGTGATTCCTGTTACCATACCAGGATAGTAATAGGTCCTTGGTCAAATGTTCTGTAAAGAGGAGTGGAGTTTGTCATTAGACCACATTAGAGAAGAGAGTGAGCTGTGTAGACCGTCTCTTTCCAGCAAGGCAGACAGGGAACCACCCATATATTTGTTCATATCCAACCAGCGCTGAAGTTGAATGGCCGTGCAGTATATCTTTACATTGGTAGTCCTATTTCCCCTAGCTGCTTCGGTAAAGAGAGAAGACTATAACTCAATCTAGGGCGGGAGTTCTTCCATAAAAATATGGAAAAAAGTCTTCTTACTAATTGAAAGAATGAGGCTGGTAAGTGTATAGGGGCTACCTGCATCAAATGCAGGAATTTTGGTAAAATATAATACACAACATAATGTTTCCTCCCTATCCATGATAAATATGGTATTTTATCTGTGGCTAATTGGGAGCATATTTGATTGAGAAGCGGACGGTAGTTCAAATCATAGACCTTGGAAAGATCATTGGGCACTTTCATAGCTAAATTTGTTATTGAGATCGTTTGCCAGGCGAAAGGTGTTGAGGCTCTCAATATTTCCACTTCTGTTGCTTCTAATGAAATGTTAAGAACTTCGGATTTCTCCAAAATTATCTTAAAATTAGATAAGCTACCAAATTCTTGGAATAGGGATAGGATATGTAGGATTGGTAAGGAATATTAAAAGGTCATCAGCATATGCAGCTGCCGCGGGAGTACCCGATGGAGCTTGTAATCCACAAATGTGAGGGTGTTGTCTAATAGCTTGGATTAATGTCTCCATACACAAGACAAATAAACTCGGCGAGAGGGGAAACCCTTGCCGCATGCCATTTGCAATATTAAAAGTCGGTGATAATGAGCTATTAACATTGACCCTTGGTGAAGGACATGTATAAAGTGAGAAAATCGCATTAATAAAGGGTGTAGGGATACCAAATCTTAACAAGGTTTCTTTCCTAAAAATCCAGTCAATCCTATTAAAGGCCTTCTCGGCATCTGTGCCGAGAAGGACCATAGGAATCTTATTAGACTTAGCAAAGTGTATGGCATTTACGACACTAGTTGCAGTATCTTTGCCTTCTCTGGAGGGTACAAAACCCGTCTGCTCCTTAAATACCAAGTAAAGTAGAAATGCTTGTAAACATCTGGTTAAGATTTTTGCCCAGAGATTCACATCACAATTTAGAAGCGAAATTGGGCGATAGCTACTGCACAACTCCGGATCCTTGCCATCTTTCGGAAAAATGGCAATGTGGGCTTCTAGTGTCTGTCTGGGAAAATCGCGACCTTACTGTAGGGAATGACAAAGTGTTTGGAAGTGGCGTATTAGGACGTTATGCAATTTCTTATAATAACTTATGGGCAAGCCATCAGGGCCTGGACTTTTTCCAATAGGTGTCGATTACAGAGCTCGTCTGATCTCCAGCTCAGTTATAGGATCTAATAATGATGATATATCCCCTTGTGAAAGCATTGGTAAATGCAAAGATTCCAGAAAACACCTGATGTCTTCTGTGCGTTTCTCCCTCTTCCCTTTATTCATTAAGATTATAAAGCTGCCCATAAAATGTAGTGAATTGAGAGGCAATCTCATCTGTTTGGTGCAGCAGAGAGTTTGTGGAGGAACGCCCTTGAGCAGAGAGGTCATCATCTTCCCCCCTTATCACCATCCGCGTTTATAAGTTGCTTTGCATGTATTCGATTTTTGTGAATTTGATCCCCAGTAGATCTTTAAGTTGACTTCGTAAGGTGGTTAGTTCAGAAAATTGTGAAACCGCTAGAGATCTTTTGTGAGATTTCTCAAGAGCTGAGATCCGACTGAGCAAGGAGTCGACCTCCCTTAATCTTTTCTTTTTTACCGCTGTCCCCAAGGATATCAACTCACCTCTAATATAAGCCTTATGAGCTTCCCAAACCATGGGAAATGAGACATCTGAAGTGATATTATCCTGGAAAAAGGTAGAGAGTTTATTACCTAGGGCTGAAAATGTATTCTCATCTTGAAGGAGAGTCTCATTCAGTCTCCAGGAACAGGCCTTCCGGTCTAGTCTAGGGAGCCTTAAAGTGACATGAATGGGAGCATGGTCTGAAACTGAGATAGACTCCACGCCCGCGGATCCCACCTCTGCCAAGTGCGCCTGGGATATAAAAAATTATCAATATGTTGATATGAATGATGTACATGTGAAAAATAGGTATAATCTTTAACCTCTGGGGGAAGTATTCTCCAAATATCTACTAAGTGGAGATTTTCTAAAGCAGATTTTAGATTGCTCAGACCTGTGAATGAGATTGCAGAACGTGACGATGAGGAGTCTAACAAAGGGTTAAATGTGACATTAAAGTCTCCACCCAAAAGTATCATCCTTTCCGCAAACAATTTTAGTATTGGTTAACCATTTTACTTGCCCTTGATTGGGAGCATATACATTCACGATCGTAATAGGAATATTATCCAGTTTCCCTTTTACAAATAGAAATCTGCCATCTGAATCAGATTTGAATTGGACACTAGTGAAGGCTAAACCTTTTAAAAACGCAATGCTGACCCCTTTAGATGCCTGGGATCCATTACAGCTATGAAACCATTTGTCATAAGAGGAATATTGGAGCTTGGGAATTTTATGTATTTTGAAATGCAATAATAGTATAGACGGCGATTTATTGCGTAACAGTGTGAAAACCTGCGATCTCTTTTGAGGTACATTAAACTCCTTCACATTAAAGGAGTCAATTATATGTGAGTTCATGTCACAGATTGGGTAAATATAAGACCCTTGTAAGCGACCTGTTTCCTCATCTCAGCGTGCCCCAATGAACCACTAAAATAAAACTAGCATAACATAAAAATAGCAAAAACAATTATATCAAAAATAAAACTTTGATGAGTCCAAGCTGGCCTAACCCTGAAGCCCAGAAGAGGACATCCAGGGCAGTCAACAGCTCATCCGGATTGGGCCCATCAACTTTTGCAGGATAGCCAGGGGGATGTAAAAGTGTAAAAGTAACACCATAACTAAGCCTGTCTCACATAGCCCACCAAGCCAGCTGACATAAAACCACCAGAAATGCAGTGGTGAGATATAATATTGCCACAGGCAGGTATTATAAAACTATAGACACATAGGGGGAGGGGGAATAGAAAAAGGTGAAGGGAAGGGAAAGGAATTGTTTTTATTTTATTTTATTTTTTTGTTATTTGTTAAGGGAGGAAGGGGGTTAAACCAAAGTTAGGTAGAGACATAGATCATTTCTATGTAAACTGTGTAGTGACCATATCATGAAATACTGCTACATGGAAATAGAATGGCCTCCTATGTGTCTAACAAAGTGAAAGGAGTAAGCATGAAAACAGAAATGTGAACCTCTGAACCACTAAACAAAATGTCGCCTCTCCAAGAAGAGCAGATACTAAAGACCTAAGAATAGGAAGACACTTGCGTAAAGTTCCTACGCAGGATTAAATCAACTTGCAGGGTCCTTTGAGTTGACTTTTTTCACTCGCTGAAGCCACCTTCTATCTCCTGCTGTAGACCAGATATCTGGCGCTGTGGGATGGACCGAGAGGCCATCCTCCATAGGCACCGGCATCCAGGTAGGTACCTGCACAGGGGGAATCTCCAACTTGGGCCAGATAGATTGTAAGTCCTCTGGGAACCGAATAATCAGCTGCTTGTTCTTTTTCATAATCGACAGCCCAAAGGGATAAAGCCATCTATATAATAAGCCATACGCTTTAATGTGCTCTAGCAAAGGCTTCAGTGTCCTTCTCTTTGCCAGGGTTGTGGGAGAAAGATCCTGATAGATGTGTACCAGGGAAGAGTCCAGCCGGATCTCTCCCTTTTCCCGTGCTTGACGCAGGACTGCAGATGTGTCCGCAAAAGTAAGCAATTTGAAAATTACATCCCTCTGGGGGTCAGAAGCACCTGGTTTGGGGCGCAGAGCTCTGTGGATGCACTTAATCGTGGTGGATGCGGCCCTGTCTCGGCCCAGTACGTCCGCAAAAAAATGGATGCAGCACCTGAGGAAGGTCATCCGCACCATGCTTTTCATGTATGCTCTTAAATAGCAGGTTATTCCTGCGGTTGCGGTTTTCCAAATGCTCTATTTGATTAAAGGCTTCATTTAGCTGGGATTGTTGTTCCAAGAATTTGGATCTCACTGCGCCACCAAAGGTAAGTAGCGCCCCAGACTGCTCCTCCAAAGCATCTACGCGGCCCCCAAGATGGCGGAAGTCCGTTCCAATATCTTTAAGCTCCTTCATAAGGGGCTTCAAAGCTAGTGTAATGGTTTGCTTTAAGAAACCTCGGGTTATGGGTTCTGTATCACTCACCACTCCAGCTGCGCTGTCTCCATCAGAGTCCTCTGCAGTGTCTGATTCTAATGTGTCGCTATCCAGGCGCCATCTTGGACGCTAGTGTGCCAGAACTAAAGTCCTTTCTTTTTAGAAATGTTTCCATCTCTGCTTGTTGTTTTAAGGGTCTGTGTGGTCAAGGGGTCTCTTTACTCTTTTCCCTGCCGACTTTCCCCATGGTGGAGTTCTGAGAAGTTGTTTAAAAGCTGGTTAAGGCGCCATGTGAGAGAGGAACTCCGGACTAAGCTTCCTTCTCCATGCGTGCTCAGGCTCTGCCCCCTTCTCGATTCTCAATTCTTTTCTCATGGCTTCACCTCCCTGTTTGTCAACTATTCTAGTATATAGTAACTGTACATCTAGTGTACCTATTATCTATTGTGGTTCGACTTTCAAATTTTCTATCATTTTGAATCTTTGTGTAGTGTCTTTTATATATGACCTTGTTTTTTTTACTGTTGGCTATATTAAATTATCAATATATTGTGATAAATTTGCAGTCATGGAGATGATTCCTGAGATTATTTAGCGACCAGGTGGGTTTAGTGGATCTTTATGCAATTTTGGCAAACAATATAACAAAATAAAAATACACCCACAAAATGGGATATCTTTAAAAGCATCCTAAAATCTCATTGTGAGAGGTACATACCGTATGGGAATAAAAGGTTAAGGAACAAAAAGAAACCAATGTGGTTAAAAAGAACTGTAAAGAAATCAATAAATGACAAAAAGAAAACATATAAATCACTAAAACAGGAGGGTGGCACGAAGCACTGAAAAACGATAAGAAAAAAAATGGAACATGTAAAAAAAACGGCCAAAATAGAGACCGAGAGATTAATTGCCAAAGCGTAAAATTAACCCTAAAATGTTCTTCAATTATATAAATGTTAAAAAGTATAAATCTGAAGGTGTTGCCCCTTTAAAGAGTAATGAGGGGGGAGTCGCAGAGAGCGGCGAGAAGAAAGCAAAGCTGTTAAATATTTTTTTCTCCAATGTATTCACTGAGGAATATAAAATATTAGATGGAATGCTGAATGTAAAAATAAATTCCCCATTAAGAGTGTCCTGTCTGACCCAGGAAGAAGTACAACAGCGACTTAAAAAAATTAAAATAGACAAATCGTCAGGACCGGATGGACTACACCCCTGTATCCTAAGAAAATTAAGTAATGTCATAGCCAGACCCTTATTTCTGATATTTGCGAACTCTATACTGACAGGGAATGTCCCACAGGATTGGCGCATAGCAAATGTGGTGCCAATATTCAAAAAGGGTCCAAAAACAGAACCTGGAAACTATAGGCCGGTAAGTTTAACATCTGTTGGGGGTAAACTGTTTGAAGGTTTTCTCAGAGATGCTATCTTAGAACATCTCAACGGAAATAAGCAAATAACGCCATATCAGCATGGCTTCATGAGGGATCGGTCATGCCAAACTAATTTAATCAGTTTCTATGAAGAGGTAAGTTCTAGACTTGACAGCGGCAAATCAATGGATGTCGTATATTTGGACTTCTCCAAAGCATTTGACACTGTACCACATAAAAGGTTAGTATATAAAATGAGAATGCTCGGACTGGGAGAAAATGTCTGTGTGTGGGTAAGTAACTGGCTGAGTGTCACGACCATGTTTATGGCCGTGACTCCTTGGGAGCCGCATACAGTTGCCCGCGGTTTGGGTTGTAGTGTCAACCGCAGCTGGAGGCATAATGTTGTTGGCCTCAGGTGCGGTTGCCACGGACAATAGGTATGTGTGCGGTTCCCTTGGAGTTGTGTGCGTGTTTGTATGCACTTTCGTATGTCGGTGTGCACTCTGTGTTATGTGTGGTGTGCACTTACATCTTCCCCTCACTGTGGTTGCCAGCAAGTCTGTGGCAGGTTGGTGGAACTACTTAGTTCGCCTGCCATTTCCGTAAGTCTGTTTGTGTTCCCCATTTTCCCTGCAGCTTGGCCATTGAGACCCCTGTTCCTCCGTGTCCTGGAGGAACAGGTCGTCTTACCCTGACTCCTAGTCCAGGGACCGGACGGAGGGTGAGTTAGGGATCCGAAGTTCCAGAGCATGGGTCCTCCTACCTTAAAGGTCAGCCCATGCAGCTAGGAGTTAGGGTTAGGTTAGGGACGCGTTAGGAGGTGACCTGCTCCCTAATCCTGTCTTCCTGGCCGAGCAGCCTAACACCATCTGGCATCGCACGGCTGAGGGTTTTCCCCATCCTCAGCCGTGACACTGAGCGATAGAAAACAGAGGGTGTTATTAATGGTACACACTCAGATTGGGTCACTGTCACTAGTGGGTGTCCCTCAGGGGTCAGTATTGGGCCCTATTCTCTTCAATATATTTATTAATGATCTTGTAGAAGGCTTGCATACTAAAATATAAATTTTCGCAGATGACACTAAACTGTGCAAAATAATTAACACTGAAGAGGACAGTATACTACTACAGAGGGATCTGGATAGAATGGAGGCTTGGGCAGATAATTGGCAGATGAGGTTAAACACTGACAAATGTAAAGCTATGCACATAGGAAGGAATAATGCAAGTCACCCGTACATACTAAATGGTAAAACACTCGGTAACACTGACATGGAAAAGGAAATTAAGCTGAAAAAATCAGTGTCAGGACAGCTGCTGCCAAGGCCAATAAGATAATGGGTTGCATTAAAAGGGGCATATATGCCCATCATAAGAACATAGTCCTACAACTTCACAAATCACTAGTCAGACCACACATGGAGTACTGTGACCAGTTCTGGGCTCCTGTGAACAAGGCAGATATAGCAGAGCTGGAGAGGGTCCAGAGGAGGGCAACTAAAGTAATAACTGGAATGGGGCAACTACAATACTGTGAAAGATTATCAAAATTAGGGTTATTCAAAGACGACTGAGGGGAGGTCTAATTACTATGTATAAAAATATCAGGGTCATTACAGAGATCTAGCCATCATCTATTTACCCCCAGGACTGTTACTGTGATGAGGGGATATCCTCTGCGTCTGGAGGAAAGAAGATTTGTACACAAACATAGAAGAGGATTCTTTATGGTAAGAGCAGTGATACTATGGAACTCTCTGCCTGAGGAGGTGGTGATGGTGAGTACAATAAAGGAATTCAAGAGGGGCCTGGATGTATTTCTGGAGTGTAATCATTTTACAGGCTATAGCTACTAGAGAGGGGTCCTTGATCCAGGAAGTTATTCTGATGGCCTGATTGGAGTCGGGAAGGAATTTTTTTATTCCCCTAAAGTGGGGAAAATTGGCTTCTACCTCACATTTTATTTTTTGCCTTCCTCTGGATCAGCTTGCAGGATGACAGCCGAACTGGATGGACAAATGTCTTTTTTCGGCCTTATGTACTATGTTACTATGTTAATAGAAAGCCGGTAATCTCTGTTGTGTGTTTAAAATGAATGCGTGTTCTTCTTTAGACAAAATTCCTTTCTCTAATCCCTTATTGCAATATTGGACTAGTTCTGAGTAGTATTCTTTTGTGGGATCATTAGGTAATTTTATATAAGTTGTTGTATCCATCAATTGTCTTCTGCATTCCATATTATACTTCTTTGTTTCAAGGATGACTATCGCGCCATCTTTCTCCCCAGGGTAAATAGTTAATCCCTCCTGTGTTTGTAACTCTTTAGTTGCATCCATCTGTGCTTTGGTGAGGTTATTCTTTTTTCAATAGCTTGATACATCTTTCATTTTCCTAATATCATGTCGTAATGTAATTCATTCCTGGCTTAGTTTTTGTCTTCGGTATTTTTTAGACTTGCATTTCAATTCAGTATGCTGGAAATTATCTAACTTTTTTGTATGTTCTCCTGTCATTATTGTTTTTTTTTTTTAAATACTTTTTGAGACATAATTTTCTCAAGAATTTGCACATTTTAATCCCTTATTTAATAAACATAATTGTGCTGCCATAAGTGTGGTTGTGCTCAAATGTACTATTTGGTTGTGATCATAATTTATATTCTCTATCTGTTGTATCTTCATCTTGTTTCTCCCTCCTATTCGTATTGTCTTCTTCCCCTTTCATGTCTATGTGGTACATGTTGGTGTCTCTGTGCATAACCGTTCATTGTTTGGTGTGACATTTTCTGTGGGCAAGGTGAATTGTAATGTTGATAGCCGCTGGGTTTCTCCTCCCGGCCCATTGTCTGTGTCTTAAATTGTAGTGATGAGTCAATGAATTTTCCAGTTGATGTGTCCTTATAGGATGTTGAGGTGATTTTTGGCAGGTGCGTGCTTTGTGATATGGTGGAGTTTCGTCTAAAAAATGTCTATTATCTAGAACTTCAAACCTATTGGAGGTTGGTATTGAGTATTTGTTAGGTTTTCTTGTATTACCTTCCTATTCTTCTTATATGTGTACTTTTAAATGTTGATTGGTATCCTCCTCCATTCCTTGAGTCTCTTTTGTGTCATTGTCATATCTAAATTTATAAGTTTTTTGTTAGTGATCTCCTGTTCTACCCTATCTACCCTAGACTTTTGCAAATCCTCTAATACCAAATCTCATATTCCTCATTTTTCGGTATTGTGTCTAATGTCTCCTTATTTATTTGAGTAGTGACCTGGTCTAATATATGCAACCTCCTTTTTATGATGAGCTGCACTCATGTTAAAGACTGTGTATATAACATATTATCCCATTCTTTGTTGAATTCCTCATTACAGAGGTCTTGTGCTGGAGACTTTGTCAAGAGCAATCCCTTTGGAATTTTACAGGACTCATGCATTGTTTGAGGGAACAATTGTTTGATTAATAGGGATTCCAGCCCTTTAAATATTTCTGTCAGTGATTAGGGATGAGCGAACTCGAACTGTATAGTTCGGGTTCGTACCGAATTTTGGGGTGTCCGTGACACGGACCCGAACCCGGACATTTTCGTAAAAGTCCGGGTTCGGGTTCGGTGTTCGTCGCTTTCTTGGCGCTTTTGTGACGCTTTCTTGGCGCTTTTTGAAAGGCTGCAAAGCAGCCAATCAACAAGCGTCATACTACTTGCCCCAAGAGGCCGTCACAGCCATGCCTACTATTGGCATGGCTGTGATTGGCCAGAGCACCATGTGACCCAGCCTCTATTTAAGCTGGAGTCACATAGCGCCGCCCGTCACTCTGCTCTGATTAGCGTAGGGAGAGGTTAGGCAGATTAACTCCTCCAAAGGACTTCACTTGATTAATCGATCAATCTGCAGCTGTGCATCATTGAGCTGCTGAAATTCAAATGCTCACTCACTGTTTTTAGGCTGCCCAGACCGTTTGTCAGTCACTTTTTTCTGGGGTGATCGGCGGCCATTTTGTGTCTTGTGCGGTGCTGCGACCAAGTGCATCCAAGCTGCGACCAAGTGCATTTAACCCTCAATGGTGTGGTTGTTTTTTGGCTAAAGCCTACATCAGGGTGAAGCTGTCACACCAAGTGCATTTAACCAGCAATAGTCTGTTCATTTTTTGGCCATATACTAAATCAGGGGCAAGCTGCGCCTGTCACCAAGTGCATTTAACCCTCAATGGTGTGGTTGTTTTTTGGCTAAAGCCTACATCAGGGTGAAGCTGTCACACCAAGTGCATTTAACCAGCAATAGTCTGTTTATTTTTTGGCCATATACTACATCAGGGGCAAGCTGCGCCCGTCACCAAGTGCATTTAACCCTCAGTAGTGTGGTTCGTCAAGCTGTGACACCAAGTGCATTTAACCAGCAATAGTCTGTTCATTTTTTGGCCATATACTACATCAGGGGCAAGCTGCGCCCGTCACCAAGTGCATTTAACCCTCAGTAGTGTGGTTGGTCAAGCTATCACACCAAGTGCATTTAACCAGCAATAATCTGTTCATTTTTTGGCCATATACTAAATCAGGGGCAAGCTGCGCCCGTCACCAAGTGCATTTAACCAGCAATAGTCTGTTCATTTTTTGGCCATATACTACATCAGGGGCAAGCTGCGCCCGTCACCAAGTGCATTTAACCCTCAGTAGTGTGGTTCGTCAAGCTGTGACACCAAGTGCATTTAACCAGCAATAGTCTGTTCATTTTTTGGCCATATACTACATCAGGGGCAAGCTGCGCCCGTCACCAAGTGCATTTAACCAGCAATAGTGTGGTTATTTTTTGGCCATATCCCAGTCTAATTCTGTCACTAAATCCATACCGGTCACCCAGCGCCTAAATACTAGGCCTCAAATTTATATCCCGCTAAATCTCTCGTTACCGCTGTCCTGTTGTGGCTGGGAAAGTTATTTAGTGTCCGTCAAAGCACATTTTTTGTTCTGGGTTGAAGTACAATTCCCAATTTAGCAATTTCATAATTTAGTGGTTTCTGCTATATCAGAGCTATTTGAAATCTATCCCTAAAAGGGTATATAATATTCAAGGTGCACATAGGGTCATTCAGAATAACTTCACACACACGCTACTGTGCATTTCCAAGTCTAATTCTGTCACTAAATCCATACCGGTCACCCAGCGCCTAAATACTAGGCCTCAAATTTATATCCCGCTAAATCTCTCAGTTACCGCTGTCCTGTTGTGGCTGGGAAAGGTTTTTAGTGTCCGTCAAAGCACATTTTTTGTTCTGGGTTGAAATACAATTCCCAATTTAGCAATTTCATAATTTTGTGGTTTCTGCTATATCAGAGCTATTTGAAATCTATCCCTAAAAGGGTATATAATATTCAAGGTGCACATAGGGTCATTCAGAATAACTTCACACACACGCTACTGTGCATTTCCAAGTCTAATTCTGTCACTAAATCCATACCGGTCACCCAGCGCCTAAATACTAGGCCTCAAATTTATATCCCGCTAAATCTCTCGTTACCGCTGTCCTGTTGTGGCTGGGAAAGTTATTTAGTGTCCGTCAAAGCACATTTTTTGTTCTGGGTTGAAATACAATTCCCAATTTAGCAATTTCATAATTTAGTGGTTTCTGCTATATCAGAGCTATTTGAAATCTATCCCTAAAAGGGTATATAATATTCAAGGTGCACATAGGGTCATTCAGAATAACTTCACACACACGCTACTGTGCATTTCCAAGTCTAATTCTGTTCACTAAATCCATACCGGTCACCCAGCGCCTAAATACTAGGCCTCAAATTTATATCCCGCTAAATCTCTCGTTACCGCTGTCCTGTTGTGGCTGGGAAAGTTATTTAGTGTCCGTCAAAGCACATTTTTTGTTCTGGGTTGAAATACAATTCCCAATTTAGCAATTTCATAATTTAGTGGTTTCTGCTATATCAGAGCTATTTGAAATCTATCCCTAAAAGGGTATATAATATTCAAGGTGCACATAGGGTCATTCAGAATAACTTCACACACACGCTACTGTGCATTTCCAAGTCTAATTCTGTCACTAAATCCATACCGGTCACCCAGCGCCTAAATACTAGGCCTCAAATTTATATCCCGCTAAATCTCTCGTTACCGCTGTCCTGTTGTGGCTGGGAAAGTTATTTAGTGTCCGTCAAAGCACATTTTTTGTTCTGGGTTGAAATACAATTCCCAATTTAGCAATTTCATAATTTAGTGGTTTCTGCTATATCAGAGCTATTTGAAATCTATCCCTAAAAGGGTATATAATATTCAAGGTGCACATAGGGTCATTCAGAATAACTTCACACACACGCTACTGTGCATTTCCAAGTCTAATTCTGTCACTAAATCCATACCGGTCACCCAGCGCCTAAATACTAGGCCTCAAATTTATATCCCGCTAAATCTCTCGTTACCGCTGTCCTGTTGTGGCTGGGAAAGTTATTTAGTGTCTGTCAAAGCACATTTTTTGTTCTGGGTTGAAGTACAATTCCCAATTTAGCAATTTCATAATTTAGTGGTTTCTGCTATATCAGAGCTATTTGAAATCTATCCCTAAAAGGGTATATAATATTCAAGGTGCACATAGGGTCATTCAGAATAACTTCACACACACGCTACTGTGCATTTCCAAGTCTAATTCTGTCCGCTAAATCCATACCGGTCACCCAGCGCCTAAATACTAGGCCTCAAATTTATATCCCGCTAAATCTCTCGTTACCGCTGTACTGTTGTGGCTGGGAAAGTTATTTAGTGTCCGTCAAAGCACATTTTTTGTTCTGGGTTGAAGTACAATTCCCAATTTAGCAATTTCATAATTTAGTGGTTCCTGCTATATCAGAGCTATTTGAAATCTATCCCTAAAAGGGTATATAATATTCAAGGTGCACATAGGGTCATTCAGAATAACTTCACACACACGCTACTGTGCATTTCCAAGTCTAATTCTGTCGCTAAATCCATACCGGTCACCCAGCGCCTAAATACTAGGCCTCAAATTTATATCCCGCTAAATCTCTCGTTACCGCTGTCCTGTTGTGGCTGGGAAAGTTATTTAGTGTCCGTCAAAGCACATTTTTTGTTCTGGGTTGAAATACAATTCCCAATTTAGCAATTAAAAATTTAGTGGTTTCTGCTGTATCAGAGCTATTTGAAATCTATCCCTAAAAGGGTAGATTATATTGAAGGTGCACATAGGGTCATTCAGAATAACTTCACACACCCGCTACTGTGCATTTCCAAGTCTAATTCTGTCACTAAACCCATACCTGTCACCCAGCGCCTAAATACTAGGCCTCAAATTTATATCCCGCTAAATCTCTCGTTACCGCTGTCCTGTTGTGGCTGGGAAAGTTATTTAGTGTCCGTCAAAGCACATTTTTTGTTCTGGGTTGAAATACAATTCCCAATTTAGCAATTTAAAAATTTAGTGGTTTCTGCTGTATCAGAGCTATTTGAAATCTATCCCTAAAAGGGTAGATCATATTGAAGGTGCACATAGGGTCATTCAGAATAACTTCACACACCCGCTACTGTGCATTTCCAAGTCTAATTCTGTCACTAAACCCATACCTGTCACCCAGCGCCTAAATACTAGGCCTCAAATTTATATCCCGCTAAATCTCTCGTTACCGCTGTCCTGTTGTGGCTGGGAAAGTTATTTAGTGTCCGTCAAAGCACATTTTTTGTTCTGGGTTGAAATACAATTCCCAATTTAGCAATTTCATAATTTAGTGGTTTCTGCTATATCAGAGCTATTTGAAATCTATCCCTAAAAGGGTATATAATATTCAAGGTGCACATAGGGTCATTCAGAATAACTTCACACACACGCTACTGTGCATTTCCAAGTCTAATTCTGTCAGTAAATCCATACCGGTCACCCAGCGCCTAATACTAGGCCTCAAATTTATATCCCGCTGAATTTGAATACAATACATTGGGCCAAATAATATTTTTGTTGTTGTGGTGAACCATAACAATGAGGAAAACATCTAGTAAGGGACGCGGACGTGGACATGGTCGTGGTGGTGTTAGTGGACCCTCTGGTGCTGGGAGAGGACGTGGCCGTTCTGCCACATCCACACGTCCTAGTGTACCAACTACCTCAGGTCCCAGTAGCCGCCAGAATTTACAGCGATATATGGTGGGGCCCAATGCCGTTCTAAGGATGGTAAGGCCTGAGCAAGTACAGGCATTAGTCAATTGGGTGGCCGACAGTGGATCCAGCACGTTCACATTATCTCCCACCCAGTCTTCTGCAGAAAGCGCACAGATGGCGCCTGAAAACCAACCCCATCAGTCTGTCACATCACCCCCATGCATACCAGGGAAACTGTCTCAGCCTCAAGTTATGCAGCAGTCTCTTATGCTGTTTGAAGACTCCGCTGGCAGGGTTTCCCAAGGGCATCCACCTAGCCCTTCCCCAGCGGTGAAAGACATAGAATGCACTGACGCACAACCACTTATGTTTCCTGATGATGAGGACATGGAAATACCACCTCAGCATGTCTCTGATGATGACGAAACACAGGTGCCAACTGCTGCGTCTTTCTGCAGTGTGCAGACTGAACAGGAGGTCAGGGATCAAGACTGGGTGGAAGACGATGCAGGGGACGATGAGGTCCTAGACCCCACATGGAATGAAGGTCGTGCCATTGACTTTCACAGTTCGGAGGAAGAGGCAGTGGTGAGACCGAGCCAACAGCGTAGCAAAAGAGGGAGCAGTGGGCAAAAGCAGAACACCCGCCGCCAAGAGACTCCGCCTGCTACTGACCGCCGCCATCTGGGACCGAGCACCCCAAAGGCAGCTTCAAGGAGTTCCCTGGCATGGCACTTCTTCAAACAATGTGCTGACGACAAGACCCGAGTGGTTTGCACGCTGTGCCATCAGAGCCTGAAGCGAGGCATTAACGTTCTGAACCTGAGCACAACCTGCATGACCAGGCACCTGCATGCAAAGCATGAACTGCAGTGGAGTAAACACCTTAAAACCAAGGAAGTCACTCAGGCTCCCCCTGCTACCTCTTCTGCTGCTGCCGCCTCGGCCTCTTCTGCTGCTGCCGCCTCGGCCTCTTACTCCGCCTCTGGAGGAACGTTGGCACCTGCCGCCCAGCAAACAGGGGATGTACCACCAACACCACCACCACCACCTCCGTCACCAAGCGTCTCAACCATGTCACACGGCAGCATTCAGCTCTCCATCTCACAAACATTTAAGAGAAAGCGTAAATTCCCACCTAGCCACCCTCGATCCCTGGCCCTGAATGCCAGCATTTCTAAACTACTGGCCTATGAAATGCTGTCATTTAGGCTGGTGGACACAGACAGCTTCAAACAGCTCATGTCGCTTGCTGTCCCACAGTATGTTGTTCCCAGCCGCCACTACTTCTCCAAGAGAGCCGTGCCTTCCCTGCACAACCAAGTATCCGATAAAATCAAGTGTGCACTGCGCAACGCCATCTGTAGCAAGGTCCACCTAACCACAGATACGTGGACCAGTAAGCACGGCCAGGGACGCTATATCTCCCTAACTGCACACTGGGTAAATGTAGTGGCAGCTGGGCCCCAGGCGGAGAGCTGTTTGGCGCACGTCCTTCCGCCGCCAAGGATCGCAGGGCAACATTCTTTGCCTCCTGTTGCCACCTCCTCCTTCTCGGCTTCCTCCTCCTCTTCTTCCACCTGCTCATCCAGTCAGCCACACACCTTCACCACCAACTTAAGCACAGCCCGGGGTAAACGTCAGCAGGCCATTCTGAAACTCATATGTTTGGGGGACAGGCCCCACACCGCACAGGAGTTGTGGCGGGGTATAGAACAACAGACCGACGAGTGGTTGCTGCCGGTGAGCCTCAAGCCCGGCCTGGTGGTGTGTGTAATAATGGGCGAAATCTCGTTGCAGCTCTGGGACTAGCCAATTTGACGCACATCCCTTGCTTGGCGCATGTGCTGAATTTGGTGGTGCAGAAGTTCATACACAACTACCCCGACATGTCAGAGCTGCTGCATAAAGTGCGGGCCGTCTGTTCGCGCTTCCGGCGTTCACATCCTGCTGCTGCTCGCCTGTCTGCGCTACAGCGTAACTTCGGCCTTCCCGCTCACCGCCTCATATGCGACGTGCCCACCAGGTGGAACTCCACCTTGCACATGCTGGACAGACTGTGCGAGCAGCAGCAGGCCATAGTGGAGTTTCAGCTGCAGCACGCACGGGTCAGTCGCACTACAGAACAGCACCACTTCACCACCAATGACTGGGCCTCCATGCGAGACCTGTGTGCCCTGTTGCGCTGTTTCGAAGTACTCCACCAACATGGCCAGTGGCGATGACGCCGTTATCAGCGTTACAATACCACTTCTATGTCTCCTTGAGAAAACACTTAGGGCGATGATGCAAGAGGAGGTGGCCCAGGAGGAGGAGGAGGAGGAGGAGGAGGAGGAAGAGGGGTCATTTTTAGCACTTTCAGGCCAGTCTCTTCGAAGTGACTCAGAAGGAGGTTTTTGGCAACAGCAGAGGCCAGGTACAAATGTGGCCAGACAGGGCCCACTACTGGAGGACGAGGAGGACGAGGATGAGGAGGAGGTGGAGGAGGATGAGGATGAAGCATGGTCACAGCGGGGTGGCACCCAACGCAGCTCGGGTCCATCACTGGTGCGTGGCTGGGGGGAAAGGCAGGACGATGATGATACGCCTCCCACAGAGGACAGCTTGTCCTTACCCCTGGGCAGCCTGGCACACATGAGCGACTACATGCTGCAGTGCCTGCGCAACGACAGCAGAGTTGCCCACATTTTAACCTGTGCGGACTACTGGGTTGCCACCCTGCTGGATCCACGCTACAAAGACAATGTGCCCACCTTACTTCCTGCACTGGAGCGTGATAGGAAGATGCGCGAGTACAAGCGCACGTTGGTAGACGCGCTACTGAGAGCATTCCCAAATGTCACAGGGGAACAAGTGGAAGCCCAAGGCCAAGGCAGAGGAGGAGCAAGAGGTCGCCAAGGCAGCTGTGTCAATGCCAGCTCCTTTGAGGGCAGGGTTAGCATGGCAGAGATGTGGAAAACTTTTGTCAACACGCCACAGCTAACTGCACCACCACCTGATACGCAACGTGTTAGCAGGAGGCAACATTTCACTAACATGGTGGAACAGTACATGTGCACACCCCTCCACGTACTGACTGATGGTTCGGCCCCATTCAACTTCTGGGTCTCTAAATTGTCCACGTGGCCAGAGCTAGCCTTTTATGCCTTGGAGGTGCTGGCCTGCCCGGCGGCCAGCGTTTTGTCTGAACGTGTATTCAGCACGGCAGGGGGCGTCATTACAGACAAACGCAGCCGCCTGTCTACAGCCAATGTGGACAAGCTGACGTTCATAAAAATGAACCAGGCATGGATCCCACAGGATCTGTCCGTCCCTTGTCCAGATTAGACATTAACTACCTCCCCTTAACCATATATTATTGGACTCCAGGGCACTTCCTCATTCAATCCTATTTTTATTTTCATTTTACCATTATATTGCGAGGCTACACAAAGTTGAATGAACCTCTCCTCTGTCTGGGTGCCGGGGCCTAGATATATATGCCAATGGACTGTTCCAATGTTGGGTGACGTGAAGCCTGATTCTCTGCTATGACATGCAGACTGATTCTCTGCTGACATGAAGCCAGATTGTCTGTTACGGGACCTCTCTCCTCTGCCTGTGTGCTGGGCCTAAATATATGCCAATGGACTGTTGCAGTGGTGGCTGACGTGAAGCCTCATTCTCTGCTATGACATGCAGACTAATTCTCTGCTGACATGAAGCCAGATTGTCTGTTACGGGACCTCTCTCCTCTGCCTGTGTGCTGGGCCTAAATATATGCCAATGGACTGTTGCAGTGGTGGCTGACGTGAAGCCTCATTCTCTGCTATGACATGCAGACTAATTCTCTGCTGACATGAAGCCAGATTGTCTGTTACGGGACCTCTCTCCTC
The DNA here is from genome assembly GCF_014858855.1 of Bufo gargarizans. Lineage (NCBI taxonomy): Eukaryota > Metazoa > Chordata > Amphibia > Anura > Bufonidae > Bufo > Bufo gargarizans. Next base: position 457,900,008 of record NC_058081.1, on the reverse strand, counting down.
TGCCTGTGTGCTGGGCCTAAATATATGCCAATGGACTGTTGCAGTGGTGGCTGACGTGAAGCCTCATTCTCTGCTATGACATGCAGACTAATTCTCTGCTGACATGAAGCCAGATTGTCTGTTACGGGACCTCTCTCCTCTGCCTGTGTGCTGGGCCTAAATATATGCCAATGGACTGTTGCAGTGGTGGCTGACGTGAAGCCTCATTCTCTGCTATGACATGCAGACTAATTCTCTGCTGACATGAAGCCAGATTGTCTGTTACGGGACCTCTCTCCTCTGCCTGTGTGCTGGGCCTAAATATATGCCAATGGACTGTTGCAGTGGTGGCTGACGTGAAGCCTCATTCTCTGCTATGACATGCAGACTAATTCTCTGCTGACATGAAGCCAGATTGTCTGTTACGGGACCTCTCTCCTCTGCCTGTGTGCTGGGCCTAAATATATGCCAATGGACTGTTGCAGTGGTGGCTGACGTGAAGCCTCATTCTCTGCTATGACATGCAGACTAATTCTCTGCTGACATGAAGCCAGATTGTCTGTTACGGGACCTCTCTCCTCTGCCTGTGTGCTGGGCCTAAATATATGCCAATGGACTGTTGCAGTGGTGGCTGACGTGAAGCCTCATTCTCTGCTATGACATGCAGACTAATTCTCTGCTGACATGAAGCCAGATTGTCTGTTACGGGACCTCTCTCCTCTGCCTGTGTGCTGGGCCTAAATATATGCCAATGGACTGTTGCAGTGGTGGCTGACGTGAAGCCTCATTCTCTGCTATGACATGCAGACTAATTCTCTGCTGACATGAAGCCAGATTGTCTGTTACGGGACCTCTCTCCTCTGCCTGTGTGCTGGGCCTAAATATATGCCAATGGACTGTTGCAGTGGTGGCTGACGTGAAGCCTCATTCTCTGCTATGACATGCAGACTAATTCTCTGCTGACATGAAGCCAGATTGTCTGTTACGGGACCTCTCTCCTCTGCCTGTGTGCTGGGCCTAAATATATGCCAATGGACTGTTGCAGTGGTGGCTGACGTGAAGCCTCATTCTCTGCTATGACATGCAGACTAATTCTCTGCTGACATGAAGCCAGATTGTCTGTTACGGGACCTCTCTCCTCTGCCTGTGTGCTGGGCCTAAATATATGCCAATGGACTGTTGCAGTGGTGGCTGACGTGAAGCCTCATTCTCTGCTATGACATGCAAACTAATTCTCTGCTGACATGAAGCCAGATTGTCTGTTACGGGACCTCTCTCCTCTGCCTGTGTGCTGGGCCTAAATATATGCCAATGGACTGTTGCAGTGGTGGCTGACGTGAAGCCTCATTCTCTGCTATGACATGCAGACTAATTCTCTGCTGACATGAAGCCAGATTGTCTGTTACGGGACCTCTCTCCTCTGCCTGTGTGCTGGGCCTAAATATATGCCAATGGACTGTTGCAGTGGTGGCTGACGTGAAGCCTCATTCTCTGCTATGACATGCAAACTAATTCTCTGCTGACATGAAGCCAGATTGTCTGTTACGGGACCTCTCTCCTCTGCCTGTGTGCTGGGCCTAAATATATGCCAATGGACTGTTGCAGTGGTGGCTGACGTGAAGCCTCATTCTCTGCTATGACATGCAGACTAATTCTCTGCTGACATGAAGCCAGATTCTCTGTTACGGGACCTCTCTCCTCTGCCTGGGTTCCGGGGCCTAAATATCTGAGAATGGACTGTTCCAGTGGTGGGTGACGGGAAGCCAGATTCTCTGCTATGGGACCTCTCGCCAATTGATTTTGGTTAATTTTTATTTATTTAATTTTTATTTTAATTCATTTCCCTATCCACATTTGTTTGTAGGGGATTTACCTACATGTTGCTGCCTTTTGCAGCCCTCTAGCCCTTTCCTGGGCTGTTTTACAGCCTTTTTAGTGCCGAAAAGTTCGGGTCCCCATTGACTTCAATGGGGTTCGGGTTCGGGACGAAGTTCGGATCGGGTTCGGATCCCGAACCCGAACATTTCCGGGAAGTTCGGCCGAACTTCTCGAACCCGAACATCCAGGTGTTCGCTCAACTCTATCAGTGATCTCTCCTCCAAAATCTCTCCCTGAGTCTCTGTGTTAAATACAAATGTTTCTACCCTCAGCCGTTTATTTTCAATGTGATTCCAGATATCCATCTTAGTCTGCAAGGAGCACTACCTTAGACGGGTGATATAATTGCATAGGAAATAAAGTATAACAGGGAGGCTCACTTGCTGAATATCAGGAATAGGTGATTCAAGAAATATAGTGCCAATCCTTTATTATAATTACTTAACATATAATTTATGCCACGCTGTGAATGGTTTGATAATACATCCTACATCCCCCAAAAATGTTATGTAGTACATTATATGTATCCCAAAATGCTTCCTATGAAGACTACAAAATGTAAAGTTTTATATAGTTTTGACATAGGCTAATTATGGTATTACCTTGTAGAGCGGCACCCACTGATGCCATGGATGTTTTTTTTTTTTTTCAACCCCCCCCCTACCCCGTTCATCCTCTGGAGTCCCCCGTTATTTTGGCGTGCTATATTGTAATGAGCTATAACTTTGCAATGGGGCGGAGACGCAGTCTTCTGCTGTGGGCGTCTCCTTTTCCTTGGCTATAAGTGCAATCCAATCAGAGCGGACCGCTCACAGCCAGGGAGAAGGAATCTCTCTCCATCTCCCTAGCTGTGAGCGGCCAACTCTGATTGGATCGCGGTCACAGCCAGGAAGAAGGAGACACCCCCAGCAGAAGACTATATCTCTGCCCCGTTGCGAAATTATAGCTCATTACAATATAGTGCACCAAAATATCAGGGGACCACAGCGGACAAACGGTTGGAGGGTTTGAAAAAAAAAAAACATGGCGTCAGTCGGGGCCGCCCTACAAGGTAATAAAATAAGTAGCTTATGTCAAAACTGATGAAAGGACCTCTTAAAGTTCAATTTCCAATGTCTATAAATTGAAATTAATATATTATTTTTGATTCCCAAATTATGCAAAAAGGAAAAAGTCAAATATATCATAGACAAAGTAAAAAAAATTATATAATTTTAAACTCTTCGTTGCAAGGATCAGTGTCATCATTATCATCTTAATGCAATTGAATTAAACCTTACAATAAATATAATTTTATTTTTAAAAAATTACTGAAAATATTGTAATGAAATACATATTTTTATACTTTCTAAAAATAAATATAATCTTAAAAGCACAGTGCAAAGATGATGATGATTTTTGGGTGTTTTTTTTTTCCCTCCAAATCACCAGATCAACCAGTTAATGTAACTAGAAAATTATGTATTGACATTATGTAAATAGATCAGATATGGTAAACTTTTTTTTTCTTCTTTGTTTTTTTACAGACCAAGTGAAATTTTAAAAAAAAAAATGTTATTGAACTCTTAGTTTACTCCCTTAAAGTGGTAAAATCCAATGATTTCTCTAACGTTTAAAATAAATACAATAGAATAACAATATGAAAAAAAATATATACAGTACAGACCAAAAGTTTGGACACATCTTCTCATTCAAAGAGTTTTCTTTATTTCCATGACTATGAAAATTGGAGATTCACACTGAAGGCATCAAAACTAGGAATTAGCACATGTGGAATTATATACATAACAAAAAAGTGTGAAACAACTGAAAATATGTAATATTCTAGGTTCTTCAAAGTAGCCACCTTTTGCTTTGATTACTGCTTTGCACACTCTTGGCATTCTCTTGATGAGCTTCAAGAGGTAGTCACCTGAAATGGTCTTCCAACAGTCTTGAAGGAGTTCCCAGAGATGCTTAGCACTTGTTGGCATTTTTGCCTTCACTCTGCGGTCCAGCTCACCCCAAACCATCTCGATTGGGTTCAGGTCCGGTGACTGCAGAGGCCAGGTCATCTGTTGCAGCACCCCATCACTCTCCTTCATGGTCAAATAGCCCTTACACAGCCTGGAGGTGTGTTTGGGGTCATTGTCCTGTTGAAAAATTAATGATGGTCCAACTAAACGCAAACCGGATGGAATAGCATGCCGCTGCAAGATGTTGTGGTAGCCATGCTGGTTCAGTATGCCTTCAATTTTGAATAAATCCCCAACAGTGTCACCAGCAAAGCACCTCCACACCATCACACCTCCTCCTCCATGCTTCACGGTGAGAACCAGGCATGTAGAGTCCATCCGTTCACCTTTTCTGCGTCGCACAAAGATACGGTGGTTGGAACCAAAGATCTCAAATTTGGACTCATCAGACCAAAGAACAGATTTACACTGGTCTAATGTCCATTCCTTGTGTTCTTTAGCCCAAACAAGGGGACCTGGTCTCTAATCTGAGCTGCTGTTAACCTGCGATTTTTGAGGCTGGTGACTCGGATGAACTTATCCTCCGCAGCAGTGGTGACTCTTGGTCTTCCTTTCCTGGGGCGGTCCACATGTGAGCCAGTTTCTTTGTAGCGCTTGATGGTTTTTGTGACTGCACTTGGGGACAGTTTCAAAGTTTTCCCAATTTTTTGGACTGACTGACCTTCATTTTTGAAAGTAATGATGGCCACTAGTTTTTCTATACTTAGCTGCTTTTTTCTTGCCATAATACAAATTCTAACATTCTATTCAGTAGGACTATCAGCTGTGTATCCACCTGACTTCTCCACAACGCAACTGATGGTCCCAACCCCATTTATAAGGCAAGAAATCCCACTTATTAAACCTTTCAAGGGCACACCTGTGAAGTGAAAACCATTTCAGGTGACTACCTCTTGCAGCTCATCAAGAGAATGCCAAGAGTGTGCAAAGCAGTAATCAAAGCAAAAGGTGGCTACTTTGAAGAACCTAGAATATTGCATATTTTCAGTTGTTTCACACTTTTTTGTTATGTATATAATTCCACATGTGCTAATTCATAGTTTTGATGCCTTCCGTGTGAATCTACAATTTTCATAGTCATGAAAATAAAGAAAACTCTTTGAATGAGAAGGTGTGTCCAAACTTTTGGTCTGTACTGTATATATGAAAATAATATATATATATGAAAATAATATAATATTAAATAATATAATATATGAAAATTATTCATAACATATTCTAAAAAGTTATAATGAACATTTCAAATTCAATTATTTTTTAAAACAGATTTCTTAGCAATGTTATCTGACTTAAAGGATAATGCATCAAAGCATGATACCCTATGAACTGTGTTGTATAATGCACCTTTATTATAACTAATTGCTAAATATTTGAAATAAATACTTTGAAGATCTAGTACTATAAAGCATAATATAAACACTAAATTCTAACAAATTATAGTTATATCACACATTTTAGGTAACTCAAAACTAGTCTAAGCAATTATAAATTTGTGATATTTTTTTATTAACAACCTTGCAAATTTCTCCTGATACATTTGTATATCTGAAAAAAAGTAAGGCATGTACTCTTAAAATTGAATTTAGCATGGGAATCAGATTTGTCAATATATTTATATTAGTAAACTGGTATAAATATAGTGATTTTTATAAGCCAAATAATTTGTATTTTGGAAATTGATTCCTTTACTTATTTGAATGTACTTTATTAAACTTTGTCATAACTAAAATAATATTTTGTTATCATGTATAAATATAGATAATTTGGTTGCTGCAATAAATGGATATAATTAATTTTCCTAATATAATTTTTTGTGTAAGTATATTTAGAAACTTATGATGCCAACAATAATGAAGAATCACCTTTCACTGGATTTACAAAAAATTCCTTACACTTCATTTAGACTTCAGTTTAATGGTTTAAATATATATGGAAAAAACAGGACTGATTTGACAAATGTTTTGTTTTTTATAAAATTACAATAAATAGTTCCAATACATTCAAAGAATAATCTTCTTTTTAGGAAAGACATAGCACTGTTTCAGGTACATATTTTTTTTTCTGGTGAAAACAAGAAAAGCTAAGGTTTTGGCTTCAGCTAAAAGAAACCACGACTCAGTATGACTACAAATAATCATTTGTATTTTAAGTTAAAAAAAGCCATTTTACCAATTATAGTTATATTGCATTTCATTTACTTAAAATATAAAATAATAAAAATACTTACATTTTTAGTTAGTCATGTAATATTGAAATCAAACACACTAGATAACACTACAAACCAAGTTATGCGAGTCAGGCAAAGAATAAATGCAATGCTCCATTGCTATCATGTAAGGATCATGTAGCAGAAATTTGAGCCATCATATAATTTTTTCTCTGTTTTGGATCTCCATTTAATGTACCTTGTTATTTGGAGAGATTAGTATCATCAGTCTTAGAGCAATTAAAATATGCTCAATCAAAATCAGCCTCATGAAGAAACACATTGGTTGGTCTATATATTATTACTACATTTGTCCTGGTATATGGTCTTGAGTCAGCTGCATTATATCATTCTGGAAGGGATACAAGCATGGCACCTTTGTTGGAAGAATTTCTCAGGATCTTGGACTGGATATAAGTGAGATCAATTCCAGAATGTTACATATTGTCTCTAGAGATGAGAAGGAATATTTTGAGGTTAATCTGCAAAACGGAATCTTGTCTGTTAAAGAGACAATATACAGAGAGTTATTAATATACAGAGAGTCATTTTGTACAGATACTCCCTTCTGTACTATTACTCTGCAGGTTATTGTTGATAAGCCTGTCCAGATGTATAGTGTAGATGTAGAAATAGAAGATATAAATGATAATAGTCCAGTATTTTCCTCCAGTGTCACTAACCTCCTAATATCTGAGCTGAGACCAGCAGGATCTCGGTTTCCACTATTGGGAGCCATAGATTCAGACCTTGGAACAAATTCTGTCACAAATTATGAGCTCAGTGCAAGTGACTATTTTGCATTAGATTTTCAAAAATATCTGAAGGAAATTAGATAATTAGAACTTGTGCTTAAGAAAGCGCTAGATTGAGAGACACAGTCTGTTCACAATCTAACTCTTACAGCTTTTTATAGAGGCAAACTAAGACTGAGTGGCAAAACTTCTATTATAGTAACTCCTGTCTTTGATCAGCCATTTTATCAGTGCAGTTTGACTGAAAATGCGACTGAAGGGACTTTAGTGTTTAAGTTGAATGCTACAGACCTGGATCATGGAAAAAATAGGGAAATATCCTATCGGTTTAGCAATATGGAAATGGAAAAAGTGAGCAAGATTTTCAGTCTTGATAAAAACACTGGAGAAATTAGAGTAAAAGGTGAAATAGATTTTTTTTAAACTAAAATGTATGAAATTTGTATTGATGCAACTCACAAGGTTAGGTGGAGATCACCTAATGGTTGTACATTGGAAAGTTCTAGTGACTGTTGTAGATGTTAATGACAACCCACCGGAGATGATGGTGACATCATTATCAATCCCTGTTCCAGAGAGTTTGCCAAAGGGAACAACAGTCGCCATCATCAGAGTCCATGACAAGGATTCAGGGTCAAATGGAAAAGTAAACTGTAAAATTTCTGCCAATGATTTACCTTTTAATGTAAACCCAGCATTTATGGGAGATTTTCCTTTGAATGTAAATGAACCACTTGATCGGGAACTCAAAGATCAGTATGAAGTGGTCATAAATGCACGAGATGAAAGTTTTTCATCATTGTTTCAAAAACTCTAAAAATCAATATAAGTGATGTAAATGACAATCCTCCATATATTTTTTTTTAAGTCAATTGATGCAATCTTTGTTAAGGAAAACAACCTACCAGGTTCTCATGTTTACATGGCCTAAGTGTTTAACCCAGACATGGGCCAGAATTCATTCATTACATACTCCATTATTGAGAGTTCTATTGATGGAATCCCTATATCTTCATATATATCCATTAATCCAGAGAATGGGAAGATAGTTACTTTAGTTTCCTTTGACCATGAGCAGGTGACATTTTTCAAATGTCATATAAAAGCCACAGATTCTGGCCTACCTCCACTTAGCTCTAATATGACCCTAAATATCTTTATCAATTATATCAATGATAATGCTCACACATTTTCTCTACTTTATTTGGGTCTGATAATAAAAACCTTAAAATCCGAACAACCAGGACACCTTGTAACTAAAGTGAGGACAACAGATTTGGATTCCGGATACAATGCCTTGATGTCTTATCATTTCAAGGATTTGACTGGAAAAGTGCAATTTGTTATTTTTAGCAAACTGGAGAAATCAGTTTAAAACGTCAAATTATAGAGTCAGACAATGATGAGTACAGATTAGTTGTAGTGGCTCAGGACCATGGAGATCCAGTTATGACTGCACTAACACAAGTTCATGTTTCATTTGTCGAATCAGGAGAGGTGGTGAAGATTTTTGCATGAGGATTATAAAAAGGATGCAGATTTTCTGATGCAAATATTTACTTAGTTGTAGCTATCTGTGTGATATCAAGCATATTTCTAATTACTTTAATTGTGTTCACTATTTTAAGATGGCAAAAATATAGAGATGAGGTAAATGATCTGAAGGAAAATTACAAGATATTTTCGAACATTGGAGGTAGCTGGATGTATTCTCAACATACTCAATATAGAGTATGTTCCAACCCAACGCAAACAAAGAATGACTTAATAGTTTTTACACCAAACAATTCTCAAATAACAGACAATGAAGAAAATGTTACACAGCATGGACTCGCACATAATTATTCATATCAGGTAAAGTAAAATGGAATAGTGTTTCTATAAATATTTCACAATTAGAATGCTTCACATACTCTCTAAAATTAATAATAATAATAATAATGATAATAATGACTAGATGTGTATTTCCTGAAGGAAATACATAGTGCTTGATAAGAGCTTAAAGCTTCTGTTTGTGTGTGTGTGTAAGTTTGAGTTCAACATATAAGAGCACAGTTAAAAGTAAATAGTAATCTCTATAAAATGTTATGGTTGGTATGTTACTTTGAAAATAATGAATATAATAATAGAGGGACAGTCCATCCTGACACCAAGTGAATCTGAATCATAATATACATAATATTGACAATATTGACACAGTTCAAAGTATACAGTAATTATTGCACGATCAAAATAATTACCAATGTGTATTATTTTAAATGTCATGCAAAAAATGAGGTACCTACTGTTAGCAAAATTGTAACATGTGATGGCACATTCAAAAGTATGCTACATAGTAATGTCAAATAATACTTGTTTTTAGGTGTTTCTTTAAATATGAATATTATACTAGAGATTTAGTCTATATGGACATTAACTGTATCTATATCCTAGTATATGGAATATAGAATTGTAGTGAATAGTAGCATAGTTCAAAGGATATAGTAATTATTGCACAGTCAAAAAAAAATGATCAATCTGTGTTATTTTAAAAGTCATGCAAAAAGTGTGATATATATACACTGACAACAAATGTTTCTGACTTGTAGTATGTATGTAGTATGTATTCTGCCATTAATTTCTATGGTAATTTTTTAAGTATATATTAAAGTTGTATTTAAAACAACAAATCTGACTCTAGAAATAAATAGCACCATAATTTGAAGGGAGACTGTAAGTTAAGTTGTTCGTGTTGTATTAATTATAGAATTCTGTCATTCATTTCTATGGGGGATTTCTTATTTTTAATAAATTAAAACCGAAAAATGCAATTGTACATTCTCCAGAAAACTAAAGAAGAATAAGAAAACATATAAGAGTATATGGTATAACAGTATGGTGCATTTCAAGCACAATAATAATAATTAAAAGTAATGTCATTGTGTAACTAATGAACTGTTAAATGCAGTCATGCACATCTGGCATTCCAAATGGGTATATGACACCTTTATGATCTTGATATGCTTTTCTCTGAAACCCATGGGTTTGAAAATCCAGATATTGCTTCCTTGGCAATAAGTAGGATCATGTATGAGCACTCTGGTATGGTGAGTATTCTGCCTAACCTAAAAGACCAGACAAATAAGTTTCCTTTCATGTGTATATATACTTGCTCACATTCATATTTATATGGACTTAAATATGGCTATAGGTTATATTCAAAGTGCCAACCATACAATGTGTTTAGTATCTTATTTATCTAAATGTATTTTTTATTTATTATTATTATAGTTTGGGAGATATTTTTTACAATATTAATAAGGTGTCTATGTTATTGAGAATTTGTCAGTATGGTTTTGTTTAGTACATGGTACTATACAGGGTTCTTTTCTATCTTTCATTGCTCTTTAGTCTTGTCAAGAAAATCTCACTACAGTAATTCAACATGATGTCCATTTTTAAACTTATCCTGGTGATATAGATAATGCTATCTATAAATTGATATAATATGAAATATAAGAATAAGACATAATTTAAATAATCGGCCAGTGCTCATTAGAATGAATTGTTTAGTTATATTGGTTATTTAGACTACCTTGCTAAATGGCTCATAGCAATTAGATTGAAACCAAAGGGGAATATCAAACATGTGGGAGTCCAGTAAACACATTACAGTAGTTATGCTTTTGTATATCAGTGCCTTTAAATTAGGAATATATGCCAAATTAGAAATATGAGAGAAATGTGTATAACCAATTGCTGATAAAGATGCCAAGGTGTCAAGATCTATAAGTAATGGCAAAGCAGAGAAATAAATATATAAGATTAAAAAGGGGTTTAAATATTCCAGTAGAATAACATAGAATATTTTTGTTTATATTTTTAGTGTCCCATATATACTGCCTAATAAATTGCATATATCTCTAAAGTTTTGACATTTAAATTTGGTGATACCTGGTTCATAGATTTATTTTCATGTTATTAATTTAATTTAGATCAGTTAATTTTTATTTTTATTTTGCGATTGTAGGTAATTTTTTTTAATGTCCTAGAATTGTAATGAAGGCACGCCAGCTGTATGGACAATAATAGTATTTGAAAAAAAAATATATAGAATTTTAATAGACAATAGTCTCTAACATACTGTGTGCTTAAGTGCATATTGAGCTTTATTTTTGTGTGTAGTGCTGATAGTTTGATCATGAGAAATGTTTGTTATCCTGCAGTAAATATAGTGGTGATTCTAAATTTGATATTGGTGTTACTTTACAGTGTTGATAGTATAAAATGTTAATGTTCCACAGAGGAAGTTTAATTTCAGTCCTCATATGGAATCTCAATTTTTTATACTTATGCATATTAACACTACAATTTTTATTAAAAGTTGGGAAAATTGGCAATTCGGAATGTTCTAAATATAAGACATTAGGGGCACATTTTATTTTCATTTTATTAAGTGTATGGTGAAACTGAATAATGAATATGGTTTAAGAAGAACAGACTATATTTGTAATATAAAAAGTATACAATAATGATAATAATACATCTATTTATGCAAGCACCTAATTTATATTGTACCTTTATTTGATATTATATCAGCAAAATAATTCTAACTACACAAGTAATACCACTCTACAATACCTAAATAATATAGCACATTTTACAATGTCTACCTAATGTCATATATTTCCCACCTAATATTGCTATTCAGTGTCTAAATAAAACTACCATTCAATGTTCAAATAATATCATGATTTAATAGGGCATATTTATAAAATTGCTTAAAATAAACCAATTACAGCATAGCTTTATTTTAGGGAAATATCAGTGGCTATTTGCAACAAGGACAGTTTTTCTTTTAGACAGTTTCATGCATTTTCTCTTTAATATTGAACAGTTTAATTATTCTTGTGTCGCCCTAAGAAAACAGAAGACACCTAATACTAGCCTTGGTAGAAAGCAATGTAGGATCTCCTTTAGAAACCTAACCTAACTATATACATATTTGGCTCTTTGCAATTATGAATGTATACAGTATATTGGAATGGATTGTGGTTTTAAGAAAGACTATCATTTTGGGGGTCATAATGCTTTAAAATGGCTTAGGTACTACTTGAATAGACATTGAGCAGTCATTTTATGCCTAAGCCTATAACCATCATGAGCAATAGGTATTCTTTACTATAAGTTTGTGTGTGTGTGGGAGGGGTGGCTTTTATGAAAAACATATTAAATGTTACTTTATGGGTACTAGATTTCTGGAGATAAGAAAATAATTTATTATATCATTTTTTATTATCTACCTCATAGGGTTTTTGCCTTTCTCTGGATCAATATGATATTATTATAGCCTGGGCTTAAAATACATAAGTGTTTTTTTTAAGTGTATCAACTATGTGACTTCTCTCATTGAAAGATTAAATAGAAAACTGCATGGCAACTATGGCCATTTAACTACATTGGATACATTAGCTTTACCAAATTGAATATTAAAAGCAAACATATGTGCTGTCATAAAAGTGTGGATGTTATAAGGTTCTTGTTCAATAAAATTTTTAATTTATGTCAGATTAATGTTAAAATTTATTTTGTAAAAGCTGCCAGTGGTCCATACATCTGCATTATGAATTTAAAGGGAATCTTTCCGCTTTCCCATGAAATAGCAACTCTGAGGCATCTTTTCTTATAACTCTGCATTGCACCTTTCCTCTATTATTCCTATGAAATATATACATAAATTAGTAGCTGCACATTGGCAGTTAAGGATGTGCCCCTAAACACTATTATGCTGTCTAATCATTGCTGACAATGTCTAGCTATGTAGCAACATACCTCTTCAACCCCTTCAAGGCATAACCATTTTTCACCTTCCTGACAGAACCTACTTTTGCAAATCTGACATGTCACTTTATATAGTAATAACATTGGAATGCTTTTACTTATAAGCAATTCTGTGATAGTTTTTTTTTGACACATTGTACTTTATGATAAAAGTAAATTTATGTCAATATGCTGAAACATTATGTATAAAAAAATGTTTAGAAAATTAAAAAAAATTATATTTGACTTTCTTTGCTTTTAAGATGGATAGTGATACTTCATAAAATACTTATAAATTAACATCCACCATATTTCTAATTTATATTTGTATCATTTTGTAAGTATCATTTTATTTTTTTATGACTTTAAGGCGTAATATTTTTAAGAAGATTTCCAAAATCCGCTTTTTTAAGAACCAACTCAGTTTTGAAGTCAGTTTGTGTGGCCTACATAATAAAAGCAACCCATAACCACCCATTTTAGAAGCGACAACCCTCAACTTATTCAAAACTAAAGTTACAAACTTTTTTTAACCCTTTATATGTTTAAAAAAAATAATTAAAGGAGAATAGAGGCAACATTTTTTGCAGGTTTTACTGCAAGGCAGCAAGAGTTAACAGCAAAACAAACCTAAATATTTATTACCTTGATTTTGCAGTTTACATAAACTGCTGTAGGGACAAACGGCAGGGCACAAAATAAATAAATAGCCATATGGTTTTTTGGGGGCAGTTTTTGCTGGAATGGTTTTTGGGTACCATGTAACATTTGAAGGTGCACTTAGGTACCGCTACAAGTAAAACCCTCAAAATGTAACCTTCTTTTGGAAACTAAGCCCCTAAATAAATCTATTTAGGGATATATTGACCACTTTTACCCAACAGGATTTTTATAGAATTTAGAAACACTTGGCTCTGAAAATAAAATTTTAAATTTCTTCCAATGAATTTTTCATTTTTAAAAAGGGGTAACAGGAGAACTGCACCCCAAATAGTGTTAAGCAATTTCTCCTGAACATAGCAACACCCCATATGTAGTAGTAAATTGCTGTTTGAACATATGACAGGGATCAGAAGAGAAGGAGCGCCAAATAATTTTTGGAGTGAGGATTTTGGTGGAATGGTTTGCAAACATTGTGTTCCTATTAATAAGCTTCTGAAAACCAGTACAGCCATTTTCTGACAACCATACATTTCATTTTTCTCTTAAAGGGGTATTCCCATCTCAGACAATGGGGGTATATCGCTAGGATATGCCCCCATTGTCTTATAGGTGTGGGTTCTACCACTGAAACCCGCACCTACAACAAGAACAGAGCGGGTAGAGCTGTGGCTGTAGGATCCCGGATCTCCCTGGGTTTGTCTAACACCATGAGCTGCTCCCCCTTGATCCCATGGAAGTGAATAGGAGCGCACCACGCACATGCAGCCCCTGCTCCCATTCATTTCTATGAGGCAGACGTAAATAGCCAAGCCAGTGCTCGACTATTTTTTGCGGCCCCATAAAAATTAATGGAGGGTGGCTGCGCATGAGGAGTACACCCTCCATTCATTTCCCTGCTCTGTCCTCATTGTAGGTTCAGATCCTAGCGATATGCCCCCATTGTCTGAGATGGGAAAACCCCTTTAATGGAGCGTTATTATTGGTTCTATTTTGTGGAACATATTATTTTTTGATTGCTTTTTATTTAGCTTTTTGGGTAGCAGGATAAAGAAAAGCCGGCAACTTTGCCATTGTTTTTGGGGTTTTGTTATTGCATAAACACTGTGAGGGAAAAATTACATTACCTTTATTCTGCAGGTCAGTATGATTACAGGGATGCCAATAAATTTTTTTATACAGTTTTTTTTAACATTTTGCCACCTTTACACAAAGCATTTTTGATTTAAGAAAAAATCCTGTTTTTGTGTTGCCATTTTCTGAGAGACATAATTTTTAGATATTTCAGCCAATAGTCTTGGGAGCAAATATTTTACGGGATCAGTTGATGTTTTCATTGTTACCATTTTGTGGTACATAGTACTATTTGATTGCTTGTTATTATGCTTTTTGTAAGGCAAGGTGGCAAAAAATAAATTTTGACAGTTGGTCTAAATGTCGGTCATTATGGACGTAGCGATACCTATTATGTCTATTTTTTTAATCTTTTGCAATATTACACAATTAAAGATTTTTTTTTAAGCAGTTCTTGTTTTGACATTTTCTCAGAGCCATATTTTTTTATTTTTCTGCTGATTATCTTGTAGTGGGTCTCAGTTTTTGCAGGTTGAGGTGATATTTTCAGTGGTACCATTTTGGGGTACATATTAGTTTTTAATCACTCTCTACTACACCTTTTGTAAAGCAATATAACAAAAAAATGGCTATTTAATGGGATTTTTATTAATTATTTTTAAGGCATTTATCTGACAGGGTAGATAATGTGATATTTTATAGAGACAGTCATTACATATGAAGAAATACCTAATATGTATATTTTTATTTTTATTGTATACTATATGACGGAAAAACACTTATTTTATTTATTTTTTTAACTTTTTTTATCCCACTATGGGATTCAAATTTTTTGGGGTCTGATCCTCTTTACAATCCATCTTGTATTTTAATGCATTGCCTGTCAGTATAATACTTGGTTACATAGCTGGCAGGCTCTGATGCCTGAAGAAAGCATCAGGTTGCCATACCAGCCATTGGGTCTACAGACCCGATGGGGTTGAAGAGGGATCCCCCTCCTTTCACAAACTTGGTGCATGCTGGCGCACTGCATGCTTGACCATGGCATGCAGTGTTAATGCACCAGTAACTGTGTTTTCATGAATGTTGGCAGATGCATCAGGGGCTTGACTGTCTGGAGCAGCTTGGCCCCTGCCGCTAATCGAGCGGGCACAGTTTCTGTACCCACTTGATAAGAGTGCTATATTTGTATGGCAGTTTTCGGGAAGTCACTTCCCGCTACATAGTAATGTATGGTGAATGTCGGGAATGGGTTAATAAGAGGAATGGTAACACCCAATTGTCAAATTATTTATACATTTGTTGGAGGAATAACAGAGGGCTGTGACAACACAGAGTTCTAAGGATTATATTTGCTTCATAATTTTTATTTCATGAGATCGAGTAATTCCTAAGTCAGATATGTTAGGATTGGTGCCAGGTTCTCTTTACATAGCAAATCAATATATGACAATAACATGAAAAAATACAATAATATACCAAAAGTAAACAAAATACTTTATTTTTAAATACTTTTCCACTTAGAATAATTTTCAATATTACTAAGAGACACTAGATGGCATTACACACCAACATATGGCATGACATACCTATATTATTCTATAATAACCACTGATAGATCTTGCTACAGGAATTTTGGCCATGATAACAATATCTCTCCTTTTGGATTGTCATTCTAAGTGCCTTATTTATTGAAGAAATCTCTTTTTTTACTTCACAAAATGCTCAATCATAATACAGATCAACTAGGAAACAGGCTGCTTTATTTCATACTGCTGCACTTGTCCTGGGATGTGGTCCTGAGTCAGCTACATTATATCATTCCCGAGGAATCCAAACATGGCACCTTTGTTGGAAGAATTGCTCAGGATCTTGGACTGGATATAGGTGAGATTAATTCCAGAATGTTACATATTGTCTCTAGAGATGAGAAGGAACATTTCCAGGTTAATCTGCAGAATGGGATCTTGTTTGTTAAAGAGACAATAGACAGAGAGTCATTATGTCCAGATACACCCTTCTGTATTTTTCCTTTGCAGGTTATTGTAGATAAACCTGTCCAGATGTATCGTGTAGATGTAGAAATAGAAGATATAAATGACAATACTCCAGTATTCCCCTCCAGTGTGACTAATCTTGCCATATCAGAGCTCATACCTGCAGGATCTCAGTTTCCACTGAAAGGAGCCATAGATCCAGATCTTGGAACAAATTCTATAACACATTATGAGCTCAGTGCAAATGATCATTTCTCACTAGACTTCCAAAAATATATGAATCAAATCAGATCATTAGAACTTATACTGAAGAAAACCCTGGATAGAGAGAAGCAGTCTGTTCACAATCTGACACTTATAGCTTATGATGGAGGCAAACCAAGACTGAGTGGTGTAACCCATATTGTCATCGCTGTGGAAGATTTTAATGACAATGCTCCTGTATTTGATCAGCCATTTTATCAATGCAGTGTGACTGAAAATGCTGTAAAGGGGGCATTAGTATTTAAGTTGAATGCTACAGATTTGGATCATGGAAAAAATGGGGAAATATCCTACAAATTTACCAATATGGAAATGGAGAAACTGAGTAAAATTTTCAGTCTTGATAAAAACACTGGAGAAATTAGAGTGAAAGGTGAAGTTGATTTTGAGACAACTAAAATGTATGAAATTCATGTTGATGCAATTGACAATGGAGATCACCCAATGGTTGGACATTGTAAAGTTCTAGTGACTGTTGTAGATGTCAATGACAATGCTCCGGAGATGATGGTGACATCATTATCAGTCCCAATTCCAGAGAATTCACCAAAGGGAACAACAGTGGCCATCATCAGTGTCCATGACAAGGATTCAGGGTCAAATGGAAAAGTAAGTTGCCAAATGTCTGTCAATGATTTACCTTTTAATGTAAACTCAGCATTTATGGGAGATTTTTCTATGACTGTGAATGGGCCACTTGATCGGGAACTCAAAGATCAGTATGAAGTGGTCATAATTGCAAGAGATGAAGGTTTTCCATCACTGTCTATTTCAAAAACTCTAAAAATCGAGATAAGTGATGTAAATGACAATCCTCCACATTTTTGGCAGTTTGTTGATACAGTTTTTATTAAGGAAAACAACCCACCAGGTTCTCATGTCTACACGGCCTCAGCATTTGACTCAGACATTGGCCACAATTCATTCATTACATACTCCATCATTGACAGTTCTATTGATGGAATCCCTATATCTTCATATATGTCCATTAATCCAGAGAATGGGAAGATGTTTGCTTTAGTTTCCTTTGACCATGAGCAGGTGACATTTTTCCAATGTCATATAAAAGCCACAGATGCTGGCCTACCTCCACTTAGCTCTAATATGACCCTAAATATCTTCATCAATGATATCAATGATAATGCTCCCACATTTGCTCCACTTTATTCGGGTATGATAATAAAAACCTTAAAGTCAGCACAACCAGGACACCTTGTAACTAAAGTGAGTGCAACAGATTTGGATTCTGGATACAATGCCTTGATGTCTTATCATTTTAAGGATTTGACTGGAATAGTGCCATTTGTTATTTCTCAGCAAACTGGAGAAATCAGTTTAAAACGTCCATTTATAGACTCAGATAATGATGAGTACAGATTAGTCGTAGTGGCTCAGGACCATGGAGATCCAATTATGACAGCACTAACACAAGTTTATGTTTCCTTGGTGGAATTAGGAGAGGAGGTGAAGATTTATCACGATGATCATGTAAAGGATGGCAATGAGTTTTCTGATGCAAATATTTATTTGGTTGTAGCCATCTGTGTTATCTCAACCATATTTCTAATTACTTTAATCATCTTCACTATATTAAGATGGCAAAAATATAGAGATGAGGTCAATGACCTAAAGGAAAATTATAAGATCTGCTCTAACACTGGAGGAAGTTGGATGTATTCTCAGCAAACACAATATAAAGTCTGCTCCAACTCAACACAAGCAAAGAATGACTTAATAATACTCACTCCAAATAGTTCTCAAACAAGCAATGAAGAAAATGCTGCACAACACAGACCCATATATAGTTCTTCTTACCAGGTAAGGAAATGTGTTTATTAATTTTTCATGTATTCTACATTTCTAAATATATAGTACAAATATACTTTTGCTAAATCAGTAATTGAGCTAAATGTTTAGAACAATAATTGTGTTACCTATATTATCTTATTGTCAGCAAAAACTTTGCAGGCATTTGGTGTCCTGTAATCACCATAAATAACTATATTAGTCACTCCTCAACTCCTTCTACAAGAGTTGGATTTAAATAACTGTAGTGTTATGTTTTATTATGTTCGTACCTCATGTCAACTATATATTAAGATGAATAGGTTTAGTAGTCAGTTTAATACTTAATGTTGAGATTGTATATGTATTTCAAATATTTCTGTTGTTATTGTCTATGAAATGTCTATACATAGTATATTTTTTTATTATAAAAAAACACAATTATAATAATCCTTTTGGCTACTGCAGTTTCTATTTCAGTGTATAACTTTGGTTCCTTACCATTCAAGCGAGTCTACACTTTTCTTTGCACTTGTGCTCAAAACTGTACACAATATTCCATGTGTGCTATCATTAGTGTTATATAAAGTTCTTGCCATCAGAGAGTAGTCTCGTTGGCTATCAGAATGAACCACACAAATCACTACACCAACTCAACCTAAATTAATTGTGGTCAATACGTTATTTTGGTGAAAAAATTTGTCTGCGTTGTTAGTACAATCATTTATGGTCGGAAGTAAGACAGTATTACCAGACAAATCACTCCACCAACTGGACCCAAGTTCATCAGTCCTAGCTAACACATTATGTTATGAAAATTTTTATTCTGCATCACTCTGACAGCCACAACAAATTTTAAACAAATTCTATATCACTGTGCAATGCAACTGTAATGGTGCAGAACCCCAAACAACCAGCGTTTAAACAATAGTGGATTTATTAAATGATGGCAGTACAGTCTAGACCAGAAATCAAATGCAGGTAATCAATCCAAATAACTTGTGCAGGAAAACTCACAAGTGACATCCAGACCAGGCCAAAGTTCATATGCACAGAAATAGTCAGTGTAAAAATAGTACCTAAGGATTAGACACTTCCAAGGTCCGATCTGAGGTCCAACACAGGACAAACTGTTCCGCATAGAAGTTTCCCACAGGCAGTCTCTAGCGATGGATTGAGGAAGTCAGAAGTTATCCACAGATAGTCTGGAAGAATGTGAACAGCAACATACACCTGTGTTGTCAAAACAACAGTGGGCACTGACCAGCCAGGGAGATCACCTCTTAAACACCTGCTAGCCAATCACAGAGTGCCATGTGTCTATTCCTGATAGGCCATATGATTATCCTAATCCCTGACACTTGTGTGGCCTTGGCTGGTTATTGATCACTTAACCCATGCCTGCCCTCCAATCTACTAGAGTTTATGTACAGGTATATTACCTGTCAGCGACCAGCATAGTGAATAAGATGCACATACGTTCGGCCGCGTAACCCTTTGCGAACCTCCTCTCAAGCGTGCACGCGGATGCTCAAGAGGCTCAGCATGGATAAGCGATCGCGTCGGCATGGTCGCCGGAACCGCGTCCGCCCGCAAAGGAGTTGGAACCGAGGATTCCGCAGGCACATGCGTGACCTGTCCCACTACTCCAATGGGGTCCCCCGCAGGCTGAGCCCCACAAGAATTCCTAGTGGCCCCTTTGGACTGCGAAACAGTAGAGTGTCTTACAGCAATCATATGGATTCCTCCATTAGGTCCGGGATCCCTCCATAATATGAACTTAATTGTGTTTTGCTTTCAACAGTATTAGGTTTAAAACCAGATGGGTCGAACTTGCTTGATGGATCAAACATGGCAGCTGGATTATTGTCAAAAATTGTCTTGGTGATTATCGGAATGAAATACAGAAATCGCTCCCCTAACTTGACCCAAATTTATCATAGCTAAAACGTTCTTTTAGTCAGAGTTTGGTCAGTGTTTTGCATCAGTATTTGATCAGAATTTGTGAGCCAAAAAGAAGGAGTGGGTCCAAAACTTAGATGAGGGGCAAATAATTCCATTATATTTTATCTTTGTTTTGGACCCATTCCGGTTTTTGGCTTACAAGTACTAATCAAATACTGATGCAAAATACTGACAAAATACTGCAAAACACTACTGCTGCTGCTGCCACCATCCCCACTCTGTCATGGAGCCACTACTGCTGCTGCCACTGTCCCCACTCTGTCATGGGGCCACTACTGCCACTGCTAATGCTTCCACCACCATCCCCATTCTGTCTTGGGGCAACTACTGCCTCAACTGCTGCTACCACCATCCCCACTTTGTCATGGGGCCACTACTTAAATCTTGGAGTACTGCACAATTATGTCCATGGCGATGAATTAGACCTGACACTTTTATTGACTTGTAATACTGTAATTCAAATTTATTCCACAGCTAACAGAAGGGTTTAGCTATGAATCTTAGTGCCCTGCATAGTGATATAGACTGCAATAAATTACAACTGCCTATAATACTGATGGCACAGTGCCAGAACAGGTTAAATATGAATGTGTATGCACTAGAACGTAATGCACCTGGCAATACCCTGCCCCTGCACCGTCCCTACTGTTTAAGTTAAAAGCCTTCACACTGAGATTGGACCACCAAGTATGGATGCATATGATTTTGTCCATCTCTAATGAAAACAAAGACATTTCTCATCCAACAAATTACCCTGGTCTAGGCATGAAATAAAAAAAGCTGATCAGATTAATTAGAAATGACCAATTGCTCATAAACACATTCTAATATTGGGTTGCAAGTGTGTACGTTATAAATTTAAGTTATATATGTTTTCTAACAATTTCATTTTGTAGTAATACACCAGTAATACACTTTAGCTCTTGCATTTCTTTGTTTTTATCTTAGAAATAAGTACCATATTTTTTGCCCCATAAGATGCACCCAAAGTGGGGGGGAAATGCCCTTGCGTTTTATGGGGTGAATACTAATGAGTGCTTCCATTATGGAAGCGCTCATTACTACCGGAGGACCATTAATACCAGAGGACCATGAAGCAGTGAAGGCTCGGTACTCACTGCTTCCTGGTCCTTGGCTGTCAGCTGTGCAGTGGCTGCGCACAGCGTTAGGGCGCTCTGTGACTTTACGCTGTGCACACTGATTCATAGCACAGCCAACGGAGGAGGAAGACAGAGCGCAGGCAGTGAGGAGCGGCCGCATGCAGGAGATATGAGGCATGGGGTCTGAAGTCTGAATTGGCGGTCTTCTTTATATTGGATTCTGATCTGAGGTCTGATTGGGGTCTTATTAATATTGGAGTCTGATCTGAGGTCTGTTTGAGGGTATTTTTAACATTGGGGGTCTGATTGGGGCCGTGAGCTGAGGTCTGATTAATATTGGGGATCTGATTGCTGATCTGATCTGAGTTCTAATAAAAAATATTTTTTTCTTCTTGTCCTGCTCTAAAACCTAAGTGGGTCTTATGGGCCAGTGCGTCTTATAGGGCGAAAATACGGTAATATATTTAGTAAGTTGTTTATTGAGGAAAATATTTATATGCTTATAGATAGTCCTATAGCAGGGGAGCACAACCTTTTCTGGTTGGGGGCCACATTGTCAGCCTGAACCAATTCCATGGGCCGAAAGTAAAACTTAAAGGGTTATTACCAACTGAAATACTATATTTATGGAATATTGAACATACAGTATATATCATAAATGTCTAGTTATACTTCTAGTACTCATACCATCTAATGTGAGAATACATGAAAGTTACATGTTAGAAGCCACAAAACATAGACATATATGTCTGTTACCAGAAGGTTGGGGCCACACAGAATGGTACAGAGGGCCACATGTGGCCCCTGGGCCGTAGGTGGTGCACCCCTGTCCTATAGTATATTGGTTCTCATTCAAATAGGTTGATTTTTATTTTATTAATATTATTATTATGGCTCAAAATATCTGAATAGATGCATGCCAACAATGAGGAGGCATAAGTAAGTATGTATGGTATATTACACTTAAGTAATTTAATTGATATAAGCCAAATACATATTATTATCTTAAATGTGGTTCAATTTGCATTTTTTGCAAATTAATTGTATATTTAATTTTGTTTTATTCATGCCTCTTTGAATGTTTAAAAAAATAGTGTTCCACTTTTTTTTAAACTTACAAACCGGATTCCAAAAAAGTTGGGACACTATACAAATCGTGAATAAAAACTGAATGCAATGATGTGGAGGTGCCAACTTCTAATATTTTATTCAGAATAGAACATAAATCACGGAACAAAAGTTTAAACTGAGAAAATGTACCATTTTAAGGGAAAAATATGTTGAATCAGAATTTCATGGTGTCAACAAATCCCCAAAAAGTTGGGACAAGGCCATTTTCACCACTGTGTGGCATCTCCCCTTCTTTTTTTTTTTTCTCAAATCTTTATTTTAAATTTGACAATATCATCGTCAATCAATAAGACAATTGCAGTGGCATAAACATGAACATAAAAGTAAAATATAGTAAAATAAAGTATAAAATAGTATACTCCATTCATTAAGATAACACACATATTTTGTCAGGTGCAATTAAGGTCATTACATACATTGCAAAAGAGACCACCGACGCCTCTCATATTATAGATGTATGGTAATCCAGCACTATTGTGCCCTTGTGTCGTACCCGAAATGTGCATTATGACTCATGAGCGAAATGGACATCCTACTATCCCAACCTATTCTGCTTCTGTCAGCTTCCATGCACTCCAGGAAGGAACAAAAAGAAAACATTCACTCGCTAATCTCTCAGCCCCTATAATTCTTATACCAATCAGACCAACCCTCCCAGGCTAAAATAAATTTGTCGTGAGAGAGCGTCTCCCAACTGGTCAGTTCTTCTAACTGATAAATCTCTCTTACTTTGAACACCCATTCTCTCAGACTAGGAATCTCCTTGGACAACCAATATTTTGGAATAAGTAGCTTTGCTGCTGCTATCAGCTGAGCAGGTAAAGAATTCTTGGCCAATTTAAAATGTCTATCAGGGATGTTGAGCAGGGCCACTAATGGATTGAGGGGAGAACTGATCTTGCATATCATCTGAACCTCTGTTGACACTGAATCCCAAAACTTTTTAATTTGAGGGCACGACCACCATATGTGATACATTGAGCCCGTGGTTTCCCCACACCTCCAGCAATCGGCTGAAATTGACGAAGAAATGGAGTGCAACTTATCTGGAGTTTTATACCATCTCGTGACTATTTTAAAAGCGTTCTCCTGAATCTTGATGCATCTAGAATAACCATGAGAATGAGCTAGTAATCTTTTAACAATGTCATCATCCAAAGCCATTCCCAGATCTTTACCCCACTGTTCTACAAATGAAGGTATAGAGTCTGAGCTAATCTCTAATATTTTATTATATAATGTCGAAATGACTCCCTTCCTGTGAATTGATTGATTCCATATTGCGTCATACCACGTAGGTGTGTAGTTACCTGTGGAATGTAACAAATACCATTCACATACCTTCTGGAACTGCGAGTAATGGGTTGCAGCCCATGGGACGTGTTTGAACTTCTCTCTCAATGTTTGGATAGAAGGGACTATTCTGTTCTCTAAGATATCTCCGATCGCTCTATCCCCTAATGATGCCCATAGCCCTGTATCATCTTGGAAGTTGGGTTGGTATAAATAAGGAATATATCCAATAGGGATAAAGGGAGATAGATAACTGGAGGGATGTAAATGTTTCCCCAATCTAAGCCAACTGTCCATCATACCCTTTAGTGAGCAGGGGATCTTTTTCCCGCGTAAGGACTTCTTATCTGGGTTCCATAATACTGCTAAATTGCATGGCCCCAAAATCTTTCTAGCAATCTGACAACCTAATTTAGTACCTCGGGGGTTTGTTACCTCTGAGTGGAGTCTCATTTGTATTGCTCCGTAATAACCGCTGATATCCGGCAATCCAAAGCCTCCCTTATGCCTGGGTAATGTCAGTCTCCGATATGCTAATCGGGGTCGCGCCTGATTCCAGATGAACGTGGAAAAAGTTTTCCGTACTTGCGCTAGATAGTTACTAGGTAGAGCTATAGGCAAAGTCTGCATCAAATACAAGAATTTCGGGAGAACATACGTTTTCAGTACATTCTTTCTCCCTAACCAAGTTAAAAAAGGGACTTTCAGATCTTTTAATTGGGTTTTAATGTCAGTTAGTAACTTGGGATAGTTTTGCATAAACAGTTGATCAGGGTTTCTAGTTATATTTACTCCTAAGTAACATATACTATCCGGATGCCATTGAAATGGAAAATTGGCCTTAAGTTGAGCTATGGTAGTTTGGGAGATATTCATTCCTAAAGCTACACATTTGGATAGATTAATTTTAAAACTAGATAAACCCCCAAAAACCTCTAACTGTTTCAGTAAGGCTGGGAAAGCCTGTGATGGATTGGACACCAACAGAAGCATATCATCAGCGAATGCTGCGACTTTATGGGTCTGAGAGCCTATGTTAAGCCCCTGTATATCCCCATCCTGTCTTATTGCTTGCAGGAAGGTCTCCAAACACAATATAAACAGGGTAGGCGACAACGGACAACCTTGTCGGGTTCCATTTCTTATTTCAAAATGGGGCGTGAGTTTTCCATTGATGCGTATCCTAGCCATGGGGGAGGAGTACAGAGACAGCACAGCGGTCACAAATCGAGGAGGAAAGCCAAATCTAAGTAAAGTGGCTTCCATGAACTTCCAATCTACCCTATCGAAAGCCTTTTCAGCATCTGTGCTTAGGAGAGTGAGCCCCTTCCCTTGTGACAGAGCGAATTGTTGAGCTTATAGTACCCTGAATGTACTGTCTCTGCACTCTCTACCCCCCACAAACCCAGACTGATCCGAGGAAACCAATATCTTGAGCAAGGCCGCGATTCTATGTGCCAGTATCTTAGCCCAAAGTTTGATATCTGCATTAAGCAGTGATATTGGCCTATAACTAGCGGGTAGGGCCGGATCCTTGCCTGGTTTAGGTAATACCGTAATATGCGCCTCAAGAGATTGTCTAGGCAAAGGTGTTCCTTGTAAAAGGGCATTGAAGAGGGAGACCAGATGGGGGCCTAATATGGGAAAAAATTTCCTGTAATATGCTATTGTTAAACCATCTGGTCCCGGGCTCTTACCTTTGGGAATAGTTTTTAGCACTTTCTCCACTTCATTTAATGTTATTGGCGCGGTCAACGCTTCTTTGTCCGTTTCAGACAGCATGGGTAGATTAAGATTATTCAAATAGGTTTTTATCTTATTACAGTTTTCTGCTGAAAACTCTCTTGACTCATCTTTTCTTATGTTATACAAATCGTGATAGAAACTTGTGAACACTTCAGATATTTCCTTGTCATCTGTAGTAAGGGTACCATCTGCTGTTTGCATCTGTTTAATAAATGACTGCTCTGTTCTCTTTTTTATCATTGCCGAGAGTATTTTGCTACCCCTATTCCCATGTACGTAATGTTTTTGTTTGATTCTTAGATACGCATTAGCGGACCGTATATTAAGCAGGGACTTCAAATCTTGTCTAAGGGTTACTAGTGCATCAAATTCCTTCACTGCCAATGACCTTTTATGCAGTTTTTCCAGCTGAGAGATCCTGGACAATAAGTCCACCACCTGTTTCGTGCGTTCTCTCTTGAGATGCGAACCTAAAGCAATAAATTCACCTCTAATCACCGCCTTATGCGCTTCCCAGACGATCGAGGGTGTCGTCTCCGGATTTACATTCATCTCAAAATAATCTCTCAGTTTGTTCGAGATACCATCAACTTGTGCTTTTTTATCTAGCAGCGTGTGGTTCAGCCTCCACGACCACTCTCTCCCAACTACCTCCGGAAGCGCAATAGCACAGTGCATCATGGCATGGTCAGAGATCGTTATGCTGTCGATATTTGCTGACTTGACCAGGGTTAGTTGCTGTTCAGGAATAAACAGGTAATCAAGTCTTTGATATGACTTGTGAGGATTTGAGTAAAAGGTATAATCCTTTTTGTCTCCGTGCAATGAACGCCATACGTCCACAACGTGTAGGTCATTCAGACGCGTTTTCAGAGCTTTAAGAGCCCTGAACGAGACAGCCGATCTCTTTGATGAAGAATCTAATAGTGGGTTTAAGGTTAGGTTCAGGTCGCCTCCTATCAATATCCACCCAAAAGAGAAAGCAGCAATCTTGTCCAGAATCTCCAACAGCCAACTCACTGGTTTCACATTAGGTGCATATAAATTGCATAATGTAATTTTTGTGTGTCCTATCTCACAGTTCACTAGTATGAACCTGCCCTCTGGGTCAATCAGCTGGGAATGAAACGTGAAAGGTAATCCCTTTTTCAGCCCTATACTAACTCCTTTGGAAGCTGGCTTATCTGAGCATGCATGATACCAATGGAGAAACGAAGAACAGCTCAAGTTGGGTATACCCCGGGACGTAAAATGAGTCTCCTGTAACATTATTATGTCAATTGCAGCATTTTATATTATTCGGAACGTACGACTCCTTTTGACAGGGCCATTACAGCCATGTACGTTAAAAGTAGCTATATTAAATGCTAATGGCGCCATTTTATCTTTGTATTCGGGATTATGCGGCTAAATTGCAGTGTATGTGACCTATGTGACCTAGAATGGAGCAAAACAGTAAATACTTGAAAAAGGTTAACCAACAATAAACCAAATAGGAACCTCATGACAATTCCAATAACTGCCTTGTCCAAGGCGTAATTCCTTTCGGTGGTTGGGGGGGGGGGTGATCAGTTGACAATAGTATATCCTGATCGGCCTAGTTCCCTTCTCAGCCCGATTTGAATGGCTACATGTCAGTAGCGATGAACCACCTCATGTCTATCCTCCAACCTCTCTCAAACTTCTTGAATCAGACCCAGCCCAAAGAAGTAAAATTAGCTTATACTTGTAAGACCTTTTCACCTGGCATCAATAACATCATAAAGCCTAGTAAGTGTATAACAGAATACTGAACTAGCACATAACGGTAAAGTGATGTATCTGCATAATGGTTGTTCAAGCAAGAGAATGAACATAATGGTTGTTCAAGCAAGAGAATGAACAGCATGACAACGAGTAAGGCAAAGGCAAATAAAGCAAATAAAGCAATAAAGCAAATAAAGCAAACCAGCAGCTTTCTATCTCATGGTCCAGTGTCCATTCCTCTGGTCACCGCCTTCCTGTTTCGGCCTGTTCTCTGTTGCTTTGGTTTTGACCACGGCGATAATTTTGGTAAGGGTGGTAACTCTTCCTCAGATGCCACAGATAACCATGATGGAACTTCAACAGGCGATATGTCCGTCATTTCCCAAAACGGTATCAGATCTGCCGGAGTGCGGACTGTAAAACGACGGTTCCCTGCAGATATCAATATGCCAAAAGGGAATAACCATCTGTATGGGATCTTTAAGGAACGTAGGAGGTCTGTCAGCGGTTTTAGTAACCTTCTTTTCTGCAGTGTGGAGGCCGCCAAATCTTGGAAGATCTGTATACTCCTCCCTTGTAGTGTTAACTCTCCTTTTTCCCGCGCCTTGAGCAGTATATCTTCTGTATCCCTGTAGCTTAGTAAACCACAAATGATGTCTCTGGGATTTTCAGAGTGTCCCGGCTTGGGCCTCAGCGCCCTATGGACTCTCTCAATTGCAATGCCCTTGGCTCGTTCTGATCCCAGTATAGAAGTGAATAGTGTGTCCATAACTACGAACAAATTCTCACTGGCGTCTGCTTCAGGGAGCCCCCTGATTCTTATGTTGCGCCTTCTGTTCCTGTTTTCCTGGTCCTCCATCTGGAGTAGCAGGCTGTTCATGGCTCTAGTGTGTGAGCCTAATGAGCTTTTGACTGCCGTATTAAAGACAACTATGGTGTCTTGGGCTTGCTCAAGGGATTCCACTCTGTCCCCAATATGGCGTACCTCTTCCTTTATGGTAGTTAGATCGGCCGCGATTGGAGCCAGGGCCTTTTGCAGAGCACTCTCCAAAAAATCTCTGGTGAGAGCCGCCGGGTCTCCCCCTGCGTGCGATCTGCTCACCTCACATGCTTCGTCCAGTGCTGCAGCTCCACAAGCGTCTCCGGCCGCCTCTTCCTCCTCGCTGCGCTTCGGCGCCATTTTGCTTGTGCGTGCTGGTGTCTGAGGAGCCGGTTTTTGGAGATACTTCTCCATGTCTGTGCGCTGCGGAATTTCTCCCCTCTGCTCTCCGGTGATTCTGTAAGACTCCTTCGGCTGAATCTTCATCTTTTCATTCCGGTGGTGCTTAGAAAAGTGCTGAGACGGGATCTAGTGGCAGGAGCTCTGTTCTCAAGCTGCCGCCATCGAGCTCGGTCAGGCCACGCCCCATCTCCCCTTCTTTTTACAACACTCAACAGACGTCTGGGGACCGAGGAGGCCAGTTTCTCAAGTTTAGAAATAGGAATGCTCTCCCATTCTTGTCTAATACAGGCCTCTAACTGTTCAATCGTCTTGGGCCTTCTTTGTTGCACCTTCCTCTTTATGATGCGCCAAATGTTCTCTATAGGTGAAAGATCTGGACTGCAGACTGGCCATTTCAGTACCCGGATCCTTCTCCTACGCAGCCATGATGTTGTGATTGATGCAGAATGTGGTCTGGCATTATCTTGTTGAAAAATGCAGGGTCTTCTCTGAAAGAGATGACGTCTGGATGGGAGCATATGTTGTTCTAGGACCTGAATATATTTTTCTGCATTGATGGTGCCTTTCCAGACATGCAAGCTGATATGCCACACGCACTCATGCAACCCCATACCATCAGAGATGCAGGCTTCTGAACTGAGCGTTGATAACAACTTGGGTTGTCCTTGTCCTCTTTGGTCCGGATGACATGGCGTCCCAGATTTCCAAAAAGAACTTCGAATCGTGACTCTTCTGACCACAGAACAGTCTTCCATTTTGCCACACTCCATTTTAAATGATCCCTGGCCCAGTGAAAACACCTGAGCTTGTGGATCTTGCTTAGAAATGGCTTCTTCTTTGCACTGTACAGTTTCAGCTGGCAACGGTGGATGGCACAGTGGATTGTGTTCACTGACAATGGTTTCTGGAAGTATTCCTGAGCCCTTTCTGTGATTTCCTTTACAGTAGCATTCCTGTTTGTGGTGCAGTGTCATTTAAGGGCCCGGAGATCACGGGCATCCAGTATGGTTTTACGGCCTTGACCCTTACGCACAGAGATTGTTCCAGATTCTATGAATCTTCAGATGATGTTATGCACAGTTGATGATGATAGATGCAAAGTCTTTGCAATTTTTACGCTGGGTAACACCTTTCTGATATTGCTCCACTATCTTTCTGTGTAACATTGTGGGAATTGGTGATCCTCTACCCATCTTGGCTTCTGAGAGACACTGCCACTCTGAGAAGCTCTTTTTATACCCAATCATGTTGCCAATTGACATAATTAGTGTTAATTGGTCTTCCAGCTCTTCGTATGCTCAAATTTACTTTTTGCAGCCTCTTATTGCTACTTGTCCCAACTTTTTGGGATTTGTTGACACAGTGAAAATTTGAATCAACGTTTTTTTCCTTTAAAATGATACATTTACTCGGATTAAACGTTTGATCTGTCATCTACGTTCTATTACAAATAAAATATTGACATTTGCCATCTCCACATCATTGCATTCAGTTTTTATTCACAGTTTGTTTAGTGTCCCAACTTTTTGGGAATCCGGTTTGTATAATTTTGGCTCAAAATACAGGGAGTGCAGAATTATTAGGCAAGTTGTATTTTTGAGGATTAATTTATTATTGAACAACAACCATGTTCTCAATGAACCCAAAAAACTCATTAATATCAAAGCTGAATATTTTTGGAAGTAGTTTTTAGTTTGTCTTTAGTTTTAGCTATTTTAGGGGGATATGTGTGTGTGCAGGTGACTATTACTGTGCATAATTATAAGGCAACTTAACAAAAAACAAATATATACCAATTTCAATTATTTATTTTTACCAGTGAAACCAATATAACATCTCAACATTCACAAATATACATTTCTGACATTCAAAAACAAAACAAAAACAAATCAGTGACCATATAGCCACCTTTCTTTGCAAGGACACTCAAAAGCCTGCCATCCATGGATTCTGTCAGTGTTTTGATCTGTTCACCATCAACATTGCGTGCAGCAGCAACAACAACCTCCCAGACACTGTTCAGAGAGGTGTACTGTTTTCCCTCCTTGTAAATCTTACATTTGATGATGGACCACAGGTTCTCAATGGGGTTCAGATCAGGTGAACAAGGAGGCCATGTCATTAGA
Organism: Bufo gargarizans; assembly: GCF_014858855.1. Lineage (NCBI taxonomy): Eukaryota > Metazoa > Chordata > Amphibia > Anura > Bufonidae > Bufo > Bufo gargarizans. Next base: position 457,869,267 of record NC_058081.1, on the reverse strand, counting down.
TTTTCTTCTTTTATACCCTTTCTTGCCAGCCACGCTGTGGAGTACTTGGACGCGTGTGATGGAGCATTGTCCTGCATGAAAATCATGTTTTTCTTGAAGGATGCAGACTTTACCACTGCTTGAAGAAGGTGTTGAGCTTGACTCCATCCTCAAGCCGAAAAGGCCCCACAAGCTCATCTTTGATGATACCAGCCCAAACCAGTACTCCACCTCCACCTTGCTGGCGTCTGAGTCGGACTGAGCTCTCTGCCCTTTACCAATCCAGCCACGGGCCCATCCATCTGGCCCATCAAGACTCACTCTCATTTCATCAGTCCATAAAACCTTAGAAAAATCAGTCTTGAGATATTTCTTGGCCCAGTCTTGACGTTTCAGCTTGTGTGTCTTGTTCAGTGGTGGTCGTCTTTCAGCCTTTCTTACCTTGGCCATGTCTCTGAGTATTGCGCACCTCGTGCTTTTGGGCACTCCAGTGATGTTGCAGCTCTGAAATATGGCCAAACTGGTGGCAAGTGGCATCTTGGCAGCTGCACGCTTGACTTTTCTCAGTTCATGGGCAGTTATTTTGCGCCTTGGTTTTTCCACACGCTTCTTGCGACCCTGTTGACTATTTTGAATGAAACGCTTGATTGTTCGATGATCACGCTTCAGAAGCTTTGCAATTTTAAGAGTGCTGCATCCCTCTGCAAGATATCTCACTATTTTTGACTTTTCTGAGCCTGTCAAGTCCTTCTTTTGACCCATTTTGCCAAAGGAAAGGAAGTTGCCTAATAATTATGCACACCTGATATAGGGTGTTGATGTCATTAGACCACACCCCTTCTCATTACAGACATGCACATCACCTAATATGCTTAATTGGTAGTAGGCTTTCGAGCCTATACAGCTTGGAGTAAGACAACATGCATAAAGAGGATGATGTGGTCAAAATACTCATTTGCCTAATAATTCTGCACTCCCTGTATATGAATAGATGCATGCCAACAATGAGGAGGCATAAGTAAGTATGTATGGTATATTACACTTAGTAATTTATGATATAAGCCAAATACATATTATTTTTTTAAATGTGGTTCAATTTGCATTTTTATAACCATCTCTTAAAGGTATAGTCTATTGATAAACTTCCTCTATTCTGTTTAAAAAGACATTGGGACAAATTCATAATTGTTTATATGGCAAAAAGTTGCAATTTATACATATTTTTAACATAGGAAAGCAAATGTGGTTTAGAAGGAAAGGGCCTGTTCTCTTATAGCCAAACACAAATATGGTACAAATATACACTAATTCATACTTGGTGTATATTTGATATTCTGGTGCTCAGACTACTAAAAATGCATCACGTTGATTAAGCGGCCTGTGCCTCTTAAAAATTTTACTCCTTCTTGATCTCACAGACTTTTCCTAAAACTGGAGTATGAAACACCAGTCTTAGTGAATATCTCTTATAGTGCTGCTAAAGATGCAACTATCAATATACAGTGGATATAAAAAGTCTACACACCCCTGTTAAAATGTCAGGTTTCTGTGATGTAAAAAAAGAGACAAAATGTAGCTGTGTTCAGAATTAGGCAATCACATTCAAAATCATATAAAATAGGAGTCAGCATACACCTGCCATCATTTAAAGTGCCTCTGATTAACCACTAAATTGACAAAAGGACGAGAAGAAAACTGGTCTTGGAGGCTAACAGGAGGCCTACAGCAACATTAAAGGAGCTGCAGGAATATCTGGCAAGTACTGGCTGTGTGGTATATGTGACAACAATCTCCCATATTCTTCATATGTCTGGGCTATGGGGTAGAGTGGCAAGACAAAAGCCCTTTTTTACTAAGAAAAACATCCAAGCCAGGCTACATTTTGCAAAAACACATCTGAAGACTCCCAAAAGATGTTATGGTCTGATGAAACCAAAGTTGAACTTTTGGCCATAATTCCAAAATATATGTTTGGTGCAAAAACAACACTGCACATCACCAAAATAACACCATACCCACAGTGAAGCATGATGGTGGCAGCATCATGCTTTAGCTGGAACTGGGGCCTTAGTTAAGCTAGAGGGAATTATGAACAGTTCCAAATACCAGTCAATATTGGCGCAAAATCTTCAGGCCTCTGCTAGAAAGCTGAACATGAAGAGCAACTTCATCTTTCATCATGATGACGACCCAAAGCATACATTCAAATCAACAAAGGAATGGCTCCACCAGAAGAAGATTAAAGTTTTGGAATGGCCCAGCCAGAGACCAGACCTGAATCTGATTAAAAATCTGTGGGGTGATCTGAAGAGGGCTGTGCACAGGAGATGCCCTCCCAATCTGATAGATTTGGAGTGTTTTGGCAAAGAAGAGTGGGCAAATCTTACCAAGTCAAGATGTGCAATGCTGATAGAATCATACCCAAAAAGACTGAGTGCTGTAATAAAATCTAAAAGTGCTTCAACAAAGTATTAGTTTAAGAGTGTGCACACTTACACACTTTTTTCTTCCCTCAACCTTAAAGATTTCATTTTGTTTTCCAATTGAGTTGTACAGTTTATAGGTCATATTAAAGGTGGAAAAAGTTCTGAAATTATTTATCTTTGTCTCATTTTTTTACATCACAGAAACCTGACATTTTAATATACAGATCAACTGTGTGTATATATATATATATATATATATATATATATATGAAATACTTTAAGTATTCCTTATTTCATCTTAGTTAAGAACCTTGTGAACACAGAACTTAAAGGGATTATCTTATCTCGCCGTTACTAAGACAAGATGAGACACAGTCACAGTCACAACCACCTCCCAAACAGGAAAAAGCATATGTTCACATAATAAAAGCATATGTTCACATACATATGTTCACATAATAAAAAGACTGGTAATGGTTTACCAGTTTTATTTATGATTAAATTCCATTTCTAGTTTGAGCAGCTGCCAATCATTTCTGATCTCAATGTTGCAAAAGTCTGTCTTAAAACATTATTGATGGTATTTTATATATATATATATATATATATATATATATATATATTAAAATAAATTCATAATTACACAAAAAAAATCTTTGTTTACTGAAAGATATTCATGAATGGTTGGCTGTTTATTAAAGACCTAAGGAGGGTTTAACCTTAGGATAGCGGAGGTTTTTTCATTTTTTCATTTTTCTTTTTCTTTCCTATTTTGCATGAGCCATAACTCTTTTATATTTCTGCTCACATAGCTCTGTAAAGGCTTTTTTTTTCAGGACAGGTTGTACTTTCTAATGCCAGCATAAAATATAATGGGAAGTAGTAAGAAATTTCCAAATGGGGTGGAATAAAAAAAAAAAAAACGCAATTACTCCACCGTTTTACGGGTTTTGTTCCCACGGCATTTCGTTTACAGCAAAACTGACCCATGTTTTTCATTCTCTGAGTCAGTACCATTACAATGATACCTCAAATGTGTAGAACAATCTATAGTTTTTATTGATTTTGGAGTGTTCATGACTTTTTGATCGCATTTTATAAAAATAAATTTGGGGTAAGGGAAGCAATGAAAAAAGGCAAATTGGCAATTTTGACCCTTGATCATGGCATCTAATGATAAGATAAGATAAGATGCCTTTATTGTCACTGTACAATACAATGTAATACAATGTACAATACAATGAAATGTTGTTTGGAGCAATCCTAGATGCCATGGACAGAGGTACAAGAACTGACATCTAAACTAAAGCATTACACTAGAAAAAAACAAAACATTGCACTAGAAGACATTACTATTCACAGTTTACAGCATATATATAGTAAGTGCTTGTGAGTATATATACACTGATTCAGACACCACTGCAGACAAGAGGTCATCATGGGTTCATGACTGCAGTAGTCACTTTTAGTCTGTGGTAGTTTCTATCCTAGGAAGTGGCAATAATCTCCGAGCATTTAGGAGACTGATTGCTTTGGGGTAAAAGCTGTTCTTCAGTCTAGTGGTGCGGGCATGTAGGGCTCTAAGACACCTACCAGAGGGTAGGGGATTGAAAAGGCTGTGGCCGGGGTGAGTTGGATCCCCGCAGATAATTTTTGCCCTGTTACTGCAGCGAGCAGTGAAGATGTCATCCAGTGATGGTAACCGAGTACCAGTAATTCTTCCAGCCATTCTGATGATGCGCTTGAGGGTCTTCTTGTCCTCAGAAGAGCAGCCGGAGTACCACACTGTGATGCAGTATGTGATAACAGATTCTATGGTGCACCTGTAAAAATTGACAAGCAGCTGTTTTGGGAGTTGTGCTTTCTTCAGACTCCTCAGAAAATAAAGCCTCTGAAGGCTTTATTAAAGCCTCTAATGCCTATAATTACCGCGATCAGCATTATTTGGGATATTTTCCTTAAGTTGATCTGGGGTATATGGATTGTTAGCAAAAACTTTCTGTTTTAAATTTCCCCATAGATAAAAATCATATGTAGATAAGTTTGGAGAACATGGTGGCCATAATCCCTTGCTCACAGTTTTCTCCTCTGTTTCATGAACTCATGCCAGTGAGTTTTTTGAGGTGTGGCATTTGGCCCAATCTTGTTAGAAAAAGCAGGAGATTTTTTATTTTGGTGTTAGTTGGTTGTAAAAGATGTCCAGCTAAATTGTGATATTTATAGTTGATTTGAAGAAAATTTTTGGTGTTTCATGAGTCAAATGGAGATTTTCAGTACCTAGTATTCTGGAAATTTATGTGACCTGATAAATGAAACCAAGCTTCATCCATCATGAAGTTTAGCAATGGGTCCAAATGTCTGTCAGCAATCATAGTCAGCAACCAAGTACAGTAATCTACGCATTTAGCTTTCTTTAGTTCTTGCATACTCGTTCTTAGGGCCGGCGTCATAACCCGGCATCCCCGGGCAAGTGCTGGGGCCCAAAGCTCCTGGCGGGGCCCACTGAGCTGCTATGAGCACTTCCATCAATACAGACGGGACCTCTCACTGCTGTCATTTCACTTACGCAGTACCCCCCTGGTGGGCCCTCTGAGCTGCAGAGACTCAGACACGCCCCCTCTACACAGGACACATGCTGCCTGAGGAGAGAGACCGCAGGGCTGGAGCTGAAGACAGTCTGTCAGTGAGTCTGCACTGTGACTGTCTCTTGTCTGTGGGACAGAAGGGGGGGGGACTCTTCGATCGGCTGCTGCTTCATTCTATTTAGTTGTGTTACTGTTTCATTAAGCAGTTTGTCTCCGTGACACCTGCCCCCCCCCACATATCCTGTCCTATCTCATCCTCATGGAGCCCCTGCTGTCTCCTTTCCTCCCTCATGTATCCAGAGCTCCTGTCCCACCCTCCTATGTCCTATTGCTGCCCTGCACAGACCTCCTGCCACTACTTGTTGTATGAATCCCCCTCAGAGCCCCTTCCCCCTACTTGCTGTGTCCACCCCTCCTGTCCACACAGGGCCCCTGTCTCCCTCCTCTGCCTCTCATTATGGTGGCATCTGAACAGCATTCACCATAAGGATCTTCTAACGTCACAGGGTCATGTGACTGTACCCCCCACCCCATACTGTGCCACTTTATACCCTGCATTGTGCCCTCTTACCACACCCTGTGCAGTGCCCATAGTCATTCCCTGTACTGTGCCCTCTTATACCCTTTTATCCAGTCACTGTATGCTGGTTTTATCATTGTATGGCGGTGTTATCACTATATGGCGGTGGTATCCAATAACTGCATGGCCATAACTGTATCCCCTTCCATGCCCACACCACTTTTTTTAGACCTGGCATGAGCGGGAAAAAGATACAGATTGCGGTGTTAAGGACCTTTGCGCCACAATCTGTGTCAGAAATACGCCTAATATAGACATATTTCTATATAATAAATGACCCCCTAATTGTATTATTATTTGGGGGTAGGGCTAATATCTTTATAGTATATAGATTCTAGTGTATTATACTGTGCCCTGTATTTCCCAGTAGAAAATGATCCTTGGGAAGCACAGTCCTAATCCCTGACCACCAGGACCAGGTAGCGCTCTGTCAGTACATGGCGGCCTCCCCTCTCTGCCACGCTGCTCCGCTGTGTACTGGCGCTTATTCTGACACTAGGGCCGGGTTCACATCCCATTTGTGCCATCCATTTAATGTATACCAAAAATGTATGTGTTACCAGATGCCTCAGACTGATGCCGTACAGTGGCGTCCGTTCACCATACAGTTCCATTGTAAAAAAACATATACATTAATGTATGCATTATTTACTTGACTGCAGGATACAAAAACGTGGAGTGCTGCACATTTGTATACATCAAACCAATAGGAAAAACGTGATGTGAACACACATGGGGGGGAGGGGGGCGTACTAAAATTTGCTGTGGGGCCCAGTCAGTTCTAGCTACATCACTACACATCTCCTTCTCTCCTCCAGGCCTGGCTCACTGCTGCAGCGGCCCACCGGAGAGAAGGAGCGCAGGGATCTGAGGTTAGTGAGTGACAGGACCACCAGCTCCCCAGCAATGATAGGTATGTGAGGGGGCCACTGGGGGGTCATTCATCACACTGTGAGGGCCCCTTACACAGTATAGTGACTCCCAGTGAACCCATTTAGTATAATGATCCCCATTGACCCTCCATTTAGCATAATGACCACCAGAGTCCCCATTAAATGTAATAAACCCTTGTGCCCCCTCCATACAGTATAACCCGCAGTGTGGGAGCGACTGGGGGTCATTATTCAGAATGGAGGGTCACTGTGGGGTCATTATACTGTGAGGGCCCTTTACATAGTATAATGACCCTCAGTGTCCCCCATTTAGTATAATGATCACCAATGACCCTCCATTCAGTATAATGACCCCCAGAGCCCCCTCCATACAGTATTCCCCCAGTGTGGGGGCTACTGGGGGTCATTATTCTGAATGGGGGCGACTGGGGGTTATTATTCTGAATGCAGGGCCACAGGTGGTCATTATACAGTGGGGGGGGGGAATTGGGGGTTCATTATACTGTGTGAAGGGCCACTAGTAGTCATTATACTGTGTGAAGGGCCACTAGTAGTCATTATACTGTATAGGGGCCACTGGGGGTCATTATACCATGTGGGAGCCACAGGGGGACATGTCAATGTAAAAAAATGCCTCATGGGGGCCCACTGGGATTTATCGCCCAAGGGCCCACATGAACCTGGAGCCGGCCCTGCTCGTTATTATGTATGGTTTTAGGTTCAGAGATTTCACTACTCTCTGACATGTTGTTCGTGATACATCAACTTGCTGAGACAGTTTTCAAGTGGATTTTTAGGGCTACTTGCAGTCCATTGCTGAATTATATGCACAACTTCAGGTGTGCTGATCGATGTAGGCCTCGGTTTGTTTATGTTTGCAATAGAGCCAGTTTGATGCCATTTCCAAACCAGACTCTGAATACAATGTTTATCTGGTGGTTTTGTTCCTGGGTACTTGTCTGCAAAGGTCTCTTGCTTCCCTTAATCGATCTGCTTCGTACATAGCCTTCCACAATGACTATTCACTGTTCCAGGCAGAACACAAATGTTCTGACACAATGGGCCACTTTTATCAAACTGAATAATAAATCAGTATTAGTTGCTCATAGCAACCAATCAGATCTCAGTTCCTACAGGTTTTTAAAAAAATTAAAGCTAAGCTCTGATTAGTTGCTATGGACAACTAAGACATATTTACTATTAGACAGTTTGATTTGGAGATATTGGTCAACCTGTAGAATATTAAAATAACTATAGACAGTCATAAACATTTGATCAATTTCTTAGATTTAGAGTATGGGTATTGAGATGCAGTAGCACAGCTTTTAGTTGTTTCATTAAAAACGTTTATTGCCAAAGCTCTAAGAATATATTCAAAATTTCTAAAAATGTTGCTCGACCTTTGGAAGTATATAACTTCACCTTGCCATATGAATATGTCAATAGCACAATGCCATAACAGACTCTACATGGACAATGATCCCATATAAAATGTTTTTAATTACGTAAACCATGTGCCTTTTGCTATGATGCAAAGCGAAAATAAAAGACACTAGGTACAATAATTAAAATGTACTTTAACCTACTATTTGAAAATCTATAGGTCTTATAATTATGAATAAGCTAAATGAACACACTTATTAAATTACTCACAACTGTTCACCTATAGGTTGGAATTTTTAGGTACATATTTTATTAGAATTATGTAGATATATTTTATGAATTAGGGCACTTTGTCTCTAGATAGTATAAAGTGAATGATTACTTTTAAACTCATAGTAGCAACATAAAATTGAAAACAAAAAAAATTCTCAAATGTCACTTGTAGATATATATTACATGTCTCAAATATATTTTGTTTGTTCAAAAATATCGTCCCTCAGTTTAAATTCTTATTGATGTTGCTGGTTCTGTTTTTTGTAGCATTGTAGCATACTGTACGTGTGACTTGTTTTCTTTATATGATTTTTATAATATATAACTGATTTTATATTTTTTCAACTATTATGATTTAATTAGAGTATTTTGTACAGTTACCTCTTCTATGAAATTGTTTTGTAATTTTATATTCCTTTATCTCTTTGCGACATCCAATGTATAGTACATATATAGTAGATGTCAGGTCTTGGAAGATGACACCAGCCTAAGGGCAGAGCTGGTGCCATAGAGGCGGGTACTTTTTGTGATTGTCTATGATTTGGAAACAACTTTGACTAGAGACATTTAAACCCAAAAAATTCCTTGGTCAATTGCTTCTATGGCATCTGGGCACACATTTAGTGTGAGGGCAATCCTCCAATGACCAAACAGACCCTTCTTTTGTTACTTTGGAAGTCTAGGACCTTCTGGAAGTTTTGAGTGCTGCCATAGCAAAGGTCCTAATATCCCCTGTCTCAGGCAGGGCTTAATAGGAACAAGACACTATTTTTATAGACTGTAGTAGTAAACTTTTTTCATATTATGCATGTTCAAGTCCTCAATGGGAGGTAAAACTTAATTCAAAAAAAGTTTTTAAATATATATATTTAAAAAATCTAATTTTGTCAAACTAAAATACTTGTTTTAAATAAATAAATATCAATGGTTTAGCCATTTCTGAAATTGCCTAAGCTATTTAAATATGAAAGTATTTATCATGTATAGTGAGTAGAGTTGAGCGAACACCTGGATGTTCGGGTTCGAGAAGTTCGGCCGAACATCCCGGAAATGTTCGGGTTCGGGATCCGAACCCGATCCGAACTTCGTCCCGAACCCGAACCCCATTGAAGTCAATGGGGACCCGAACTTTTCGGCACTAAAAAGGCTGTAAAACAGCCCAGGAAAGAGCTAGAGGGCTGCAAAAGGCAGCAACATGTAGGTAAATCCCCTGCAAACAAATGTGGATAGGGAAATGAATTAAAATAAAAATTAAATAAATAAAAATTAACCAAAATCAATTGGAGAGAGGTTCCATAGCAGAGAATCTGGCTTCCCGTCACCCACCACTGGAACAGTCCATTCTCAGATATTTAGGCCCCGGCACCCAGGCAGAGGAGAGAGGTCCCGTAACAGAGAATCTGTCTTCATGTCAGCAGAGAATTAGTCTGCATGTCATAGCAGAGAATGAGGCTTCACGTCAGCCACCACTGCAACAGTCCATTGGCATATATTTAGGCCCAGCACCCAGGCAGAGGAGGGAGGTCCCGTAACAGAGAATCTGTCTTCATGTCAGCAGAGAATTAGTCTGCATGTCATAGCAGAGAATGAGGCTTCACGTCAGCCACCACTGCAACAGTCCATTGGCATATATTTAGGCCCAGCACACACACAGGCAGAGGAGAGAGGTCCCGTAACAGAGAATCTGGCTTCATGTCAGCAGAGAATCAGTCTGCATGTCATAGCAGAGAATGAGGCTTCACGTCAGCCACCACTGCAACAGTCCATTGGCATATATTTAGGCCCAGCACACACACAGGCAGAGGAGAGAGGTCCCGTAACAGAGGATCTGGCTTCATGTCAGCAGAGAATCAGTCTGCATGTCATAGCAGAGAATCAGGCTTCACGTCAGCCACCACTGCAACAGTCCATTGTCATAAATTTAGGCCCAGCACCCAGGCAGAGGAGAGAGGTCCCGTAACAGACAATCTGGCTTCATGTCAGCAGAGAATTAGTCTGCATGTCATAGCAGAGAATCAGGCTTCACGTCAGCCACCACTGCAACAGTCCATTGGCATATATTTAGGCCTAGCACACAGGCAGAGGAGAGAGGTCCCGAAACAGACAATCTGGCTTCATGTCAGCAGAGAATCAGTCTGCATGTCATAGCAGAGAATGAGGCTTCACGTCACCCACCACTGCAACAGTCCATTGGCATATATTTAGGCCTAGCACACAGGCAGAGCAGAGAGGTCCCGTAACAGACAATCTGGCTTCATGACAGCAGAGAATCAGTCTGCATGTCATAGCAGAGAATGAGGCTTCACGTCACCCACCACTGCAACAGTCCATTGGCATATATTTAGGCCTAGCACACAGGCAGAGCAGAGAGGTCCCGTAACAGACGATCTGGCTTCATGTCAGCAGAGAATCAGTCTGCATGTCATAGCAGAGAATGAGGCTTCACGTCAGCCACCACTGCAACAGTCCATTGGCATATATTTAGGCCCAGCACCCAGGCAGAGGAGGGAGGTCCCGTAACAGAGAATCTGTCTTCATGTCAGCAGAGAATTAGTCTGCATGTCATAGCAGAGAATGAGGCTTCACGTCAGCCACCACTGCAACAGTCCATTGGCATATATTTAGGCCCAGCACACACACAGGCAGAGGAGAGAGGTCCCGTAACAGACAATCTGGCTTCATGTCAGCAGAGAATTAGTCTGCATGTCATAGCAGAGAATGAGGCTTCACGTCAGCCACCACTGCAACAGTCCATTGGCATATATTTAGGCCCAGCACACACACAGGCAGAGGAGAGAGGTCCCGTAACAGAGAATCTGTCTTCATGTCAGCAGAGAATTAGTCTGCATGTCATAGCAGAGAATCAGGCTTCACGTCACCCACCACTGCAACAGTCCATTGGCATATATTTAGGCCCAGCACCCAGGCAGAGGAGGGAGGTCCCGTAACAGAGAATCTGTCTTCATGTCAGCAGAGAATTAGTCTGCATGTCATAGCAGAGAATGAGGCTTCACGTCAGCCACCACTGCAACAGTCCATTGGCATATATTTAGGCCCAGCACACACACAGGCAGAGGAGAGAGGTCCCGTAACAGAGAATCTGTCTTCATGTCAGCAGAGAATTAGTCTGCATGTCATAGCAGAGAATGAGGCTTCACGTCAGCCACCACTGCAACAGTCCATTGGCATATATTTAGGCCCAGCACACACACAGGCAGAGGAGAGAGGTCCCGTAACAGACAATCTGGCTTCATGTCAGCAGAGAATTAGTCTGCATGTCATAGCAGAGAATGAGGCTTCACGTCACCCACCACTGCAACAGTCCATTGGCATATATTTAGGCCCAGCACCCAGGCAGAGGAGGGAGGTCCCGTAACAGAGAATCTGTCTTCATGTCAGCAGAGAATTAGTCTGCATGTCATAGCAGAGAATGAGGCTTCACGTCAGCCACCACTGCAACAGTCCATTGGCATATATTTAGGCCCAGCACACACACAGGCAGAGGAGAGAGGTCCCGTAACAGAGGATCTGGCTTCATGTCAGCAGAGAATCAGTCTGCATGTCATAGCAGAGAATCAGGCTTCACGTCAGCCACCACTGCAACAGTCCATTGTTATAAATTTAGGCCCAGCACCCAGGCAGAGGAGAGAGGTCCCGTAACAGAGAATCTGGCTTCATGTCAGCAGAGAATCAGTCTTCATATCATAGCAGAGAATCAGGCTTCACGTCACCCACCACTGTAAGAGTCAATTTTCATAAATTTAGGCCCAGAACCCAGGCAGAGGAGAAAGGTCCCGTAACAGACAATCTGGCTTCATGTCAGCAGAGAATCAGTCTTCATATCATAGCAGAGAATCAGGCTTCACGTCACCCACCACTGTAAGAGTCAATTTTCATAAATTTAGGCCCAGAACCCAGGCAGAGGAGAAAGGTCCCGTAACAGACAATCTGGCTTCATGTCAGCAGAGAATCAGTCTTCATATCATAGCAGAGAATCAGGCTTCACGTCACCCACCACTGTAAGAGTCAATTTTCATAAATTTAGGCCCAGAACCCAGGCAGAGGAGAAAGGTCCCGTAACAGACAATCTGGCTTCATGTCAGCAGAGAATCAGTCTTCATATCATAGCAGAGAATCAGGCTTCACGTCACCCACCACTGTAAGAGTCAATTTTCATAAATTTAGGCCCAGAACCCAGGCAGAGGAGAAAGGTCCCGTAACAGACAATCTGGCTTCATGTCAGCAGAGAATCAGTCTTCATATCATAGCAGAGAATCAGGCTTCACGTCACCCACCACTGTAAGAGTCAATTTTCATAAATTTAGGCCCAGAACCCAGGCAGAGGAGAAAGGTCCCGTAACAGACAATCTGGCTTCATGTCAGCAGAGAATCAGTCTTCATATCATAGCAGAGAATCAGGCTTCACGTCACCCACCACTGTAAGAGTCAATTTTCATAAATTTAGGCCCAGAACCCAGGCAGAGGAGAAAGGTCCCGTAACAGACAATCTGGCTTCATGTCAGCAGAGAATCAGTCTTCATATCATAGCAGAGAATCAGGCTTCACGTCACCCACCACTGCAACAGTCCATTGGCATATATTTAGGCCTAGCACACAGGCAGAGCAGAGAGGTCCCGTAACAGACAATCTGGCTTCATGACAGCAGAGAATCAGTCTGCATGTCATAGCAGAGAATCAGGCTTCACGTCAGCCACCACTGCAACAGTCCATTGTCATAAATTTAGGCCCAGCACCCAGGCAGAGGAGAGAGGTCCCGTAACAGACAATCTGGCTTCATGTCAGCAGAGAATTAGTCTGCATGTCATAGCAGAGAATCAGGCTTCATGTCAGCCACCACTGCAACAGTCCATTGGCATATATTTAGGCCTAGCACACAGGCAGAGGAGAGGTTCATTCAACTTTGGGTAGCATCGCAATATAATGGTAAAATGAAAATAAAAATAGGATTGAATGAGGAAGTGCCCTGGAGTCCAATAATATATGGTTATGGGGAGGTAGTTAATGTCTAATCTGGACAAGGGACGGACAGGTCCTGTGGGATCCATGCCTGGTTCATTTTTATGAACGTCAGCTTGTCCACATTGGCTGTAGACAGGCGGCTGCGTTTGTCTGTAATGACACCCCCTGCCGTGCTGAATACACGTTCAGACAAAACGCTGGCTGCCGGGCAGGCCAGCACCTCCAAGGCATAAAAGGCTAGCTCTGGCCACGTGGACAATTTAGAGACCCAGAAGTTGAATGGGGCCGAACCATCAGTCAGTACGTGGAGGGGTGTGCACACGTACTGTTCCACCATGTTAGTGAAATGTTGCCTCCTGCTAACACGTTGCGTATCAGGTGGTGGTGCAGTTAGCTGTGGCGTGTTGACAAAAGTTTTCCACATCTCTGCCATGCTAACCCTGCCCTCAGAGGAGCTGGCCGTGACACAGCTGCCTTGGCGACCTCTTGCTCCTCCTCTGCCTTGGCCTTGGGCTTCCACTTGTTCCCCTGTGACATTTGGGAATGCTCTCAGTAGCGCGTCTACCAACGTGCGCTTGTACTCGCGCATCTTCCTATCACGCTCCAGTGCAGGAAGTAAGGTGGGCACATTGTCTTTGTAGCGTGGATCCAGCAGGGTGGCAACCCAGTAGTCCGCACAGGTTAAAATGTGGGCAACTCTGCTGTCGTTGCGCAGGCACTGCAGCATGTAGTCGCTCATGTGTGCCAGGCTGCCCAGGGATAAGGACAAGCTGTCCTCTGTGGGAGGCGTATCGTCATCGTCCTGCCTTTCCCCCCAGCCACGCACCAGTGATGGACCCGAGCTGCGTTGGGTGCCACCCCGCTGTGACCATGCTTCATCCTCATCCTCCTCCACCTCCTCCTCATCCTCGTCCTCCTCGTCCTCCAGTAGTGGGCCCTGGCTGGCCACATTTGTACCTGGCCTCTGCTGTTGCCAAAAACCTCCCTCTGAGTCACTTCGAAGAGACTGGCCTGAAAGTGCTAAAAATGACCCCTCTTCCTCCTCCTCCTCCTCCTCCTGGGCCACCTCCTCTTCCATCATCGCCCTAAGTGTTTTCTCAAGGAGACATAGAAGTGGTATTGTAACGCTGATAACGGTGTCATCGCCACTGGCCATGTTGGTGGAGTACTCGAAACAGCGCAACAGGGCACACAGGTCTCGCATGGAGGCCCAGTCATTGGTGGTGAAGTGGTGCTGTTCTGTAGTGCGACTGACCCGTGCGTGCTGCAGCTGAAACTCCACTATGGCCTGCTGCTGCTCGCACAGTCTGTCCAGCATGTGCAAGGTGGAGTTCCACCTGGTGGGCACGTCGCATATGAGGCGGTGAGCGGGAAGGCCGAAGTTACGCTGTAGCGCAGACAGGCGAGCAGCAGCAGGATGTGAACGCCGGTAGCGCGAACAGACGGCCCGCACTTTATGCAGCAGCTCTGACATGTCGGGGTAGTTGTGAATGAACTTCTGCACCACCAAATTCAGCACATGCGCCAAGCAAGGGATGTGCGTCAAATTGGCTAGTCCCAGAGCTGCAACGAGATTTCGCCCATTATCACACACCACCAGGCCGGGCTTGAGGCTCACCGGCAGCAACCACTCGTCGGTCTGTTGTTCTATACCCCGCCACAACTCCTGTGCGGTGTGGGGCCTGTCCCCCAAACATATGAGTTTCAGAATGGCCTGCTGACGTTTACCCCGGGCTGTGCTGAAGTTGGTGGTGAAGGTGTGTGGCTGACTGGATGAGCAGGTGGAAGAAGAGGAGGAGGAAGCCGAGAAGGAGGAGGTGGCAACAGGAGGCAAAGAATGTTGCCCTGCGATCCTTGGCGGCGGAAGGACGTGCGCCAAACAGCTCTCCGCCTGGGGCCCAGCTGCCACTACATTTACCCAGTGTGCAGTTAGGGAGATATAGCGTCCCTGGCCGTGCTTACTGGTCCACGTATCTGTGGTTAGGTGGACCTTGCCACAGATGGCGTTGCGCAGTGCACACTTGATTTTATCGGATACTTGGTTGTGCAGGGAAGGCACGGCTCTCTTGGAGAAGTAGTGCCGGCTGGGAACAACATACTGTGGGACAGCAAGCGACATGAGCTGTTTGAAGCTGTCTGTGTCCACCAGCCTAAATGACAGCATTTCATAGGCCAGTAGTTTAGAAATGCTGGCATTCAGGGCCAGGGATCGAGGGTGGCTAGGTGGGAATTTACGCTTTCTATCAAATGTTTGTGAGATGGAGAGCTGAACGCTGGCGTGTGACATGGTTGAGACGCTTGGTGACGGAGGTGGTGGTGGTGGTGTTGGTGGTACATCCCCTGTTTGCTGGGCGGCAGGTGCCAACGTTCCTCCAGAGGCGGAGGAAGAGGCCGAGGCGGCAGCAGCAGAATAGGCCGAGGCGGCAGCAGCAGAAGAGGTAGCAGGGGGAGCCTGAGTGACTTCCTTGGTTTTAAGGTGTTTACTCCACTGCAGTTCATGCTTTGCATGCAGGTGCCTGGTCATGCAGGTTGTGCTCAGGTTCAGAACGTTAATGCCTCGCTTCAGGCTCTGATGGCACAGCGTGCAAACCACTCGGGTCTTGTCGTCAGCACATTGTTTGAAGAAGTGCCATGCCAGGGAACTCCTTGAAGCTGCCTTTGGGGTGCTCGGTCCCAGATGGCGGCGGTCAGTAGCAGGGGGAGTCTCTTGGCGGCGGGTGTTCTGCTTTTGCCCACTGCTCCCTCTTTTGCTACGCTGTTGGCTCGGTCTCACCACTGCCTCTTCCTCCGAACTGTGAAAGTCAGTGGCACGACCTTCATTCCATGTGGGGTCTAGGACCTCATCGTCCCCTGCATCGTCTTCCACCCAGTCTTGATCCCTGACCTCCTGTTCAGTCTGCACACTGCAGAAAGACGCAGCAGTTGGCACCTGTGTTTCGTCATCATCAGAGACATGCTGAGGTGGTATTCCCATGTCCTCATCATCAGGAAACATAAGTGGTTGTGCGTCAGTGCATTCTATGTCTTTCACCGCTGGGGAAGGGCTAGGTGGATGCCCTTGGGAAACCCTGCCAGCGGAGTCTTCAAACAGCATAAGAGACTGCTGCATAACTTGAGGCTGAGACAGTTTCCCTGGTATGCATGGGGGTGATGTGACAGACTGATGGGGTTGGTTTTCAGGCGCCATCTGTGCGCTTTCTGCAGAAGACTGGGTGGGAGATAATGTGAACGTGCTGGATCCACTGTCGGCCACCCAATTGACTAATGCCTGTACCTGCTCAGGCCTTACCATCCTTAGAACGGCATTGGGCCCCACCATATATCGCTGTAAATTCTGGCGGCTACTGGGACCTGAGGTAGTTGGTACACTAGGACGTGTGGATGTGGCAGAACGGCCACGTCCTCTCCCAGCACCAGAGGGTCCACTAACACCACCACGACCATGTCCACGTCCGCGTCCCTTACTAGATGTTTTTCTCATTGTTATGGTTCACCACAACAACAAATATATTATTTGGCCCAATGTATTGTATTCAAATTCAGCGGGATATAAATTTGAGGCCTAGTATTTAGGCGCTGGGTGACCGGTATGGATTTAGTGACAGAATTAGACTTGGAAATGCACAGAAGCGTGTGTGTGAAGTTATTCTGAATGACCCTATGTGCACCTTCAATATGATCTACCCTTTTAAGGATAGATTTCAAATAGCTCTGATATAGCAGAAACGACTAAATTATGAAATTGCTAAATTGGGAATTGTATTTCAACCCAGAACAAAAAATGTGCTTTGACGGACACTAAATAACTTTCCCAGCCACAACAGGACAGCGGTAACGAGAGATTTAGCGGGATATAAATTTGAGGCCTAGTATTTAGGCGCTGGGTGACAGGTATGGGTTTAGTGACAGAATTAGATTTGGAAATGCACAGTAGCGGGTGTGTGAAGTTATTCTGAATGACCCTATGTGCACCTTGAATATTATATACCCTTTTAGGGATAGATTTCAAATAGCTCTGATATAGCAGAAACCACTAAATTATGAAATTGCTAAATTGGGAATTGTATTTCAACCCAGAACAAGAAATGTGCTTGAACGGACACTAAATAACTCGCCCAGCTACAGCACTAAGGACAGATTTAGCGGGATATAAATTTGAGGCCTAGTATTTAGGCGCTGCGTGACAGGTATGGGTTTAGTGCCAGAATTAGACTTGGAAATACACAGTAGCGGGTGTGTGTGAAGTTATTCTGAATGACCCAATGTGCACCTTGAATATTATATACCCTTTTAGGGATAGATTTCAAATAGCTCTGATATAGCAGAAACCACTAAATTATGAAATTGCTAAATTGGGAATTGTATTTCAACCCAGAACAAGAAATGTGCTTGAACGAACACTAAATAACTCGCCCAGCTACAGCACTAAGGACAGATTTAGCGGGATATAAATTTGAGGCCTAGTATTTAGGCGCTGGGTGACAGGTATGGGTTTAGTGCCAGAATTAGACTTGGAAATACACAGTAGCGGGTGTGTGTGAAGTTATTCTGAATGACCCAATGTGCACCTTGAATATTATATACCCTTTTAGGGATAGATTTCAAATAGCTCTGATATAGCAGAAACCACTAAATTATGAAATTGCTAAATTGGGAATTGTATTTCAACCCAGAACAAGAAATGTGCTTGAACGGACACTAAATAACTCGCCCAGCTACAGCACTAAGGACAGATTTAGCGGGATATAAATTTGAGGCCTAGTATTTAGGCGCTGGGTGACAGGTATGGGTTTAGTGCCAGAATTAGACTTGGAAATACACAGTAGCGGGTGTGTGTGAAGTTATTCTGAATGACCCAATGTGCACCTTGAATATTATATACCCTTTTAGGGATAGATTTCAAATAGCTCTGATATAGCAGAAACCACTAAATTATGAAATTGCTAAATTGGGAATTGTATTTCAACCCAGAACAAGAAATGTGCTTGAACGGACACTAAATAACTCGCCCAGCTACAGCACTAAGGACAGATTTAGCGGGATATAAATTTGAGGCCTAGTATTTAGGCGCTGGGTGACAGGTATGGGTTTAGTGCCAGAATTAGACTTGGAAATACACAGTAGCGGGTGTGTGTGAAGTTATTCTGAATGACCCAATGTGCACCTTGAATATTATATACCCTTTTAGGGATAGATTTCAAATAGCTCTGATATAGCAGAAACCACTAAATTATGAAATTGCTAAATTGGGAATTGTATTTCAACCCAGAACAAGAAATGTGCTTGAACGGACACTAAATAACTCGCCCAGCTACAGCACTAAGGACAGATTTAGCGGGATATAAATTTGAGACCTAGTATTTAGGCGCTGGGTGACAGGTATGGGTTTAGTGCCAGAATTAGACTTGGAAATACACAGTAGCGGGTGTGTGTGAAGTTATTCTGAATGACCCAATGTGCACCTTGAATATTATATACCCTTTTAGGGATAGATTTCAAATAGCTCTGATATAGCAGAAACCACTAAATTATGAAATTGCTAAATTGGGAATTGTATTTCAACCCAGAACAAGAAATGTGCTTGAACGGACACTAAATAACTCGCCCAGCTACAGCACTAAGGACAGATTTAGCGGGATATAAATTTGAGGCCTAGTATTTAGGCGCTGCGTGACAGGTATGGGTTTAGTGACAGAATTAGACTTGGAAATACACAGTAGCGGGTGTGTGTGAAGTTATTCTGAATGACCCAATGTGCACCTTGAATATTATATACCCTTTTAGGGATAGATTTCAAATAGCTCTGATATAGCAGAAACCACTAAATTATGAAATTGCTAAATTGGGAATTGTATTTCAACCCAGAACAAGAAATGTGCTTGAACGGACACTAAATAACTCGCCCAGCTACAGCACTAAGGACAGATTTAGCGGGATATAAATTTGAGGCCTAGTATTTAGGCGCTGGGTGACAGGTATGGGTTTAGTGCCAGAATTAGACTTGGAAATACACAGTAGCGGGTGTGTGTGAAGTTATTCTGAATGACCCAATGTGCACCTTGAATATTATATACCCTTTTAGGGATAGATTTCAAATAGCTCTGATATAGCAGAAACCACTAAATTATGAAATTGCTAAATTGGGAATTGTATTTCAACCCAGAACAAGAAATGTGCTTGAACGGACACTAAATAACTCGCCCAGCTACAGCACTAAGGACAGATTTAGCGGGATATAAATTTGAGGCCTAGTATTTAGGCGCTGGGTGACAGGTATGGGTTTAGTGCCAGAATTAGACTTGGAAATACACAGTAGCGGGTGTGTGTGAAGTTATTCTGAATGACCCAATGTGCACCTTGAATATTATATACCCTTTTAGGGATAGATTTCAAATAGCTCTGATATAGCAGAAACCACTAAATTATGAAATTGCTAAATTGGGAATTGTATTTCAACCCAGAACAAGAAATGTGCTTGAACGGACACTAAATAACTCGCCCAGCTACAGCACTAAGGACAGATTTAGCGGGATATAAATTTGAGGCCTAGTATTTAGGCGCTGGGTGACAGGTATGGGTTTAGTGCCAGAATTAGACTTGGAAATACACAGTAGCGGGTGTGTGTGAAGTTATTCTGAATGACCCAATGTGCACCTTGAATATTATATACCCTTTTAGGGATAGATTTCAAATAGCTCTGATATAGCAGAAACCACTAAATTATGAAATTGCTAAATTGGGAATTGTATTTCAACCCAGAACAAGAAATGTGCTTGAATGGACACTAAATAACTCGCCCAGCTACAGCACTAGGGACAGATTTAGCGGGATATAAATTTGAGGCCTAGTATTTAGGCGCTGGGTGACAGGTATGGGTTTAGTGCCAGAATTAGACTTGGAAATACACAGTAGCGGGTGTGTGTGAAGTTATTCTGAATGACCCAATGTGCACCTTGAATATTATATACCCTTTTAGGGATAGATTTCAAATAGCTCTGATATAGCAGAAACCACTAAATTATGAAATTGCTAAATTGGGAATTGTATTTCAACCCAGAACAAGAAATGTGCTTGAACGGACACTAAATAACTCGCCCAGTTACAGCACTAGGGACAGATTTAGCTGGATATAAATTTGAGGCCTAGTATTTAGGCGCTGCGTGACAGGTATGGGATTAGTGACAGAATTAGACTTGGAAATACACAGTAGCGGGTGTGTGTGAAGTTATTCTGAATGACCCAATGTGCACCTTGAATATTATATACCCTTTTAGGGATAGATTTCAAATAGCTCTGATATAGCAGAAACCACTAAATTATGAAATTGCTAAATTGGGAATTGTATTTCAACCCAGAACAAGAAATGTGCTTGAACGGACACTAAATAACTCGCCCAGCTACAGCACTAGGGACAGATTTAGCGGGATATAAATTTGAGGCCTAGTATTTAGGCGCTGGGTGACCGGTATGGATTTAGTGACAGAATTAGACTGGGATATGGCCAAAAAATAAACAGACTATTGCTGGTTAAATGCACTTGGTGTGACAGCTTCACCCTGATGTAGGCTTTAGCCAAAAAACAACCACACCATTGAGGGTTAAATGCACTTGGTGACAGGCGCAGCTTGCCCCTGATTTAGTATATGGCCAAAAAATGAACAGACTATTGCTGGTTAAATGCACTTGGTGTGACAGCTTCACCCTGATGTAGGCTTTAGCCAAAAAACAACCACACCATTGAGGGTTAAATGCACTTGGTGACAGGCGCAGCTTGCCCCTGATTTTGTATATGGCCAAAAAATGAACAGACTATTGCTGGTTAAATGCACTTGGTGTGACAGCTTCACCCTGATGTAGGCTTTAGCCAAAAAACAACCACACCATTGAGGGTTAAATGCACTTGGTCGCAGCTTGTGCTGGCGCACCACAAGACACAAAATGGCCGCCGATCACCCCAGAAAAATGTGACTGACAAACGGTCTGTGCAGCCTAAAAACAGTGAGCAATTGAGGATCAGCAGCTCAATGATCCACAGCTGCAGATCGATCAGTTAATCAAGTCCTTTGGAGGAGTTAATCTGCCTAATCTCGCCCTACTGTCGCAGCCGCAACCTCTCCCTACGCTAATCAGAGCAGAGTGACGGGCGGCGCTATGTGACTCCAGCTTAAATAGAGGCTGGGTCACATGGTGCTCTGGCCAATCACAGCCATGCCAATAGTAGGCATGGCTGTGATGGCCTCTTGGGGCAAGTAGTATGACGCTTGTTGATTGGCTGCTTTGCAGCCTTTCAAAAAGCGCCAAGAAAGCGTCACAAAAGCGCGAAGAAAGCGACGAACACCGAACCCGAACCCGGACTTTTACGAAAATGTCCGGGTTCGGGTCCGTGTCACGGACACCCCAAAATTCGGTACGAACCCGAACTATACAGTTCGAGTTCGCTCATCCCTAATAGTGAGTGCCTTAACGAAAAAATAAAATCAGAATGCCCAAATCACTTTGTTGAGGTAGATTCCTGTTAAGGGAAATATGGCTTTCAGCCAGAACCTCATCCTGATGACCACACAAATATGCCTAATAATTGGACCCAGTGCTATTCACCCATTCAGTATGGCCAGTAGCATTGTGTCCCTTGTTAGCATATCTAAGGCAGTTGAACAACATCCTCTTGACCAAGAGATGGGGGGAGATATTTGGGTTGTCACAGGGTGGAGTCTATGGTGGGGGGGCTGGAACACAGCAAGATATAGGTGAAAGTTGGGAGTGAGGCAGGCTCTCTCTCTTCCTGCCAGCCACTGGAACAACAGCACTTCAGGAGCAAGCTAAGTTATATGTGTGCGTATGTGGGTATGTATATAAGTATAATATCCCAGTAGACTTTATATGTGTACATATAGATATTTGTAGTCGGCAATTGCATTACCAGTTAGATTATATATGCTGTTTATGCAGGAGTCTCTATATGTACATGTACTAATGGTCAGGTACTGGATGTGAAGAATAGATCCAGTAGACTGTATATTGATGGACTCTGGATATACTGTATATACATACACATTATTAGCCACATTTGGTTAGTATCCGGGGAGGGCAGGAACTGAGAAGGCTGTGTGTGGTGGTGTCCTCTATGTATTGTGTTATCTGTATCTCTATGTATAATGTCCATTGCTTTGTCATCTTTATGTTATCAGTAAACTATTTTTATATATAAGAATCTGCGAGGGTTGTGTGTTGCTCCTGGGGTATATGAAGGACTGGAAGAGGTGTAATTATACACAGGATATTCGGGTTGTATGGGAAACAACTGCAACATGCTAGGAATAGAATAGAAGGGATGGAAAACAGAGATATACATAAATCTCCATTTTCCAAGAAGCAAAAATCCCCTCTTCAATTCCCCTCTCAAAAAAATAGAATAAAGAGTAATCAAAAAGTCATATATACCCCAATAAAAAGACTACAGCGTACCTGAAAAAAGAGTCCTTACAGAACTCCGTAGACATAAATATATAAAAAGAAATACAAAGAATGGTCGGCTCACAAGAAGTCAAATATAAGTTATTTAATCCTCACTGATGAAATAACAATAACCCTTATGGATCGATCTTATACAGACATAAACAATATATATTACAGATGTAGAATGACAGATAAAACAACATAAAATATCTAAAATGATCCAGGGTCCGCCTTTGTAATGAGCTGCGGAGCTCTCGCAGCTCCCAATTTAATATGGTGACTGCAAACCTTTGTAGCCTTGGTTATGATTCCCGATGTAAAGTCATCCAGATTTTGAACAAGGACACAAATTTGTGCGGCTTTCTGGTAAAATCCAGTATCATTATGCGGTTATATTTGGTGTGTCTGATAGTGGTCAGTAAGCGGCTTAATATAGTGAATGGAAGTTCACCAACTCACAAATGCGCCACACGGATGTCACATGACACGCGTGCTTGGTTTTTACAGTCGCCAAGTTGTATCAAGTTGTTTTCTTTTTTCTGTACTTAGTAGCACTCTGGATTTGATGGTATAAACATATAGGACAGAGATATAGGGAAAAAAGAAGAGGGGATTAGTCGCAGACTCCTTGGTGTCTAGAGAGTCTGGGATATCCAGGCAGGGCGCCAAAGGGAACGGACCGTTAGGTGGTAATATGATATATCCCGGGTCCAAAAGTGTATATTTCGGGTGAATACTTATTTCTTTCTGTATGTTATTTTTTGTATTTTTTATAAATATTTATTTTTCGTATATTTTTTATTATTATTATTTGATTCGGTTGTTGGGGAAGTGTAAGGCTGCCACATGTGCAATGTCCAGATAGAATTAATCTAAAATGGACCTGGTACAAGAAGGACAACACAAAATGAAGAAAATGACCTGTATAAGGCGCCAAATCCTTAAAGACCCAGTCCTAAAAGACTCCCTACCTAGGCAACCCTCCCTCACATTCAGAAGAGCAAAAACCCTAAAGAATCGAATTTCCCCGTCCTGCCCCAAATTAGAGACGCAAAAAGTGATCCAACCACTAGGGATCACCCAAAATATAAGTAGAATAGGGATACGGAAATGCCAAACCAAAAAGTGCCTATGTTGCTCTATGATCACCCATGGGATCAAAGAATTGCCTCTCAGTACACCAAAAGAAGGCCATTACGGAATATGGAACATCAAACAAGACCTACATTGTGGTACAAAACATGTGATATACCTACTAACCTGCCCTTGCAAGTTACAATATGTCGGCAGAACCACACAATCAGTCAGAGAAAGAATGAACGAGCATCGCTCAAACATCAGACGAGGTGTCCTAACCCACAGCGTATCCCGCCACTACTCAGAGAAACACAACAAGGACCCGTCAACACTCAAAGTTTCACCCATAGAACATATAACCACTTCTTATCAACAACTCTGCCAGAAAGAAATGCACTGGATCTATCGCCTCAACACATTAACACCTTTTTGACTAAACAAATCAATCGAATATTCAAACTACTAACCAGAACCTCCAAACCATATGACGTTAAAAACTGACCACAACCTGAGACCGTGTGGACGAGGATAATTTATGTAATACATTTATATGTACGCGTGTGTATATATATGTATATATGTATTTGTACATCTGTTCGTAGGTATATACATATACAGTTGAAAATAGAACACAGAAAAAGCCACATTTCCCCCGCATGATATATCATTATATATCTATATGTGTCTCTATTTTATTTATTTTTTTTATTTTATTTTTTCATGTAGATATATATATATATCTTTCTGTATATATATAGATCGAGGTTTTTATTTATATTTCATTTACATTTAGATTTTATTTACATATATTTACGTTTTTAGAGACAACGCACAGTCTGACGAATACTTAATATTTATTTATTCTTTTTACATCGTTCTCACCCTCTTTTTAAATTTTTCTACTCAAATATGACATTACCATTTCTATTTATTTTCATTTCCATTTGGATTTTATCCTCCTTTTTTATTTCATTTTTTTATTCTTTTCATCCTTCATCTCATCTATCGATTATATATTTTCAATAGTCTTTTCATTTTTTACTGTTTGTAATCCATGCGCAATTTCTGTACAAACTTATGTGAAACACCCCTGGTTTAAGGACAGAGTTGAACACAGACCCGCATGTAATTTCTATGTATATAACTTCCACTGGTATAATTTAAATTTTCCAACTTGCTCTCTACCCTGGAGCAACTCATCAGTGCCAATTCACCCCCTCCCCCTTCCCAAACCTTTCTCTCCCCCCTCCGGGCCCTTACATGCAGTATCAAAAACCAAAAAAAAACTTTCTGTCACCACCATATATGCCCCCTATCAGCCTTCTAGACAGAATTAGAATAATAACAAAACCTACAAAAACAGTTTTTATTGCATTATTGCATCATTGCATATGCCCCTTATTACCCCTCCAGACTAGCCATCCACATCATCCCTTGAAAGTGCACCATTCTACATTCGTCTTGCATTGGCTACGATGCGTTCCACAGTGGAACGCATACCGGAACTCACTTCTCAGCCGCACCAAGCGCTCTCTATTGTTCGCGATGCGTTCCACTGTGGAACACAAACCGGAACTAACCTCTCCACCGCTCCAAGCGCTCTCAGCTGGAGCTTATCTTTAAACCATGTCACTTCCTCCTGAAGCGCCTGCCTCCTCACCACCCAGGTCCCGGTCATCACACCAGAACCACTTCTAACTTAGCCGGCCGATGTGCGCTCCACTCTGGAACGCATACCGGAAGTGACATCACTTCCTTTCCCCGCTGCTGCTGCCCTGCTGCTTTTTGGCGCCCTTTTTGAATATAAATACATGAGAACCATTGTAATTTACTCATGCTCCTGTTGAAGGGGATCCTTGGTGACCCCGAAACACGTTGAGCCTACCTTTACCTTTACCCTACCCTGTGCTAATAAAGAGGAAATATACCAGACGTTCCAGTTGTGACTGCCGTTTATTTCCAGACGATCTTATAGGCGACCCAGGCATAGGAGGAAGCAGAGTGGGTGTTATGTGCTTTATCCCACCCTGCCCCTCCTGGGTGAAGTGAGTTTTTTTTTTTTACTTGAAAATTTCCATTTGAAAAATGCATTTTATAGAAGATTTTTTGCAAAAAGAGTATCTTTTTTGAAAAATTTCTTCGGTTCCAACGGGGACATTTTTAATAAACCTTTTTAATATACCTTTCTCAATTATACCATTCTAATAAGCCTGCTGAGGTAGACAAGCATCTGGGATTTTTTATAGCGAGTTTTTATAGCGAGTTTTGATTACCACCTGTTTTCAACATTCAACCCCCCCCCCCCTTTTTTTTTTTTTACTATTCTAAAATCAGCAACTGACTACCTCTAAGGGATTTGGCGCCTTATACAGGTCATAAACATATAGCACAGGGTCCTTAAAGGATGCCGTCACTCTTATCACAGACGCGTTTCAAAACTGCAAGGGTTTCATCCTCAGTGGCAAAAGAATTGTGTTAACAAGGGGGACATGTCGCTCTTTAAATAGAGCCTGAGTTTAAATTAAAACCTGGACCGGACCGTGACTTCTAATCATATAGCATATACAATAGATAATTTTGTTTACATTTAGCTTAATAGGCCTATATCATTCTCCACATATAAACAATTGCTATAAGATAAACATAATATTATGTTTTAAAGAAAATGAGAACATTTTAAAGTTAGGTCTACAAAATTCTCAAAGTCATTCCTTGTATTACTATACATCGATTAGCAATGTCTGCTTTACTTCAACTGATGGATTATCTGATACCGGAGAGAAGATGCAGGACATGTCGACACGCTGGAAAACATGACATGTCCGCAGCTCATTACAAAGGAGGGACCGTCATCATTTTACATATTTTATGTTATTTTATCTGTCATTCTAAATTGGTATTTTTATGTTACATACTATTTTTTGATAAATATATAAAAGTTTATGGTGTCAAAATATAGAAATGCAAATATTATTTTCTCAAATTCTTAAATTTGTTATATATATTAAAACTATTTATATTTGGCATCATTTCCATCATTCTGACCTGTAGAAAAAAGTCAACATGTCATTTTTGCTACGCAGTAAATATCTTAAAAACAAAACCTACAAAATTATAGCACAATTGAATTTTTTTCTAATTCCACCCAATTAAATGTTTTTATCGAAGCTTTCTAATATATGTTATGGAATATCACATGGTGTCATTGGAAAGTATAACTTGTCCTGCAAAATGCCAAGCTCTCATTTTTTTTCTAGAATTGTTTTGTTATATGATTAATTTATAAGTGAATAGTGTTTGTGGATACAATATGATACACATTTATCCTATTGACTATTTGCCATATTTATATTTATTACTTTGCTTTATATTTTTCTCAGTGTACTATTTGGATATTTCTTGATACTTTCTTCTAAGACTTTTTTTTCATTTTCATAGTTATCCGTTGAAGCCTCTCTAACCCGCTTTTTATAGAATGATTCATATACTGTATTATATTGTATATACTGTAAATTACTGTACTAAATTACAAGTGGCATTGATAACCAAAAGTTTACCTTGCTTTATCACGGAATGAAGTGGTGCTCTGTTGAACTCAAAATTAAAAAAATTACCTTTGACAATTATACAATACACTGAGTTGGGTATGTTCACCTTTGCAAGGAAAAAACATATTTGGTGGTAGAATATATCCAAAATAAAAAAATCAAGCATCTTTATGAATATTCTTGATTTTAAATATCCTACCATTTTGTAGTTATACCTTCTAAGCAGGACTGTATCTTCCCATTACTACAGACTACAAACTAATCATGTTTAGTCTGATCCTAAGGTCATGATCCTTCATCCCACTGATTATTGACAACCTATCAGATATATGTTATATTGTTTTGTCTTTGGCATTTAACATTCTGCATAATACTTTATGCATCTTTTAAAACTTTTTCAAAAATTTTATTGTACAACAATATTCGGAAGAACAAAATATTTGTCTTTTTTACATAAATTTTTTAACAATTAACATTTTTCTAGACATAGTATATTAGACCAGATAAACTAGGGCTAGTAAAAGTTGTGATTAGTGTTGGGCGAGCATGTTCAGCCGAACACCATTTTCACTATGCTGCCAATAAACACGCAGGAAAGTACTGCCCCTCACTGTAATGCCATAGCCATGTTGGTTACTGGCATTACAGTGATTGGCTGGCTGGACCGTGTCATCGGGTGCTATATAGCACCCGATGACACGTGGTTCGGCTCAGTCTTAGTCAGTCAGTCTTAGTTAGGTCAACAAGTCAGGAGGATGACCAGAGTGAGAAAGTGGAAGAGGAGGTGGTGGACGATGAAATCACTGACCCAACCTGGGTAGAGATGCCTTTTTAAAAATAATGAATTAAAAAAAGTTTTTTTTATTATATAAAAGTGTATCTGGTACTGGCT
The DNA here is from genome assembly GCF_014858855.1 of Bufo gargarizans. Lineage (NCBI taxonomy): Eukaryota > Metazoa > Chordata > Amphibia > Anura > Bufonidae > Bufo > Bufo gargarizans. The sequence continues at coordinate 457,841,195 of NC_058081.1, read as the reverse complement.
ATATGCATTATATCAAGCATATTTCTCTTTACTATAATCACATTTATCGTATTAAGATGGCAATAATATAGAGATTAATAAACTGAAGGAAAATTACAAGATGTGCTTTAACATTAGTGCTAGTCGGATTTATAGTATTCTCAGCAAACTCAATATAGAGTATGTTCCAACCCAATGCCAGTCAAGAATGACTAATTATCTTTACCCCTAATGGTTCTCAGACTACCGGCAATGAAAATCAACAATCTAACAGATAATGCAACTACATTTATCTTACCAGATAAATCTGAAATAATTAGAAGTATTTTATTAGAACAAGATGATGAAACTTTATATGACAGATAGATATGACAATGTATTATTAGTAATTTATAGCCTTATTCATGATGAACTGCAATGAATAATACAGTGAATAATTTTTTTCACCTTAAATTCTAGTCCAATTTTTGGAAATCTGATGTTATTTTATGCGGTAATAACTCTTGAATGCTTTAACTTATCTGCTTTAACACATTGTATTTCATTATAGTAACGATAAATACTCCAGCGCTTATGATGCAAAAGAATAGGTATTTATTGGATAGTGTGGCTGTATGATACATGTGACGTTTCGGCCACACTCTGGCCTTCATCAAACTGGTGCCGCTTGGTAGATGGCTGTCCTGGGAAATAGGCGTGCAGGATAGAGTGCAACAGCACTGAGGGAAAAGGTGCCTGTATCCCTGGGAGCACATGCCATATCTCTAAGCATACTATACTCAAGCTGTCTTTTTCTTTGGCAGCACATCGATGCACTTGTTTGAGTAGGGGTATTGTTTTTGATATATTTTTAAAGCAGTTGTGTGGTTAGAAAACCTATAGCTAACCCACCATACCTGTGTCCATACATTCAGATAGTTTTATTGGGCAATTGGTTAAACTTTAAAGTTTCCCCTTGGTGGTGACACTTCAAAGGGTTGAAAATGTTCTTCTGAATTCACTTTAGATTATAGTTAATCCCCGGGGGTTCTAACAGCAGAAATCATAACTTATTTTTGAAGTTACATTTTGATCAATCAAAAACAATAGGGGGTGCTCCCTTGTGAAATACCTTAGGGTTCCCAGATAAGAACTCAAGGTGAGAATACCTTACTGAATAATGTTATACAAATCTAGACACAACACTAGAAAATTGTCTCTCCTGTAGAGAGAATAGATCAGGCTGCTGTGCTTGTTCGCAGGGATCCTCCAGATGGAGTCTGCAATAAACATAGGAAAATGTACGCTCAACAAGGAGCAAAAAAAAGAAAAACAAAAGCGTGCTGCTCTGCAATCTATAAAAGTTATTTATTAAAAACATACATAAAACACTATAAATAAAAGGCTAGCTATGCATTTCAGTGGAATGTTAATCATTTGTCTATCCAATTTGTATTTGTTGTTCAATTCAAATTTAGAAACTAAGGCCATGAAAATATTATTGCTATGATAATCATGAGATTTCTTTTTATAGAACTATCATTGAAAACTAGCCATTTTACTAGTTCTCAGGCTTAGAGGTTTGATATAGTAACTTTTTACTGGCTATGAGTTGTAATTTGCAATGCCACCATTTTGGGGTACAACGATAACTCTTATTAGCTCATTTATTTAATTCTACCATTGTCTTATATCTGGTAATGTACATTTACCATATTGCTTTAATAGTACATTACCACATTTTTATTTAATATATTTTACCCTTTTGCACATAAATACTTTTTTTTTAAAGAAAATCATTTGCTTATTGTGCATTATTAGAACCATTAAAAAAATGCCATTGATGGAACTAAGAGAGGATTTTTTTTTTTTGGTAGATATGACTTTTTGATCACATATTTTTTTTGTGCTATAAACGGAGTGATATAAATGACACCTTAACCTTATTCTACAGATTGCTACAATGAGGGCAATATGATTTATTTCTTATTCTTTCCTAAATTATAAAAAAAATAACATTTTGCCGCCATTTATTTAACTTTAGTTGCTTTTTTTGCAGAATAAGGTGTTTTACTTTTTTAATTGGGTATATATATATATATATATATATATATATATATGTGAAACTCGAAAAATTAGAATATCGTGCAAAAGTCCATTTATTTCAGTAATGCTAATTAAAAGGAATTTCATTAATGCAGCTTAAAATTAGAATTTTGTGAAAAGGTTCAATATTCTAAGCTCAAAGTGTCACACTCTAGTCAGCTAATTATTCCATATCCCCTGTGAAAAGGGTTCCTCAAAATTGTGACTTTGGGGTTTAATAAGCTGTAAGCCTTAATCATCCAAATTATAAAAAATAAAGGCTTGGAATTTCTCTCTTTGCATGTAATGAGTCTATCTCATATATTAGTTTCACCAACTTTACACAATATTCAAATTTTTCGAGTTTCACATATATATATATATATATATATATATATAAATTTTCCCATTATTTTTCTTTTTTATAATGTTTACAGTGCAAGATAAATAAGTTTTATGGAAAAGTTGTTTCAGGCATGGTGACACAAAATATTTGTAGGTGTTTTTTTTATATATTTATATAATGCAATGTATTTTTGCCTATATACTGTTGTCTATAAGGCTCCGTTACTGTTTATTACATCTAAGAAGTTAAGCTGCTAGGATTGGAGCTACAGTCGTTCTGTTTCTGGTTATTTTAGTGGAAGCCTGGCTGTGAGTCATCATTTGGATCCTGCATGCTTTGATATAGATTTTTATATTTAAAGATTTTGCCTGGGTGTCCCTATAGCAAATGATAATAAATATTAATTTTACTTAATTTAAATAATTGTATAACTAGTTTAAAATGTTAAAAAAGGCAAGATAGTCATTGTTCAAGGTTTGTTCTGGTTAAACCTTAATCTGACAACAGTGAGCAATTTTTTTTATTTTGCTTTATGGTGTTATTTAGAGATGAGCAAAGTTGTATAAAATTCGATTCGGCTGCTTCGCCAAATTTTAGAAAAAAATTCACTTTATGACAAACTACGCAAAGCGCACATATTAAACAAATTGTCAGAAAGAAATTTGGCTTTGAGATTAATCTAATTCATCCTGAAATTCAGATCATCATTCCTAGTATTATTATCCTTTTAAGGGTCTTAAATCCTTATTGACATATTGAACTGGCAAAAGTATTGTGTGTTTTAGGCTTTATTGTAGGGTGCTAAAATTACAAATCTTGTATAGTACTCTGTTATAACATTGGTAAAAAAAATCTTAGAATTTGGATTAAATTAATTAAAAAAGCCGAAGGAAGTTAAAAGTCGTAAAAACGGTTTCTTAAGATATAAAAACAACTTAATATGGATATGTCACTAATATAATGGATCATGCCCATCAGATATAGCTGTTACATCACTTTTTCCAAATACAACAATTTATCAAACCTGCTTAAAGTTACTAGCCTATTATTGTGCTTTGTGGCAGATTAGTTTTGATTATAATAATACAATAATTATGAAAACAATGAAATTAAACTTTACACTGAAAAGTAATTTATGTTTATATAAAGGACATTCCACACTCTGAACATAAGAATCCTTTCATACAGTAATCTCTAAATCTTTCCACTGATAAGCAATGCCTCCTAGTGTTTTTTAAAATTCTTGGGACTAACAAATCACGTGCAACACATTTTTTTTACTTTTACGGTAAATGAGCCTACTTGTCAGATATGGTGTTGAACCCTATTTTGATTCTTATCTAGTTTGAATCTCTAAATCTTTCCACTGATAAGCAATGCCTCCTAGTGTTTTTTAAAATTATTGGGACTAACGAATCGCGTGCAACACATTTATTTTACTTTTACGGTAAATGAGCCTACTTGTCAGATATGGTGTTTAACCCTATTTTGATTCTTATCTAGTTTGAACTTCTTAACTGTTGCTCTACATAGCACTTTCCCAAGTCCAGAGAAAAATCACTGTTACCCAGGACTAAACTGTATACCTTAAGTAACAGCTCACATAAGCCTGGTGAGGAAGGCTCAAATGAACATATTTCTTACAAATAAAGGTGGAAAGAATTAAGCAGAACCTATGGATCATGCTCTGCGTTATGTGAATACTACAAAATACTGAAAGAGTTATGTACTGTACAATGGAAATGAAAAAGTATTTATGAATGATAAAAGAAAATGGAAACTATGTCTGAAACATCTTTTCTATATAAGCAGTGGCATTCCCCTGTGTCTTGTTCTGAGGTTTCTAGATATACTGTCATTATAACCATAAATATTGGTGTCAGTAATTTAAATGTTTAATAATTTCCCAAAATAACTATAGATCAACTAGTCTGAAAAGAATAGCAAATAAATATACTACTATTTTTATTCCAAACAATACAAGGAAAGCAACATTTCTATTGATATAGAACCTCTATATTGAAGTTGGTACATCATTAAATAATTTATTTACATAATGCATGTTATAATAAAAATCAAATCAAGATAAGAATGCAAAAAAAGAGACATGAATATATTGACTTATTCCAGAATATGTTTTATAACATAGTATAAGAATTAAAAGGTTCTAAAATTGTTAAATACTGTATATCATTTAATAAAGGTACATTTTAAAATTTAAAATAATAAAAAAGTAAAAATATGACTACTTAAGACAGAAAAACTAATTTGAAATGCAGCCTAGAAATTGAGCACTAGATGGCACTCCACACCAACTAATAGCAGAATAGTAACAGGAAATGCATTTCTCATATGCATAAATCATTGATCTTGGGATACCAGCCATAGTAGATTATTTTTTTCCATTTTCCTCTTTCTTCCCTCAGTGAATGTGCCTTTATTCTTGGACAGATTTTGACCTTTACCTTTTCTAAATTTAAGAAATGCTCTATCAGAGACAGGATTATCAAGCACGAAAAAGATTGGTTTGTTTCTTTTTGCTACAAATATCCTGGGATATGGTCCTGAGTCAGCTGCATTATATTATTCCGGAGGAATCCAAGCATGGCACCTTTGTAGGAAGAATTGCTCAGGATCTTGGACTGGATTTAGGTGAGATTAATTCCAGAATGTTACATATTATCTCTAGAGATGAGAAGGAATATTTCCAGGTTAATCTGCAGAATGGAATCTTATTTGTTAAAGAGACAATAGACAGAGAGTCATTATGTCCAAATACTCACTTCTGCATTATTCCTCTGCAGGTTATTGTAGATAAGCCTGTGCAGATGTATCGTGTAGATGTAGAAATAGAAGATATAAATGACAATAGTCCAGTATTCTCCTCAAGAGTCACTAATCTGGTCATATCAGAAATGAAACCTTCAGGATCTCGGTTCCCATTGAAGGTAGCTGGTGATCCAGATCTTGGAACAAATTCTGTAACAAACTATGAGCTCAGTGCAAATGATTATTTTGCATTAGATTTCCAAAAATATATAAATCAAATCAAGTCATTAGAGCTTGTGCTTAAAAAAAATTTAGACAGAGAAAAGCAGTCTATTCACAATCTGACACTTACAGCTTATGATGGAGGCAAACCAAGACTGAGTGGAACCACATATATTCTTGTTAATGTGGAAGATTTTAATGATAATGCTCCCATGTTTGGTCAGCCATTTTACCAGTGCAGTGTTAATGAAAATGCTGTAGAAGGAACGTTAGTGTTCAAGCTAAATGCCACTGATCTGGATGAAGGAAGAAATGGAGAGATACTATATAAATTTAGCAACATGGTGTCAGGGGAGGCAAAAGAAACATTTATCTTAGACAAATACACAGGAGAAATAAGAGTAAAAGGGAAATTGGATTTTGAAATGGTTAACATGTATGAAATTCAGGTTGAAGCTATTGATAATGGAGATTTACAGCTAGTTGGACATTGTAAAGTTCTAGTGACTCTTGTGGATGTCAATGACAACCCTCCTGAAATGACAGTGACATCATTATCCGTTCCTGTTCCTGAAAATTCTCCTCAGGGGACAACAGTTGCCATCATCAGTGTTCATGATAAAGATTCAGGTTCAAATGGAAAAGTAAACTGCTATATTTCGGATTCTTCACCATTTAAAATAAATCCAGCTTTCATGAGTGATTTTTCTTTGACTGTGAATGAACTTTTGGACCGAGAAGTGAAAAATCAATATGAAGTTATAATTTCTGCAAGAGATGAAGGTTCTCCTTCCCTGTCTATCTCAAAAGCTCTGAAGATTGATATAAGTGATGTCAATGACAATGCTCCAAGATTTATCCAGTCAGTAGACACAATATTTATTAAGGAGAACAACCCACCAGGGTCCCATATATATACAGCATCAGCTTATGACCCAGATATTGGACAGAATTCTTTTATTACTTATTCAATTAGTGAGCGCATAATTGATGGGATCCCTATTTCCTCCTACATTTCCATTAATCCGGAAAATGGGAAGGTTTTTGCTTTAGTATCATTTGACCATGAGCAGATTGCATATTTCCAATGTCACATAAAAGCCACTGATGCTGGCCTAAAAGCTCTTAGTTCTAACCTTACTCTAAACATATTCATTGAGGATATTAATGATAATGCTCCTACATTTACCCCACTTCATTCTGAAATAACAGTTAAAACTACTAGGTCAGCAGAACCTGGACACCTGATAACTAAAGTGAAGGCCGTAGATCTGGATTCTGGATACAATGCTTGGACATTTTATAAAATAAAGGACCTGGGAGGATCTGGAAAGTCTCCTTTTACCATAGCACATCAAACTGGAGAAATTACTTTAAAACGGTCATTGACAGATTCAGATAATGATGAGTATAGATTGCATGTAATAGCTCAGGATCACGGAGAACCATTTATGACAACAGAGACTCAAATTGTCATATCTGTGGTGGAGTCTGGAGAAGAATTAAAGTTTGATAATCAAGAGACCAAGGTGACTTTTGAAGCATTTTCTGATGAAAATATTTACTTGGTTGTTGCAATCTGCATTATATCAACTATATTTCTCATTACTTTAATTGTGTTCAGTGTGTTAAGATGGCAAAAGTACAGAGATGAGGTGAATGAGCTGAAAGAAAATTACAAGATCTGCTCTAACACTGGAGGGAGCTGGATGTATTCTCAGCACACTCAATATCAAATAAGCTCCAATTCATCCCGACCTAAAAGTGACTTAATTGTCTTTACTCCGAATAACTTTCAAACACCAGGGAATGAAGAGCAAGTCAATCCACTAGGGGTAATGTTAAGCTCCTCTTATAAGGTAAGAAGAATCAAATACAATTGTTTATATCTTGTTTTATGTATATCATATTGCTTTTTATATAACAATATGTTAAAAATAGGGATGAGCGAACTCGAACTGTATAGTTCGGGTTCGTACCGAATTTTGGGGTGTCCGTGACACGGACCCGAACCCGGACATTTTCGTAAAAGTCCGGGTTCGGGTTCGGTGTTCGTCGCTTTCTTCGCGCTTTTGTGACGCTTTCTTGGCGCTTTTTGAAAGGCTGCTAAGCAGCCAATCAACAAGCGTCATACTACTTGCCCCAAGAGGCCATCACAGCCATGCCTACTATTGGCATGGCTGTGATTGGCCAGAGCACCATGTGACCCAGCCTCTATTTAAGCTGGAGTCACATAGCGCCGCCCGTCACTCTGCTCTGATTAGCGTAGGGAGAGGTTGCGGCTGCGACAGTAGGGCGAGATTAGGCAGATTAACTCCTCCAAAGGACTTGATTAACTGATCGATCTGCAGCTGTGGATCATTGAGCTGCTGATCCTCAATTGCTCACTGTTTTTAGGCTGCCCAGACCGTTTGTCAGTCACATTTTTCTGGGGTGATCGGCGGCCATTTTGTGTCTTGTGGTGCGCCAGCACAAGCTGCGACCAAGTGCATTTAACCCTCAATGGTGTGGTTGTTTTTTGGCTAAAGCCTACATCAGGGTGAAGCTGTCACACCAAGTGCATTTAACCCTCAGTAGTGTGGTTGGTCAAGCTATCACACCAAGTGCATTTAACCAGCAATAGTCTGTTCATTTTTTGGCCATATACTAAATCAGGGGCAAGCTGCGCCCGTCACCAAGTGCATTTAACCCTCAGTAGTGTGGTTGGTCAAGCTGTGACACCAAGTGCATTTAACCAGCAATAGTCTGTTCATTTTTTGGCCATATACTACATCAGGGGCAAGCTGCGCCCATCACCAAGTGCATTTAACCAGCAATAGTGTGGTTATTTTTTGGCCATATCCCAGTCTAATTCTGTCACTAAATCCATACCGGTCACCCAGCGCCTAAATACTAGGCCTCAAATTTATATCCCGCTAAATCTCTCGTTACCGCTGTCCTGTTGTGGCTGGGAAAGTTATTTAGTGTCCGTCAAAGCACATTTTTTGTTCTGGGTTGAAATACAATTCCCAATTTAGCAATTTAAAAATTTAGTGGTTTCTGCTGTATCAGAGCTATTTGAAATCTATCCCTAAAAGGGTATATAATATTCAAGGTGCACATAGGGTCATTCAGAATAACTTCACACACCCGCTACTGTGCATTTCCAAGTCTAATTCTGTCACTAAACCCATACCTGTCACCCAGCGCCTAAATACTAGGCCTCAAATTTATATCCAGCTAAATCTGTCCTTAGTGCTGTAGCTGGGCGAGTTATTTAGTGTCCGTTCAAGCACATTTCTTGTTCTGGGTTGAAATACAATTCCCAATTTAGCAATTTCATAATTTAGTGGTTTCTGCTATATCAGAGCTATTTGAAATCTATCCCTAAAAGGGTATATAATATTCAAGGTGCACATTGGGTCATTCAGAATAACTTCACACACACCCGCTACTGTGTATTTCCAAGTCTAATTCTGTCACTAAACCCATACCTGTCACCCAGCGCCTAAATACTAGGCCTCAAATTTATATCCTGCTAAATCTCTCGTTAGTGCTGTAGCTGGGCGAGTTATTTAGTGTCCGTTCAAGCACATTTCTTGTTCTGGGTTGAAATACAATTCCCAATTTAGCAATTTCATAATTTAGTGGTTTCTGCTATATCAGAGCTATTTGAAATCTATCCCTAAAAGGGTAGATCATATTGAAGGTGCACATAGGGACATTCAGAATAACTTCACACACCCGCTACTGTGCATTTCCAAGTCTAATTCTGTCACTAAACCCATACCTGTCACCCAGCGCCTAAATACTAGGCCTCAAATTTATATCCAGCTAAATCTGTCCTTAGTGCTGTAGCTGGGCGAGTTATTTAGTGTCCGTTCAAGCACATTTCTTGTTCTGGGTTGAAATACAATTCCCAATTTAGCAATTTCATAATTTAGTGGTTTCTGCTATATCAGAGCTATTTGAAATCTATCCCTAAAAGGGTATATAATATTCAAGGTGCACATTGGGTCATTCAGAATAACTTCACACACACCCGCTACTGTGTATTTCCAAGTCTAATTCTGTCACTAAACCCATACCTGTCACCCAGCGCCTAAATACTAGGCCTCAAATTTATATCCTGCTAAATCTCTCGTTAACGCTGTCCTGTTGTGGCTGGGAAAGTTATTTAGTGTCCGTTCAAAGCACATTTCTTGTTCTGGGTTGAAATACAATTCCCAATTTAGCAATTTCATAATTTAGTGGTTTCTGCTATATCAGAGCTATTTGAAATCTATCCCTAAAAGGGTATATAATATTCAAGGTGCACATTGGGTCATTCAGAATAACTTCACACACACCCGCTACTGTGTATTTCTAAGTCTAATTCTGTCACTAAACCCATACCTGTCACCCAGCGCCTAAATAATAGGCCTCAAATTTATATCCTGCTAAATCTCTCGTTAGTGCTGTAGCTGGGCGAGTTATTTAGTGTCCGTTCAAGCACATTTCTTGTTCTGGGTTGAAATACAATTCCCAATTTAGCAATTTCATAATTTAGTGGTTTCTGCTATATCAGAGCTATTTGAAATCTATCCCTAAAAGGGTATATAATATTCAAGGTGCACATTGGGTCATTCAGAATAACTTCACACACACACGCTTCTGTGCATTTCCAAGTCTAATTCTGTCACTAAATCCATACCGGTCACCCAGCGCCTAAATACTAGGCCTCAAATTTATATCCCGCTGAATTTGAATACAATACATTGGGCCAAATAATATATTTGTTGTTGTGGTGAACCATAACAATGAGAAAAACATCTAGTAAGGGACGCGGACGTGGACATGGTCGTGGTGGTGTTAGTGGACCCTCTGGTGCTGGGAGAGGACGTGGCCGTTCTGCCACATCCACACGTCCTAGTGTACCAACTACCTCAGGTCCCAGTAGCCGCCAGAATTTACAGCGATATATGGTGGGGCCCAATGCCGTTCTAAGGATGGTAAGGCCTGAGCAGGTACAGGCATTAGTCAATTGGGTGGCCGACAGTGGATCCAGCACGTTCACATTATCTCCCACCCAGTCTTCTGCAGAAAGCGCACAGATGGCGCCTGAAAACCAACCCCATCAGTCTGTCACATCACCCCCATGCATACCAGGGAAACTGTCTCAGCCTCAAGTTATGCAGCAGTCTCTTATGCTGTTTGAAGACTCCGCTGGCAGGGTTTCCCAAGGGCATCCACCTAGCCCTTCCCCAGCGGTGAAAGACATAGAATGCACTGACGCACAACCACTTATGTTTCCTGATGATGAGGACATGGGAATACCACCTCAGCATGTCTCTGATGATGACGAAACACAGGTGCCAACTGCTGCGTCTTTCTGCAGTGTGCAGACTGAACAGGAGGTCAGGGATCAAGACTGGGTGGAAGACGATGCAGGGGACGATGAGGTCCTAGACCCCACATGGAATGAAGGTCGTGCCACTGACTTTCACAGTTCGGAGGAAGAGGCAGTGGTGAGACCGAGCCAACAGCGTAGCAAAAGAGGGAGCAGTGGGCAAAAGCAGAACACCCGCCGCCAAGAGACTCCGCCTGCTACTGACCGCCGCCATCTGGGACCGAGCACCCCAAAGGCAGCTTCAAGGAGTTCCCTGGCATGGCACTTCTTCAAACAATGTGCTGACGACAAGACCCGAGTGGTTTGCACGCTGTGCCATCAGAGCCTGAAGCGAGGCATTAACGTTCTGAACCTGAGCACAACCTGCATGACCAGGCACCTGCATGCAAAGCATGAACTGCAGTGGAGTAAACACCTTAAAACCAAGGAAGTCACTCAGGCTCCCCCTGCTACCTCTTCTGCTGCTGCCGCCTCGGCCTATTCTGCTGCTGCCGCCTCGGCCTCTTCCTCCGCCTCTGGAGGAACGTTGGCACCTGCCGCCCAGCAAACAGGGGATGTACCACCAACACCACCACCACCACCTCCGTCACCAAGCGTCTCAACCATGTCACACGCCAGCGTTCAGCTCTCCATCTCACAAACATTTGATAGAAAGCGTAAATTCCCACCTAGCCACCCTCGATCCCTGGCCCTGAATGCCAGCATTTCTAAACTACTGGCCTATGAAATGCTGTCATTTAGGCTGGTGGACACAGACAGCTTCAAACAGCTCATGTCGCTTGCTGTCCCACAGTATGTTGTTCCCAGCCGGCACTACTTCTCCAAGAGAGCCGTGCCTTCCCTGCACAACCAAGTATCCGATAAAATCAAGTGTGCACTGCGCAACGCCATCTGTAGCAAGGTCCACCTAACCACAGATACGTGGACCAGTAAGCACGGCCAGGGACGCTATATCTCCCTAACTGCACACTGGGTAAATGTAGTGGCAGCTGGGCCCCAGGCGGAGAGCTGTTTGGCGCACGTCCTTCCGCCGCCAAGGATCGCAGGGCAACATTCTTTGCCTCCTGTTGCCACCTCCTCCTTCTCGGCTTCCTCCTCCTCTTCTTCCACCTGCTCATCCAGTCAGCCACACACCTTCACCACCAACTTCAGCACAGCCCGGGGTAAACGTCAGCAGGCCATTCTGAAACTCATATGTTTGGGGGACAGGCCCCACACCGCACAGGAGTTGTGGCGGGGTATTGAACAACAGACCGACGAGTGGTTGCTGCCGGTGAGCCTCAAGCCCGGCCTGGTGGTGTGTGATAATGGGCGAAATCTCGTTGCAGCTCTGGGACTAGCCAATTTGACGCACATCCCTTGCTTGGCGCATGTGCTGAATTTGGTGGTGCAGAAGTTCATTCACAACTACCCCGACATGTCAGAGCTGCTGCATAAAGTGCGGGCCGTCTGTTCGCGCTTCCGGCGTTCACATCCTGCTGCTGCTCGCCTGTCTGCGCTACAGCGTAACTTCGGCCTTCCCGCTCACCGCCTCATATGCGACGTGCCCACCAGGTGGAACTCCACCTTGCACATGCTGGACAGACTGTGCGAGCAGCAGCAGGCCATAGTGGAGTTTCAGCTGCAGCACGCACGGGTCAGTCGCACTACAGAACAGCACCACTTCACCACCAATGACTGGGCCTCCATGCGAGACCTGTGTGCCCTGTTGCGCTGTTTCGAGTACTCCACCAACATGGCCAGTGGCGATGACGCCGTTATCAGCGTTACAATACCACTTCTATGTCTCCTTGAGAAAACACTTAGGGCGATGATGGAAGAGGAGGTGGCCCAGGAGGAGGAGGAGGAGGAGGAGGAAGAGGGGTCATTTTTAGCACTTTCAGGCCAGTCTCTTCGAAGTGACTCAGAGGGAGGTTTTTGGCAACAGCAGAGGCCAGGTACAAATGTGGCCAGCCAGGGCCCACTACTGGAGGACGAGGAGGACGAGGATGAGGAGGAGGTGGAGTAGGATGAGGATGAAGCATGGTCACAGCGGGGTGGCACCCAACGCAGCTCGGGTCCATCACTGGTGCGTGGCTGGGGGGAAAGGCAGGACGATGACGATACGCCTCCCACAGAGGACAGCTTGTCCTTACCCCTGGGCAGCCTGGCACACATGAGCGACTACATGCTGCAGTGCCTGCGCAACGACAGCAGAGTTGCCCACATTTTAACCTGTGCGGACTACTGGGTTGCCACCCTGCTGGATCCACGCTACAAAGACAATGTGCCCACCTTACTTCCTGCACTGGAGCGTGATAGGAAGATGCGCGAGTACAAGCGCACGTTGGTAGACGCGCTACTGAGAGCATTCCCAAATGTCACAGGGGAACAAGTGGAAGCCCAAGGCCAAGGCAGAGGAGGAGCAAGAGGTCGCCAAGGCAGCTGTGTCACGGCCAGCTCCTCTGAGGGCAGGGTTAGCATGGCAGAGATGTGGAAAACTTTTGTCAACACGCCACAGCTAACTGCACCACCACCTGATACGCAACGTGTTAGCAGGAGGCAACATTTCACTAACATGGTGGAACAGTACGTGTGCACACCCCTCCACGTACTGACTGATGGTTCGGCCCCATTCAACTTCTGGGTCTCTAAATTGTCCACGTGGCCAGAGCTAGCCTTTTATGCCTTGGAGGTGCTGGCCTGCCCGGCAGCCAGCGTTTTGTCTGAACGTGTATTCAGCACGGCAGGGGGCGTCATTACAGACAAACGCAGCCGCCTGTCTACAGCCAATGTGGACAAGCTGACGTTCATAAAAATGAACCAGGCATGGATCCCACAGGACCTGTCCGTCCCTTGTCCAGATTAGACATTAACTACCTCCCCATAACCATATATTATTGGACTCCAGGGCACTTCCTCATTCAATCCTATTTTTATTTTCATTTTACCATTATATTGCGAGGCTACCCAAAGTTGAATGAACCTCTCCTCTGCCTGTGTGCTAGGCCTAAATATATGCCAATGGACTGTTGCAGTGGTGGGTGACGTGAAGCCTCATTCTCTGCTATGACATGCAGACTGATTCTCTGCTGACATGAAGCCAGATTGTCTGTTACGGGACCTCTCTCCTCTGCCTGTGTGTGTGCTGGGCCTAAATATATGCCAATGGACTGTTGCAGTGGTGGCTGACGTGAAGCCTCATTCTCTGCTATGACATGCAGACTGATTCTCTGCTGACATGAAGCCAGATTCTCTGTTACGGGACCTCTCTCCTCTGCCTGTGTGTGTGCTGGGCCTAAATATATGCCAATGGACTGTTGCAGTGGTGGCTGACGTGAAGCCTCATTCTCTGCTATGACATGCAGACTGATTCTCTGCTGACATGAAGCCAGATTGTCTGTTACGGGACCTCTCTCCTCTGCCTGGGTGCTGGGCCTAAATTTATGACAATGGACTGTTGCAGTGGTGGCTGACGTGAAGCCTCATTCTCTGCTATGACATGCAGACTGATTCTCTGCTGACATGAAGCCAGATCCTCTGTTACGGGACCTCTCTCCTCTGCCTGTGTGTGTGCTGGGCCTAAATATATGCCAATGGACTGTTGCAGTGGTGGCTGACGTGAAGCCTCATTCTCTGCTATGACATGCAGACTGATTCTCTGCTGACATGAAGCCAGATTCTCTGTTACGGGACCTCTCTCCTCTGCCTGTGTGTGTGCTGGGCCTAAATATATGCCAATGGACTGTTGCAGTGGTGGCTGACGTGAAGCCTCATTCTCTGCTATGACATGCAGACTAATTCTCTGCTGACATGAAGACAGATTCTCTGTTACGGGACCTCCCTCCTCTGCCTGGGTGCTGGGCCTAAATATATGCCAATGGACTGTTGCAGTGGTGGCTGACGTGAAGCCTCATTCTCTGCTATGACATGCAGACTAATTCTCTGCTGACATGAAGACAGATTCTCTGTTACGGGACCTCTCTCCTCTGCCTGGGTGCCGGGGCCTAAATATCTGAGAATGGACTGTTCCAGTGGTGGTTTCAAAGGAAAGGACCGGCACTTCGCTGATGTAGATCACAATGTAGATTTATTCAGTCACATATTCAAAATGGCATAGTGACGCGTTTCAGCACAGATGTGCTTTCATCAGACTGCATAAAACATCTTACACTCCAGCTATTTATACATAAATGAAACACAAAGGAACTGACATCATCAAAGAAGCTCCGCCTCCCTCATTAAATAAAATTCGCATATCAAATAATCGCAATGAAAAATTCGCATTGAAAAATTCGCAATTGAAAATTCGCAACTGAAAATTCGCAATTGAAAATTGAAAATTCGCAATTGAAAATTCGCAACTAAAAATTCGCAACTGAAAATTCGCAATTGAAAATTCGCAAAAAACATATCCACTCTATACTGGCGAAGATTTTCAGTCACATAGTCCATTCTTGCAGTGATTAATCACGCTGAAGAAAAAAAGAAATATATTTATCAGATTGCATAAGGCCGAATGCCTTATAGGAAGCAGGACACATTGTACTCACGATTGAGGCCCCTGGGCTCCATTGTCTGAAGACGATGGATCCAGTAAGCCTCCCTTTTCAATAACAATTTATTTCTGTCACCCCCTCGACGGGGTAATGATACACCTTCAATAATCTGATACCTCAACTGCGAGATGTTGTGTTTTTTATCATAAAAATGAAGGGGTATTGGGAGTAATAAATTCTGTTTACGGATAGTAGATTTGTGTTTACTTAGTCTGTCCTTCATTCTCATTGAGGTTTCCCCCACATATAGTAATCCACATGGACATTTAAGAATGTAAACCACAAATCTACTATCACAAGTGAACGTGCCCCTTATTGGAATATTTTCACCTGAGTGAGGGTGGGAGAAACATGAACCCTTTATAACGCTGGAACAATTGACACAGTTTAAACAAGGAAAAGTGCCCCGTCTAGGTGTAGATAAAGTACTCTGTCCTCTTTCTATTTTATTACTTCCCACATCCGCCCGGACTATTTTATCCCTAATATTTTCTGCCCGTTTATAGCATATCATGGGTGGCCTCTGGAACTCTCCTATCCGTGGATAGGACTTAGATAATATGTGCCAATGTTGATTAACAATAGTCCTAAGGCGCTGGGACCAGGGATGGTATTTAATCACTAAGGGGATCCTTGTTTCTTTCTTAGTTCTATCTGGTGGTGTAATCTCAGCTTTATTACGCTGTATTTTCAATAGATCAGGGGGGTAGCCTCGCTCTCTAAATTTATTGGTCATATCGTCTAATCTTGTTTGACACATATCCCTATCACTAACGATCCGTCTAACCCTCTGGTATTGCCGCCCTGCTTCTTACTAGAATTGTTCCAGTGGTGGGTGACGGGAAGCCAGATTCTCTGCTATGGAACCTCTCTCCAATTGATTTTGGTTAATTTTTATTTATTTAATTTTTATTTTAATTCATTTCCCTATCCACATTTGTTTGCAGGGGATTTACCTACATGTTGCTGCCTTTTGCAGCCCTCTAGCTCTTTCCTGGGCTGTTTTACAGCCTTTTTAGTGCCGAAAAGTTCGGGTCCCCATTGACTTCAATGGGGTTCGGGTTCGGGACGAAGTTCGGATCGGGTTCGGATCCCGAACCCGAACATTTCCGGGATGTTCGGCCGAACTTCTCGAACCCGAACATCCAGGTGTTCGCTCAACTCTAGTTAAAAAGCAAAAAAATAAACAACATACAAATACTATGAAGTTTAAAAAATCTAAACATCATGGGCATCGCCATGTCCAAAAATGCCTGTATGATTAAACATATGCAGTGTTATTGCTTCTGTTTATAAGTTGTTACACTGTGGCAGACACGTTTTTTGACATATACAAAATAAGTTTTTCAAAGTTAAGGTACTGTCAAAGCTCCTGAATTTAAGGCAGCAAAAGTCTCTTGTAATTTGTGCTATTGCTGTTAAAATATCAAAAATTGTTACAGAAACCGTGATAATACCCCTGAATAGGGATGGGAAGAAAGGCTAAAACAAATTAGTTAAATAGATAAAGATGTAATTACAAAAAACAAAATGGCTGCACTCCATTATATATACAAACAATAGAGCTAAGAAATGGGGGTCATTCTAGATAAAAGTGGTACAAGACTATAAATGAGTATATATGAATAATGGAAGCTCTTAGCGCAATAAATATGTCTATATTTCAGATTAATAAATTACCCCCTATATGACTATTACTGTATGATGCCTTTGTAACACAACATGTTATGGAGGAACTGTATTTTACTCTGAAAGCAATACATCTGATTTAGCACTTTGCTTTATATCTATTTTATTGGGTCACTCCCACTTATAAAAATGGATTTGTATGCAGTTCTTATGACATATGTCGATATTGTCTTTCTTGATTGGCTGATGATGACTGCAAGGAATTATGGACAAGCCCTTTGGCCATGGAACTACCAAGGGTCTTGTGATCCTCCATCCTCATCTTTTCTGTCCTGCTATGCTGTCTTCTGGTATATATTCAGACACCATTTTCAGCAATTTGTTTTACAGTATCTTAATATTTGCTGAGCCCCAGCTCTTTCTGTGACACACATGGTTATGAGAGAATGGAGAATAGGTTGAAAGTTTGTCTGAGATGGTGTCAAATGGGTATCTGGAATTGTGGACTAAACTTGTTTCTCTAAATGAAGGCAGTGACCCCTTATCTTTTGAAAGTAATTGACATGGAATCGATTTTCACCATGTTTTTTCTATGGACTATTAGTACATTTATATAAAATAATCATTCATTACTCTTCTCAGGACTAAATGCACTTATTTATTTTAATCTTTTATCATAACTACGGCAATCCATACATCTTATCAGTTTATTTGCACTATTTTGTACCTTTTCCAACTCCAGGGCATCTTTTCTTTCAACTGGTACTCAGAAGTGAACAGAATATTTTAGAATACACCCCTAAATAACAGTGTATATACAATGGGTTACAGCATTTAGCAGATCATAAGCAGATCAGGCTTACTTGTGATTGGAGCCCTAGGATTTTGTACTATGGATGAAGAAGGTGCCCATGGACTCTAGAATCTTGCAGATTAGCTGTTACCATGTAGCAGCATATACAATAGAAAACAGATTCGGAATGCATACATTCTCGAGTATGGCTCCTAATAAAAAATCTATGCAAACCAAATAAACGTCAAAGGGGAGAAAGGGAAATAAAACATACATTTTACTGGTAATAATAAAATTGATGCACTGCACCAGGTAATGACATTCACAAACATAAAACAGGATACAAAACATATCCAGACAAGCATCCCCGTAGAATGTGATGCAATGGGACCACTAAACCAATGAATACTCACTAGTGGGGAACTAGTCAGAATGCAATACATAAATTGGAAAGTTCTTACCAATCTTGGAGTGCCTTAAGTTTTACAAAAAAATTAAAGTTTCAAGTAAAAAAAAGTGTCCTTTTCACAAAATAAAGTAAAGAAATTTATATAAAAAAAAATTAAGGAAAGTAGACATATTAGGTATCTCCCCGTCTGTATCTACCGGCTCTATAAAAATATCACATGACCTAAGCCCTCAGATGAACATCGTCCAAAAAATGTAATAAAAACTGCTCAAAAAAATTTGGGGGTCACCTTACATCACTAAAAGTGCAACACCAAGCGATCAAAAAAGCATATGCCCCCCAAAATAGTACCAATCTAACCATCACCTCATTAAACAAAAAATGAGCCCCTAGCTAGGACAATCACCCAGAATATGGAGACACTAAAGCATATTTTTTTTGGTTGCTGTTATTGTGTAAAACTTAAGTAATTAAAAAAAGCATACATAGTTGGTATCGCTGCGTGAGTAACAACCTGCTCTATAAAAATACCACATAACCTAACCTCTTAGGTGAATACCATAAAAAACGGTGTAAAAAAAGCAATTTTTTGTTACCTTACATCACAAAAAAGTGTAATAGCAAGCGATCAAAAAGTCATATGCACCCCACAATAGTGAGAATCAAACTGTCATCTCATACTGCAAAATGATACCCTGCCTAAAAATAAATATCACCCAAAACATAAAATAACTATGGCTCTCAGAAAATGGAGACACTAAAACATAATATTTTTTGTTTCAAAAATGATATTATTGTGTAAAACGTAAATAATTTAAAAAAAGTTGACATATTAGGTATTGCCACATCCATAACGACTGGCTCTATAAAAATATCACATGACCCAACCCCTTAGGTGAACTCCGTAAATTTTTTCTCTCACCTTACATCACTAAAAGTGCAACACCAGGCGATCAAAAAGGTGTATGCCCCCAAAATAGTACCAATCTAACCGTCACCTCATGCCACATAAAATGAGCCTCAACCCAAGACAATTGCCCAAAAACAAAAAAATAACTATGGCTCTCAGAATATGGTGACACTAGAATATATATATATTTGTTTTTAAAAAAAACTATATTATTATGTAAAACTTAAATAAAGAAAAGTAGACATATTAGGTATCTCTGCTTCCATGAGAACCTGTTGTAAAAAGTATCACATGAACTAACACCAAAAAAATAAAATTAAATAAAAAGTGTGTCAAAAAAGCCATTTTTTGTCACCTTGCATCACAAAAAGTGTAATACCAAGCGATCAAAAAGTCATATGCATCTTAAAATAGTACAATCAAACCATCATATCATACCGAAGACAATGAGCCCCTACATAACACAGTCACAAAATAAATACGGCTTTTAGAATGTGGAGACAGTAAAACTGAAACAAAGAACCCCAAAAAGTTGTCATATTTGGTATTATCGTGTCTGTATCAACCTGCTCTATAGAAATAGCACATGATTTAACCTGTCAGATGAATGTTGCAAATAACAAAATATAAAAACAGTGCCAAATGGCTATTTTTTGTTACCTTGCCTCACAAAAAGTGTAATATAGAGCAACCAAAAATCATATGTACCCTAAAATAGTACTAACAAAATTGTCACCATATCCTGTAGGTTCCAAAATGGGGTCATTTTTTGGGAGTTTCTACTCTAGCGGTGCATCCATGGGGCTTCCAATGGGACATGGTGTCAAAAAACTAGTGCAGCAAAATCGGCCTTCCAAAAACCATATGGCTTTTCTTTCATTCTGCACCCTGCTGTGCGGCCATATAGCAGTTTATGACCACATATGGAGTGTTTCTGTAATCTACAAAATCAGGGCAATAAATATTGAGTTTAGTTTGGCTGGTAATCCTTGCTTTGTTAGCGGAAGAAAATAATTAAAATAGAAAATCTGGCCAAAAAATTTAAATTCTGAAATGTCATATCCATTTTCAATTAATTCTTGTAGAACACCTAAAGGGTTAAAAAAGTTTGAAAAATCAGTTTGGAATACCTTGAGTGGTGTAGTTTCTAAAATGGGATCACTTTTTTAGAGTTTCTACTCTCTAGGGGTGCATCAGGGGGGCTTCAAATGGGACATGGTATAAAAAAAACTGTCTAGCAAAATCTGCCTACTAAAAACCATATGGCGGAACGCCATGTGCCCATAAAGCAGTTTAAGACCATATATGGGGTGTTTCTGTAAACTACATAATCAGGGAAATAAATATTGAGTTTTGTGTGGCTGTTAACTCTTGCTTTGTTAGAGGACAAAAATAAATTAAAATGGAAAATCTGCCATAAAAGTGAAATTTTGAAATTTGATCTCCATTTTCCAATAATTCTTGTGGAACACCTAAAGGGTTAACAAAGTTTGTAAAATCAGTATTGAATACCCACAGTAGTGTCGTTTCTAAAATGAGGTCACTTTTTTTAGAGTTTCTACTCTAGAGGTGTATGAGGGGGTCTTCAAATGTGACATTTCAGCTTAAAATTAACCCAGTGAAATCTGTCTTCCAAAAACCATATGGTGTTCCTTTCCTTCTGCGCCCTGCAGTTTACGACCAAATATGGGGTGTTCCTGTAAACTACAGAATCAGGGCAATAAATATTGAGTTTTGTTTGGCTGTTAACCCTGCTTGTTATTTGTTATTGGAAAAAATGGATTCAAATGGAAAATCTGCCAAACTGAAATTCTTACATTTCATCTCCATTTTCCATAAATTTTGGTGGAACACCTAAAAGTTTAAAAAATATTGTAAAATCAATTTTGAATACCTTGAGGGGTGTAGTTTCTAAAATGGTGTAATTTTGTGGTGGTTTCTATTATTGCCTAACAAAGTGACTTCAGACTTGAACTGGTCTTTAAAATGTGGGTTTTGGAAATTTTCTGAAAAATTTCAAGATTTGCTTCTAAAATTCTAAGCCTTCTAACGTTCCCAAAAAATAAAATGGCATTCACAAAATGATACAAACATCAAGTAGACATTTCGGGAATGTAAAATAATATTATTTTGGAGGTATTACTATCTATTATAAAAGTAGAGAAATTGAAATTTGCTAATTTGCAAATTTTTCTAAATTCTTTGGTAAATTTGGTATTTTTTTATAGATAAAAATGAAATACTTTGACTCAATTTTTCCACTGTCATGAAGTACAATATGTGATGAGAAAACAGTTTCAGAATGGGCCTAGATAAGTAAAAGCGTTTTAAAGTTATCACCAAATAAAGAGACACATGTCAGAGTTGCAAAAAATAGCCTGGTCCTTAAGGTGAAAGATGGCTTTGTCCTGAAAGGGTGATGAAGTTCAGTGTTGATAAATGTTAGCCTATAGATCCACCGGAGGATTTAGTTCTAACTAGAGATAAGCAAATTTTTCAAAAATTTGATTCACCGGGTCGCCGAATTTTTGGGGAAAAATTTGGTTCATTCCTAATTTATTTGCGGCAAATTATGTTAAAAACTGCTATTTTGGGGGGCTGCAGAGAGACTTTATAGGGGTGTAGAACATTGTGCCTTGCAGTAACACGCATAGGGAGCCTGCTATGGTAGTGAAATAATATTGTGAGTCAGTATGATATGCAGATGACAGTGGTCTCTCTTAGAATCACTGCATACTTCACTTATTTGGGCAGTCACGGGGCCAAAACTGACCAAATAACTAAAGTATTAACTTAGCCTTACAGGTCGATGTTAGCGACAAGAAGTACAGTTCTTTTACACACTTATCAGCTGATTCCACATAGCTGTCTATAGAACCCGTTCTATTAAATGCTTATACAAGCAGAGCCGCCTAACAGAGTGGAGAGGGTGTCAGCAGTAAGTTTGTATTGACGTCATTGATTAATTTGCCCTTTCTCTGATCCGTCAGAACAATAAACCACAAAAAACTGATCCTGTCTGTGGAGCATACGCATTAACTAGGTCAGAATTTGTTGAATAATCCATGAGTATTACCAATACCAAAAAAACAAGAGTGGATCTAAAACAGAGATGACATGTCGAAAGCCAAAATAGTGCACCAGTCATGAAGTGGGGAGGGTGGGAACCGCATAAGATTTCCACAGAGTGGACCTATTATATAGTGGTGAGGTGGAAACAGCATGAGGAGACCACAAAGTGGCCCAATAACAGAGTCTGGAGTTGGCAGCAGCATCAGGAGGCCACAGAGTTGCATGACAACAAGAGATTGTGCAGGTGGCAGCAGCATGAGGAGGCCACAGAGTAGCATAAGAACGAGAAATTGTGTAGGTGGCAGCAGCATGAGGAGGCCACAGAGTGGCACAATGACGAGAGATTGTGGAGGTGGCAGCAGCATGAGGAGGCAACAGAGTGGCACGACGACAAAGTGTGGAGGTGCGAAGAAACCTGAAAGACGGGGGCTAACCAGAATTAGAGCAAGAGTGCCGGCACACAGTATGAAACATACAATATAAGCTAAAAAAGTGAAAAAGAATACCGAGATATTAAAAAATTAAATGTATTGAAAACATCTGACAAACAGAGACAAATTTAAATCATTGCATGCAATAAATCATGACTGTGCGGACCGAATAAGTACCACATGCCACCCTAACTCTACCACAAGACCATAAGCATAATCCCACATAGGTAAGCAATAAGTAATATTCAGTTAAAGTGCATCCATCAACTTGAATGATGTAAATATAATACTTATCATGGAAGTAGCATGGTGGGAGTATGCGTGGTGGACAGGGAAGAAAGCCCAACGTGTATCGCCAGGCTCTGCTGGCTTACTCAGAGGTGCCAGTATGAAGGTGGCAGCAGCATGAGGAGGCCACTTCGGCTCTGCACGATTTAATAATACACGTTCTAAAGCACAAAAGGCTGGCAAACTGATTGTCTGGGAATTTCCATAAAAGATTGGGATATTATATTGGCAAATTTAAGTTTAGTTTCTTATAATTTAAATAAAATTTTGGTTCCATTTAATATTAAATATTTGATAAATTTAATAAAAAAATAAAGTGTTGCCTAAGACAGGAGACAATTGGCCAGTCTTCTAATTATTCGATGACATGGTTGCGATGGAGAAAGCATAAAAAAAAAACAATATCTCTCCACCTGGAGAAGAATCCTGTAAAGATTGATGCAAGTCCGGTATCGGCTGCTCATTGAGCCAGATAATTCTAGGGGATCTTGCCTGGCATGGACAGGCCTCTAGTAGCTATAGTAGCTATATCACAAGTTCCCAGAGTAGTGTTGATCAAGCACCATTGTGCTCGGGGGCTCGGGCCGAAAACATTGGGATGCTCGGGTACTCTACCGAGCACCCGAGTATAATGGAAGTCAATGGGAGAACCCGAGAATTAAACCAGGCACCCCCTGCTCTGAAGAGGGGAGGGTGTCTGGTTCATAGGAAAAGGTCAGAAATTGATGGAAACACCACCAAAATAATTCAGGAACAGCATGGGGAGGATGTCTGGATGCATCTTGGACTCCCAGGTCACTGCTGGGAAGGATGTTGTACGAGTAGTACGCCAATTTTACAGACTGACAATAATACGCACAAAACCGAAGATAAAATCTATTTTAGAGGACAGATTGCTAAAAACATTCTTTCCTATATATATACTTGTATATAAAGTGCAAGTGCTGCCAGAAAATTACAAGGAAAAGGCACTCCGATACAACCTGTATATATCACATAAATGAGGGCCTCATTCACATTGTGGTACAATTGTTTAGGTAGTGGGACTCCTACACTTATAAAGCCTATGCACTAAGTGAAAGGGCTGCCAAAAATTAAAAGGAACCGGCACTACAACAAACCTTTTTCTACACATAAAGGAGGGCATCATACACAGCCTTGAAAAATTATGATTGAAGGCCTGCTGGTGACCCTCAAAAACATTAGGCGCAAGGGCCTGCTGTTGACCCTCTTAAACATTAGGGGCGAGGGCCTGTTGCTGATCTGACCATTAAAAACATTAGGGGTGAGGGTCTGCTGCTGAGCTCACCATCTAAAACATTAGGGGTGAGGGCATGCTGCTGAGCTAACCATCGTAAACATTATGGTTGAGAGTCTGCTGGTGAGCTGAATCTCTAAAATATTAGGGGCAAGGCCCTGCTGCTGATCCGACCATGGAAAAAATTATGGCCGTGGGTTGGTGCTAATCTGACCATCGAACAAAATATGGTTGAGGGTCTGCTGCTGAGCTGACACTCTAAAACATTAGGGGCGAGTGCCTGCTGCTTAACTGAACATCTAAAAAATTATGGTTGAGGGCCTGCTGCTGAGTTGACCATCACAAAAATTATGGTTGAGGGCCTGCTGCTTAGCCAACCATCAAAAATATTATGGTTGAGGGCCTGCTGCTGAGCTGACCATTGAAAAAATTATGGTTTAGGGCCTGCTGCTGAGCCGACCATCGGAAATATTAAAGTTGAGGGCCTGCAGGTAAGCTGACCCTCTAAAACATTATATGCAAGGGCCTTCAGGTGAGCTGACCCTGTAAAAGTGCGGGCCTGCTGGTGAGCTGACCCAGTGCACAATAACGTAATACCAAAGGAGATTGATGTTGTCTCCCCACAATACTCCCAATATAAGCAGAAAATTAAAAAGACCTCCAAAAATGTGAGGTATGGGAATTTTAAAACATGACTTTTACTGGTGATTATAAAAATATCTCAACACCATAGAGACATACAACAAATATAGAACACTTGTGTGCAAAAAATCCACACTTTGGCTACAACTTACTAAAAATACATCACCAGGCAGGTTTGGATGATAGAATACAACATAGGGGAGGAAAAAATTTAACAATCTCACCGGTCCATATGTGATGGATGGTTATTTCGGATGTGAATCGTTCAAATGCCCCTAGGTTGCCATTAGTGCCAGCTTAGGTGCGTGGTCCATGTGTCGCCAAGCAGAAGATAGGAGTTCTCCAATATGTCACACATGCAAAGCAGGGTAGCTCTTGAACTTCTATGCAGAGGTGGCAGCAGGAACAGCTATCCCTAAATTACCCTGTAAGGGGAAGGGAGCTGAAAGACCCTGCCTACCTATGCAGAGCACCCGCCCCAAAAGGAGTGACCCCGCCCAGATACCTGTCCCTAGGCCCGGGCAGAATCTCTAGTGCACCCTAGAAAGAAGTTCCCGACGTGCCACGTTTCGTTGCAGAAACTCAGCAGGGTATACGCAGTCTAGGTTAAATAAGCTGAGTACATTAATTGCTAAATACACAATTGTCTAGGTTAAGTAAGCTAGTAAACAAATAGCTGAATACACAATTAATAATTACATGAATTGCTAAACTTTGAATATTCTAAATATCAGAAGTGGATAACTCCAGCTGTGAGTCAAGAGAAAAGGATTACCACCAATGTACGAAGATGTCCCATACTAAAGATGCAAGTGGTTGGAAAGAATCCCTAAGGTGCCCTATAGTGATACGGGACTTAAAGCTAATTACAAACTACAGTAGCCTAACTACCAGTGGGCAGGGGCTGCATGACTCCGTGTCCATTCTGACGCTCGTGTCTCGGTAAAGGCGCCGCTTCACGCCCTTATTTGCGAAATCCGTATGACGAGTCAGGTGACTCGATCATGTGATGCTGAGACAGTGGCCACAGGCATGCTGACGTGTTATGTCATGCGCCCCATGGAACGCAGGCAGCGATCACATGATGTGGAAGTAAAGCAGTGGGGACAGCAGCAGCCCGTCCCTGCAGTTGGGTATGCCCGATCGGAGGAATGGACATTCTGGCTAAGGGGCCGAGGCATCGATAACTGATGCCTGTTAGTATACATCAATAATTCAAAGAAAAAGGCATTTTATGCAAGATCCCCCCAAGTGTGATCAACCGCACATAAAGGCAAAGGGAGCCCCAATGGGTAAAAACATATGCACATGACAACATTGCAGAAATAAAAATTTAGAAATATATTCCTGTAGCAAGAATACGACTATTTATATAATGGCATAATATAAATATGATTTAACCATGAGCAACCCAGTGGAGTTGGTGGAATGAATTCACTATGGATCAACCTGTCATGTAAACTCTGCCCCCGATGGTAGGAAATATGTGGATATACCCCCACCATGGGTTGCAGATCTGGATCCATAGTGAGAATTCCCCAGTGTTGGGTCGCTATCTGCCGTATCTGTGGTGACGCCCTATCGGATTTGGTGACCAGGCGAATCAGACCTATGTCCTGATCCTGTGTTGGTTTAGGGGATAGTAAATTCAACCTTTCCTCTTGCAGGGCTGACCGAAAGGCAGATCTAAGAATCTTATCAGGATAGCCCCACTGTTGAAATCTGACTCTCAGGTCCGAGGCCTGACGTATGAACTCCCGTTTAGTGGAACAATTCCTGCGAAGGCGCAGGTACTGTCCCTTGGTAATTCCTCTTCTGAGTGGTACTGGATGGCTACTTTCCCATCTCTGAAGAGAATTGGTAGAACTGGGCTTTCGGGAAACTGTGGTATCAAGTTCCCCTCCCACATTCCTGGTAATCAGAACATCCAAGAATTGTAATGACTGCCTATCAGATTCATAGGTGAAGCATAGATTAATCTGATTATGATTCAACCCCTGAACAAAGGACTCAAAAGCTAGTTTAGGCCCGTTTTCAGATAATAAAAATGTCATCGATGTACCGTGTCCATAGCCCTATTTGGTCACTAAGATGCCCCCTATCCTCCGTGAACACCAAAGACTTCTCTCACCAGCCCAGGAACAAATTAGATTACGATGGGGCACATGGACTCCCCATCGCGGTGCCCTGAGCTGGTGGTACAATTTGTTATTGAAGGAGAAGATGTTGTGAGTTAAGGTAAACTCCAGAATGTGGAGGAAAAAGCGGCAATGGGCACGGTACTGACAACCTCGTGACCTTAGGAAATGCTCCACTGCTGGGAGCCCCAAAGAATGTGGAATACTGGAATACAATGCTTCCACATCAATCAAGCAGAGCCAACTACCCTCATCCACACATACCCCCTCAATACATTTCAACAAGTCAGTCGTGTCCCACGTGTAAGAAGGTAAGGCAGACATAAAAGGGGCCAATATCCGATCAATATAGATACCCAGATTCTGACATAAATTGTCCACACCTGAAACAATCGGTCTGCTCTTAAGAGGCAAGACACCCTTGTGTAGTTTTGGAAGACAATAAAATGTCAACATATGTATCAGTAGAAGGAAGTCATTTTTATCTTGTGTAATAACCTCAGATTGTTTGGCCTCATCCAGAATACCCTTAGGTTCACTCCTAAATTTGTACCTGATATGTATCACCATCCCTCAGGAGGGACTCACACATTGTATGATATTGATCCACATTCATGATGACCATATTGCCGCCCTTATCCGACAGTTTAATCACCACTGACTTGTCATTCTCCAAATCAGCAATAGCGGCCTTCATGGCAGGATCACAATTAGGTACAGAGGGTTGGAGTCGCATCCCCTCAATCTGTTTGGTTACTAGATCTAAAAAAACTTCAATGAATGAGACTTCTGTCTGGGGTGGCATCCTGCTGCTTTTAACTTTCAGGCTAGTGAATGGTCCTGTTGTCACACTACGATATGTTTCTGATTCAAGGGCATACAAAAGACGAACGTCCGGTAAAATCTCTATTGGTATCCGTAGTTCTCGACACTTTTTTCTCTCCTGATGCCGAAAATGTTTGTGCCACCGAAACTTACGAATGAATAGGTTCAAATCCTTCATCAGAAATTGAACCTATCAAAATTCGGTGTGGGCACAAAGGTGAGACCAAGCTCAAGAACCTGGGTTTCAATCTTACTCAATGGACGGGCTGAGAGATTGACAACCTGGGGGCCAGAGATTAGCTCTGTGTGGGTGGAGCCCAACCAGAGGAATGATTTATCTCCTTACTTGTGAGTGTGGCATGGAGTACATTGGCAAAACCATTCGCAAATTTAGGCAAAGAGTAGGAGAACATCTGAATGATATTGCCAATTGAAGGGATACACCAGTAGCCCAGCATGTTATATGCCATTACCAGGGCAGGGCAAAGGTATCATTCAAGGGTATTGACAAGGTCATATTCCCCCGTAGAGGTGGTAACTGGGACCACCTAATTGTCAAAAAAGAGGCCCGATTGATTTACTATGTGAAGACTATGGCCCCGCTTGGTCTGAATGAACAACTTAATTACAGCTGTTTCCTCTAAACGCATTTTTGAATGTATAGTGTACCATTAGTTCCAGTATCTCTATTTCATTGATCTTATACCATTATAGAAATAGTCGTATTCTTGCTACAGGAATATATTTCTGCATTTTTATTGCTGCATTGCTGTCATGTGAATATGTCTTTACCCATTGGGGCTCCCTTTGCCTCAATGTGCGGTTGATCACACTTGGGGGGATCTTGCATAAAATGCCCTTTTCCTTGAATTATTGTTGTATACTAACAGGCATCAGTTATCAATGCCTCGGCCCCTTAACCCGTGTTGTATCCTATGGTCCAAACCTGCCTGGTGACGTATTTTTAGTAAGTTGATGCCAAAGTGTGGCTTTTTGAACACAAGTGTTCTATATTTGTTGTATGTCTCTATGGTGTTGATATATTTTAATAATCACTAGTAAAAGTTATGTTTTAAAATTCACATACCTTTAATTTTATTTATTTTTTCTGATATTGAGCTGACCGTGTAAAAGATTTTAGGTGCTGGCCTGCTGGTGAGCTGACCCTCTAAAAGGTTGTAGGTGAAGGCCTGCAGGTGATCTGACCCTCTAAAACACTATATGTGAGGGCCTTCAGGTAAGCTGACCCTATAAAAGATTGTAGGTGAAGGCCTGCTGGTGAGCTGACCCTGTAAAACATTATATACAAGGGCCTGCTGGTGAGCTGACCGTCTAAAAGGTTGTACGTGAGGGCCTGCAGGTGAGCTTACCCTGTAAAACATTATATGTGAGGGCCTGCTGGTGAGCTGACCCTCTAAAAGGTTGTAGGTGAGGGCCTACAGATGATCTGACCCTTTAAAACATTATATGAGAGGGCCTTCAGGTGAGCAGACCCTGTCAAATATTGTACAGTTGCAAGAAAAAGTATGTGAAACCTTTGGAATGATATGGATTTCTGCACAAATTGGTCATACAATATGATCTGATCTTCATCTAAGTCACAACAATAGACAATCACAGTCTGCTTAAACTAATAACACAAAAATAATTAAATGTTACTATGTTTTTATTGAACACACCATGTAAACATTCACCGTCCAGGTGGAAAAAGTATGTGAACCTGAGCTAATTTCCCGATACACCCCCACACGCACTCTCCGATCCTCACAAGACCTCCTTCTCTCCTCTCCTCTTATTGCCTCTTCCCACAATCGACTCCAGGATTTCTCCCGTGCATCCCCCATACTCTGGAACTCGCTACCCCAACATATCAGACTCTCACCTACAGTGGAATCCTTCAAAAGAAACCTGAAAACCCACCTCTTCAGACAAGCCTACAACCAGTGACCCTGCTGCCTCTATACCGCCATGACCAACTTAACCCGCACCTACTGTGTCCTTCTCCCATACCATGTAGATTGTAAGCCCTCACGGGCAGGGCCCTCTCTCCTTCTGTACCAGTTTGTAACTCATTTTGTTTATGATTAGTGCAATTGTCTGTATTATGTATGTGCACCCCTTATCATATGTACAGCGCTATGGAATGAATGGCGCTTAAATAATAAATAATAATAATAATAATAATAATTCTAAAGGGTTCACATACTTTTTTCTTGCAACTGTAAGTGAAGGCCTGCTGGTGAGATGACCCTGTAAAACATTATATGCAAGGGCCTACTGGTGAGCTGACCCTGTAAAACATTATATACGAGGGTCTTCTGGTGAGCTGACCCTCTAAAAAATTATATGTTAGGGCCTGCTGGTGAGCTGACCCTTAAAACATTATATGCGAGGGCCTGCTGGTGAGCTGACCCTTTAAAAAATTATATGCCAGTACCTACTGGTGAGCTGACCCTTTAAAACATTATATGCGAGTTCTTGCTGGTGAGCTGACCCTCTAAAAAATTATATGCGAGGGCCTGCTGGTCAGCTGAACCTGTAAACATTATATGCAAGGGCCTGCTTGTGAGCTGACTCTATAAAATGTTGTAGGTGAGGGCCTGTAGGTGAGCTGACCCTGTAAAACATTATATGCGAGGGCATGCTGGTGAGCTGACCCTCTAAAAGGTTGTAGGTGAGGGCCTGCAGGTGATCCTACCCTCTAAACCATTACATGCGAGGGCCTTCAGGTGAGCTGACCTTGTAAAAGATTGTAAGTGAAGGCCTGCTGGTGAACTGACCCTGTAAAGCATTATATGCGAGGGCCTGCCGGTGAGCTGACCCTTTAAAACATTATATGCGAGGGCCTGCTGGTGAGCTGACCCTGTAAAAAATAATATGCGAGGGCCTGCTGGTGAGCTGACCCTGTAAAACATTATATGCGAGGGCCTGCTGGTGAGCTGACCCGTAAAACATTATATGCGAGTGCTTGCTGGTGAGCTGACCCTGTAAAACATTGAACGCAAGGGCCTGCTGGTGAGCTGACCCTGTAAAACATTATATTCGAAGTGCCTGCTGGTGAGCTGACCTTGTAAAACATTATATGCGAGTGGCCTGCTGGTGAGCTGACCTTGTAAAACATTATGTGCCAGGGCCTTCAGATGAGCTGACCCTATAAAAGATTGTAAGTGAAGGACTGCTGGTGAGCTGACCCTGTAAAACATTATATGCCAGGGCCTGCTGGTAATTTGACCCTGTAAAACATTATATGCCAGGGCCTGCTGGTGAGTTGACCCTGTAAAAAATAATATGCGAGGGCCTGCTGGTGAGCTGACCCTGTAAAACATTATATGCGAGGGCCTGCTGGTGAGCTGACCCGTAAAACATTATATGTGAGTGCTTGCTGGTGAGCTGACCCTGTAAAACATTGAATGCAAGGGCCTGCTGGTGAGCTGACCCTGTAAAACATTATATTCGAAGTGCCTGCTGGTGAGCTGACCTTGTAAAACATTGTAGGTGGGGGCCTGCTGGTGAGCTGATCCTCTAAAAAAATATATGCGAGGGCCTGCTGGTAAGCTGACAAAGTAAAACATTATATGCGATGTGCTGCTGGTGAGATAACCCTCTAAGAAATTATATATGAGGGCCTGCTGGTGAGCTGACCCTGTAAAACTTTATATGCGAGGGCCTGCTTGTGAGATGACCTTGTAAAACATTGTAGGTGAGGGCCTGCAGGTGAACTGACCCTCTAAAAAATTATATGCAAGGGCCTGCTGGTGAGCTGACCCTGTAAAAAATTATATGCGAGGGCCTGCTGGTGAGCTGACCCTTTAAAAAATTATATGCGAGGGCCTGCTGATGAGCTAAGCCTCTAAAAAATGATATGCAAGGGCGTGCTGGTGAGATGACCCTCTAGAAAATTATATGCAAGGGCCTGATGGTGAGCTGATCCTCTAAAAAAATATATGCGAGGGCCTGCTGGTAAGCTGACAAAGTAAAATATTATATGTGATGTGCTGCTGGTGAGATGACCCTCTAAAAAATTATATATGAGGGCCTACTGGTGAGCTGACCCTGTAAAACTTTATATGCAAGGCCTGCTTGTGAGATGACCCTGTAAAACATTGTAGGTGAGGGCCTGCAGGTGAACTGACCCTCTAAAAAAATTATATGCAAGGGCCTGCTGGTGAGCTGACCCTGTAAAACATTATATGCGAGGGCCTGCTGATGAGCTAAGCCTCTAAAAAATGATATGTATTTATGCGAGGGCCTGTTGTTGAGCTGACCCTCTAGAAAATTATATGCGAGGGCCTGCTGGTGAGCTGACCCTGTAAAACATTATATGCGAGGGCGTGCTGGTGAGCTGACCCTATAGAAAATTATATAAGAGGGCCTGCTGGTGAGCTGACCCTGTAAAACATTATGTGCGAGGGCCTGCTGGTGAGCTGACCCTCTAAAAAATTATATACGAGAGCCTACAGCTGAGCTGAACCTATAAAACATTATATGCGAAGGACATTGTAAGTGACGAATAAGTATGTGTTAAGGAGGAGAAGGAGGATGAGAAAAGGAAGATTGAACCATATACCCTTGTTTGTGGTGGAATGGGTGCATGGGAATATATTGTATTCAGTACATTATGAACAACACATTTAAAGTGCCTTTATGTTCATCAGCTTTCCTCTGATGTAGTCGAGAAGTCATGGTCAATCTAGGCCTTGTTCATTTTTATAAGAGTCAACCTGTCAGCATTTTCAGTTGACAGGCGGATACGCTTATCTGTTATAATGCCACCAACAGCAGTAAATTCCCGCTGAGACAAAACACTGTCAGTAGGGCAGGCCAGCACCTTCAAGGCATAGAGTGCCAGTTCGTGCCATGTGTCCAGCTTGGACACCCAGTAGTTGTAAGGCACTGAGGGATCATTGAGGACGCTCCTTCACCATCTTCCAAAATGTTTCCCTCCTTTTCCCGCGCATCAGGGTATGGGTGCTGGCGGGATGTCCTAAAACTGTCCCAGGCTTTGGAGATTGTTGCCCTGCCTCTGTTGGTACTGCTATGTGTTCCCCTTGTCTCCCCTCCTCGGTTGCCCAAGGAACTGTGGACTTTGCCGCCAGCGTTATCAGATGTAAATTTTTGGAGCAATTTTTCAATAAGGATCTTCTGGTATTGCACAATTTTGCTCGTCCTCTCCACCAGAGGAATGAGAGATGAGAGGTTCTCTTTTGTAGCGGGGCTCGAGAAGGGTGAACAACCAGTAATCCGTATTGTCTAAAATGCGTATAACGCTTGGGTCGCGGGAGAGGCAGCCTAACATGAAGTCAGCCATGTGTGCCAGAGTATCAACAGGCAAGACTTCGCTGTCATCATCAGGAGGATCACTTTCAATCTCTTCATCCTCTACCTCCTCTTCTGCCTACCCACGCTGAACAGATGGAATTAAACTTCCATGGGTACTACCCTCTGTAGCGGAGGCAACTGTCTCCTGCTCCTCCTTCTCCTCCTCTTCATCGTCCAATTCTCGCTGAGAAGACGAACTGAGAGTGGTCTGGCTATCACCCTGTGTAATATCTTACCCCATTTTCACCTTTTCAACATGCAAAGCGTTGTCCTTAATTGTGAGCAGCGAGCGTTTCAGTAGACACAGAAGTGGGATGGTTACGATGATAATAGCAGCACCGCCGCTCACCATCTGTGTTAATTCCTCAAA
The DNA here is from genome assembly GCF_014858855.1 of Bufo gargarizans. Classification (NCBI taxonomy): domain Eukaryota; kingdom Metazoa; phylum Chordata; class Amphibia; order Anura; family Bufonidae; genus Bufo; species Bufo gargarizans. Next base: position 457,807,825 of record NC_058081.1, on the reverse strand, counting down.
GTTTCTTAAAACCTCACAGAGGTCAGACATCCATGACCACTCCTCTCATGATCAGTGTTGGGTGAAACTCCACACTGAACACAGCAGGGAAGGGGAACAGTAAATGGGCCTGGAAACTAGGAAAGAAACAGGTCACCTCCTAGACAACCCTAATCCGGGCCCTGACTACCTAACAATATGAATAGACCTTGAAGGTAGGAATATTCATATGCAGTATACCTAGAACCTGATTTTTCTATAAGGCCCTGGAATAAGTTTAGGACCAGAGACAACCCATTCCTCCACAGATGGACGAATGGAAGGTTCTGTCTCAGGCCCAGATACAACAACAGGCAATATAACAAATACAAACAAACGCGATACTTAACTTCTGTAGAGATGGAAGAACAAGAAACCCAGAGACGACCTCACACAAGTTCAACCAAACCCAAATGAAGCTATGGGTGGGGTCAGACTATAAAGGTAGAAGTGATGACCACTGAGCAACAGCTGAGAAAATGGAAGTGGTCATTAACCCTATCAACACTGAATAAAGAGAAAACAAGGAGGCAGTTAGATTCCTCCATGCTCAGCCAGTCTCGCTGATCTCCTGACACCAGTCACCTGAGGGACCATGACATCCTAGCGAAAGCTGACTGGAAAGGCGACGACCATGTTGCAGCTGGTATTCCACTACTGCCCTCTGCTGCTCACAAAGTGTGGCCAACATATGGAACATGGAGTTCTAGCGCGTGCTCACTGCGCACAACAGCCGGTGACCTGTCAATTTCAAGTGCTGCTGCAGCGTTGACAGACTGGCTGAAGCTGTCAATGATTTGTGGAAATGTGCACACGTGGCGCACCTTCACCAGTCGCTCAGGCAAATTGGGGTAAGTTTTGAGAAACTGCTGAACTACAAGGTTGAACACGTGGGCTAGGCATGGGATGTGTGTGAGCTTGCCGAGCTCCAAAGCTGCCAACAAGTTACGGCCATTATCAGACACAACCATGCCTGGTTGTAGGTTGAGTGGCGAGAGCCACAGCTCAGTCTGGTCTATTATCCCCTGCCACAGCTCTGCGGCGGTGTGCTGTTTGTCCCCTAAGCATATCAGCTTCAACGAAGCCTGCTTCTTTCGCACTGCATTTCTACACTGCTTCCATCTACCAACTGATGACTGACTGGTGCTGCACGCAGATAATTCAGAGGTGGAAATGGAAGAGGAGAAATGGGGGTTGGAGCTACTTATGTAGGTGTTGGCGGAAACCCTGATCGATGTAATGTAGGGCCCATAATCCTTGGCGTTGGTAGCACCACTGCCATCCCATGGTACAACTCGCTCCTGGCCTCCACAACATTCACCCAGTGTGCCGTCAGGGAAATGTAGTGTCCCTGCACAAATGCACTTGTCCATGTGTCCGTGGTTTAGTGGACCTTCCCAGTAACTGCCTTGGTCAGGGCACATGTGATGTTATAGGACAGATGTTGGTGTAAGGCGGTCATGGCACACCTTGAAAAATAGTGGCGGCTGGGGACTGCATAACGCGGGACAGCAGCCGACATCATGCTGTGGAAGACCTCAGTGTCCACAAGACTAAATGGCAACATTTCCATGGCCAGTAATTTGGAAAGCTGCGCATTTATTGTTATGGCCTGTGGATAGGTGGCTGGGTATTTTTGCTTGTTTTAAAAGGCCTAGGGTAAGAACATTTGGACGCTTAGCTGGGACACGGAAATGGATGTGGTCGCTGATGGTGCTTGCGAATGTCCAGGTGCAAGGTGTGAGGCATTCGACAGGGGATTGGCCAGCATGTAACACAGCGGAAGAGGAGGCAGTGATATGACCTGCTGACACAGATTGTGGACCCAGGCGTTCGTCCCACCTATTACGGTGCTTGGTGCCATGTGGCGGATCATGCTGGTGGTGGTGAGGTTGCTAGTGTTTACACCTCGGCTCATTTTTGTATGGCACAGAATGCTAACTACTATTCTTTTGTCGTCCACACTTTCTTCAAAAAAGCTCCATACTGTGGAACATATACCCCTTGGCAAGGGAGATTTCTGCAAGGGGGCGCTCCGTGGAATAGTTGTGGTCCTGTTTGGTGTGGCCCGCCTTCTCCCTTTTTGCACCACACTACTACCTGTTGCGGTGCTGCAGATCACTCCCCCTCTTTGCTTCTGTCCTTGCTCGGCTTTCCACCTTTCCAGGTTGGGTCAGTGACCTCATCGTCCACCACCTCCTCTTCCACTTCCTCACTCTGATCATTCTCCTGATTTGTTGACCTAACCACAACCTCAGTGATTGACAACTGTGTCTCATCCTCTTTATCAACCTCTTGAGACAGTAATTGCGGTTGACTCATTGGCAACTGTGTATCATTATCATCCAACACATTAAACACTAATTGCCGTTCCTCACCGTCATGTTCTTGTGACTGTGGATGCTCAAGAGGTTGGTAATCATGGCACAAGATCTCATCTCAACACATATAACTGCAGAAGTGAGCAGAGAATATATTTTTATTTTTGTACTGAAATAGGCAACTAAATGCTTTCACCACAAAAAACTGCAAAGTAAAATGCGTATATATTTTTAGTTTTCTAATTAAATGGGCCACTAAATGCTTTCAACACAAATGACTGCAACAGTCAAGTGCGTATATATTTTTCTTTCTGTACTGAAATTGGCCACTAAACGCTTTCACCACAAATAACTGCAACAGTGAAGTGTGTATATATTTTTCTTTCTGTACTGAAATCGGCCACTAAATGCTTTCACCTGAAATAACTGCAACAGTGAAATGCGTATATATATTATTCTTTTTGTACTGAAATTGGCCACTAAACACTTTCAACACATATAACTGCAGAAGTGAACTGAGAATATATTTTTCTTTTTATTACTGAAATAGGGCACTAAACTCTTTCACCACAAATAACTGCAACAGTAAAATGCGTATATATTTTTATTTTTGTACTGAAATCGGCCACTAAACGCTTTCAACACATATAACTGCAGAAGCGAACTGAGAATATATTTTTCTTACTGTACTGAAATAGGCCACTAAATGCTTTCTCCACAAATTACTGCAACAGTGAAATGCGTATATATTTTTCTTTTTGTACTGAAATTGGCCACTAAACACTTTCACTATATATAAAAGCAGAAGTGAACTGAGAATACATTTTTCTTTTTGTACTGAAATAGGCCACTAAATGCTTTCACCACAAATAACTGCAACAGTAAAGTGCGTATATATTTTTCTTACTGTACTGAAATCGGCCACTAAATGCTTTCAACACATATAACTGCAGAAGCAAACTAAGAATATATTTTTCTTTTTGTACTGAAATAGGCCACTAAATGCTTTCACCACAAATAACTGCAACAGTGAAGTGCGTATATATTTTTCTTTCTATACTGAAATCGGCCACTAAATGCTTTCACCACAAATAACTGGAACAGTAAAGTGCGTAAATAATTTTCTTTCTGTACTGAAATGGGCCACTACATGCTTTCACCACAAATAACTGGAACAATAAAGTGCGTATATATTTTTCTTTCTGTAATAAAATAGGCCACTAAATAATTTCAACCCATATAACTGCAGAAGTGAACTGAGAATATATTTTTCTTTTTGTACTGAAATAGGGCACTAAACACTTCCACCACAAATAACTGCAACAGTAAAATGCAAATATATTTTTCTTTTTGTACTGAAATCGGCCACTAAACGCTTTCAACACATATAACTGCAGAAAGACCCTGAGAAACCTTCTATATTGAGTAGATTATAGAAAATGTTGAATTTTTTTTAGAGATAATTTGATATTTAAGCAGTATATAGTTTGATTAGTCCCAGAGAGTGCAGCTAATTTAATATTTTCAATAATTATCTTCAAATAATTTTAAAGCTCTTTTTTTTTTTCTACGATATTGTCCTTTAACTTCCAAACTTACTTTCTGGGTAATTTGTCATTAAAGTTACTGTATATTTAAAATCATTTTTAACAGATTCCAGACTATTGTTCATTCTACCATTTTCCAAGTTAATATTGTTTTTCTAAACATTACAAAAAGCATAAAACCTTTTTTTAGCATTTCAACTTAACCTGGCAAAGGAGGCTCATATAGAGACTGTTTAATAACATAACAAGAATAACTAGTATATAAAGATTATGTTAATTTTAATTTTTTGTAAGAGAAGAAAGTCATGTAACATTACAGATTATAGCAGAGTCAACACACCCACTTAGTGAGTTATCATATTTAGTTAACGCGTTATGACTGTGGCTGTTAACTCTACTACATCCATATTTGTTCTTGATCTAATCATGACTAAAATAATAGAAAACTCTATTTTAAAAAAGCAAGTAACAAGGACTGTGATTGAAATACAATTACCCAAAATATAGAAAAGTGGTCAACTAGAAGAAAATAAAAAGCATTTCTCTAGAACATGAGTGCCATGAAAATAGTCCTTAAAAATATTCTGGATCAAAAGTGGTCTATTAAAAGCAGTGACCTGTTTGAAAACTTTCACAGTATATTAAAATGTGTAAAGTTATATATAGGAGCTATATCTGGAAAATGTTGTGCCACTTGTTAAGAACAGATGCATAATAGAGGCAAAATTCCATTTTTCTGTTTTGGTACTCCAGCATCCAACTGATAGATTTCACTGACAAAGAAGGGGTTTGTCAGGATTCTATCATGGACTCCCAAATATAGTTGGACAAAACTAAACTATATATAGTAATATTTTATCAGTTTTTGCTAGAATCTGCACTATAGGCTCCTAACAGAACATCTGCTATAAATGGGAACCTAAACTAAATAAAATATGGAATACTGTACATTAAATTATTTAACTCTATGGACAAAAGTCACTGCTCTCTTTTACTATTTTACCTAATAATTTTAATAAAACTCACAACATACTTGACAACATAGTTGTCATAAAAAAAAGTAAAATATGTCAGTGTTAATATTTCTATTCTACTTCTTTTTACTTAAAAATACAACAGTACAGTAAAAAACAAACAGTAAAAAAGTATTCTTTCAAATGTTTTAGGTTTAGTAAATCAGTATGAGTATTGTATAGCGAGAAAATAATTAAATAAGTCAGTAAGAACACAATTTTCTAAGTGTTATTACTCTTGTTACTATGTTATTCAAAGTAGAAGTGTTGATTCTTAAAAATTAAGATTACTTAAAACTATATTACTATAAACTATAAAAACTATAAAAAATAACTTAAGAGAGGCAAATTTAAGCTATAATACAATTCATTATTCTAGATTATACAGTCAGAATCAGACTGGAAATATTACAAAATACTTTTAACTAAATATGGCATTTGGAAAAAATAGACTGTATATTATGTATTAAAGATTTATACAAACTATTCTGAAAATAAAAAAAGACAAAGATACCTACAGTATGTGTAACCTGGAAATTGAGCACTAGATGGCACTCCACACTAACTAATAGAGATTATTATTTCCTCTTTTCTTGCTACTATCAATATATGAGATTTCTGTCCTACGGATACCGGCCATGATAGATATTTTTTCCATTTTCCTTGTTCTTCCATAAGCTTCAGTGCCTTACTTGGAGAAATTCTCACCTTCACTTCCACTGATATTAAGAAATGCTTTACCAGAGACAGGATTATCAAACAAAGATCAGGTTGGTCAATTTCTTTTTGTTACAAATGTCCTGGGATATGGTCCTGAGTCAGCTGCATTATATCATCCCAGAAGAATCCAAGCATGGCACCTTTGTTGGAAGAATTGCTCAGGATCTTGGACTGGATATAGGTGAGATTAATTCCCGAATGTTACATATTGTCTCTAGAGATGAGAAGGAATATTTCCAGGTTAATCTACAGAATGGGATTCTGTTTATTAAAGAGACAATAGACAGAGAGTCATTGTGTCCAAATACACCCTTCTGTATTATTCCTCTACAGGTTATTGTAGATAAGCCTGTGCAGATGTATCGCGTAGAGGTAGAAATAGAAGATATAAATGACAATAATCCAGCATTCTCCCCCACTGTGACAAATCTTATCATATCAGAAATAAAACTTCCAGGATCTCGTTTCCTATTGAAGGTAGCTACAGATCCAGATCTTGGAACAAATTCTGTAACACACTATGAGCTCAGTGCAAATGATTATTTTGCATTAGATTTCCAAAAATATATAAATCAAATCAAGTCATTAGAGCTTGTGCTTAAAAAAAATTTAGACAGAGAAAAGCAGTCTGTTCATAACCTGACCCTTACAGCTTATGATGGAGGCAAACCAAGACTGAGTGGAACCACACATATTCTTGTAAATGTTGAAGATGTCAATGATAATGCTCCTGTCTTTGATCAGCCATTTTACCAGTGCAGTGTTAACGAAAACGCTGTAGAAGGGATGTTAGTGTTCAAGCTAAATGCTACTGATCCAGATGAAGGGAAAAATGGAGAAGTACTATATAAATTTAGTGATATGATATCAAGTGAAGCAAAGGAAACATTTAAATTAGACAAATACACAGGAGAAATAAGAGTGAAAGGCAAATTGGATTTTGAGACTGTTAATATGTTTGAAGTTCAAGTTGAAGCTATTGATCATGGAGATTTCCAGCTAGTTGGACATTGTCAAGTTCTAGTGACTGTTTTGGATATCAATGACAACTCTCCTGAGATGACAGTGACATCATTATCCGTTCCTGTTCCTGAAAATTCTCCTCAGGGGACAACAGTTGCCATCATCAGTGTTCATGATAAAGATTCAGGATCAAATGGAAAAGTCAATTGCTATATTTCTGAGCCTTCACCATTTAAAGTAAATCCAGCTTTCATGAGTGATTTTTCTTTGACTTTAAATGAACCATTGGATCGAGAAGTGAAAGATGCATATGAAGTTATGATTACTGCCAGAGATGAAGGTTCCCCTTCCCTGTCTATCTCAAAAACTCTGAAGATTGATATAAGTGATACTAATGACAATGTTCCAAGATTTGTCCAGTCAGTAGACACAATATTCATTAAGGAGAACAACCCACCAGGGTCTCATATATACACAGCATCAGCCTATGACCCAGATATTGAACAGAATTCTTTCATTACTTACTCAATTAGACAGCAAACAATTGATGGGATCCCCATTTCCTCTTACATGTCCATTAATCCAGAAAATGGGAAGGTATTTGCTTTAGTTTCATTTGACCATGAGCAGATTGCATATTTCCAATGTCATATAAAAGCCACTGATGCAGGCCTACAAGCTCTAAGCTCTAACCTTACTCTAAACATTTTCATTGAGGATATTAATGATAATACTCCTACATTCACCCCACTTCATTCTGAACTAACAATTAAAACTTCTAGGTCAGCAAAACCCGGACACCTGATAACTAAAGTGAAGGCCATAGATCTGGATTCTGGATACAATGCTTGGACATTTTATAAATTAAAGGACCTTGGAGGATCTGGAAAATCTCCTTTTACTATAGCACATCAAACTGGAGAAATTACTTTAAAACGGTCATTGACAGATTCAGACAATGATGAGTATAGATTGCATGTAATTGCTCAGGATCACGGAGAACCGTTTATGACTGCAGAGGCGCAAATTGTTATATCTGTGGTGGAGCCTGGAGAAGAATTAATGTTTGATAATCAAGAGACTAAGGTGACTTTTGAAGCATTTTCTGATGAAAATATTTACTTAGTTGTTGCAATCTGCATCATATCAAGTATTTTTCTCATTACTCTAATTGTGTTCAGTGTGTTAAGATGGCAAAAGTACAGAGATGAGATCAATGAGCTGAAAGAAAATTACAAGATCTGCTCTAACACTGGAGGGAGCTGGATGTATTCTCAGCACACTCAGTATCAAATAAACTCCAATTCATTGCGACCTAAAAGTGACTTAATTGTCTTTACTCCAAATAACTTTCAAACACCAGAGAATGAAGAGCAAGTCAATTCACAAGGGGTAATGTTAAACGCCTCCTATAAGGTAAGAAGAATGAAAGCTAATATTTTATGGATTCTTTTAAACATGGCATATATATCATATTGCATAAAACCCCCAAAACATTACAAAATTATGTGAGGTAACCTATAGAGGAGGGTTTGGGTACCCTCAGCATCTCCATCAGGCCCCTGTGTTCCAGTAATGGGGATCCATTGGCGGAGAAGGCAGCCCGATGCCTTCCATAGGCATCGGGCCTTGCCTTCTACCGGAGCCTATGAGATCCAGCCGCTTAGGCTGGGTCTCACAGACAGGCTGTCAGCATATAATCTGACAGTCAAAGCATTATAATACAGGATGTATTGTAATGCTTTGTAGAGGGGATCAGACTCCAGAAGTTGAAGTTCCAGATTGTGACAAAAATAAAAAGTAACAAAAAAGAAAAAAATCTAAATAAACCACATAAAATTGTAAAAATAAGAAAACCAGACATATTGGTTATTGCTGCGTCTGTAACGAGCCTCTCCTGAACACAGTGGAAAAAATAAAATTAAAACTGTGCTAAAACAATCATTTGTTTAGATCACAAAAGTGCAACAGCAAACGATCAAAAATAAGTATGCCCCCAAAATAGTACCAATCAAACTGTCACCTCATCCTGAAAAATATGAGCACCTACATAAAAAAAATCTGTCAAAAAATATAAAAAAGCTATGGCTCTCAGAATATGGAGACACTAAACCATGATTTTAAAAAAAATGCTTTTATTGTGTTAAAAGTGAAAAAAGTTGACATAATAGGCATTGCTGTATCTGTAACAACCAGATCTATTAAAATATCACATGACCTAACCCCTCAGGTAAACACCGTAAAAAAATAAATAAAAAATGTGTCAAAAAGCTATTTTTTTTACCTTACATCTCAAAAAGCGTGATACCAAGCGGTCAAAAAGTAATATGCACCCTAAAATAGTACCAATCAAGCCATTATCTCATTCCCCAAAAAAATGTGCCCCTAAATAAGACAGTCGCCCTAAAAATTAAATATAAGCTATGGCTTTCAGAATATGGAGACACTAAAAAATATATATTTTTTAACAATGCTTTATTATGTAAAACTGAAACGAACAACCAAAGATTGTCGCATCCATATCAACATGCTCTATAAAAATAGCACATGATCTAACCTGTCACATGAACATTGCAAATAACAAAAAATATAAATGTTGCCAAAACAGCTATTTTTTGTTACCTTGCCTCACAAAAAGTGTAATATAGAGCAACAAAATATCATATGTATCACCATCTTATTCCATAGTTTCCAAAGTGGGGTGACTGTTTTGGTGTTTCTACTCTAGGGGTGCATCAGGGGGTCTTAAAATGTGACATGGCAACTTAAAATTATCCCAGTGAAATCTGCCCTCCAAAAACACCTTTACTTCTGTGCTCTCCCGTGTGCACATATGGCAGTTTAAGATCACAAATGGGGTTTTTCTATAAACTACAGAATTTAGTTAATAAATGTTGAGTTTTGTTTGGCTGTTAACCCTTGCTTTGTTAATGGAAAAAATGGATTAAAATGGAAAATCTTCCCAAAAAATGAAATTCTGAAATTTTATCTATATTTTCCTTTAATTCTTGTGGAATACCTAAAGGGTTAACAACGTTTGTAAAATCAGTTTTGAATACTTTGAGAGGTGTAGTTTCCAAAATGGGGGTCACTTTTTGGAGATTCTACTCTAGGGGTGCATCAGAGGGTCTTCAAATGTGACATGGCAACTTAAAATTATCCCAGTGAAATCTTCCCTCCAAAAACCATATGATGCCCATTTCATTCTACTCCCTGCCATGTGCCCATACAGCAGTTTACGACCATATATGGGGGTTTTCTGTAAACTGCAGAATCAGTGTAATAAATATTGAGTTTGTTAACCCCTGCTTTGATTCTGGAAAAATGGATTAAGATGGAAAATCTGACAAAAAGGGGAAATTTTTAAATGTTATCAACATTTTCCTTTAATTCTTCTGGAACACCTAAAGGGTTAACAAAGTTTGTAAAAACAGTTTGAAATATATTGAGGGGTGTAGTTTCTAAACTGGTCCTTAAAAAAATGGGTTTTGGAAAGTTTAAAAAAAAAATCGATATTTGCTTCTAAACTTCTAAGCCTTCTAACATCTCGAAAAAATAAAATGGCATTCAGAATGATCGAAACATAAAGTAGACATATGGGAAATGTAAAGTAATAACTATTATATGAGTTATCACTATCTGCTTTGAAGCAGAGAAATTGAAATTTGAAAAGTTGCTAATTTTTCCAATTATTTTGTAAATTTGGAATAAAAAAAATGTTAAATGAAAAATATTGACTGCAATGTAGCACTATCATAAAGCAAAATTTGTCACAAGAAAACAATCTCAGAATGGCTTGGATAAGTAAAAGTGTTTCAAAGTAATGACCACATAATGTCACACCTGTCAAATTTCTCCAAAATGACCTGGTCCTTAAGGTGAAAAATGGCAACGTCCTGAAGGGGTTAAAAACTATATGACTGGGCAGATGCAAAGCCAAATTATGTGTATTGTCATTGCTTCTTTGTATATGTTAAGTTAGGGTTCTGTCAAGGCTCTTGTAGTTTAGGCTTCAAAGGTCTCTTGCAAACTTTGCTAATGGTGTTATTAAAATTCCAAAAATCTGGACAGAAACCTTGATAGCACCCCTTCACCCAGAAAAGGAATTGGAAGAGAACCTAAAAAAAATGTGCAAAATAGAGAAAGATGTGGGCAGGATGTTACCGTATAAGACGCACCGGCCCATAAGACGCACCTAGGTTTTTGGGGAGGAAAATAAGAAAAAAAATATTTTTAACCAAAAGGTGTGCTTTTGGTGGGTTTGGAACTAATGGTGGTCTGTGGATGGCACTATTACTGGAGATCTGTGTATGACAGACACTGTTATGGGGGGATTTGTGGATGACGGACAGTGTTATGGGGGGATCTGTGGATGACGGACAGTGTTATGGGGGATCTGTGGATGACGGACAGTGTTATGGGGGATCTGTGGATGACGGACAGTGTTATGGGGGATCTGTGGATGACGGACAGTGTTATGGGGGGATATGTGGATGACAGACACTGTTATGGGGAATCTGTGGATGACGGACACTGTTATGGGGGGATCTGTGGATGACGGACACTGTTATGGGGGGATCTGTGGATGACGGACACTGTTATGGGGGGATTTGTGGATGACGGACACTGTTACAGGGGGATCTGTGGCTGGCACTGTTACAGGGGGATCTGTGGATGGCACTGTTATATATGTGCCATCCACAGACCCCCCCAGCCCATAACAGTGCCATCCACAGACCCCCACCCCTTAACTGTGCCATCCAAGGATGTTATCCACAGATCCCCCCTCCCGCCGCTCCAGTGCTGCACAAATATAAAATGTCTTATTCAATTAAAAGTGATTACACATGCCCCCTCACTCCAATTAGTACCGTACCTCCTAACAGCTTCAGTAGAATGCCATCAGGCAGGCCGGACGGCCGGCGTGTCACTCACTGACATCACTTGCCTGCGCCGCCTGCTTCATTCATAAAGTAGGCGGCGCAGGCACGTGACATCAGGGAGTTACGCTGCCGCCCGCCCGGCCTGCCTGCCGGCATTCTACTGAAGCTGTTAGGATGTACGGTACTAATAGGAGTGAGGGGGCATGTGTAATCACTTTTAATTGAATAAGACATTTTATATTTGTGCAACACTGGAGCGGCGGGGCTATAGTACAGTGACTGCACCACCCCGCCGCAATTGCCGGCCCCCAGCTCCTCCTCCCAGTCCCTCCCCGCTCTCGCATACATCGCAGCCAGCTATGTTAAACTGTCAGCATTCGCCCCATAAGACGCAGGGGCATTTCCCCCCCATTTTTCGCACCATGATCGTCACGCCCCTGATCCCATCACTACAGAAATAAAGCGCCCCATACCTCTTACATCCAGTGATGTCTCCTTTGATGTAGATGTTCTCTGTCCTTGTCGTCTCCTTTCAGACCAAACCACCATTTTGTCGCCATTTTCCGTCTCTGCAGTTTGACAACAAAAAGAATCTTAGTTTACTACTTTTCCATCATCCTTCCATCTTCTGGACAAATCATGCTAATACCCCTATGCTGCTGTGCTCCCCAATACTATACTGCAGAAACAGAAAATACCCCTGATAATACTAGTACCACACAGAGCCCCCAATATAAAATACCCCTTCTTTGTGGTCTCAGTAGAAGCACCCATAGTGCCCCATAATAATGTGCCAGTAGCAAGTGCCCCCATAGATATCCCCAATCATGTGCCAGTAACAAGTGCCTCTGCCCCATGTGCCAGTAACAAGTGCCTCTCCCCCTTCCATGTGCCAGTAACAAGTGCCTCCCCCCATGTGCCAGTAACAAGTGCCACTCTTCCCCCCATGTGCCAGTATGAAGTGCCTCTCTCCCCCCATGTGCCAGTATCAAGTGGCACCTCATGTGCCAGTATCAAGTGCCTCTATCCTTCCCCCATGTGCCAGTATCAAGTGCCTCGCTAATTCCCCCCATGTGCCAGTATCAAGTGCCTCTCTCCTTTCCCCCATGTGCCAGTATCAAGTGCCTCTCTCCTTCCTTCCCTCCCATGTGCCAGTATCAAGTGCCTCTCTCCTCCCCCCATGTGCCAGTATCAAGTGCCTCTCTCCTTCCTCCCCCCCATGTGCCAATATCAAGTGCCTCTCTCCTTCTCCCCCCCATGTGGCAGTAACAGATAGTCCAAAAAAAAAAAACTTTTACTTACCTCCACTGCGAGGCAGGCCTCTTCCGGCCTGTGTCCCATGCACGCTCCAGAAAGAAGACGTAAGGTACAATGTCACTGATGGTGCCCTGGTTGCGACTGATCAGTTTGGTGATCTGATCAAATGGCCGAAGAAGTCTGCATGCATCGCGCATGAGCAGCCACTGGCGCGGTGAAAAAAACAAAGCTCCCCAGAACCTATCCTGCCGCAGAGTTTGTACAGGTAGTCGTTAATGCTGTGTTTCTGCTGGAGCAGCCCATCAAGCATATACTGTACAAGGTGGAGTTCCAGCACGTCGGTCAATCACAAATCAGATGTCTGACGGGCAAGTTGTGTCGCCGCTAGTGATGAGCGAGCATGCTCGGCCGAATACCTGTTCGGCTCGAGCTTCGCTATGCTCGGCACATGGCGATACTCGACCGAGTACGGCATGTGCTCGAGCGCCATGCTCAAGTCTCCTCCCATCATGTTTTGCGGCTGCTAAGCAGCCAATAAACGTGCAGGTAAGTACTGCCATCACTGTAATGCCAGTAGCCTTATTGGCTGCTGGCATTACAGTGATTGGCTGGCCAAAACACGTCATCGGGTGCTATATAGCACCCTATGACACGTGCTTGGATCAGTCTTAGTCAGCATAGTCAGACTTCACCACATTACTATCCAGAATCCCACAATGCCTATCATCCATATCCTCCTTCTTCTCCTCTCGCTTTCTAAAAATTAACATGGATAAAACAGAGTTCATCACTAGAGTTGAGCGAACACCTGGATGTTCGGGTTAGAGAAGTTCGGCCGAACTTCCCAGAAATGTTCGGGTTTGGGATCCGAACCCGATCCGAACTTCGTCCCGAACCCGAACCCCATTGAAGTCAATGGGGACCCGAACTTTTCGGTACTAAAAAGGCTGTAAAACAGCCCAGGAAAGGGCTAGAGGGCTGCAAAAGGCAGCAACATGTAGGTAAATCCCCTGCAAACAAATGTGGATAGGGAAATGAATTAAAATAAAAATTAAATAAATAAAAATTTACCAAAATCAATTGGAGAGAGGTCCCATAGCAGAGAATCTGGCTTCACGTCACCCACCACTGGAACAGTCCATTCTCAGATATTTAGGCCCCGGCACCCAGGCAGAGGAGAGAGGTCCCGTAACAGACAATCTGGCTTCATGTCAGCAGAGAATCAGTCTTCATATCATAGCAGAGAATCAGGCTTCACGTCACCCACCACTGTAAGAGTCCATTTTCATAAATTTAGGCCCAGCACCCAGGCAGAGGAGAGAGGTCCCGTAACAGACAATCTGGCTTCATGTCAGCAGAGAATCAGTCTGCATGTCATAGCAGAGAATCAGGCTTCACGTCAGCCACCAATGCAACAGTCCATTGTCAGATATTTAGGCCCAGCACCCAGGCAGAGGAGAGAGGTCCCGTAACAGACAATCTGGCTTCATGTCAGCAGAGAATCAGTCTTCATATCATAGCAGAGAATCAGGCTTCACGTCAGCCACCAATGCAACAGTCCATTGTCAGATATTTAGGCCCAGCACCCAGGCAGAGGAGAGAGGTCCCGTAACAGACAATCAGGCTTCACGTCAGCCACCAGTGCAACAGTCCATTGGCATATATTTAGGCCCAGCACCCAGGCAGAGGAGAGAGGTCCCGTAACAGAGAATCTGGCTTCATGTCAGCAGAGAATCAGTCTGCATGTCATAGCAGAGAATCAGGCTTCACGTCAGCCACCACTGCAACAGTCCATTGTCATAAATTTAGGCCCAGCACCCAGGCAGAGGAGAGAGGTCCCGTAACAGACAATCTGGCTTCATGTCAGCAGAGAATCAGTCTTCATATCATAGCAGAGAATCAGGCTTCACGTCACCCACCACTGTAAGAGTCCATTTGCATAAATTTAGGCCCAGCACCCAGGCAGAGGAGAGAGGTCCCGTAACAGACAACCTGGCTTCATGTCAGCAGAGAATCAGTCTGCATGTCATAGCAGAGAATCAGGCTTCACGTCAGCCACCACTGCAACAGTCCATTTTCATAAATTTAGGCCCAGCACCCAGGCAGAGGAGAGAGGTCCCGTAACAGACAATCTGGCTTCATGTCAGCAGAGAATCAGTCTTCATATCATAGCAGAGAATCAGGCTTCACGTCACCCACCACTGTAAGAGTCAATTTTAATAAATTTAGGCCCAGCACCCAGGCAGAGGAGAGAGGTCCCGTAACAGACAATCTGGCTTCATGTCAGCAGAGAATCAGTCTTCATATCATAGCAGAGGATCAGGCTTCACGTCACCCACCACTGTAAGAGTCCATTTTCATAAATTTAGGCCCAGCACCCAGGCAGAGGAGAGAGGTCCCGTAACAGACAATCTGGCTTCATGTCAGCAGAGAATCAGTCTTCATGTCATAGCAGAGAATCAGGCTTCACGTCACCCACCACTGTAAGAGTCCATTTTCATAAATTTAGGCCCAGCACCCAGGCAGAGGAGAGAGGTCCCGTAACAGACAATCTGGCTTCATGTCAGCCGAGAATCAGTCTTCATATCATAGCAGAGAATCAGGCTTCACGTCAGCCACCAATGCAACAGTCCATTGTCAGATATTTAGGCCCAGCACCCAGGCAGAGGAGAGAGGTCCCGTAACAGGCAATCAGGCTTCACGTCAGCCACCAGTGCAACAGTCCATTGGCATATATTTAGGCCCAGCACCCAGGCAGAGGAGAGAGGTCCCGTAACAGAGAATCTGGCTTCATGTCAGCAGAGAATTAGTCTGCATGTCATAGCAGAGAATCCGGCTTCACGTCAGCCAACATTGGAAGAGTCCATTTTCATAAATTTAGGCCCAGCACCCAGGCAGAGGAGAGAGGTCCCGTAACAGACAATCTGGCTTCATGTCAGCCGAGAATCAGTCTTCATATCATAGCAGAGAATCAGGCTTCACGTCAGCCACCAATGCAACAGTCCATTGTCAGATATTTAGGCCCAGCACCCAGGCAGAGGAGAGAGGTCCCGTAACAGGCAATCAGGCTTCACGTCAGCCACCAGTGCAACAGTCCATTGGCATATATTTAGGCCCAGCACCCAGGCAGAGGAGAGAGGTCCCGTAACAGAGAATCTGGCTTCATGTCAGCAGAGAATTAGTCTGCATGTCATAGCAGAGAATCAGGCTTCACGTCACCCAACATTGGAACAGTCCATTGGCATATAATTAGGCCCCGGCACCCAGACAGAGGAGAGGTTCATTCAAATTTGGGTAGCCTCGCAATATAATGGTAAAATGAAAATAAAAATAGGATTGAATGAGGAAGTGCCCTGGAGTACAATAATATATGGTTAAGGGGAGGTAGTTAATGTCTAATCTGGACAAGGGACGGACAGGTCCTGTGGGATCCATGCCTGGTTCATTTTTATGAACGTCAGCTTGTCCACATTGGCTGTAGACAGGCGGCTGCGTTTGTCTGTAATGACACCCCCTGCCGTGCTGAATACACGTTCAGACAAAACGCTGGCCGCCGGGCAGGCCAGCACCTCCAAGGCATAAAAGGCTAGCTCTGGCCACGTGGGCAATTTAGAGACCCAGTAGTTGAATGGGGCCGAACCATCAGTCAGTACGTGGATGGGTGTGCACACGTACTGTTCCACCATGTTAGTGAAATGTTGCCTCCTGCTAACACGTTGCGTATCAGGTGGTGGTGCAGTTAGCTGTGGCGTGTTGACAAAACTTTTCCACATCTCTGCCATGCTAACCCTGCCCTCAGAGGAGCTGGCCGTGACACAGCTGCCTTGGCGACCTCTTGCTCCTCCTCTGCCTTGGCCTTGGGCTTCCACTTGTTCCCCTGTGACATTTGGGAATTCTCTCAGTAGCGCGTCTACCAACGTGCGCTTGTACTCGCGCATCTTCCTATCACGCTCCAGTGCAGGAAGTAAGGTGGGCACATTGTCTTTGTAGCGTGGATCCAGCAGGGTGGCAACCCAGTAGTCCGCACACGTTAAAATGTGGGCAACTCTGCTGTCATTGCGCAGGCACTGCAGCATGTAGTCGCTCATGTGTGCCAGGCTGCCCAGGGGTAAGGACAAGCTGTCCTCTGTGGGAGGCGTATCGTCATCGTCCTGCCTTTCCCCCCAGGCACGCACCAGTGATGGACCCGAGCTGCGTTGGGTGCCACCCCGCTGTGACCATGCTTCATCCTCATCCTCCTCCACCTCCTCCTCATCCTCGTCCTCCTCGTCCTCCAGTAGTGGGCCCTGGCTGGCCACATTTGTACCTGGCCTCTGCTGTTGCCAAAAACCTCCCTCTGAGTCACTTCGAAGAGACTGGCCTGAAAGTGCTAAAAATGACCCCTCTTCCTCCTCCTCCTCCTCCTGGGCCACCTCCTCTTCCATCATCGCCCTAAGTGTTTTCTCAAGAAGACATAGAAGTGGTATTGTAACACTGATAACGGCGTCATCGCCACTGGCCATGTTGGTGGAGTACTCGAAACAGCGCAACAGGGCACACAGGTCTCGCATGGAGGCCCAGTCATTGGTGGTGAAGTGGTGCTGTTCTGTAGTGCGACTGACCCGTGCGTGCTGCAGCTGAAACTCCACTATGGCCTGCTGCTGCTTGCACAGTCTGTCCAGCATGTGCAAGGTGGAGTTCCACCTGGTGGGCACGTCGCATATGAGGCGGTGAGCGGGAAGGCCGAAGTTACGCTGTAGCGCAGACAGGCGAGCAGCAGCAGGATGTGAACGCCGAAAGCGCGAACAGACGGCCCGCACTTTATGCAGCAGCTCTGACATGTCGGGGTAGTTGTGAATGAACTTCTGCACCACCAAATTCAGCACATGCGCCAAGCAAGGGATGTGCGTCAAACTGGCTAGTCCCAGAGCTGCAACGAGATTTCGCCCATTATCACACACCACCAGGCCGGGCTTGAGGCTCACCGGCAGCAACCACTCGTCGGTCTGTTGTTCTATTCCCCGCCACAACTCCTGTGCGGTGTGGGGCCTGTCCCCCAAACATATGAGTTTCAGAATGGCCTGCTGACGTTTACCCCGGGCTGTGCTGAAGTTTGTGGTGAAGGTGTGTGGCTGACTAGATGAGCAGGTGGAAGAAGAGGAGGAGGAAGTCGAGTAGGAGGAGGTGGCAACAAGAGGCAAAGAATGTTGCCCTGTGATCCTTGGCGGCGGAAGGACGTGCGCCAAACAGCTCTCCGCCTGGGGCCCAGCTGCCACTACATTTACCCAGTGTGCAGTTAGGGAGATATAGCGTCCCTGGCCGTGCTTACTGGTCCACGTATCTGTGGTTAGGTGGACCTTGCCACAGATGGCGTTGCGCAGTGCACACTTGATTTTATCGGATACTTGGTTGTGCAGGGAAGGCACGGCTCTCTTGGAGAAGTAGTGCCGGCTGGGAACAACATACTGTGGGACAGCAAGCGACATGAGCTGTTTGAAGCTGTCTGTGTCAACCAGCCTAAATGACAGCATTTCATAGGCCAGTAGTTTAGAAATTCTGGCATTCAGGGCCAGGGATCGAGGGTGGCTAGGTGGGAATTTACGCTTTCTCTCAAATGTTTGTGAGATGGAGAGCTGAACGCTGCCGTGTGACATGGTTGAGATGCTTGGTGACGGAGGTGGTGGTGGTGTTGGTGGTACATCCCCTGTTTGCTGGGCGGCAGGTGCCAACGTTCCTCCAGAGGCGGAGGAAGAGGCCGAGGCGGCAGCAGCAGAAGAGGCTGAGGCGGCAACAGCAGAAGAGGCCGAGGCGGCGGCAGCAGAAGTGGTAGCAGGGGGAGCCTGAGTGACTTCCTTGGTTTTAAGGTGTTTACTCCACTGCAGTTCATGCTTTACATGCAGGTGCCTGGTCATGCAGGTTGTGCTAAGGTTCAGAACGTTAATGCCTCGCTTCAGGCTCTGATGGCACAGCGTGCAAACCACTCGGGTCTTGTCGTCAGCACATTGTTTGAAGAAGTGCCATGCCAGGGAACTCCTTGAAGCTGCCTTTGGGGTGCTCGGTCCAAGATGGCGGCGGTCAGTAGCAGGCGGAGTTTCTTGGCGGTGGGTGTTCTGCTTTTGCCCACTGCTCCCTCTTTTGCTACGCTGTAGGCTCGGTCTCACCACTGCCTCTTCCTCCGAACTGTGAAAGTCAGTGGCACGACCTTCATTCCATGTGGGGTCTAGGACCTCATCGTCCCCTGCATCGTCTTCCACCCAGTCTTGATCCCTGACCTCCTGTTCAGTCTGCACACTGCAGAAAGACGCAGCAGTTGGCACCTGTGTTTCGTCATCATCAGAGACATGCTGAGGTGGTATTCCCATGTCCTCATCATCAGGAAACATAAGTGGTTGTGCGTCAGTGCATTCTATGTCTTTCACCGCTGGGGAAGGGCTAGGTGGATGCCCTTGGGAAACCCTGCCAGCGGAGTCTTCAAACAGCATAAGAGACTGCTGCATAACTTGAGGCTGAGACAGTTTCCCTGGTATGCATGGGGGTGATGTGACAGACTGATGGGGTTGGTTTTCAGGCGCCATCTGTGCGCTTTCTGCAGAAGACTGGGTGGGAGATAATGTGAACGTGCTGGATCCACTGTCGGCCACCCAATTGACTAATGCCTGTACCTGCTCAGGCCTTACCATCCTTAGAACGGCATTGGGCCCCACCATATATCGCTGTAAATTCTGGCGGCTACTGGGACCTGAGGTAGTTGGTACACTAGGACTTATGGATGTGGCAGAACGGCCACGTCCTCTCCCAGCACCAGAGGGTCCACTAACACCACCACGACCATGTCCACGTCCGCGTCCCTTACTAGATGTTTTCCTCATTGTTATCGTTCACCACAACAACAAAAATATTATTTGGCCCAATGTATTGTATTCAAATTCAGCTGAATATAAATTTGAGGCCTAGTATTTAGGCGCTGGGTGACCGGTATGGATTTACTGACAGAATTAGACTTGGAAATGCACAGTAGCGTGTGTGTGAAGTTATTCTAAATGACCCTATGTGCACCTTGAATATTATATACCCTTTTAGGGATAGATTTCAAATAGCTCTGATATAGCAGAAACCACTAAATTATGAAATTGCTAAATTGGGAATTGTATTTCAACCCAGAACAAAAAATGTGCTTTGACGGACACTAAATAACTTGCCCAGCCAAAACAGTACAGCGGTAACGACAGATTTAGCTGGATATAAATTTGAGTCCTAGTATTTAGGCGCTGGGTGACCGGTATGGATTTACTGACAGAATTAAAATTGGAAATGCACAGTAGCGTGTGTGTGAAGTTATTCTGAATGACCCTATGTGCACCTTGAATATTATATACCCTTTTAGGGATAGATTTCAAATAGCTCTGATACAGCAGAAACCACTAAATTATGAAATTGCTAAATTTTGAATTGTATTTCAACCCAGAACAAAAAATGTGCTTTGACGGACACTAAATAACTTGCCCAGCCAGAACAGTACAGCGGTAACGACAGATTTAGCGGGATATAAATTTGAGGCCTAGTATTTAGGCGCTGGGTGACCGGTATGGATTTACTGACAGAATTAGACTTGGAAATGCACAGTAGCGTGTGTGTGAAGTTATTCTGAATGACCCTATGTGCACCTTGAATATTATATACCCTTTTAGGGATAGATTTCAAATAGCTCTGATATAGCAGAAACCACTAAATTATGAAATTGCTAAATTGGGAATTGTATTTCAACCCAGAACAAAAAATGTGCTTTGACGGACACTAAATAACTTGCCCAGCCACAACAGTACAGCGGTAACGACAGATTTAGCGGGATATAAATTTGAGGCCTAGTATTTAGGCGCTGGGTGACCGGTATGGATTTACTGACAGAATTAAAATTGGAAATGCACAGTAGCGTGTGTGTGAAGTTATTCTGAATGACCCTATGTGCACCTTGAATATTATATACCCTTTTAGGGATAGATTTCAAATAGCTCTGATACAGCAGAAACCACTAAATTATGAAATTGCTAAATTGGGAATTGTATTTCAACCCAGAACAAAAAATGTGCTTTGACGGACACTAAATAACTTGCCCAGCCAGAACAGTACAGCGGTAACGACAGATTTAGCGGGATATAAATTTGAGGCCTAGTATTTAGGCGCTGGGTGACAGGTATAGGTTTACTGACAGAATTAGACTTGGAAATGCACAGTAGCGTGTGTGTGAAGTTATTCTGAATGACCCTATGTGCACCTTGAATATTATATACCCTTTTAGGGATAGATTTCAAATAGCTCTGATACAGCAGAAACCACTAAATTATGAAATTGCTAAATTGGGAATTGTATTTCAACCCAGAACAAAAAATGTGCTTTGACGGACACTAAATAACTTGCCCAGCCAGAACAGTACAGCGGTAACGACAGATTTAGCGGGATATAAATTTGAGGCCTAGTATTTAGGCGCTGGGTGACCGGTATGGATTTACTGACAGAATTAGACTTGGAAATGCACAGTAGCGTGTGTGTGAAGTTATTCTGAATGACCCTATGTGCACCTTGAATATTATATACCCTTTTAGGGATAGATTTCAATTGCTCTGATATAGCAGAAACCACTAAATTATGAAATTGCTAAATTGGGAATTGTATTTCAACCCAGAACAAAAAATGTGCTTTGACGGACACTAAATAACTTGCCCAGCCACAACAGTACAGCGGTAACGACAGATTTAGCGGGATATAAATTTGAAGCCTAGTATTTAGGCGCTGGGTGACCGGTATGGATTTACTGACAGAATTAGACTGGGATATGGCCAAAAAATAACCACACTATTGCTGGTTAAATGCACTTGGTGTGACAGCTTGACCAACCACACTACTGAGGGTTAAATGCACTTGGTGACGGGCGCAGCTTGCCCCTGATGTAGTATATGGCCAAAATATGAACAGACTATTGCTGGTTAAATGCACTTGGTGTGACAGCTTGACCAACCACACTACTGAGGGTTAAATGCACTTGGTGACGGGCGCAGCTTGCCCCTGATGTAGTATATGGCCAAAAAATGAACAGACTATTGCTGGTTAAATGCACTTGGTGTGACAGCTTGACCAACCACACTACTGAGGGTTAAATGCACTTGGTGACGGGCGCAGCTTGCCCCTGATGTAGTATATGGCCAAAAAATGAACAGACTATTGCTGGTTAAATGCACTTGGTGTGACAGCTTCACCCTGATGTAGGCTTTAGCCAAAAAACAACCACACCATTGAGGGTTAAATGCACTTGGTGACAGGCGCAGCTTGCCCCTGATGTAGTATATGGCCAAAAAATAAACAGACTATTGCTGGTTAAATGCACTTGGTGTGACAGCTTCACCCTGATGTAGGCTTTAGCCAAAAAACAACCACACCATTGAGGGTTAAATGCACTTGGTCGCAGCTTGTGCTGGCGCACCACAAGACACAAAATGGCCGCCGATCACCTTAGAAAAAAGTGACTGACAAACGGTCTGGGCAGCCTAAAAACAGTGAGCAATTGAGTATCAGCAGCTCAATGACCCACAGCTGCAGATCGATCAATAATCAAGTCCTTTGGAGGAGTTAATCTGCCTAATCTCGCCCTACTGTCGCAGCCGCAACCTCTCCCTACGCTAATCAGAGCAGAGTGACGGGCGGCGCTATGTGACTCCAGCTTAAATAGAGGCTGGGTCACATGGTGCTCTGGCCAATCACAGCCATGCCAATAGTAGGCATGGCTGTGACGGCCTCTTGGGGCAAGTAGTATGACGCTTGTTGATTGGCTGCTTTGCAGCCTTTCAAAAAGCGCCAAGAAAGCGTCACAAAAGCGCCAAGAAAGCGACGAACACCGAACCCGAACCCGGACTTTTACGAAAATGTCTGGGTTCGGGTCAGTGTCACGGACACCCCAAAATTCGGTACGAACCCGAACTATACAGTTCGAGTTCGCTCATCCCTATTCATCACCTTTCCCCAATCTTGCTCAACCCCCCCAACAGACCTATCTATCACGATCAATGGCTGCACTCTCTTAACGGTCAACCAAGTCTGCTGCCTTGGAGTGACCTTGAATTCTGCCCTCTCCTTCCGACCGCACATCCAAGCCTTTCCACCACCTGCCGCCTCTAACTCAAAAACATCTTCCGCGCTTTCCTTAACGTTGAATCTGTGAAAATGCTTGTACATGCCCTCATCATCTCCTGCCTAGACTACTGCAGGATTCTCCTCTGTGGCCTTCCATCTAGCACTCTTGCACCCCTCCAATCTATTCCTCAACTCTGCTGCCCGACTAATCCACCTACCACCCTGTTACGCCTCTCCCCTCTGCCAATCCCTCCACTGGCTCCCCATTGCCCAGCAAATTGAGTTAAAAATACTAACAAATACATACAAGGCCGTCCACAACCTGTCCCCTCCCTACATTTCTGAGCTACTTTCCCGATATAGCCCCACACGCACTCTCCGATCCTCACAGGACCTCCTTCTCTACTCTCCTCTTATCACCTCTTGCCACAATCGCCTCCAAGTATTCTCCCGTGCATCCTCCACACTCTGGAACTCACTACCCATATCAGACTCTCACCTACAGTGGAATCCTTCAAAAGAAACCTGAAACCCACCTCTTCAGACAAGCCTACAACCAGTGACCCTGCTGCCTCTATACCGCCATGACCAACTTCACCAGCACTCACTGTGTCGTTCTCCCATACCATGTAGATTGTAAGCGCTCACGGGAAGAGCCCTCTCTCCTTCTGTACCAGTTTGTAACTCGTCTTGTTTATGATTAATGCAATTGTCTGTATTATGTATGTATACCCCTTTTTATATGTACAGCGCTATGGAATGAATGGCGCTTTAATAATAAATAATAATAATATATAGTACTCCATCTGAAAAGTGCTTCTTTTGCGTGAATTCCAATAATCTGGGCCTAATCTAGTGTCCATAGTGTGTTGTTTTCTGTGACATATACAGAACGCCATCCAAAAACTCTTTCTTTACAACTACTGGGTGTCCAAGCTGGACACATGACATGAACTTGGAGGTGCTGGCCTGCCCTGCCGCCAGCGTTTTGTCTAAATGTGTATTTAGTGCTGCTGGTGGCATCATAACAAATAAGCGTATCCGCTTGTCCACTGGCAATGCTGACAGGTTGACTCAGATAAAAATGAACAAGGCCAGAGGAGAGCTGAGCTGATGATGAACATAACGGCAATTTCAATCTATCATTTATAATGTACTCAATCTACTGTAGTGTATTCCCATGCACCTTTTCCACCACAAAAAAGAGTATATTGTTGAATCGTGTTTTCTGCTCCTCCTCATCCAGATTGTATATATTCCCTCAACTCAATTTTTTTTAAAGGGTCAGCTGAAAAGCAAGCACTCGCATGTAATGTTTTAGAGCGTCCGCTCACCTAAAGGCACTCGCAAATAATGTTTTAGAGCATTAGCTGTACAGCATGCACTCGCATATAATGTTTTAGAGCGTCATTTGAACAGCATGCACTCGCATATAATGTTTTAGAGCGTCAGCTCACCAGCAGGCACTCACATATAATGTTTTAGAGCATCAGATCACCAGCAGGCCCTCTCCCCTAATGTTTTACAGGGCCAGCTTAGCAGCAGGCCCTCACATATAATGTTTTACAGGGTCAGCTCAACTGCATGCCCTTGCATATAATGTTTTACAGGGTCAGCTCAACTGCAGATCCTTGCATATAATGTTTTAGAGTCTCAGCTCACCAGAAGGCCCTCGCATATAATGTTTTAAAGAGTCAGCTGAACATCAGGCCCTCACATATAATGTTTTACAGGGTCAGCTCAACTGCAGGCCCTCGCATATAATGTTTTACAGGGTCAGCTCAACTGCAGGCCCTCACATATAATGTTTTACAGGGTCAGCTCAACTGCAGGCCCTCGCATATAATGTTTTACAGGGTCAGCTCAACTGCAGGCCCTTGCATAATGTTTTACAGAGTCAGCTCAACTGCAGGCCCTCACATATAATGTTTTACAGGGTCAGGTCACCTGCAGGCCCTCACCTAAAATCTTTTATAGGGTCAGCTCAACTGCAGGCCCTCGCATATATTTTAAAGGGTCTGCTCACCTGCAGGCCCTCACCTACAATCTTTTACAGAGTCAGATCACCTTCTGATGACGACAGCAAAGTCTTGCCTGTTGGGACTCTGGTACACATGGCTGACTTCATGTTAGGCTGCCTTTCCCATGACCTGTGGGTTACATGCATTTTAGACAACACAGATTACTGGTTGTTCACCCTTCTCGACCCCCGCTACAAAGAGAACTTCTTATCTCTCATTCTTTTGGTGGAGAGGACAAGCAAAACGGTGCTATACCAGAAGGTCCTTGTTGAAAAATTGCTCCAAAGTTCATAGGGCAGAAATCCAAATGGATCGTCGCCATCACGGGGACGTGCAATTGCCTAGAAGTTATTGTAGTGTCCCACTAGGTAGAAGGGGGCACTACACAAGGGTCAATTGGGTAGCGTGTACTTCTACTCACAAGGGACAGTGATATTGTATTGATCTATGCATTTAATGTAATTTACTGTGTGTTTTTACATGTATGATTTACCCTGTCATATGCTTTGCAGGCCTAGTGGGGTGTAATTTAGCCTCCCAGACACTAGAGGGGGATAGGGAGCCCCTAGTATAAATGTCCAGGCCCAGACAGGGAGTGGTTAGGTCATAGTCAGGAGTCTGTGGAGACAGAAGTGAGAAGACACCAGCCCAAGATATGCTGAGAGCCTCCTCCTGACATGCAGCTGGATAGTCCTGGTTTCTAGCTGCACCAAGGGGCTAGATGGAGTACAGCCTGCTTGGAGACCGAGTGTATTCCAGGGGACTAGAGGAGTTACCTCGTCAGCCTGAAGCTCCTGAGGCTAAAGATAGCTCAGTTGAGATACCCCAGTAGTAGGACAGCACCTCCTGGGAGCAACCTGCAGTCACCTGTCAGCTGAAGCAGAGACAGTGTCATCAGCACAGATAAGTAATCTAATGGGCGGAGGAACTATAAAGTAGTAAAGCAAGAATCCATACGAGAGGAAGATATATTTACCAAGGATTTAAGCCAGCATTTAGGCATCCGGGCCTTGGGATAGAAACCAGACAGGAGTTCTAAAAGAACAGTGTACACTATTTCTGAGGAAAGGTACAACCTGATTCTGAGTGTATTGTGGATTTACCCTCTGAGTATCTTGCACCGAGTTATACCTGCCAGTATTTGTATTGAAGCCTGCTTGTGAAGCTTATGTTATAAGGGACTGCATTACCATCTTGATGTACAAAGTTGGACTGTTTAAGTAAAGCGACGTTTGGTTCACTATACCATCTGTGTACCTCACTTATTGCTATTGAAAACCGGTGTGCCACCGTTCCAGGCACTGGCGTCACGAACCTTAAAGGGACCTTGCCTCAGGCACTCTAAACACCTGCAACAACCAGGGCACCTCACCCAACATCAGGCCAGGTCTCTACACCCAGAGTGTGCCCCAGAGGAATTAGTGTCTGCCTCTCATTCACTGCTACATGCCTGCCCAGGGTCCTCCAAAAAGTGAGTAACCCTCAATTGCCCATACCGTGACCTCACTGTCGCTATACCCTGCAGTTCTGTTGCATAAATTGGCGTCACGAACAGGATACGAACATTCCTGCGCCATTGCGGATACAAAAACTGTGTGCTATTAATTGCCCTAAAGTGACAAGCCCTAATTGTTTTATTGAAAATTGCTGGGCCAAAGTGAACTGTGATAATAGCGGTGTGAAGATTGTAGTGTATGGACTGTTTTCTGCTTATTTAAGCCACCGCTTGCTGTCAGTGAATAGACAGCGATTTTGCTCAAAGATGGCCGCTTAGCTTGACTGGATTTGTTTGCTGCGTCATCTTCATACTGAATTGGCGGTAAAAATTGGCGCCTTCTGCTGAAAAGTGCGGGAAGGACTGTATGTCCGCGCCACCGCCCTGTCTGGAAATTTACATGTCTGTAGAAATGGACTCCGCCTCCCCATGCAGGAGTTCCTGGGGGGCGGCCTCCCAGTGCAATGGGAGGATCTGTCTGAAATTGTTGGCGCCACCCTGTCGCTCTCCACAGAAGGATTGAGCATGTTGAAGAGTGAAGACTGCTCTGCTGGGATGTCTGCGCCTGATCTGCTAAAGATGAATATTGTTGGTGTAGAGCAGGAGGACGCTCCACCAGCCTACTCTCCGGGACCGGAGAGACCCACCTGCCCGCCACCGAGGACGCAACCGGAGACCTACTATGGCTCCTGGAGAGACTTTTTCCAGCCCTCGTTTAAGTGGTCAGCATTGATGGCAGAGATTCTGGAGGCCGCAATAAAGAAAACTACCAAGACCAAGATCTACTATGAAGAACTGGCAAAGACCGTTCATGAGTGCCACACTGACACCCAACCCCACCTGGAAAGGAGAATGGGGTTGGTTGTGGCCTTTGACAAGGACCGAGGCTTCGGTTTTATTAAAGACTATATTACCGGCAGAGACTTATTCGTGAATCGGAGGTCCGTCAAGCGGAGTTACCTCCCAGAGCATCTGCATAACCTCCGCGAGGGAGAGGAAGTAGAGTTCACCCCTGCCGAGGGCCTGGGAGGCCCCTACGCCACTGCTGTGTCCCGTCCTAAAAAGAAAACGGAGGACTGGGACCTTGATGAGGATCACCCTGGCTGCAAGCGCGAACCTGTGCGCTCTCCAGAACCGGCCCATCATGCCTTTCAAGAACGGGGCTCCTTCATTGGCCCGAACGTCTTTTGGCAACCTACAGTGGTGGAGAAGAGGGTAAGGCCATGGCCCTCACCTGAGCTGCCTCGCAGGGAGAAGACTGTCCGTGAAGTGGAAGATGCTGAAAGATTCCGTGCTGCCCTGAACAACATCAGAAGAGGAAGAAAAGCGGACGCCTCACCTGAACCTGCAGCGGCTGCGCAGGATGCACCAACTCCTGTACAAGTGCCGGAGGCGACAGCGGAGGACAGCAATCCCGACTCTGAAAGCCTGGACGACCAGATCGTGCGGCTGGAGAAGAAACTACGGGAGCTGCGCCAGATTGCCTCCGCCAGGATCCAGACTCCACCTGACCTGAAAGAAAGTGGACTTAAGGACTCGGACGTCTCCGGGTCTAAGGTGAGAGTACCTGTCCCTTCCAGCCGGCCCTCTTTAGTGTCAGCACCTGCGGTGAGGTCTTCCTATGCTGTGCACCGGCGCACAGAGCCAGTCGTCCAGGAACCCACCGGACCGCTTGCAGCAGCGGTACCCAGGCCAGGGCAGCAACCTCCAATTGTCATGCCTGCACCGGTGCGGTCAGCAACCGTGATTACCCCTAGGCCTATGGGGCCCAATACCTATTAGGGGTTCATTCATGCTGCAGTTGCCCCCCAATACTGTGTTGTGGGCACATCCGCCTGTTGATCCTCAGTACAGGCCCAGTCTGCAAATGGAGCCAGGGAGCACCACTGAGATGCCAAGTGGATATGACTTGCCCCTGTGAATTGGCCTGCTAGGCCATTGATTTAATTTACTTTTACCAAGGGACCCTAAGTAAAGTGGATTAACCCTTCCAGGACAGGAGTCCTTCGTTGTTTTGGCCCTCTGTTGCTGCTGCCAGTTACCCACGGCTCAGTGGTAATGGTCGGCCACTGAAATACCAATTGCAGCAAGGCCATATTGTTTACAGGACCTCCTGCCTGCTTTCTCAGAGTGAAGAAATAATCCCAGTTGTGCCTATTTTGTGTATGTTGCACCTTTAACCCTTTCACCCCCTTTTCAGGTTGATTAAGGGTATTACAGCACTTATTTTTATATGTATGCCATTTAAATAATGTGGACTATTTTATGTGCTGTCACTTTTATTATGCAACGCAACGAAATGTGCCCAGAGATGGACTCCACTGTATGCGAGCCTCTGTGATCTTGTACCTTTGTCACTGCTTGAGGTGAAATATGTGCTGCAGATAAGAAAGGAACCTGGGTACGGACTCATGTTTGTTCTTTGAACCTCCAAGAACTTTTAAATTGTTTTACCCTTTTCTACTGTTCTATTATGGACAATTTGATTAATATGGACTATCCGGGTATTTATTGATACGCTGTGCCAGGTCAGCGCCCCTATTCCCTTATGTTATCCTGAGAGAAGAGAACGACGCCCCTTTTCACCGAACTTGCTCCTTAGCCAGTGGAACTGCCAGTATCTGAGGAAAGGGATTTAGGAGTAATTATTTCAGAAGACTTAAAGGTGGGAAGACAATGTAATAAAGCAGCACGAAATGCAAGCAGAATGCTTGGATGTATAGGGAGAGGTATAAGCAGTAGAAAGAGTGAAGTGCTTATGCCGCTGTACAGATCACTAGTGAGACCTCACTTGGAGTATTGTGCGCAGTACTGGAGGCCATATCTCCAGAAGGATATAGATACTCTAGAGAGAGTTCAGAGAAGAGCTACTAAACTAGTACATGGATTGCAGGATAAAACTTACCAGGAAAGGTTAAAAGACCTTAATATGTATAGCTTGGAAGAAAGAAGAGACCGAGGGGATATGATAGAAACTTTTAAATACATAAAGGGAATCAACTCGGTAAAGGAGGAGAGCATATTTAAAAGAAGAAAAACTACCACAAGAGGACACAGTTTTAAATTAGAGGGGCAAAGGTTTAAAAGTAATATAAGGAAGTATTACTTTACTGAGAGGGTAGTGGATGCATGGAATAGCCTTCCTGCAGAAGTGGTAGCTGCAAATACAGTGAAGGAGTTTAAGCATGCATGGGATAGGCATAAGGCCATCCTTCATATAAGATAGGGCCGGGGCTATTCATAGGATTCAGATATATTGGGCAGACTAGATGGGCCAAATGGTTCTTATCTGCCGACACATTCTATGTTTCTATGTTTCTATATATACAAATAATGTATTTTGCAAATGTAGATGTATTTTCCTGCTTTGCCTTATTTATTTTTTTACAGGTGCAGTATCCAGCTGGGCAGGGCCCCTTTTATGTTGCACCGAGGACGGGCAACGTCATAGCGTGGGGGTATGTAGTGTCCCACTAGGTAGGAGGGGGCACTACACAAGGGTCAATTGGGTAGCGTGTACTTCTACTCACAAGGGACAGTGATATTGTATTGATCTATGCATTTAATGTAATTTAATGTGTGTTTTTACATGTATGATTTACCCTGTCATATGCTTTGCAGGCCTAGTGGGGTGTAATTTAGCCTCCAAGACACTAGAGGGGGATAGGGAGCCCCTAGTATAAATGTCCAGGCCCAGACAGGGAGTGGTTAGGTCATAGTCAGGAGTCTGTGGAGACAGAAGTGAGAAGGCACCAGCCCAAGATATGCTGAGAGCCTCCTCCTGACATGCAGCTGAATAGTCCTGGTTTCTAGCTGCACCAAGGGGCTAGATGGAGTACAGCCTGCTTGGAGACCAAGTGTATTCCAGGGGACTAGAGGAGTTACCTCGTCAGCCTGAAGCTCCTGAGGCTAAGGATAGCTCAGTTGAGATACCCCAGTAGTAGGACAGCACCTCCTGGGAGCAACCTGCAGTCACCTGTCAGCTGAAGCAGAGACAGTGTCATCAGCACAAATAAGTAATCTAATGGGCGGAGGAACTATAAAGTAGTAAAGCAAGAATCCATACGAGAGGAAGATATATTTACCAAGGATTTAAGCCAGCATTTAGGCATCCAGGCCTTGGGATAGAAACCAGACAGGAGTTCTAAAAGAACAGTGTACACTATTTCTGAGGAAAGGTACAACCTAATTCTGAGTGTATTGTGGATTTACCCTCTGAGTATCTTGCACCGAGGTATACCTGCCAGTATTTGTATTGAAGCCTGCTTGTGAAGCTTATGTTATAAGGGACTGCATTACCATCTTGATGTACAAAGTTGGACTGTTTAAGTAAAGCGACGTTTGGTTCACTATACCATCTGTGTACCTCACTTATTGCTATTGAAAACCGGTGTGCCACCGTTCCAGGCACTGGCGTCACGAACCTTAAAGGGACCTTGCCTCAGGCACTCTAAACACCTGCAACAACCAGGGCACCTCACCCAACATCAGGCCAGGTCTCTACACCCAGAGTGTGCCCCAGAGGAATTAGTGTCTGCCTCTCATTCACTGCTACATGCCTGCCCAGGGTCCTCCAAAAAGTGAGTAACCCTCGATTGCCCATACCGTGACCTTACTGTCGCTATACCCTGCAGGTCTGGCATGTTGCATTATCTAGAGTCAACAAAGTGGCAGAAGGCCCTCACTTACAAGTCCAGTCTCAGTAACCAAGAGTCTGGTCAACACAATCCTCACCATGATGGCACACTGGGTGAATCTTATGGAGGCTGGAAGCAAGTTGGCTGCTGGCAACAGACTTGCCCTCCAATAGATCCTCGTTAAAGGAAAGTGTACTCATTCCAATAACAGGGCTGCTTAGGAGTGCTGTATTGTTATTTATCGTCACTACCTCCTCAAGTCGGAAGTGGTTAATTGCTGCGCGCCTGCTGCCCTTCCTTGGATTCTTTTGCTTCAATAACTTGACCCACCCTCTCTGGGTGGTTCACAATTAGGAAAAAAAGGGGCAAGGCAACAATAGCCAATCAGATTTCAGCCATTGACCTCACTTGGATGTGGTATCCCTTTGTCAAGCTCCCTCTCCTGCATCGAACCCTGATTCCCCGTTAACCATGATCACCATGGTAGGAGCAGAAAAGAACATCGAAAGTTGTTAGGGCAGACATCCAAATGGATCGTCGCCATCACGGGGATGTGCAATCGCCCAGAGGTTATCTAGAGTCACCAGTGCAGCAGCAGGCCCTTGCCCCTAAGGTTTTAGATGGTCAGATCAGCAGGCCCTTGCTCCAAATGTTTTTTAGGGTCACCACCAGGCCATCAATCATAATTTTTCAAGGGTGTGTATGATGCCCTCCTTTTTGTGGACAAAAAGAGGTGTTTTGGAGTGCAGGTTCCTTGTAATTTTTAGCAGCCCTTTCACTTAGTGCATAGAATTTATGAGTATAGGAGTCCCACTATCTGAACAATTGTACCACAATGTGAATGAGGCCCTCCTTTATGTGATATACAGACTGTTTCGGAGTGCCTCTTGCTTGTAATTTTTTGCAGCACTTGCACTTTATATACAATTGAATATACTGGAAAGAATGTTTCCTAACAATTTTTCCTGTAAAATGGATTTTACGGGGGGGTTTGTGTGTATTTATGTCAGTCTGTAAAAGTGGCGTACGACTCGGACAACACGGTTCCCAGCAGCAACCTGGGAGTCAAAGATGCATCCAGACATCGTCCCCATGCTGTTCCCGATCCATTTTGGTGGTGTTTCTGTCACTTTCTGACTTTTTTCCATGGACCAGGCACTCCCCCCTCTTTAGAGCAGGGGGTGCCTGGTTGTCTCCAATTGACTTACATTATACTCGGGTGCTCGGCAATGTGTTTGGGCCGAACACCCAAACACCCAAATACTTTTGTGCTGGATCATCACTAGTCACCGCTAAATGTCAGCAAGGCGAGCCATGGCCGTGTATGAGCTTCTACTGCACGACTAAGTTCAGGACGTGTGCCATGCATGGCACATGTGTCATTTTGCCCTGTTTCAGTGCGCTCAGCAGATTGGCATCGTTGTCGCACACCACTTTACCAACTGGTAAATTGAGCTGGGTTAGCCACTGATCGGTGTGGCTTTTGGCTTCCAGGCACAACAGCCGCAGCACAGCAACATCTCAACTGGCACGTCAAATAGGTTCTGGGGAGCTAGGAGGGTGAAGCAGAAGAGGCGGTAGCAATGGAAAAGGAGGAGTAAGCCGAGAAGGAGACGGAGGATAAAGTAGGAGGAGGAGAAGAAGAGGCAGGCCTGCAGGTCTTCCTTGGAGGTAACACCAAATCCACACGGGTGACACGGGTCGCATTCTTGACAACTGTCAGAAGGTTCACCCAGTGGGCAGCAAAAGTTATGTACCTTCCCTGCCCGTGTTTGCTAGACCACGTGTCTGCCAATGGCCACAAATTTTCTTAAGGCCTCCGAGTCCACCACTTTATATGGCAGTAGTTGGTGGGCTAGCAGTTCCGAAAAGCCGGCGGTCAGCCCTTGGGCAAGAGGGTTATCCGGCGTCATCAACTTTTTACATTCGAACATTTGGTCCACAGAAGCCTGCCTTTTGTCAGATGAACGTGACGACGGCACGGTGGAAGGTGGATTAGAGGACAACTGGGAGGAGAAGAAGAAGAGGCCAGGAGTGTGGCTTTGTGGGTTCTGACATTGTTGCTTCCACTGGGCTCGGTGATGGGAGGCGAGGTGCCTTCTTAACCCCTTCAGGACCCTGCCATTTTTCACCTTAAGGACCAGGCCATTTTTGGCAAATCTGACATGTGTCACTTTATGTGGTGATAACTTTAAAACGCTTTTACTTATCCACGCTATTCTGAGATTGTTTTCTCATCACATATTGTACTTCATAACAGTAGTAAGATTGAGTCAAAATAATTCATTTTTATTTATAAAAATATCAAATTTACCAAACATTTAAAAAAATTAGCAAATTTCCAAATTTCAATTTCTCTACTTTAATAATAGATAGTAATACCTCCAAAAATAGTTATTAATTTACATTCCCCATATGTCTACTTGATGTTTTGTGTATGCCATTTTATTTTTTGGAGACGTTAGAAGGCTAGAAAGCAAATCTTGAAATTTTTCTAAAATTTTTCTAAAATTTCTAAAACCCACTTTTTTAGGAACAGTTTAGGTCTGAAGTCACTTTGGCTTACATAATAGAAACCACCCACAAATGACCCCATTTTACAATCTACACCCCTCAAGGTATTCAAAACTGATTTTTACAAATTATGTTAACTCTTTAGGTGTACCACAAGAATTAATGGAACATAGAGATACAATTTCAAAATGTCACTTTTTGGGCAGATTTTCCATTTGAATCAATTTTTTCCAGTTACAAAGCAAGGGTTAACAGCCAAGCAAAACTCAATTTTTATGGCCCTGATTCTGTAGTTTACAGCCCTGTAGAAACACCCCAAATGTGGTCGTAAACTGATGTATGGGCACACGATATTGCGCAGAAGGAAAGGAACGCCATATGGTTTTTGGAAAGCAGGATTCACTGGGATAATTTTAAGCTGCCATGTCACATTTGAAGACTTTTGTAGGGGCAAATTTTTTTTCAGGATGAGATGACGGGTTGATTGCTACTATTATAGGGTGCATATGACTTTTTGATGGCTTGCTATTACACTTTTTGTGACATTTTTTACGGTATTTTCCTGAGGGGTAAGGTTATGTGATATTTTTATAGAGCAGGTTATTATAGATGCGGCGCTACCTAATATGTCAACTTTTAAATTTATGTAGGTTTTACACAATGATTTCATTTTTGAAACAAAAAATAATAATGTTTTAGTTTCTCCATAGTCTGAGAGCCATAGTTTTTTCAGTTCTTGGGCGATTATCTTAAGTAGGGTATGATTTTTGCGGGATGAGATGACAGTTTGATTGGCACTATTTTGGGATGCGTATGATTTTTTTGATTGCTTGCTATTACACTTTTTATGATGCAAGGTGACAAAAAATTTCTTTTTTTACACCGTTTTTATTTTAAAAAAATGACGGTGTTCATTTGAAGGGTTAGATTATGTGGTATTTTTATATAGCCAGTCATTACGGACGTGGCAATACCTAATATGTATACTTTTTTTCATTTATTTTATTTTTAGATTTTTTGATCGCTTGCTATTACACTTTTTGTGATGTAAGGTGACAAAAAATTGCTTTTTTTGTCACCTCACCTTACCTGGTGTCTTGCAGCGATCTACGGGTATCTTCGCCCATTCTTCATGGGCAAAAGCCTCCAGTTCAGTCACATTCTTAGGCTTGCGCGCTGCAACTTCTTTCTTTAAGTCCCACCAGAGGTTCTCAATCGGATTTAAGTCTGGTGACTGTGATGGCCACTTCAAAATGTTCCAGCGTTTAATCTGCTACCATGCTCTAGTGGACTTGGAGGTATGCTTGGGATCATTGTCCTTTTGAAAGGTCCAACGTCTCCCAAGCCTCAGGTTTGTGACGGACTGCATCACATTTTCATCCAATATCTCCTGGTACTGAAGAGAATTCATGGTACCTTGCACACGCTGAAGCTTCCCTGTACCTGTAGAAGCAAAACAGCCCCAAAGCATGATTGACTCCCCGCCATGCTTCACAGTAGGCAAGGTGTTCTTTTCTTTATAGGCCTTGTTCTTCCTCCTCCAAACATAGCGTTGATCCATGGACCCAAACAGTTCTAATTTTGCTTCATCAGTCCACAGAACACTATCCAAAAACTTTTGTGGTTTGCCCACATGACTTTTGGCATACTGCAGTCGACTCTTCTTATTCTTTGGAGACAGCAAGGGCGCCTGGGAGTTCTGGCATGGAGGCCTTCATTACTCAGTGTGCGTCTTATTGTCTGAGCTGAAACTTCAGTACCCACATCTCACAAATCTTTTTTCAGTTCCTCAGCAGTCACACGGGGACTTTTCTCCACTTTGGGCTTCAGGTAGCGCACAGCAGTCGAAGTCAGCATCTTCTTTCTGCCACGACCAGGTAGCGTTTCAACAGTGCCCTTTGCCTTGAATTTGCGAATGATGTTTCCTATGGTGTCTCTTGGTATGTTTAACATCTTTGCAATCTTCTTATAGCCATTGCTCTTCCTGTGAAGAGAAATCACCTCTTCTCTTGTCTTCCTGGACCATTCTCTTGACTTCACCATGTTTGTAAACACACCAGTAAATGTCTAGAAGGAGCTGAGTATCACAGTCCTTTTAAATCTGCCTAATTGGTGCTTATTATGCTTGATTGCTGCTCCTTGACATCCACAGGTGTTTCCAATACCTGATTGAAAACACTTGAATGAACCTCTGTTCTTAAGAGTGGTAGTCTTTAAGGGGTTGAATAGTTGTGTCAATGAAGAAATCACAAAAAAAACATTTAATACTGTATTACAAAAACAATTGAAGTCATTTTAGTTGCATTTGGTTCTTTAAAAAGTCCTTGTAAGATTTCATTCTGAACACAATTACAAATGTACATTAAATTCCCTAAAACCCTTTACAGCATTGGGGGTTGAATAATTTTGAACACAACTGTATACTTTTTTTATTTACTTAAGTTTTACACAATAACAGCATTTGTAAAACAAAAAAAATGATGTTTTAGTGTCTCCATATTCTGAGCCATATTTTTTATTTTTTTTGGGTGATTGTCTTCGGTAGGGGCTCATTTTTTGTGGGATGAGGTGACGGTTAGATTGGTACTATTTTGGCGGGAATATGCAACATCGCTTGGTGTTGTACTTTTAGTGATGTAAGGTGACAATTTTTTTTTTATTTAGCACAGTTTTTTTTTTTTACTTTATTTGGGGAACATGACATTTATTTTTCTTGAAACTTTTAGTTTTTGGGGGGAAGACTTTATTTTTCAACTTTTTTTCACTTTATTTTTTGTCCCACTTTGGGACTTGGATGGGAGTAGGAGGAGGGGGGGTTGGATCTCACAAGCTATCCCCCGGAAGGCAGCCCGATGCCTAAGTAAGGCATCGGGCTACCTTCCATGCCATCGGGTCCCCATCACAGCAGCACAGAGACCCGATGGCAGCTCCGGACCCCACCCGACATTGCAAGTGCTGCAGTCAGTGCTGACCGCGGCACATCAAGGGTTAATGCCCCGGCAACGGTGATTTCACTGATCCTGCGCCCGCCCGATCACCATGAAATACATGTAAGTCACCGGTCTTTAAGTCTCGGACAGAAATGACTTACATGTTAGTCATGAGTACTTAAGGGGTTAAGATGGTCGTCCCTAGGTGAGTGTTGGTCTTACCGCGACTTATGCATTGACAGCACAGGCTGCAGATGGCAACACTATTGTCAGCAGCTGACATGCTAAAAAAAAGCCCACACTGCAGAGTCATGTGCCGGCCTCTTGGGAGCACCAGATGTGACCGTGCATGGTGGATGGCTCGCTCCGGATACATTTGTAGTTAGATTTTTACCTCCTGTGCACTGCGAGTTCTACCTGCTTTTCCTTCTCCTCCCTTTCTGCTGCTCTGTCTCTCCCTCTAAACACCCCTCCTCTTCCTCTCTTGTGGGCACCCATGTAACGTCCATCAATGAGACATCATCGTCACCTTCACCACCACTGACATTAGAGATCTCAGAGTAGGCAGCAGCAGCAGCGTGGACCACCCTCCTTGGGCTGATCTGGGTACTGTCGTCAGACCGCTGGGTGGCGGCCGTTGCTACCTCCTCTTCCTCATCCGATTCCAAGAATGGCTGTGCATCAGTAAAGTTTGGGAATGGATGGGAAAAGAATTCCTCTGACTCTAGTGGAGGGGCTATGGTGGTGGTGTCTTTGGAGGTGCACACAGTAAAGTGTGAGGAGGGTGCAGATACAGAGGATGAGGATATCTATCCCCTCTATCAGTATTTTGTGGAAACAGGTATATAGAACCCAATAATGAGTATTTGTCGGAAGCTGGTAAATCAAACCCCTTAATCAATATTTAGTGAAATCTGGTGTATCACAGGCCTCAATCAATATTTGGTGCAAGCCGTTATATCAATCCCCTCTATCAGTATTTTGTGGAAACAGGTATATAGAAACCAATAATGAGTATTTGCTGGAAGTCAGTGAATCAAACCCCTTAATCAATATTTGGTGGAAGCCGGTGTATCGCAGGCCTCAATCAATATTTGGTGGAAGCCGGTATATCAATACCCTGTATCATTACTTTGTGGAAACTGGTATATAGTACCAAATAATGATTATTTGCTGGAAGCAGGTATATCAAACCTTTTAATCAATATTTGGTGGAAGCTGGTGTATCGCAGGCCTCAATCTATATTTGGTTGAAGCCGGTATATCACACCCCTCAATCAATATTTTGTTGAAGCCCGTGTATTACACCCCTCAATCAGTATTTTGTAGAGGCAGGTATATTGCAACCCTTAATCAGTTTTTAACCAGTTATAATTAGTTATTCAATTTGTCCCTCTATATACCTGCGGTATCTCAGCAGAACCGCACACTGCACAATTCAATTGACCAATAATATACTTTCTATGCTAGAAGGTATATTATAGGTATATCACACCCCTCAATCAGATTTAATTTGGCAGGGAAACAGGTATATGACACCAGTTGCAATTACTTATTCCAATAGCGTTTGTCCCTGGTATCTAGCTGCGGTATCTCAGCAGAACCACACATAACTGCTGCACAATACAAATGCACTATGATATACTTTCTATGTTAGAAGGTATATTATAGGTATATCACACACCTCAATCAGATTTTTTTTGTGGGGGGGGGCAACAGGTATATCACACCAGTTGCAATTTGTTTTTCCAATAGCATTTGTCCCTATATCTAGCTGCAGTATCGCAGCAGAACCGCATACAACTGCTGCACAATACAAATGTACTATAATATACTTTCTATTTTAGAAAGTATATTATAAGTATATCACACCCCTCTTTATATCACACCTATCGATAGCACATCTATACTAGTCCTTAAAAGGACTTTTGTGGCCCTATTAGCTAGCGTTTGGTGTCCCTAACAGTCTGTCCTTGCTTCACACAGCAACCTCTCCCTATACTGGCAAAAAAATTAATGTAAAATGGCTTCCAGATCGGGTTTATTTATAGGGTAAGGGGTGTGTCCATGTGCTGAAACGTTTGCTGTCAATTTGCTGTCCTGTCACACCTGATGGATGTGTCATGGGTCAAAGTTCTGCACGTTGCAAAGAATATGACGCCAGCGGACGTCTCCATATGTTCGCCTGTACAGCAAACTTCGAACGAGCAAAGTTTGCAGTGAAACGACCGCTGGGTGAACAACAAGGCCATCTCCACAAATGCGAACTTTGCGTGTTCGTGATTCACCGAACATGCAAACATATGGCAATATTCGCGCCCGCCATATTTTTTCACATTGTGAAGAACTTTGACCCATGACACATCCATCAGGTGGTACAGGACAGCCAATTGAGACGTTTCAGCACATGGACATACCGCCTACTTTATAAATAAACCTGATCTGGCCGCCATTTCACATTCAGTCTTTTGCCAGTGTAGGGAGAGGTTGCTGTATGGAGCAGTAACAGGCTGTTAGGGACACCAAACATCTAGTTAATAGGGCTACAAAAGTCCTTTTAAGGACTGGTATAGATGTGCTATCGATATGTGTGATACACAGAGGGGGTGCGATATACTTATAATATACTTTTATAATGAATCAAAAACACATAGATAGATCTATATAGTGATCACCTGGAAGTCAGGGGCTTAGGGGCTAGGGGCTTACTAGGGACATTTTTAGATAGGGTAAGGTTCCGGGCGGGGTTGCTCTTATCAGGGCGGGTGCTCAGTGGTCAGTCTATCAGGGCCAGAATAGCACTTCCCTGAAAAGCAATATCAGGGACAGTTCTTTGCCCACCCTGTCCTTCAATACCACATTATCATCTAGCCCAGGGATAGATGTCTTTTGCTTTCCTTCCGGGATTTATCGATGTGCACTGGAACCCCCCGGATTGTAGTAGGACATATGGTTTCTGATTTGGTGCCGCTGAGCACCTGATTTAGTGCCGTCGAGCACTTGTTATTGTCTACCACATCTAAGCTTTTTGCTTAACTTCAATAATATCATTAATTTTCATTTTAAGGGATATCTTTAAGGACTCATTCAGTCAGCCGTTTTTTTGCGGACAGTTCAGCATGTCCGTAAAAAAAGGATAGCATTCAGTATTTTTGCGGACTCATAGACTTCAATGGGGCCATGTCCTGATTTTCACGGACAAGTATAGGACATGTTTCATTTGTTTTGCGGAACCGTGGAATAGAAAAGGGCCTCATTGAAGTGAATGGGTCAGCATCTAATCCGCAAAAAGACGGACCCACATTTTTGCAGATAGCATACGGCCGTCTGAATGAGCCCTTAAGGGTCCATTCACATGTCGGTAAGTGTTTTAAGGATTCACAAATTGCGGATCTGCACATCGCCGGCACTATAATAGAAAATGCCTAATCTTGTATGCAATTGCGGACAAGAATAGGAGATGTTCTATTTTTTGGCGGAAACGGAAGCACGGATGCAGAAGTGCGGATCCGCAAATGCAGATGCGGACAGCACATTCCTGCCCCATTGAAAATGAATTGGTCTGCACCCGTTGGGTCCATTCACACGTATTTGCCGATTCGCACTTCCGCATCCGTGCTTCCGTTTCCGCCCAAAAATAGAACATGTCCTATTCTTGTCCGCAATTGCAGACAAGATTAGGCATTTTCTATTATAGTGCCGGCGATGTGCAGAACGTAAATTGCGGAATGTACATTGCCGGTCTCCGTGTTTTGCAGATCTCCGCAAAACACTTACGGACGTGTGACTGGACCCTCATAGTAACATTATTAAAGGTTACATTTTTTCTTTATGTATATTCTAATGGATTGCCTTCCTTGTACAATGTTATAATATACTTTCTAACATAGAAAGTATATTATAGTGCATTTGTATTGTGCGGCAGTTGTGCGAGGTTCTGCTGCGATACCGCA
Organism: Bufo gargarizans; assembly: GCF_014858855.1. Taxonomy (NCBI): domain Eukaryota; kingdom Metazoa; phylum Chordata; class Amphibia; order Anura; family Bufonidae; genus Bufo; species Bufo gargarizans. Next base: position 457,767,452 of record NC_058081.1, on the reverse strand, counting down.
GGTATATAGAGGGACAAGCGTTATTGGAAAAATCATTTCTACTGGTGTGATATACCAGTTGCCCCGCTAAAAAAGTGATTGAAGCAGGAGTGGTATATACCAATAATATACTTTCTATATAGTGCATTTAGGTAGCGCAACAGGGCACATTTAAGAGAATTTCCTTTTAAGGCCTCTTTCACACTTGCGTTGTTCGGATCCGGCGTGTACTCCACTTGCCGGAATTACTCGCCGGATCCGGAAAAACGCAAGTGTACTGAAAGCATTTGAAGACGGATCCGTCTTCAAAATGCTTTCAGTGTTACTATGGCACCCAGGACGCTATTAAAGTCCTGGTTGCCATAGTAGGAGCGGGGAGCGGGGGAGCGGCATACTTACCATCCGTGCGGCTCCCGGGGCACTCCAGAATGACGTCAGAGCCCCCCATGCGCATGGATGACGTGCCATGTGATCACGTGATCCATGCGCCCTGACGTCACTCTGGAGCGCCCCGGGAGCCGCATAGACGGTAAGTATGCTGCTCCCCCGCTCCCCGCTACACTTTACCATGGCTGCCAGGACTTTAGCGTCCCGGCAGCCATGGTAACCACTCTAAAAAAGCTAAACGTCGGATCCGGCAATGCGCCGAAACGACGTTTAGCTTAAGGCCGGATCCGGATCAATGCCTTTCAATGGGCATTCATTCCGGATCCGGCCTTGCGGCAAGTCTACAGTTTTTTTGGCCGGAGCAAAAAGCGCAGCATGCTGCGGTATTTTCTCCGGCCAAAAAATGTTCCGTTCCGGAACTGAAGACATCCTGATGCATCCTGAACGGATTTCACTCCATTCAGAATGCATTAGGATAATCCTGACGACGGAACTCTATGCCGGAAGACAATAACGCAGGTGTGAAAGAGCCCTAAGACACATAAACATGCCCCCTGATTAAGACACATTTTTGTCATTGATCCCCCTCTAGTATGTCACTGTCCATGTTGTGGGACTAGTTGTGCACTTCTACTAAGTATTTGGTGGCTGCAAATATGAGCTGAAGGTTTTTCAGGTTAGCCTGCCATTAAACTGAATGGAGCCCGCTGCGAACTTTTGATTCGCGAACATTTGATTGCGTTTGCACGTTCGCAAACCGTTCCGGCCGATGTTCGTCTATCACTACCCATCAGTGCAGCGAAAACTGCAAACGACAAAGGCCTTGCCCTGTGCGATACAGCTCAGGGCATCGGAGAGCATCAGAGCATGAAATAGGGCCCGCAAGGGTGAAAAAGGGGATATATCCGGATTCAGCTCTGAACTCAGGCAACCCCTTTAAGTCCTGCTTGTTGAAAAGTCTATTGGTTTAGTACTTACAAGCCATAGGCACTCCTTGTGCCACTGTATGTTGCCTCTGTAACACACCATGTTATAGAGGTACTGTATTTTCTACTAGAAGAATTACCTGTGATTTAGCAATTTGCTTTGTATTTATTTTATTGGGTCACTCCCACTCATAAAAATTAGGGCACCTTTTGGTAAACTACAGAAATTGGTTACACCTTTCAGGCTATTTAAGCCCTTCTTATGACTAGTGTCACCTAACCTATAGATAGAAAAAGTTCTATGACTGACTTGTCTTAGTTTCATAGGGTTTATGGATATGGTCACAAGTGGTGTATTCGATCCAAAGTTTAGGCAAACTTTGATCTGCAATAAATCTGAATTGCCTCACTCTTTGTGCTAACATATCTGTTTTTTTTGCACGTTATAACATGAAAGAAGCCTGGAAATGTGAGTTCACCCATAATGCAGCGCAACCAGCCAATCCACTATAATGTCACAGCCGTATAAAACCCTCATCCCGCGTGTTCTCCTCCATTGTCCTGTGAGCTGAGCATAGGGAGAGACGTGGCAAGCACTGATGTGCTGGGGACAGTGTTGCTGAAAATGTTAAATAGAAGAATATTGGAGAGTGTAGGGAGAGTGCTGGGAGACTTATGCTGCGTCCATTTTATTTATTCCTACATTTGTTCCTGTTGACATATTGTCATCAATATTAGATGATGTGAAAAAGAAGGAAAAGTGATGGCAGAAGAAGGGCTCACACCTGTAGGGCAGGAGACCGCTGGGGTCGGAGAAATAGGTATGCAAAAGCTGAGTAATATTCTGTGTTTACTATTAAATAAGTAGGAGACTGCAGGCAAGAACAGCAATAATTTGCATATTGTCCGCCCAGCTAACCAGCCAAAAGCCATACCAGCAATAGCCCCTGTTTAAAGATGCCTTGCGGCCATTAACAATGAATAAGGACTATACAATGCGGTCTTCATCATTAAATGAAAGTCATCTGAGGGCTTATTGGCTGCACAGTTCTTCACCGCAGAATGGCTGAAAACCACCAGCAGCACGGTCGCTCCATGTAGCTTTACCCTAATGTAGAATGGCTTGGGTATACCTGATTTATAGCGATTCATGATTGATTTGTAACTAATAATATTTTTTGTCTATTACATGGAGCACTCTCATTCACAGCATGGAAATGAGTGATAGCTATGCCATCGCTCGTCCCCATGCTGTCTATTGGTTTGCCGGCAGCACATTGTGGTGTATGAAAACGATACATTTTTAACATGTCATAAAATTTGGATTGCCTGATGATTGAGCTTTTGCTCACTTATCGAGCAGTCGTGGCAGTATTACACTGCCATATTATTGCAAACAAGCATCCATGCAAAAGCTTGTTAACAATTATCTGCCAAAAAATGTAGCACTATAATACAGGTTTTACTCTAAACGCTAAAAAGGAGAATTCTGAAAAAGTCCAGATCTCATCAGTTCAGTCAGTGCGGCACTGTTAGATGTTCACAATAAGCTGGATTGTAGCCAAAGCAGTCGGCTATTAAGTGCAGGAGCACTCTCTTTCTCCAAGCTGGTACAGTCACAAACACTGCAGTTGCACATTACTTCATGGAGTCTGGGAGTTTATTGTACATAACTAGAAAACAAACAAGGGCATCCTGGGTGGGATATGATGTAGTTTATTTAACGTGTTTAAAATTATACTTACAGAATTAAAAGTTTGTAGTTATGCATATAAAACATCTTAAAATCAAACCGGTTTTGCCATCTTGACACTCCTGCACCTATAATCCAGCTTAGTGGGAACATCTAACACTGACTGATCTATTGAGATCTGGACTTTGCCATAATCTTCCTTTTTACCCTTTTGCTACATGTATGGCACTAGAGGGATAAGTAAACATGGTGCCCACTCGCGAGAGCATCGCGCACCTTGGACAGCAGGTATCCGCTGTTTCAAAGAGCAGAGACCTGCATAGAATAAACGTGGCAATTATGCCGATCACGCTCATTAAAGCCTTTAGATGCCGTGATCAAGTGTGTACTTCTGGGCTTCTTACCAGCATCCTCTGCAGTCAATAATAATGCTGGTAATTGAATTCAATACACTGGGTCTCCCTTAAGAGAGCGGCAATTCTTATTTTGGCCAACTGGCAAATTCTAGTATAACCATGGATTTATATGAAACATGATGATACAGAATAAATAAAAAAAATAGTGAATCTTGTAGCCTCAATCACGAACTACAAAACCATAAAAAAGAAAAAAAAATGATAAAGAATATATAATTCTTTTTAATATAAACATTTAAATCATCTTTCTGTAGAATAAAAAAATAAATAGCAAAAAAATATAAACATTATGGGCATCACTAAGACTGAAAATGCCAGTACTATTAAAATATAAAAATACTTTTCTGATAAGGCATATGACATAATGAAAAAAGTTAAAAATGGCCGATTCACCATTTTTTTATTGTCTCTTACGCAAAAAAGTAATCAAAATGTAATCACAAAGTCACACACACTCCAAAATAGTATCAATAAAAACTACAGATTGTCCTGCAAAAAATGACCCCTTACACAGCTCAGTAGATATAACTATAAAAAAGTTATGAGGGTCAAAATATGGTGATTTAAAAAATAATAATTTTTCAACATTATATTTCTATACTATTTAGAACTAAAACTAAACATATATGTTATTGTTGTAATCGTACTGACCCAGGGATTTAAGAGAATTTTTTTCCAATTACACCCCATTTAGAAATGTTTCCCGCTTTCCACTACATTGTATACCATATTAAATGGTGGCATTAGAAAGTACAACTTGTTTAAAAAAAAAATAAGCCTTCATATGGATGTACTGTATGTGAACGGGAAAATAAAAAAGTTATGGCTCAAGGAAGATAAGGAGCAAAAATGAAAAAACCTCTGGAATCCAAGGTATCCAACTGCTAACAAAGAAACCTGCTGCAGGTCCAGGCTATATTGTTTTTATTATGTTCAGTATCTGGTCTGTTTCACAAGGACTTATTCTGGCCTGTTTTGAGCCACATACTGTATAGGTTTCTATGCTATCCTTGTTTATTTTTACCCTAAACTAACTATTTTGTATGTCTAAAGATTAGCTATATTTGCTGTATCTCTCTGTCAGACATCTTGTCATGTCAATGTGCAAACTCGAAATACACTTCAGTTTCCTACTTGGGATCTTGTGCAGCACTCATCATATATGGAAATATTGCTCTTCCTGATTGTTGCTGCAAGGCAGTATTGATAAGCATTTTGGCCAGGGCACCACCAAGTGACATGGTATCCTCCTTCTGCATCTTTTCTGCCCTGCTGTGCTGTAATCTGAGACACCATTTTGAGCAATTTGTCCATTCTAAAATTTTCGGATTCACTGGAAATCAAAGATTTTGGGAAATTCGAGATAATTTTGATTTATTTAGAATCAATTCATTTATCTCGATCACTGATAAAATGAACTGCTTACTTTGATTGGTTTGTTTTTTATTGTTATCAGTATTTTAACTCTGTACATTATATTTGTTACTATACTTTGAGGAAGGACTAAAGTAGCCTGAAACACTTAAGTGATTTCTCTGATTGAATAAAGATCCTGTTGTTTAACTGTTGTTTCTTTGTGAAATTTGGCAAAGCAGCCAAATCAAATTTTTCATAACTTCTCTCATCTCTAATTGCTATTAAGAAGTACAAAGTATTTATTTTTTTACTTTGTATTGTAGTGGCTGACACAATTTTGGTTTGTAGTATTAAAATGCTTTCCAGATGTACACTATGCATGTACTTGTTCAAATATGAAGGTGAAACAGGTGAATATTACACATTATTATGTGGCCTTTAAAAATTGTCAGCTGTTTTTGGTAGTTTTTTTATAGCACAAAAAGTATATAATTCAAACATTTTATTAAAAAATTGTGAAGACATTGTGAAACATTCCATATTGAGTAGAATTTCATTTGATAAATAATCATTATAGTTTGTCTAATCCTTGATGTTTAATCAAATTAATTACTTTTAATACTTCCACTACGTTAATACTTTCAATGAGCATAATTATCTAACAATTATATTCATACCCTTTGAAAGTGAAAAGGGTATAAGAAACATTTTTATATTATTAAAGCTTTTAGTTTTTTTTTTTATATCGCCCTTTAACTTTTACCTTTACTTCTAACATTTGGACTTCCTGGGTGATTTAAATATTTTGACTGAACCTGACAGATGAGGCTCATATAGAGATGATTTAACAATATAATTTAAATGATTTCACCAGAATATGATGATTAGTCAGAAAGTTATGAAAAAATATTTGCACCTGGTTTAATCATGACAAAAATAATGCAAAACAAATATACCTTTTAATGGCTTTATTGACTTCAATGAGGTTAGTCGAGATACTGTCATGGATTCCCAAATGCAGTTGAAAAAAATTACTACTGCGTGTAGTAATATTTAGTAAAGTTTTTTTTTATGCAAAGTTTGGGATCAAAACTCCTAACTGATTTTTTTTCTGCAGATAGGAAGCTAGTCTATTGTGTTTCACAATTTTACCTAACACTTTTAACAAAATTTCCAAAATAAGATCCATAGTTGACATAAAAAGGTCAAATTAAGGGAATGTCAAAATGTTTGCATTATTCAACTTTTTCTGTACTTCATTTTACTTGCAACTACTACCATTATTGTGCAAAACAAAGCAAACAAAGTAAAAAAAAATACTTGTGGAAGGATTTAAATTTAGTATACATAAAAAAAGTAAGACAATAAGATAAATTAACCCGTTAAGGACCCATGAAGTACAAGTAAGTCATATCTGGTCATTTACAAAATGATCCAAGCATGAAGTAGACATATGGGAAATATAAAGTAATAACTATAATATATGTTTCAAAAGCAGAGAAAACAAAATTTTGAAAATTGAAAATTTTTCCCAATTTTTGGTGAATTTTGTATTTTTTTATAAATAAAAATGAAATATTTTGTCTCAAATTTACCACTGTCATGAAGTACAGTATGTGACAAAAGAACAATGACTTGGATAAGTAAAAGCGTTTTAAAGTTATCGCCACATAAAGTGACATATGTCAGATTTGCAAAAAATGGCCTGGTCTTTAAGGTGAAAAATGGCAAGGTGCTGAAGTTTTTAACATACTTTGTTTACTTATTAAAAACAAAATGCTCTGTGTTATTATTAATATTATTATTATTATGTCAAACAAAGTAAAAGGATCAATTCTTAAAACGTATTGCAATCTAAAACTTTTTATTTAAGCAAGGCTAATTCAAGGTGTAATACAATTCTTCATTCTAGATTATATTATGGTATAACAAATGTAATATATTGATAAAGCTAGATTATGAATAGTATGTAAAAACTTTATATAGCTTTTAGTGAAAACAAATAAAAGACAAAAGATATATACTATATGTGCAACCTGGAAATTGAGCACTAGATGGCTCTCTAAACTAACTAATAGCACAAAGGAAAGAGGAAATGCAATCTCTATCATTATATGAAAATCTTGCTGTAGGGATACCAGCCATGATAGACATTTTTTCTTTTTCCCTCATTCTTATATAAGCTTCAGTGCCTTACTTGGACAAATTTTTATCTGTACCTTCATTGATTTTAAGAAATGTTCTATCAGAGACAGAATTATCAAGCAGAGATAAGGTTGGTCCATTTTTTTTTGTTACAAATATTTTGGGATGTGGTCCTGAGTCAGCTGCATTATATCATTCCCGAGGAATCCAAGCATGGCACCTTTGTTGGAAGAATTGCTCAGGATCTTGGACTGGATATAGGTGAGATCAATTCTAGAATGTTACATATTGTCTCTAGAAATGAGAAGGAATATTTCCAGGTTAATCTACAGAATGGAATCTTGTTTGTTAAAGACACAATAGACAGGGAGTCATTGTGTCCAAATACACCCTTCTGTATTATTCCTTTGCAGGTTATTATAGATAAGCCTGTCCAGATGTATCGTATAGAGGTAGAAATAGAAGATATAAATGACAATAGTCCAATATTCCCCTCTAGTGTGACTAATCTTGTCATATCAGAAATAAAGCCTGCAGGTTCTCATTTCCCATTGATGGTAGCTGGTGATCCAGATCTTGGAACAAATTCTGTAACAAACTATGAGCTCAGTGCAAATGAATATTTTGCTTTGGAATTCCAAAAATATATAAATCAAATCAAGTCATTAGAGCTTGTGCTTAAAAAAAATTTAGACAGAGAAAAGCAGTCTGTTCATAACCTGATCCTTACAGCTTATGATGGAGGCAAACCAAGAATGAGCAGCACTACACATATTCTTGTTAATGTGGAAGATGTCAATGATAATGCTCCTGTCTTTGACCAGCCATTTTACCAGTGTGGTATTGATGAAAATGCTATAGAAGGAATGTTAGTGTTCAAGCTAAATGCTACTGATCTGGATGAAGGGAAAAATGGAGAAATACTGTACAAATTTAGTAATATGGTTTCAGAGGAGACAAAGGAAGCATTTAACTTAGAGAAATATGCAGGAGAAATAAGAGTGAAAGGCAAATTGGATTTTGAGACTGTTAATATGTATGAAATTCAAGTTGAAGCTATTGATCATGGAGATTTCCAGCTAATTGGACATTGTAAGGTTCTAGTGACTGTTGTTGATGTCAATGACAACCCTCCTGAGATGACAGTGACATCATTATCGGTTCCTGTTCCTGAAAATTCTCCTCAGGGGACAACGGTTGCCATCATCAGTGTTCATGATAAAGATTCAGGATCAAATGGAAAAGTCAATTGCTATATTTCTGAGCCTTCACCATTTAAAATAAATCCAGCTTTCATGAGTGATTTTTCTTTGACGGTAAATGAACCATTGGACCGAGAAGTGAAAGATGACTATGAAATCACAATTAGTGCAAGAGATGAAGGTTTCCCTTCCCTTTCTACTTCAAAAACTCTGAAGATTCATATAAGTGATACTAATGACAATGCTCCAAGATTTGTCCAGTCAGTAGACACAATATTCATTAAGGAGAACAACCCACCAGGGTCTCATATATATACAGCATCAGCCTATGACCCAGATATTGGACAGAATTCTTTCATTACTTACTCAATTAGACAGCAGACAATTGATGGGATTCCCATTTCCTCTTACATTTCCATTAATCCAGAAAATGGGAAGGTTTTTGCTTTAGTTTCATTTGACCATGAGCAGATTGCATATTTCCAATGTCATATAGAAGCCACTGATGCTGGCCTACAAGCTCTAAGCTCTAACCTTACTCTAAACATTTTCATTGAGGATATTAATGATAATACTCCTACATTCACCCCACTTCATTCTGAACTAACAATTAAAACTTCTAGGTCAGCAAAACCTGGACACCTGATAACTAAAGTGAAAGCTGTAGATTTGGATTCTGGATACAATGCTTGGACATTTTATAAATTAAAGGACCTTGGAGGTTCTGGAAAATCTCCTTTTACCATAGCACATCAAACTGGGGAAATTACTTTAAAAAGGTCATTGTCAGATTCAGACAATGATGAGTATAAATTGTATATAATAGCCCAGGATCATGGAGAACCATTCATGACAGCAGAGACTCAAATTATCATATCTGTGGTGGAGCCTGGAGAAGAATTAAAATTTGATAATAAAGAGACCAAAGTGACTTTTGAAGTGTTTTCAGATGAAAATATTTACTTGGTTGTTGCAATCTGCATCATATCAAGTATTTTTCTAATTACTTTAATTGTGTTTAGTGTGTTAAGATGTCAAAAGTACAGAGATGAGGTCAATGAGCTGAAAGAAAATTACAAGAGCTGCACTAACACTGGAGGGAGCTGGATGTATTCTCAGCACACTCAATATCAAATAAGCTCCAATTCATTGCGACCTAAAAGTGACTTGATTGTCTTTACTCCAAATAACTTTCAAACACCAGGGAATGAAGAGCAAGTCAATCCACAAGGGGTCATGTTACAATCCTCTTATAAGGTAAGAAAAATTAAATGGAATACAAAATACTAACTATTGTAATTTAAAATTATTTTATTGAACATAGGCAAAGTAGGGATGTATTTGGTGTTATTGCTTCTGTCTATATGGTAAGTTGTTAAACTGTGACATTTTTGACAGATGAAAAAAAAATCTATTAAAGTTAAGGTTCTGCCAAAGTTCTTTTATTGTAGACAGGAAAAGCCTTTTGCTGTAGTTAAAGTACCAAAAATCTTAACAGAAACCTTTATAGTACTCCTGAATAGGGATTGGAAGAAAGCCTAAAACAAATTTGTAATATAGGTAAATACATATGGTAGACAGTTTAGATGCCATTAATCTACCGATGTAGTAAAGTTAACACTCATGCTTTCTGAGATTTCTGAATTGTGTTATCTAAACTAAGCAAACACCTTTAATTGCTTTTCAATGGCTTTTGTTTCAAGATAACACAATGATTTAAGAAATTTGAGTTAGGAGTTTGAGTGCTAACCCTGCTACATCTGTAGATTCATTATTAATGCCTACATATGGAAAAATCCTAATGGTTCAGTACTGAAGAGGCAAAGGCAGTCCATCTGCCACTCTATGATGTCTCTGTATGATGCCATGTTATAGAAATACTATATTTTTCATTAGAAGCAATATTTCTGAATTAGTATTACTCTACATTTATTTTATTGGATCACTTCCACTCATAAAAGTAGGAAACCTTTCTCAACCTCACACACCTTGAAGATAAGAATACTGTATGTAGGCTTTTGTCTGATATTGGCAGCTAAACAGCTATCAACTCATCGTGTCAGAACATTTTGTAACAGTTTTTAGGGTATTAAAGGATAACTGTCATATTTTCATTTAAAAATATCAATTTTAGCATATGTTACTGCTGCAGCAACATTATACATCAAGCAATCTTTAGTTTCTTCACTTACCACTGTTTTCCTTGAGTTTTCCCCTTAGTTACGGCTATTTTAAATCCTACATTATGAGGATCTTCTCAAGAAGGTTCCTCTGCCAAAACTGCATCCCCTCAGGTCACATACAAACTTGCTGTAGCCAGCAGCTTCGTGCCAGCTAATCAGATTGGATTACTGAGAGCCACGCTTCCTCACTCTGAAGCCTAATGCAGGCATGCATTGTGATGGACCGCCCCTCTGTCTTCCTAGCCGGAGACAGATGAGCCATAGCAACGGTCTTTTAAGGGAGGAGTGGAAAGGGACAGAGGACATTATTGAAAGCTGTTATTATAAGGCAATTACAGATATTTTGACAATCATTGACAGACTAACTCAGGTTTACATGCCTTGCTCTAATAAACTAGCAAATAAAATAAAATATGACAGTTATCTTTTAAACATGCACATAGATCATTAAGGCTACTTTCACACTTGCGTTCGGGGTTCCGCTTGTGAGTTCCGTTTGAAGGCTCTCACAAGCGGCCCCGAACAGATCAGTACAGCCCCAATGCATTCTGAGTGGATGCGGATCCGGTCAGAATGCATCAGTATGGCTCCGTTTCGCCTCCGTTCCGCTCAGCAGGCGGACACCCAAACGCAGCTTGCAGCGTTTTCGTGTCCGCCTGGCCGTGCGGACCCAAACAAATCCGTCCTGACTTACAATGCAAGTCAATGGGGACGGATCCGTTTGACGTTGACACAATATGGTGCAATTGCAAACGGATCCGTCCCCCATTGACTTTCAATGTAAAGTCAGGAGATCTGAGTTTTCTCCAATCCAATGGTATATTTTAACTTGAAGCATCCCCATCACCATGGGAACGCCTCTATGTTAGAATATACCATCGGATTTGAGTTAGATCGTGAAAACTCAGATCCGACAGTATATTCTAACACAGAGGCGTTCCCATAGTGATGGGGACGCTTCAAGTTAGAATATACTAAGAACTGTGTACATGACTGCCCCCTGCTGCCTGGCACCACCCGATCTCTTACAGAGGGCTGTGATCAGCACAATTAACCCCTTAGGTGCCGCACCTGAGGGGTTAATTTTGCATATCATAGCCCCCTGTAAGAGATCAGGTGCCGCCAGGCAGCAGGGGCCAGACCCCCCTCCCTCCCCAGTATTAAATTAATTGGTGGCCAGTGCGGCCCCCCTCCCTCCTCTGTATTAAATTCATTGGTGGCTAGTACGGCCTCCCCTCCCCCCCCTAATTAAAATCACCCCCCTCCCCCATCATTGGTGGCAGCAGAGAGTTCCGATCGGAGTCCCAGATAATCGCTGGGGCTCCGATCGGTTACCATGGCAGCCAGGATGCTACTGCAGTTCTGGCTGCCATGGTTACTTAGCAATTTTAGAAGCATTATACTTACCTGCCTGCGCTTTCTGTGGCCAGCCGGGTGCTCCTCCTACTGCTATGGGCCGCACAGACCTGTTACTTACCAGTAGGAGGAGCGCCCAGCCGGCTACAGACAGCGCAGGCAGGTAAGTATAATGCTTCTAAAATTGCTAAGTAACCATGGCAGCCAGAACTGCAATAGCGTCCTGGCTGCCATGGTAACCGATCGGAGCCCCAGCGATTAACTGGGACTCCGATCGGAACTCTCCGCTGCCACCAATGATGGGGGTGATTTTAATTAGGGGGGGGAGAGGGGAGGCTGCACTGGCCACCAATGAATTTAATACAGGGGAGGGAGGGGGAGGCCGCTCTGGCCACCAATGAATTTAATACTGGAGAGGGAGGGGGGGGGCAGCACTGGCCACCAATGAATTTAATATTGGGGAGGGAGGGGGGTATGACCCCTGCTGCCTGGCAGCACCTGATCTCTTACAGGGGGCTATGATATGCACAATTAACACCTCAGGTGTGGCTGATCACAGCCCCCTGTAAGAGATCGGGTGCTGCCAGGCAGCAGGGGGCAGTCATGTACACAGTTCTTAGTATATTCTAACTTGAAGCGTCCCCATCACCATGGGAACGCCTCTGTGTTAGAATATACTGTCGGATCTTAATTTTCTCAATGTGAAAACTCAGATCTGAAAAAGCTGTTATGCAGACGGATCCGTTCTGAATGGATACAAGCGTTTGCATTATAGGTGCGGATCCATCTGTGCAGATACCAGATGGATCCGCACCGAATGCAAGTGTGAAAGTAGCCTAACAGGCAGGGATTTTAAAAGCAAACTGTTTTCCAGATAAACATACTGGATTTTCACATTAGTCACTTATCAGCCACATGGTATAAATATGAAGCAAGATAGTATCATTATTGAGAATTTGGTCTCACATAGTTAATAGAATCATTGTATTGACTATCAAAATTATTGAATGTAGTGACTAGTAAAGTATGGTAGGCTGTTTAACCATCTAGGTATTTATTTGCAAATATGTCTTTACAGTAATTATGTATTTTTATAAGCAAGTTTTTATAGCATGAATGTTTACCTTTCCTAGATTAATGAAACTGTAATTCATTAGGGGGTTCTCCGGGAATTATGAAAATGAAAATACTTATAAATTACTTTGCTATAAATGTATTATCAAATACCTTTCATTAGTTATTATTGCTTATTTTGTCTAAGAAAGCAATCATTGGGAACAATTTAATGGCCGCCGTCCTATTAGTACACACAAAACCTGTCCTAATACCAGAGATGGGCAAGTTACTTCATAGCATTGAGGTAAAGAGCTGCCTCTTCCTCCTCTCTGCTCTACTTGTCAGGAAAAATAATCCTGCATATAGCTGATAAAAACGCCAGCTGAATCTATGTAGGAATGGGGTTTATCAGGAGACATGAAGTACAGATAGAACAGATAGGACAGACTGTGGTAATGTAGAGCTGTGTATACAAGTGCTGCTGCTCATCACCCACTTCCCACTCTCCTTTTTGTACTTCATGTCTCCTCATGAACTCCATTCCTACAGAGATTTAGCTGAAGATCATATTAAAGTATATTCAGGATCATAATCCCTGACAAGTAGGAGAGGAGGATGGGACATGTCTTTAGCTCAGTGTTGTGAAGTAACTTGTCCAGAAGTGTGATTAAAACAAGGTTTTGTATGTTCTAATAAGACAGCGGCCATTTTTTATTTTTTTTTGCAATGATTGCTCCATAGACAAAACAAACCATTATAATTAATAAATGATATTTGAGAATATATTGATGGTAAAGTCATATTTAAGTGTTTTTATTTTCTTAATTCCCACAGAACCCCTTTAACATCATTTTTACAATTGGCATTATTTATGTGCAGCTTCTGTTTGAACAAGTTCCTTTTGTGATCTAGGGGTAAAAAAATGCTGCATTTTATGTCCTTTTGTTATCTATTGCTAGGCATTTGCAAGAGATATGGTGTGAATATAGCCTTAATTAACCATGGTGTTTTATTACTATCCTACTTTTCTCCACTTCCAGTAACCAATTGACTCACCTAATTGAAGTTTGATAATCAATGATTAAAGATAAGGGAATTTCTTAAAATTCATTTTGGGACTGATTCAAACAAACCCAATGTTTTTGGGAGCAACAGCAGTACAGTGTAGAACCTTATGGATAAGGCAGGAGGTGTATGACTATGTAAGGGAGATTGTAATGTCAGCAGAGACAGTAGTAGTTATAGTGGTAGCAGAACAGTATAGAACCTGACAGACAAGTCAGGAGATGTTTGACTATTTAGCGGTATCCATGCATTTTAGTAGACGCGTATTTCAGGTAACCACTCCAAATCAGAGAATCCACTTCTGCACATATGGGTAAAACATTAGTCTCCACAGGAATCTCTCTTCCTACACTGACTCCTATGGGATACCAAAATCACACTGATAGTGTCAAACAAGCGCTATAGAAGCGAGTACATCATGGTCCTCCTTCCCAATATTCCAAGCTATACATGTTATGGTCCTTTCATCTTTCCTGGTAAGTTTTATTCTGCAATCCATGTACTAGTTTAGTAGCTCTTCTCTGAACTCTCTCCAAAGTATCAATATCCTTCTGGAGATATGATCTCCAGTACTGAGCACAATACTCCAAATGAGATCTCACTAGTGCTCTGCAGAGCGGCATGAGCACCTCCCTCTTTCTACTGGTAATGCCTCTCCCTATACATGCATTCTGCTAGCATTTCCTGCTGCTCTATGACATTGTCTGCCTACCTTTAAGTCTTCTGAAATAATGACTCCTAAATCCCTTTCCTCAGATACTGAGGTTACGACTATATCACTGATTGTATATTCTGCTCTTGGGTTTTTATGCCCCAGGTGCATTATATTGCACTTATCAACATAACATTTTAGTTGCCAGATTTTTGACCATTCCTCTAGTTTTCCTAAATCCTTTTCCATTTGGTGTATCCCTCCAGGAACATCAACCCTGTTACAAATCTTTGTGTCATCAGCAAAAAGACACACCTTACCATCGAGGCCTTCTGCAATTTCGCTGATAAAGATATTAAGCAATATGGGTCCCAGAACAGATCCCTGAGGTACCCCACTGGTAACAAGACCATGGTCTGAATAAACTCCATTGACTACAACCCTTTGCTGTCTGTGCCTCAGCCACTGCCTAATCCATTCAACAATATGGCACTGCAATTTATTGATAAGCCTTCTATGTGGGACAGTATCGAAAGCCTTACTAAAGTCTAGATAAGCGATGTCTACTGCACCTCCGCCATCTATTATTTTAGCCACCCAATCAAAAAAATCAATAAGATTAGTTTGATATGATCTCCCTGAAGTAAACCCATGCTGTTTTTTATCTTTCAATCCATGGGATTTTAGATGTTCCACAATCCTCTCCTTAAGTATGGTTTCCATTAATTTTCCCACTATTGATGTCAGGCTTACTGGCCTATAGTTGCCCGATTCCTCCCTATTACCTTTCTTGTGAATGGGCACATTTGCTATTTTTCAATCTTCTGGGATGACCCCTGTTACCAGTGATTGGTTAAGTAAATCTGTTAATGGTTTTGCTAGTTCACCGCTAAGCTGTTTTAATAGCTTTGGGTGTATCGCATCAGGCCCCTGTGACTTATTTGTATTAATTTTAGACAGCTGACTGTCTGTGTAAAGACACATGCATCAAAAGATTCATTAGTCTTCCTAACTGAGGTCCTTTTCCTTCATTTTCCTTTGTAAAAACTGAACAGAAGTATTTATTGAGGCAGTCAGCTAGTTCTTTATCTTCTTCCATATACCTTCCTTCTTTTGTTTTTATTTGGTAATTCCTTGTTTTAGTTTCCTTTATTCATTTATGTATCTAAAGAATGTCTTATCGCCTTTTTTCACTGACTAAGCTAATTTATCTTCTGCCTGTGCTTTAGAAGCTCTTATAACTTATTTGGCCTCTCTCTGCCTAATCTTATAAATTTGCCTGTCATTCTCATTTTTTTTTTATAATTACTAAATTATATCTTTTTGTTTTTAATGATTTTGGCCACTTCTGCTGAGTACCACAGTGGTTTCTTCCTTTTTTTGCTTTTACTGACAAGCCTAATGCAATTATCTGTTGCCTTCTATAGTGCCACTTTTAAGTAGTCCCATTTCTCCCGGACTCTCCATTGAAACTGTTCCAATCTGATAGGGACTCGTATACCACTAATACAATTTTGGAAAAGTCAGTTTTTCTAAAATTTAAAACTTTAGTTTTTGTGTGGTGTGTACTTATAGTAAACCACACTGACTGGCGATCACTAGATCCCAAGCTTTCCTCTACAGTAATATCAGATACCAAATTCCCATTTGTGAATACTAAATCTAAAATGGCCTCCTTCCGGGTTGGCTTCTCACCTCTTTGTTGTAGAGATAATCCCAGAGGGGAATTTAGAATATCTGTACTCCTGGCAGAACTAGCATTTTGGTTTTCCAGTTTACATCAGGAAGATTAAAGTCTCCCACAATGATAACTTCCCCTTTCAATGTCATTTTAGCTATTTCCTCAACTAGTAGATCATCTTGTCTCCCTTTCAGAAACTATAAAACATTCCACCATTTTGCTTTAATAGCAATGGGTAATTTATTAAGACCGGCATTTTAGATGACTGTCTTAAAAAAGTCACTGTTCTGGCGGTGTATCGCTGAAATTATGAAGAGTTGCAGGGCTTTGGCTCTACAGAACAGCTTTCTAGCTGTCTTAGATTTAGACCATTTTCTATGCCTAGACCAGGTGTAGAAAATGATGAATGAGACGGGCCTACCGCCAGTCCACTTCTTTAGACCTGGCGTGAGAGGTGAAAAGTTGCGGATTGTTGCACAATTAACCATTGCGCCGCCATCTTCAGCTGAAATACGCCTAATATAGGCGTATTTCAGGTTAATAAACACATACATTTCTAGTAGTCATCACTATGCTTGATGCCAACAATACATTTGTCAGCACATAATCAACAAAGTATGAAGCTTGCCATGCTCGTCAATGTGCATGAGGGCCCAATTATTTCTTGTTTGTCATGGCTAGCGTTGTTGTCATCATTATGTCTGACCTAATGATAACCAGTCTTGTCTATTAGCTATGCCTTGGGAAACTGCATTTACCCCTGCACCACCAACTTACTAATGTGGTGGTCAAAAAGGCAATGTGTGATAATGTGATGCTTATACAGATGGTCCAGCATATTCAAGAAGGAATACCAACAAGTTGGAATGTAGCACATCAAATGGTGCAAAGACAACCCATTATTTTACTGCGAGTCCCCTAGGAGGTAATTGGCCACATAAGAATAGCTAAAATATGCATGCACTCTACCAGACATGGTCAGCACCTTCTTCCAGACACAAAACTTGTTTTAAAGGTTGTATTTGCCAGGGAGACATCCAGAGGGAAATTTGCTATTTGATGAAGAATAGCAGGTGATCCATTGTGTGGCTTCTCTCACCCAGGCTTATCAATTGTCAGAAAGCATGACAAAACTTCAGCGGAAACATATGAAAAGAGGGAGGATGATTTGGAAGCAAAATTTTTTCCAGGTGGGGAAAGGAGGATGTCCACTGAGGAGAATGTGGAGGAGGTGGACAAGTGCCTGATGCGGGAACCAGACCAGCACAACCATCGAGGTGTCAGTGGCACCTAGCCTCATTTCTGTGGTGCAGAGACTCCATTGCCAAGCAAAACATTGACTCAGTGGGTCGTGAAGGACATATACTGTCCCTGTATGCAACTGCAGTACACATTTCAATAGAGGCATACAGCTTGCCTTATAGTGGCAAGTTTTAGGAGCAGCCCATGTTCTTCACCACATGACATGATGTAAGGCAGGGATGGCTTTTTGTGCATAGTAGTGTCTAGGTATTCTCTATTAAAACTGAGAACATATCAGTTGCTTGAATGCAGTGGAATGCACCAAGTGGTATGACAGCAACTACACTGCTGCCTAATTTGCTGAAGGCATGCTCTAGTGCCTACATTTGTGCTTGAATGGGCATGTCTTATTTTCTGCTTTTAGAGCTTTCAGACTACAATGGTTTTGTCCGTTGTCATTGTGGAGATAGGAAGATAGACTTACCACTTACAATGCTCAAAACATTACTGCCACTGTTACTAACACCACCTAGGATTACCATAGGTCTGACAGTTTTTGAGCCTGTACCAACAGCAGCAACAACATCACTTGTTTCTGAGCCATAGGTTTGTAGATACAGTCCACTACTATCATGTCCGCCAACTGTGACATAGACCATTACATCAGGTTAGATACTGTAGCCTATGCTAAATAGAATTTTTCTAATAAGATTTTCAATATTCTTTTAGAAAAAAAAACATTTGGTCTGTGAGTGATGCAGAGCAAAACTTTTATCATAATTTACATTTTTGTAATAAAATATTCAATATTTTTGGGGATAAAAATAAACAGTAGGACAGAGTATTTACAGTATAACAGTGAGTGATACAGAAGAACACATAGTGTATGTGTATGCTAGTCAAGAAACTTTGCAATATGTTGCAAAAATGCTGGATTACCTCATCTTAATATTTGTTGAGCTTCAGCCCTTTTTGTGACACACATGGTTCTAGGGGAAGGGAAATAGGTTGTAAGTTTGCCTGGGGTGGTGTTCAGTGTACATGTGCAATAGTGGACTGAATGTGTATCTCCACTCGCAGTGCCTCCTTGTCTTTTAAAAATAATTAACACAGGACTGTTTTTCACTATAATTTTTTATGGGCTATTAATATATATGATTTAATCCTGTCTCTTCTCAAGACTAAATTCATATAATTATTTTAATATTTTCTCATAACTAAGAGCTTCCATTCCCAGTTCCCATTTTTCAGTTTAGTTGCTCTTCCTTGTACCTTTTCTAGCTCCAGGGCTTGCTTTCTTTGAAATGGTACCGAAAAGTGAAAACAGTATTTTAGAACATACTGCAATCATGATATGTAAAGTTATGATAAACCTAGATTCTTTGGTACAAGTGACTCTCCCAATTTTACTCTTTCTAAGACATCTGATACATGTAGATTATTAGTGCCCAGATACATAACTTTTCATTTATCCTAACTGAACCTCATTTACAAGTGAATGTCCGAACTCTGAGTGTGTCCAAGTCAGCATGCAGTTTGTGGACATTTTTCATTTCATGCCCAGTAATATATAGCTTGGTGTCCTTTGTAAGTAGAGATGAGCGAAGTTTTGAAAAATGCGATTTGGCAACTTTAACAAAGTTCGCTAAGAAATTCGATTAGTTACAAATTAATTTGTTACAAATCTCTATAAATCAGGCATACCCAGGCCGCTCTGCCTTAAGGTATAGCTACATGGAGCTGGTGAGTTGCAGCCATCCTGCGGTAAACAACCACGTATCCAATAATCCTCTAGCTGCCTTTCATTTAATAATGAAGACCACACTGTATAGTCAGTCTTCATTGTTAAAGGTTATGTGGCACCTTTAATGTACCTTTAATCAGGGGCTATTGCTGGTATGGGATTTGTCTGGTTTGGTGGGGGCAAAATGTGCAAACTATTGCTGTTCTGGCCTGCAATCTTCTACAGGTTATTTGACAATAAACACAGAATATTAATCAGCTCTGGCATACCCACTTATCCAACCCCAGTGCTCTCCTGTCCTTCAGATGTGAACCCTTCTTCTGCCATCTGCTTTTCCTCCTTTTGTACATCATATAATATTGATGAATATATATCAGGAACATTCAGCTCCTCCTCTCTCTGTATCTTGTTAACTTTTCTAGGACATTGGAGACTTTGAAGGATGATTTGGAAGAAGTAAAGCCAGCAAAAGATGAAGATGGTTATCATTAAGACCTGGCCCTCCTAAGGGGTGTAGACATGATAGCATTAGTTGGCACACTGGCACTAGAATAAGGCTTCAAAGCGGGATTCAATCCAAAGTTTAGGAAAACTTCAATTCTAAATGAATCTGAATTTCCTCGTGCTTCGCGGTAATGAATCATGTTTTTCTAAAATTGCGGCTTCACCTGTTACAAAGTGAAACTAGGTAAAGACAAGACATGCCTAAGAATGTAATATCACCCATAATACCACTCAGCCAGCCAATATATAGTATTCAAACAAAGTTTTGTCTAAAGCAACTTTGGCTCTATGATTCAAAGTGTGCTTCGCTCAACCCTACTTATAATATACTTACCTAGCTCCATACATCTCTATATACTAGAAATATACAGTATTATTGAGGTTTGTTGACAGGAATTCCTGACTGCTCATAAGCAATTGTTTAAGCCAAATTCTTATCAGTTTGATAATAAGTTAGCTATAATGAGTGTTTAAGAGCCATCAAGAATTCAGAGATAAAATCTATACATTGAGCTGTCAGTGTGAAAATGAAAGCAAGAGTCTCTGAAGATAGACCAAAATGTAACCCTATAAAACAAAGACAGTTGCATTTTTTTAAATAAAGACCAATTGAAAAAAAAAGATTTTTATTCTAGTAAAATTATTCTAGTTCTTTTGTTAAACAATCCATATTTGAGATTATGTCAGGTAAACTTTTAAGTAAGGTTTTATATACTTTTTTAGCAAAACAATATTAATATGGAAATTGATAGACTGGACAATCATCTGGAGTCTGTTACTAACAAACTTAACACTTACGGTATGAATACCTTCAAGACATTTTTTTCTAGTATTGTATCTTACTAATTTTTAGCTAAAAATAGTTTTAAGAGCATACTCCACTTTGAAATAACACGTAACATTGTCTTTGATGGAAAGGGTGTTAAACCAGAAAAAAGCTAGCATATCACTAAAACATTAGTGTTATTGAAACATTTTCTAGATCAGGGGTGGTGTATTAAAAGCAGTGGCCCATTAGAAAAGTTTGACAGTATATTACAATTTGGAAATTTATAAGATGCGAGCTATATCTGGAGAATGATTGAGCCACTTGTTAAATATAGGTACAAAACAGTGCAATATTAAATTTTTGTCTTTTGGTATAGGAAAAGAAAATGGAAGCCTTTAGACCTAGAATATTTTGCACACCAGAGGCTTCAGACCGATTATATTGACTGCAATGGGGTCAGTTGGGTTTCTATAACTTATTCTAAAATTCATTACCTCTGTGTACATCAATATTTTGTCCTGTTTTTTGCCAGAATGTGTAAATTGAGGCTCCTACTAAACCTACACTACATAAGGGAACCTAGTGTAAATAAAATATGGTATGCAATTAATTATTTAAATGTATGTACAAAAATCATGTTTCACTATTTTACCTAACAGTACACCTTTAATAAAACCCCTACAGTTAAACCAACAATTGACATAAGAAAGGTTAAAATAAATGAATTTAAAAATTTCTGAAGTATTCAACTTTTTCTTAACTTATTTTGACTTACAACTACTACCATTATTAGGATATAGAAAACAAAGTAAAACGTTTTTTATATTTAGTAAATCAGTATACGACTTTTATAATAAGATATTGATTAAAAGCGGTCAGTAAGGTATATTAAAACACATGGTTTACTTTTTAAAAACAAAGTGGTCATTTATCAACCAATATACAACACTTTTTGGCATATATTAGGTGCAGATTTGTCGCAAAGGTGTCCCTTTTACATGCCTCATGCCATGCTAAGAAAAAGAGAGGTGGTGTAGATGTGTAAAAGGGCGGGCCGGTAGGCCCGTCTTATTTATCATTTTATACGGCAATTTTTGCCATAGAAAATGTCTTTATTCTATGCCAGCAAAGGAGCTGGTGTAGGTTTAAGCTTTATGTAGGCTGCCAGAAAATTACATAAGTTATGTGGAGGCCAATGCCTCTCCATAGCTTATGTGCATCCACTGGCATCGCGGGGGCATTAAGACCAGCTCATGAATCACCGGTCCTAATAAATGACCCCAAAAATGTGTTATTCCTATTATTATATTACACAAAGTAGAATGGTTCCTTCTTAAAACTTAACATTAGTTTTAAAAAATCATTATATATTTTATACTATAAAATAATTAAAACAGGGCTAACCAAAGTGTAATGCAATTCTTCATTCTGGATGAAACTATCAGGGTCAGATCTAAAATATTACAAAATATCTTAAATTTCATATAATATTTTATAAAGCTCAGATGTGAATATCATATGCCGAAACTTTATATAAATTATTCTCTAAACAATAAAAGATACATAGATTACATGCAACCTTGAAAGTAAGCACTAGATGGCTCTCCATACCAACTAATAGCAGAAAGGAAATAGGAAATGCAATCTCTATTATGAAATGAAATTCTTGCTGTAGGGATAAGGGTCATGATAGATATTTTTTTCTATGTTCCTCATTCTTCCATTAGCTTCAGTGCCTTACTTGGACATATTTTTACTTTCACCTCAATTGAATATTAAGAAATGTTCTATCAGAGAAAGGATTATCAAGCAAAGAGCAGGTTGGTCAATTTCTTTTTGTTACTCATATATTGGGATGTGGTCCTGAGTCAGCTACATTATATCATCCCAGAGGAATCCAAGCATGGCACCTTTGTTGGAAGAATTGCTCAGGATCTTGGATTGGATATAGGTGAGATTAATTCAAGAATGCTACGTATTGTTTCTAGAGAAGAGAAAGAATATTTTCAGGTTAATCTGCAGAATGGAATCTTGTTTGTTAAAGAAACAATAGACAGAGAGACATTGTGTCCAGATACACCCTTCTGTATTATTCCTCTGCAGGTCATTGTAGACAAGCCTGTGCAGATGTATCGTGTAGAGGTAGAAGTAGAAGATATAAATGACAATAGTCCAGTATTCCCCTCTAGTGTGACTAATCTTGTCATATCTGAAATAAAACCTCCAGGATCTCGTTTCCTATTGATGGTAGCTGGTGATCCAGACCTTGGAACAAATTCTGTAACAAACTATGAGCTCAGTGCAAATGATTATTTTGCTTTGGATTTCCAAAAATATATAAATCAAATCAAGTCATTAGAGCTTGTGCTTAAAAAAAATTTAGACAGAGAAAAGCAATCTGTTTATAACTTGACCCTTACAGCTTATGATGGAGGCAAACCAAGAATGAGTGGCACCACACATATTTTTGTTAATGTGGAAGATTTTAATGATAATGCTCCTTTGTTTGATCAGCCATTTTACCAGTGCATAGTTAATGAAAATGCTGCAGAAGGAACATTAGTGTTCAAGCTAAATGCCAAAGATCTTGATGAAGGAAGAAATGGAGAAATACTATATCATTTTAGTAATATGGTTTCAGAAAAGGCAAAGGAAGCATTTGTCTTAGATACAAATACAGGGGAAATTAGAGTGAAAGGCAAACTGGATTTTGAAACTGTTAATATGTATGAAATTCAAGTTGAAGCTATTGATCATGGAGATGTTCAGCACATTGGATACTGTAAAGTTCTAGTGACCGTTGTGGATATAAATGACAACCCTCCTGAGTTGACAGTGACGTCACTATCAGTGCCTGTTCCTGAAAATTCTCCCCAAGGAACTACAGTTGCCATTATCAGTGTTCATGATAAAGATTCAGGTTCAAATAAAAAAATCAATTGCTACATTTCTGAGCCTTCACCATTTAAAGTAAATCCAGCTTTCATGAGTGATTTTTCTTTGACTGTGAATGGACCTTTGGATCGAGAAGTTAAAGATGAATATGAAGTTACAATTACTGCCAGAGATGAAGGCTCCCCTTCCCTATCTACTTCAAAAACTCTGAAGATTGATATAAGTGATGCCAATGACAATGCTCCAAGATTTGTCCAGTCAGTAGACACAATATTCATTAAGGAGAACAATCCACCAGGGTCTCAAATTTATATAGCATTGGCCTATGACCCAGATATTGGGCGGAATTCTTTCATTACTTATTCAATTAGGGAGTGCATAGTTGATGGGATCCCTATTTCCTCTTATATTTCCATTAATCCAGAGAATGGGAAGGTTTTTGCTTTAGTATCATTTGACCATGAACAGATTGCATATTTCCAATGTCATATAAAAGCCACTGATGCTGGCCTACAAGCTCTTAGCTCTAAACTTACTCTAAACATATTCATTGAGGATATTAATGATAATGCTCCTACATTCACCCCACTTCATTCTGAACTAACAATTAAAACTTCTAGGTCAGCAGAACCTGGACACCTGATAACTAAAGTGAAGGCCGTAGATCTGGATTCTGGATACAATGCTTGGACCTTTTACAAATTAAAGGACCTTGGAGGATCTGGAAAATCTCCTTTTACCATAGCACATCAAACTGGGGAAATTACTTTAAAACGGTCATTGACAGATTCAGACAATGATGAGCATAGATTGCATGTAATAGCTCAGGATCATGGAGAACCGTTCATGACAGCAGAGACACACATTGTCATATCTGTGGTGGAGTCTGGAGAAGAATTAAAGTTTGATAATCAAGAGAAAAAGGTGACTTTTGAAGTGTTTTCAGATGAAAATATTTACTTGGTTGTTGCAATCTGCATCATATCAAGTATTTTTCTCATTACTTTAATTGTGTTTAGTGTGTTAAGATGGCAAAAGTACAAAGATGAAGTTAATGAGCTAAAAGAAAACTACAAGATTTGCTCAAACACTGGGGGGAGCTGGATGTATTCTCAACAAACTCAATTTCAAATAAGCTCCAATTCATTGCGACCTAAAAGTGACTTAATTGTCTTTACTCCAAATACCTTTCAAATACCCGGGTACGAAGAGCAAGTCAATCCAGAAGGGGTCATGTTAAGCTCCTCTTTTAAGGTAAGTCAAACTAAATATAATATTATTTTGGCTTATGTTTAAAGATATCCTAATACTCTTCTTCCAAGGTATTAACAATATAAACCAAATGATTTACTTTAAGAAAATTCCTATGTTGTTGAACATATTCAAAGTAGTGCTCTTTTCATGCTATTTTCATTACTTTTATTTATAAGGTAAAGTGTTCTCCTGTTAAATCTCCATTTCTTGACAGATCTAAAAGGAGTTTGATGGACTCCATTAGAGTTTTAGTTCTATTAAGGCTTCAGCATTTTTGCAAGAAAAAAAAATTCTCTGCAACCTGCACAATTTTTTTTTCAAAAGGCTATAAAGTTATAAGCCAGTGAGCCCACAGAACATGGTCTGTTAAACAACTTAAGGAAATAGCTAAAGGCATAAGCACTATGGCTGTCATAATGGAACATCAATATAGATTTATGCTTAAGGCCCTATAAACATGAAAAAATCTCAATAGTTTGGTATTGAAGAGCCATAGGCACTTAGGAGGTAATTTATGAATGGATATACACAACTTTTGTGGTGTGTAACTGGCACAGATTCCGTCACATGCCATGTTGTGTCATATTGTCCGAATTCATCCTTGCTCATACTAGGTCTATAAACAGGGGCATGGCATAGGCGGTGAAGGGGTTGCCTGGCAGGCTTGTCTCATTCATCATCTTCTATGTCTGGTTTAGGCGTAGAGAATAGTCTGTATGTAAGACAGCAATTAAGCTTTTTTACATTTAAAATAGGCTCTGTATATGCCAAAGTTATGTAGAAGCCATTGCCTCTACATAACTTTGGAGAGCCACTGCCAGTGCATGCCCTTATTAGTGATCATTGGCAGGGGCTATATTCGTATTTGTGATATTTCACGAATATATGCAATTAGAGTGCTCCAATATATTCGCAATTGCACTAATCGACACTAATGATGCAAATATTTTGTCACAATACATGAGACTTCACATTTTAGCAGGTCTGCATATATGTATAGACAGCAGACCCTATTACACTACCTAACACACTGCACTACACCAGCTACACTATACCAGGATATAACCCACACTCTGTGCCACTAACTATCTGTGTTATATATATATAAGCTATCTAACTATCTATCTAATGTAGTGTGGAAAGCATAGAGCACAGCAATGACACTGCTGTCTCTCTCATAACTTTAAAAAACTGTAGAAAATGGCTGTTGGGGAGGTTCTTATATAGTAAGGGGTAGGCAACTTTCCTATTGGTTGCTAGTGATGTTGCTAAGCTCAGAAGCAAGAAGGGAGATTACTGATGAAAAAAAATCTAGAATATTCGAAATTACGAATATATATCGCTATATTCTAAATATTCACAAATTCTCGAAGTGCCTAGTATCAGTGTCAGTATTAATATTCACGATTCGAATATTCGCGCCCAACACTAGGATTAAGCAGGCAGAACATTATTTAGATTTTTGTGTATTTATCTTCTGGATTTTTAGCCATACCTTTTTTATTTTATGCCAGCTATAGTTGTGTTAGTTTTTTTTTTTTTTTTTTTTATGCATTTATTTTAATGGTGTTAGCTTTTAGTAATATTAACTTTACCAAAAAGTGACTTATATTTGTCAATTCATTATTATTTTTTTGCACCTATGCTATCACAGCTCTGCACATATCTATATACCATTATATTAAAGAAGAATATATCACTAAGTGCCACTGGCTCACTGTTAGCTTTTCTGCCTACCATCAACAAGATCCCAAGTTTAAGACTCAATATGGATGAAGTTTAGAAGAGTTTATAGACAGAGGCATCAGAGCATTGTCAGGGTGTGGGAGTGCCCATTCACTGATGCTCTATGCTAGGGAGTGTATTTAGGTATAACAGTGCATAAGCCTTCTGTGTAGGTTTTTCCTTTGATCTGTGTGAAATCATTGCACAGGATGAAATTCAGAGTATAGTGCAGCAATGAGCTCTTTAATTTCTAATAAGTCTTAGGATTAGCCCAATCTTGCCACATATAGACAATAGCTGATGTCATATTGTAGAATTGTCATTATTAGAGTTTCCTAGGAATCTTTACTAAGATCATGATTAGCTGAGCTATGTATTTATGGATCATAAATTAATACTTCTGTATAAACAAAAAATGTATAGTATAATAGATATCATAAAACATCTTATCCCTATACAGTAGGTCAAACTGTATAAACTAAATAGCTGGGTAGCTAAATAACAGATGAAATTCAATGTTTCTATATATGAGTCTATACTTTTTGGAGCAAAGAAAATGCAAACCCTTTAACCTGAAATAAACCATCCACTGAACAAATATACACAAAATTTACCATAGTTATTGTTGATAATAAATTTGATTATGCAGTTATGGTGTAGGTCTGCTGTGTCCAAAGCAAAGATATTCACAGATACTGAATATATTATGGCTATCAAGAAGTCATTTTCTCACTTTAAATGATTCATTACCGGAGTGTTTACCCCCTTTCTAAACAAGGACTTTTTAGTTTTAGCAATTGACCTATTTAACTGAAAATAACTAATTCATTTCTTAGATAACCTACATATATTTGATATTATTATTATTACTATAATTTTTTTCACGGGGCACATTAGACAATTCTTTTGTGCCATTAGATGACAAATATAATATTTAAAAAAATCTTTAAGAAAAAACTAAATTATAAAAAAGATTTCAAGACAAAACATTTCAAAATGTTAAACTTTTTTAATAAAGCAAAAAAGAAAAAAAGTGTATGGTTTTATATTTCACACATGCAAAGTCTCCTATACAATTGCTAAAATTAATATGCATATTGTGTGGGGAGAAAATGTGTGCATGTGTGTATGTAGTCTAATATACTGTTGTTAAAACTAGTAACTGTATATTTTTTTTTTTTTACATTTTATATTTTAACTTTACAGTATGGTGCCTAATGCGATCACAGCGATCTGCAGTGCCACAGAGGGCATCAGCTGATGGCAATGTAATCTGATGCTTTTATACATCGTGTAATAGTTAGGAGCTTACTGCCACAAGATATGTAGTTGTGCAGTAAGCAAAAGGTTAAAAAGCAGTAGCTAGCTTGTATCTTGAATGTGAAATATAGATTTTTACACATCAGCTCATAAAAAAGATTTCATGAAACTGGAGAAATTTAAAATAAAAACAGATAAGTTAATATGATTTATCAGAGCTATGAGGAAATGTTAA
The DNA here is from genome assembly GCF_014858855.1 of Bufo gargarizans. NCBI lineage: Eukaryota > Metazoa > Chordata > Amphibia > Anura > Bufonidae > Bufo > Bufo gargarizans. The sequence continues at coordinate 457,739,727 of NC_058081.1, read as the reverse complement.
ATGTATTCACATTAGAGAAGGAAAGGTGGGTATATGATAATTCTATTATAAAGGGTAAGTCATTACAATTACATGTTTTATATCATGTCTACTAGTATTATCATTTGAGAATATATAGATTAGACTTAAAATTGTGATTGCTAGTAAGAGGTCAGGAATTTATTTCAAACTCTATGAACCAATTCAGGGGTAGCATTTGCTTTACTCTTGGGATTGCAGTGATGTATGAATAATGGTAAAAAAAAACTAAGCATTACATGTTTTTTAATTAATTTGTCTTTTGTTTAAAAAAATGTATGCAGCCTTTGGAAATTTTCCAATACTTTGTATTTTTTTTTCTTTACAGTTCAAAAGTTTATACAATTCAAAAATTTAAAGATTTATAAACCCCCCTAAGAAAAATACTATTTTTATTCAAATATCATATGATATTTATGGATTATATATATATTTTTTGAAATTAGCTAAGTTTTAAAAAATTCCATTTGGCTGATTCGCCTAAATTTGTCAAGAAATTTGATCAGTTCTGAATTAATTTGTCATGAATCGTGATAAATCTGGTATAACCAGGCCCCTATGCCTAATTATATTCATCCCACTTGGTGATCAAATCTTAGTGTGAAGGCTTGGAACTTAAAGGGAACCTGTCACCGGGATTTTGTGTATAGAGCTGAGGACATGGGTTGCAAGATCACCCCTAGCACATCCGCAATACCCAGTCCCCATATCTCTGTGTGCTTTTATTGTGTCAAAAAAATCGATTTGATACATATGCAAATTACCCTGAGATGAGTCCTGTATGTGAGATGAGTCAGGGACAGGACTCATCTCAGGTTAATTTGCATATGTATCAAATCGATTTTTTGACACAATAAAAGCACACAGAGCTAAGGGGACTGGGTATTGCGGACGTGCTAGCGGCCATCTAGCAACCCATGTCCTCAGCTCTATACACAAAATCCCGGTGACAGGTTCCCTTTAAACTGCAGTGAGAGTGCAAGGGGAGAACATTGGGACTCTCCACCTTGGCTGGTCACAAGCCATCACTTCTCTAAAATGTGCAGAGTCAACTCCCCAGAAAGGGAGAGATTGCAGTACCAGCAACTTGGCCATTGGATGAGTGCACGCATACTGTTGTCTTTTAGAGACATCGGTAATCGATTTCCGTCTAAACAAGTGAAGAGGAGGAGGAGCATCAGGAGCTAAAGGCAACATTGAAGTTGATGGGAAGGAACAACAGCTTCCTTTGCTGACGATGGCGAGTAATGTTGAGCGAATCAAAGCCAAATGAATTTATTTCAATCCGAATTTCAGTAAAAATGTTGTTTCGCTACAAATCCAAATTTCCTTCCGTTTCGTGGTAACTAATCTATTTTTCTGAAACGGTGGTAAAAAAAACAAAAAACATACCCACCTCATCAATTTGCTTGAGGAGAGGCCATCGCGGCCATCTTGATTGAAGATACCACATGAAATCTCGCGCAGGGTGACATCACCATGCCAGTGCGCTAGCAGGGCGTGATGAGGTAATCAATGACCTCACCGCACCTGGCCAGTGTGATGAGATAACGCCATCAAGTCAAGGCAACAGATTTCACACAGTGTTTTCAATCAAGATGCCAGCAACTGCATCTCTACAAGCAAATGGATAAAGTGAGCATTTTTATTTAACCAGATTAACCCCTGAAAGGCCAAATTTATACCATCAGATGCTGCAATCAGTGATAAATGCGGCATGTAAAGGGTTTAATGACATAATTGCACCCACTACATATGATGGAATGCTCTACTTTATCACAAATCTGATTTCTTTGTGAAATTCAGAAAAGCAGCTGAATCGAATTTTTCATAACTTTACTATTGATGAGCCCTGACTGCTGGAGATGGAATGTTGCTGCATCAAGCTATAACACTAAATGAGTGGTATAGTTTTCCCATGACACTTTATAGTGACGCTCATGTGTTGATGCAGAGACATTGCACCCTGCCCACATCTCACCTTCTGCCCACATATCCTGCATACCACCATACTACAGTCCCCCAGCAACTTGCAGAAAAATGTCCACACTGCTCAGTATGGCATTTCCCCCCCACGACTGTGTGATGCTTTATTTTATGAACCCATGAACTGCTAGTGAGTTCCTCACAGGTTGTCTCCTGAGTAGCAGATGTTGTACCCCTCCCACTTTTAGCTGCAGATCTCCCACTGCTTCCACCCTGCTGTCTTATGGGCATGCTTCCACCCTGCTGTCTTATGGGCATGCTTTCACCCGGCTGCCATGTGCGATCGACAACATTGTCATCCACATCGGTTTGTTCATCACTAATGTCACCCTCATCTCATCTAATGTCTCTTGCACATGTCCCTGACCTCTCTCAACATGTGCTTCCACCTCTCTGTCATCTTTGGTTGTTGCATGCCTAGAATAGCTTGCAGCGGACCTCTCCTCCAAATCTGTGTTGGCTTATAGCTGCTCACTGTCCTCAAAAACTTATTGTCGCTGAAAAGCGGAGTAGCGCTAACAGCATGCCTTACTTGGCTAGCAGAAGGAGCAGCAAAAGAAAATGCAGGTTCATGACAGGTGAGAGCATAGGGGCAGTTCCTGAGCCATACCAACTAAGTATGTCAGAGGAACCCATCAATTCTTGGCTGAGTATATCTGTCATCACCTGAGATGATGTTGAAGAGTGAGTAAACCATTCCAGTACAGCTGGATTGTTGGTCAAAACGCAACCACTGGATGACAGTGACAGCTCTAGCCTGTTGGTGCAGGTGGTGCTCCCACCAACCCTTCTTCTGCTGTTACTTGTGCCAGCTTCAGCTACATTTTTGTCGCTGTCCGTTTCTTTTGCTGGCCCGGGAAGCTGTCTGTTGGCCATAGTGTACAATAACTGAATCAGAATGTAACAGATTAAGTATGAATTGCGCAGCAGGTGAACAAGATAAACGCAGAGATATATTAGACTGCCTGTTGAGACTAAGTCTGATGCACATTAGTCTATGTATAACAGAACAGATTAAGTATGAAGGGCACAGTAACTAAACAAGATGCATATGGCAATTACACTCGGTCTACACTGTCCTTGTACTGTTTTAACTCCAAAGCTCAGCTCACAGTGAAATGGAGGAGACTGAGTGGGATGAGTTTTTTTTTAAAGGGCTTTTGTAGCCATTTTAGAAATAATCTGATTTATTACCATAAAGTGCAATGAAATTAGGTCTTATGGTGATTCAAATTTTTGTTAATCTTCAGATCAAATTCCGCTTTGGATGTATCAATTTGATCAACACTAAGGTTTTGTAGCTACTGGTTTTAGAACTACTGTACAATAAATTGATAATTTTTCAATAACTATCTGTCTATTGCATCTGGGGTTCATGTGAGTGGTCGGATTTTATGTGCCATGGTCCACTCTCTCCTATCTATGAATTAATCTCCTTTGCTAGTAGTCCTCCCATATGTGTTGGATACCTGGAATGAGCTTTACCAGATGCCTGACAGAAGATCAATTCCCTAAACCTATTGCAGCATGGCTGCTCTTCCTGGTAAATGGGGAGCAGTTTTAGAATCCAGCTGGTGGCCTATGTGGAGTTCTAGAATCTATTAAGGATTGTTGCTTTCTTTTTTGTTGATCAAACTAAACAGCAGTTTATCTGCTTCACATAGACGTATTGTGAAGCAATGATATTTCAAATTTGGAGGTGCTTAAAATTACCAGCATAGAGTTAATTGCTGCATCATTGCTATCTTTATTTGATCAAGAACTGTGGCCTATTTATTTGTTAAAGTGTCAATAGACTGTCCTAAACAGTCCTAAACATTGTTCCTTGGCTGAGAAACAGCAACAATGATTTTATCTGTTTCTGTTTGCCTTTCCTGCCACTCTGCATGATCTGTTTCCATTGTCATGTCTGACCTAATCCTGCATGTGCCTCCCATAGTCTGTCTGTGTTATCATGCTTGTTTGGTCTCAGTTTAGTTTTTTCATGTTTTGTCATCCATTCTGGTGTTTGTGCTCCTTTTCCAGTCTGCCTGTTGACGGTGTCCAGTCAAGTGCTCCAGTGGCCTACATTCTAGTCTTAGTTCCTGTTCAGACAATGCCTATGATTTTTGTGTGTTTCCTGATTCCTGTGCCTCCAGGTGCTTGCACCAATGAGTCCAAGGGTCAACTTTCACATATACCAGGACTATCCCATGAGCTATGGGTCTGGTCACTAACCTTTAGCAAAGTCCGCATCCCTGTATAGGGGTTAAAGGATGAATTCCGGGGAGGCACCAGAATTATGCCCTTAAATTCTGGCCCAACATCATATATCTGTAATCTCAACACCGAAAAAGAAAAAGGACCAAGCACGATTAACAATATATATAAACTTTATTATGGTTCCCAAAAACAGGGGAAAATCCAATAAAATACAATGAAAAACAATACATAGGTGGACGAGAGACACACAGGGTGGGAAAGGATCACAAAATGGACGGCATGTAAAAACAATACATGGAAAGGTCAAGGGGATACTAAATAATTGATGAATACCCAAATGGAGTACATATTACAATGACCTCACCAAAAATGTGAACAAGATATTGGAGCCAAATGCAGTACATAAGTTAAGGTGCCAAGTGCAAAAAATACAATGTACATGGACAATAAAATGAACAATATAATAAATAGAAAATGACATAAATACCAAAATAGTGATCCAAAAGAGTCCCAAAGGGTGTTTCGCGTAAGCTTCCTCAGGGGGTGCGACACGTATTTAGTATCTGCTTGACCTTTCCATGTATTGTTTTTACATGCCGTCCATTTTGTGATCCTTTCCCACCCTGTGTGTCTCTCGTCCACCTATGTATTGTTTTTCATAGCATTTTATCGGATTTTCCCCATTTTTTGGGAACCATAATAAAGTTTATATATATTGTTAGTCGTGCTTGGTTCCTTTTTCTTTTTTGGTGTTGATACTTGGTATACAGGCCTAGTACGCATACTCACTTTGTGAGTTTTCTTTTATTGGTGTCATCTTGATCTATAATCTGTAACAAGCAGACAAACCTTCTGCTACTGTCTCATGTGAAGTGCAGACTATAACCAGTACCGGGTCCAGATTTTCATCTCTTGTAATTGAGAGGTTGTATGAAATTAGATGGAAAACCCTGGGAATGGATGACTCCTCAGAAGTATCCTTGGGAGAGATTTTGAAAACTGTAAAAAAAAAAGCAATATTTCTCTTGGTAATCTCACACTCATTGGAGGCATTATATCTGATATCAGCCTTATTAAAGATGATCTGTAAATAAAGAGGAGTAATATTTATCACGCAGAAGGAAACATTTCTGAATTGCAGCATATGGTCCAAAGCATTTCTTTCAGTCTTTAAAATGTGATTTTGGAAAATGAAGCCTTAAAACTGAAAAGTATTTGACTATAAGTATGTGAATGTTCTTATTTTTTCCAGGAGGATGTAAATTTGTGTATGCCTAGATAGATGCGCATATGAAAGGAATGTGGGTTTAGCAAATATGGTTAAAGGTTTATGAAATATGGCTGGGCAAATAGATAAGGGGGGAAAGGAAGGGCGAGAAGGAGCTATGGAGCCCAAAGGAAAAAATGTATCATTTAAAAAATTAACATTAATGGTTTTGGAGATAAAGTTAAATGTTGAGCAATATTTGATTTAGTCATTCAGCATCTTCCGGTGATTGTATGTTTGATTGAAACTCATTTGTCTAAACAAATAAGATTGTTTATGAAGAATAAAGAGACATTTGTCTAATCACAAATTCATTATTTTAAAACTTATTGTAGGGGAGTTAGTGTGAGTTAGTGTGTATTTTCACCATAAGATAAAATGTAAGTTGGTTAAGACTAAAATAAACACAGAGTGTTGTTATATCATGTAATATATCTGAATAACACAAGATGTATTTAAACATTTCATTATATCCCCCATAGTCAGCTAGAGTAATGGGATTCCTTAGTCAGTTTATAGCAGGGGTGCTCTACATTTGATCATGGGAGACTTAAATTGTATAATGGACTGTATTTGAATAGCATAAGGTTGGGATAGGCATAAGGCCATCCTTCATATAAGATAGGGCCAGGGGCTATTCATAGTATTCAGTATATTGGGCAGACTAGATAGGCCAAATGGTTCTTATCTGCCGACACATTCTATGTTTCTATATTTCTATGTTTGTTAACTTGGGAAAAAAATATCTTCTCCATTACAAAGACCATACCAAGATGGATTGAATTGCTATTTAGAGGTTTGGAGGGTGTTGAACCTATATAGAAGGCTTTCTCTTGCTATGTAGACTTGGTATTTTTCCCTAGAGTTAGTAAAATGACAAATTAGCTTAGGGGAGTTTCTGATCGTCATCCAGTTTCTATGATATTGACTTGGCATAATGAGAAAGGAAAGGAAGGTGGAAAAACTAATAAAGAAATATTTCCAATGTAATAAGTTTTTTGTCATTACCTCAGATACTTTGCGATTTCTTTAAGGCCTATCATAGAGGGATCTTGTTTAAAGAGATCACTGTACTACATAGGGAATATGATAAATTAGAGGAAGAATTAAGGAATCTAGTTATTGTATGGTTAAAGAGAGTTTATTCATTGCTACTCCCATTAACAACTTGCTTGAGGAGTGGGTTCAAGCGCAAAAGAAATCTAAAGTTATTCTTAATAAAGCCCAAAAAGAAGTTTCTTATTTTTTTTCTGGGTAGGAATACAGTATTTTGTTGAAGATGCTCCAACAGACTGTTGGAGACTGTTGGACTTGAAGAATGTTGTCAAAAAACGCTAACATTATAGTGTTAATTAGGTTAAAGGGTGGACAGCTTAGTAACAAATTAGAGATCATTAAAGGAAATGTTATTCTTAATATTCCTATATACTGTATATTGTTCCAAAGTAAATTATGGAGAAGGGGAGATAGAGATATATTTGTCTCTTATTGTTTTCCTTGCTATATTGGATGGACAAAGTGAGGTTGTTATTGCACCTATTATTTTATGGAGTTAAAATAGGCTTTTGAGGAAATAGCTAAGAACTCCTCACTGGGTTAAATATGAAATAAACAGAAAAAAGGGTCCATCCTTTTGCCTAGGTTGATGGATTTACTTAGTAATACAAAAGGATTGCGCTGCAGGAGAGAGTTCTTTTTCTATTTCAGTCAATTCTTATTCTTTTATATTTGGAAAATGTCTTCAGTTAATAGGACCACATGCACATATCAATCTCAGCAATGGCATTGAAACCTGAAATGAAGTGAAAAACCGCACTATGGTGTAGTATGTTCTCAATAGTTACCGCACCTTATGAATAGATTATACTCACAAGACTCCACTGAGGGCGCGCGTGGATAGAAGTCTGGTCGGTATCCTCTACAGGAGAGCTTCACGGGTGCGATGGACGTACGCCTGGAGCCGTCGGTTAGGCTGGTGTTAATCTACACCGCGATCAAGAGGGGTGGGATGCCACTTAACTTTTACTTCCAAAGGTAAGATTCCAATAGTGAACCGCACGAATGGAGGTCTCGACGGTGTCCTTTGTAAAGGAACTCTGTAGATGTAGTCGACCCAAGCCTGGAGCCTGCGGCCGGGGAACGTCCAGGGAAACCAGCAGCATGACATCCTTTAGGGAGTGAGGACCGGATGTTCCCCGGCCGCAGTCAGATCTTTGAAAGTGGAAATCTGGTGTTATCCCTGACAAGCGGCATTCCGTTCATTGGATTGCAGTTTTGTTCTGAATATCTGTTGAACCGACGGCTCCAGGCTTGGGTCGACTACATCTACAGAGTTCCTTTACAAAGGACACCGTCGAGACCTCCATTCGTGCGGTTCACTATTGGAATCTTACCTTTGGAAGTAAAAGTTAAGTGGCATCCCACCCCTCTCGATCGCGGTGTAGATTAACACCAGCCTAACCGACGGCTCCAGGCGTACGTCCATCGCACCCGTGAAGCTCTCCTGTAGAGGATACCGACCAGACTTCTATCCACGCGCGCCCTCAGTGGAGTCTTGTGAGTATAATCTATTCATAAGGTGCGGTAAGTATTGAGAACATACTACACCATAGTGCGGTTTTTCACTTCATTTCAGGTTTCAATGCCATTGCTGAGATTGATATGTGCATGTGGTCCTATTAACTGAAGACATTTTCCAAATATAAAAGAATAAGAATTGACTGAAATAGAAAAAGAACTCTCTCCTGCAGCGCAATCCTTTTGTATTACTATATTTTGTGGACTCTTTTGCTCACATTGTCCTTGGATTTGCAGCGCTAGAGGGGCTGATATCCTATACAGAGATTTTATTATATTGTCTTGATGGATTTACTTAATGATCACCTTATTCAAGGTGCTTTACCTACTTCTATGAAGGAATTGGGCATTATATTAGTTTTAAAGAACAAGGCAATGGACTGGCATAACTAGCATAACTGCGGTGCTACCAGCCTCTTCAATCAAATTCTGGATAAATAGCAAAGAACAGGGGTGGTGGTATAAAACCTGCAGAGCAAAAGAGGTGTATCTGCCAATATATCTATTGAATACAGATTTAAAAATCTTTGTTAGAGTGTTGGCCCTTAGGCTCTCCAAGGTTGTTGGGGACTGGCTGAGGCTAAGGAGAAATTGTTCCAGTGATCCAAACAATTAGAGGTGCTGTGACGCAATGTCACGTCCCCGTCTGGATCTTATTAAAAAATGACTGTCAGTTTAGAAAAAATGAACCACGTCTAATCAGGGAACAGGACATCCATATCTAGTCGTTCCTGTAGCCCTTTGGAGACCACAGACTCTAATCACCCCCTGCTGAGATCACCTCACACCTCGGACAGCTTCTAAGTAAACCCCAGCCCATGCGTCTCCTGCCCACCTTGGAACCATGAAAGTTAAATGCATGCTAGTTGGCCCTTCCTTGCAGCCTGCTCAATTTACACATCAGAAGCAGAGATAGCTGGGAGGGGGAACGCATCGGAGAGACATGTGAACCGTGCTCTGAGAACCCCAAAAAGCATATTGGGGCAATATGGAATTATGACCCAAAAATGTAGGTACCCTCAAAATGCACCTTTCACCCAGAGGAACCAGGAGAGTCCAAACTTGACAGCTCTGGGGTCTTCCTAGACTGGTAAATGGGTTACTAGTCACCTGGAGGGGAGAGAGGTGGGGTGTCACCCATAGAATCGTCCATAAATTCATGGGTGACCCAGCATAAGTGCCTGGTTTTTCACATTTATTACGCTGGCAAAGTTATGGGCTATTTTTGTAAAATTATGGAAAACTGGCCTGGCCAGCAGCAGGGAGGGGCAAACAAGCCCTCCCAAACCCTCCTTCAGGAACACCAACTGTGCAGCCCTTGGCCAGCGATTGGCTGGGCCAATCCCCCTTACCCTCCCACAGAATGGGGCATAAAAGTCAGTGCGCAATGGGAGAGGAGAGCTTTTCGCCCTGTGGTCACATCGCTGATAGGCTGTCCGTTGGAACGTAAGTTCGTGCCTGGATTTTGCATAGGCAAATTCCAAGATAGTATTCCTCTTTTTATCCCAGTTTATTTTCCGCATGCTTCCCAGCTTGCTATTGTAATCTTTTTCTGTAAATTTTTGTATGCATTGTTTGTTTCACTTCTGTGTTACTTATAGCAAAAGATATTTTCATATCTTTTAAATTGTCTCTCTCTTATTGCTCTAAGCCCCACTGCAACAAAGTACTCGTACGCCCTGAAGAGACCTACCTGTCTTATAGTAGACTGATATTAGAGACATAACTGTTTTTTGACTCGATTGGTGTTAGCTTGTAGCGCGATAGTGGGGCTGATCTGTGAGTGGTCCGAACCCCTATCCCTACAATTATAGAGTTGTTCACCCATGAACGTGGTGGCAGCAGAAAATAAGGTGGGAGATTCAGAATTACCCAGTCAATCCTGGACCGGATTGACTGTTTGGGTAATTCTGAATCTCCCCCCTGTCACGGTCCACCCTCGGTTGGGCTTTTCTCCACGCTGGGGCGTCCTGGCAGTCAGAAGTCTGATTTAAACGGGGGTGGTCGTGACAGGTGCTATATTAGAGACTGAAATCTAGAGGTTATGATGATGGTCTCCTGTGACATACCATTGATCTGAAGAGATTGGATAAAAGAGATTAATTGTAAATAGGGAGAGAAGAGATAAAAATAAACAAAAATCAGAAGCATGGGTCTCTTTTGTTACCAAAACCCAGTTATAGTTGCCAATTTACAAAAATAAAAACATTGTTTTAAATATGTCACTACCTATATGTATAATAAGCAATCTAAAGGGGTGTACAACCAACCAACTTAAATAGGCCATATGACTAGTTTTAAATAATCTATATATAAAGGGTATATAGACAAAGGAGAGGATCCTGATTCTTCAATACAAACTGAGATTCCTGAGAACAGTGTAAATAGAAACTAATCAGATATGCCAATAGTGACCAAGACTCTAGTGAATAATGTGAATGGTGCTGCATCAAACATGGCATCTCCCATTAATGAGTCATTTGTTTTTAATTGTTATAATTAAGTTTTATATAATTTCATATTGTGCGGGTCATGAGTAGCCAAAACATGTATACCAGGGAGTAAGGTCTTGTATATGGATTTTTTTTGTATTCTTTTTAGGAAATAAACCATTGATTTTATTGGACTGTTTTTGGTGCTGGATTTGTTATGCTACATTTCTCCCCTGGTGTGTGCTATGGTGAATGGGGAGACAAGAAGACTAAAAGTACCCTAGATGTTTGTTCTCGAAAGGCTTCATATTTTCATATTTTATGGAATTGCTTTTTTATTATTGGACATAGGTTTATGATATTATTAATAATAGGTACTCTATACATTGTCTTCCTTATTATCTAATTGCTATTCTTCCAGTAAGCCTGATATTAACTATTAAAAGCAGAAAATAACCTCAATGCTTAAAATATTTTTAGCCCTTTTTCTACTAATAATATGAGTCTGGATTTACAATAAGATCCTGAGTATTTCTTACCTGCTATCTCTGACAGATCAATTTACTATCATTATATTCTTTTAGACCTAGACTCAAAAATTTGAAATGGAATGGTCTCACTGGATTTGTTGTTTATTTGTTAATTTGTTTCTTTATTTTTTTGTTAAATTTCCAATTTAGTGCTCTCTCTTTTTCACCCTTTTTAGGTAGGATAGGGTTTAGCATACATTTTTGAAAATTATTTATTATGGTTAATTTATTAATTTTTGCATAATGAATATTATATATATATATATATATATATATATATATATATATATATTGTATCTAGCTATATACTATTCATTTTTTCACAATAATTGCATACTATTACCATTATTTTTTTCAAAATAATGGCATACTATACCTTTTAGTATTATCAAATATTTTTTTTCTTAATGTTCCTAACTCCAATACTGTAACTTAAACATTTAGACCATCTGGTGTTTCAGGTTTACATTGTATTTAAGCTTAAGCATTTTTAAACCTTTCCAGACATACTGAACATCTTAAATGAACTTAGAAAAGAAGGCTCACATAGGGACTGATTATTAATAGAACTAGAATGATTTGACCAATGGTCGATCACATTATACACTGCTCATTTCCATGGTTGCAACCACTCTGTAACCCATCAGTGGTGGCCATGCTTGCACACTATATAAAAAAAACACCAGCCTATGTGGGCTTCGACAGGCCACCAGACAGGCTGCCACTTTTTCCTATAGTGTGCAAGCACGACAATCACTGATGGATTGCAGGGAGGTCATAACCATGGAAACAAGCAGAGTATAATGCAATGGAAAAATGGATCCAGGCAGCAAAGGAGTCAATATGGACAATTACAATATTTTTATAAAATTCTCTACATTATAAATGCCACTTGCTGAGGTGACACAAACTCTTTAATGCTAAAATCACAACTGTGGTGATATACCATTCTCTACACCAGTGGCACTGGACGGATTCCATTAAATATAATGTGGCTCATCTCCACTATGGATTCTGGCATTCTTTCTATTCCTCCATTCTGGACAAAACATATAACAGGATTATATATATATATATATATATATATATATATTTATTATATATATATATATATATATATATATATATATAATGTTATATAGAGAAAGAAAAGAAAATAATTTAAAGATGGTTGATTAGAGGTGTAATACAATTATTCAATGTACATTTTAGGAAAATGAATTAATTATTACAAAATTAATTGATAAAACTATATTATGAACATTACATTGCAAAAATGTATATCAATTATTGCATATACAATAAAAAAAAAAAATATATATATACCTTGCGTGCATTTTAGAAATTGAACACTGGATGGCACTCCACACCAACTAATAGCAGAAAGGAAAGAGGAAATGCACTCTCCATCATGAAATTAAATTCTTGCTGTATGGATACCGGCCATCATAGATATTTTTTTCCCCATGTTTCTCGTTCTCCCATAAGCTTTAGTGCCTTACTTGGACAAAATCATCTTTACCTTAACTGATTTAAAAAAAATGTTCTATCAGAGAGAGGATTTTCAAGCAAAGGGCAGATTTATCCATTTCTTTTTGCTACACATTTATTGGGATGTTGTCCTGAGTCAGCTCCATTATATCATTCCGGAGGAATCTAAGCATGGCACCTTTGTTGGAAGAATTGCTCAGGATCTTGGACTGGATATAGGTGAGATTAATTTCAGAATGTTACATATTGTCTCTAGAGATGAGAAGGAATATTTCCAGATTAATCTACAGAATGGGATCTTGTTTGTTAAAGAGACAATAGATAGGGAATGGATCTGTCCAATTACACCCTTCTGTATTATTCATCTGCAGGTCATTGTAGACAAGCCTGTGCAGATATATCGTGTAGAAGTAGAAATAGAAGATATAAATGACAATAGTCCAGTATTCTCCTCAAGCGTCACTAATCTTGTCATATCAGAGCTCATACCTCCAGGTTCCCGTTTCCCATTGAAGATAGCTGCAGATCCAGATCTTGGAACAAATTCTGTAACTAACTATGAGCTTAGTGGAAGTGATTACTTTGCATTGGATTTTCAAAAATATATAAATCAAATCAAGTCACTAGATCTTGTGCTAAATACAAATTTAGACAGAGAAAAGCAATCTGTTTATAATCTGACCCTTACAGCTTATGATGGAGGAAAACCAAGACTGAGTGGCAACACACATATTCTTGTTAATGTGGAAGATGTCAATGATAACGCTCCTTTGTTTGATCAGCCTTTTTACCAGTGCACTGTTAATGAGAATGCTGTAGAAGGAACTTTAGTATTCAAGTTAAATGCTACTGATTTGGATGAAGGTAAAAATGGAAAAATACTATATGGATTTAGCAATATGGTGTCATGGGAGGCGAATGAAGCATTTATCTTAGACAAATACACAGGGGAAATTAGAGTGAAAGGCAAATTGGATTTTGAAACTGCTAATATGTATGAAATTCAGGTTGAAGCTATTGATCATGGAGATGTTCAGCTAATTGGACATTGTAAAGTTTTAGTGACTGTTGTGGATGTCAATGACAATCCTCCTGAGATGACAGTGACATCACTCTCAGTTCCTGTTCCAGAAAACTCCTCGCAAGGAACCATAGTTGCCATCATCAGTGTTCGTGATAAAGATTCAAGTTTAAATGGAAAAGTCAATTGCTATATTTCTGAGTCTTCACCATTTAAAATAAATCCAGCTTTTATGAGTGATTTTTCTTTGACTGTGAATGGACCTTTGGATCGAGAAGTGAAAGATGAATACGAAGTTATAATTACTGCCAGAGATGAAGGTTCTCCATCTCTATCTATCTCAAAAACTATTAAGATTGTTATAAGTGATGTCAATGACAATGCCCCAAGATTTGTCCAGTCAGTAGACACAATATTCATTAAGGAGAACAACCCACCAGGGTCTCATATATTTACAGTATCAGCCTATGACCCAGATATTGGGCAGAATTCTTTCATTACTTATTCAATTAGGGAGCGTACGATTGATGGGATTCCCATTTCCTCTTACATTTCTATTAATCCAGAGAATGGAAAGATTTTTGCTTTAGTTTCATTTGACCATGAACAGATTGCATATTTCCAATGCTATATAAAAGCCACTGATGCTGGCCTACAAGCTCTAAGCTCTAACCTTACTCTAAACATTTTCATTGAGGATATTAATGATAATGCTCCTACATTTACCCGACTTCATTCTGAACTAACAATTAAAACCTCCAGGTCAGCAGAACCTGGGCACCTGATAACTAAAGTGAAAGCCGTAGATCTGGATTCTGGATATAATGCTTGGACATTTTATAAATTAAAGGACCTTGGAGGATCTGGAAAATCTCCTTTTGCCATAGCCCATCAAACTGGAGAAATTACTTTAAAAAGGTCATTGACAGATTCAGACAATGATGAGCATAGATTGTATGTAATTGCTCAGGATCATGGAGAACCGTTTATGACAGCAGAGACTCAAATTGTTATATCTGTGGTGGAGTCTGGAGAAGAATTAAAGTTTGATAATCAAGAAACCAAGGTGACTTTTGAAGTGTTTTCTGATGAAAATATTTACTTGGTTGTTGCAATCTGCATCATATCAAGTATTTTTCTCATTACTCTAATTGTGTTTAGTGTGTTAAGATGGCAAAAGTACAGAGATGAGGTGAATGAGCTGAAAGAAAATTACAAGATCTGTTCCAACACTGGAGGGAGCTGGATGTATTCTCAGCACACTCAATATCAAATAAGCTCCAATTCATTGCGACCGAAAAGTGACTTAATTGTCTTTACTCCGAATAACTTTCAAACACCAGGGAATGAAGAACAAGTCAATCCACAAGGGTTCATTGTAAACTCCTCCTATAAGGTAAGGTAAAGTAAATGCAATATCTGGCATCATTTTGTCATATATTTTAGTATGTTTTATAAAAAATATATATTAAAAATATCACATTATATATAATACATTTCATAGGTAAAAGCCAATGTAACTCAATATTTGCAAAGTTGGGCTATATTTTTGCTAGAGGCATCTCTTCTGTTAATAGCTTGTCATGCTATAACTGCTCCTTTTTTTATAAGTCAGTAGATCCCATATGGTTTTGTCAAGTGTCTAGTAATTTCAGAAGCAAAAACCTCTATTTAGACTGCATTCATTTTGTAATTAACATACTAAAAAGTGAGATAACCTCTAGCAATCCACCTTAATGTGGACTTGTGGAAAAATAATACTTCTGAATTAGACTGATGCTATACATTTATTGTTCGATCTCTCCTATTCAAACAATAAAGATTATACTGAAACTGGGCTTCCCAAGCTTTTTGTTCTGTGGGCTGTAGCAAGAATATAGTGATGTTGCACAGTTGTAGGCATAGTACTGTTGAAAAAAGATATGTTTATCAAGTTGAACAAAACGGTAGGGGATTTCGATAAAAGAATGGGTTATAACCCTGTGGCAGAACCGCTTCCTATACAGCTCTGCTACATCTATCATTGCCAGTACCCTCTAGCCCTGTGGCAGAACCGCTTCCTATACAGCTCTGCTATATCTGTCTTCGCCAGTACCATCTATCACTGTGGCAGAACCGCTTCCTATACAGCTCTGCTACATCTATCCTTGCCAGTACCCTCTATCACTGTGGCAGAACCGCTTCCTATACAGATCTGCTACATATGTCTTCGCCAGTACCCTCTAGCACTGTGGCAGAACCGCTTCCTATACAGCTCTGCTAAATCTATCTTCGCCAGTACCCTCTAGCACTGTTGCAGAACAGCTTCACATACAGCTCTGCTACATCTGTATTCCCCCCCCCCACTAGCACTGAGGCAGAACAGCTTCAGATACAGCTCTGCTATATATATATTATATATATATTACCTCATAAAAGAGCGAGTTAGACTGCGCATTTCTATACAGAAGGTCATAGCTTTTTTTTGTATTATTTAGTAGCCATAGCTTTTTTATTTTTTTAACCGATTTTCTTACATAGGGGCTAATATTTTGTTGGATGAGATGACGGTTTGATTGGTACTATTTTGGGGGGCATACACCCTTTTGATCAATTGGTGTTGCACTTTTTGTCATGGTAGGTGACAAAAAATATATTTTTGGGCACATTTTTTTTACAGTGTTCATCTGAGGGGTTAGGTCATGTGACATTTCTATAGATCCGGTCATTACGGATGTGGCTGATACCTAATATGTATACTTTTTCTTATTTATTTAAGTTTTATACAATAATAGCATTTTTTAAACAAAAAAAATAATGTTTTAGTGTCCCATAATCTGAGAGCCATAGCTTTTTCATTTTACAGCCGATTGTTTTGGAAGGGGCTCATTTTTTTGCAGGATGAGGTGACGGTTTGATTGGTACTATTTTATGAAGCATACGCCCTTTTGATTGCTTGGTGTTGCACTTTTTGTGATAGTAGGTGACAAAAAAATGTCTTTTTTGGCACTGATTTTATTTTCATTTTTTACAGTGTTCATCTGAGGGGTTAGGTCATGTGAGATTTCTATAGAGCCGGTCGTTACAGACGCGGCAATACCTAATATGTATAATATGTATACTTTTTTTATTTCTTTTTAGTTTTACACAATAATAGCATTTTTGAAACAAAAAACATAATGTCTGAGAGCCATAGCTTTTTTATTTTTTGGCCAATTGTCTTAGGTAGGGGCTCATTTTTTGTGGGATGAGGTGACGGTTTGATTGGTACTATTTTAGGAGGCGTACGCCTTTTTGATTGCTTGGTGTTGCACTTTCTGTGATAGTAGGTGACAAAAAATGTCTTTTTTGGCACTGTTTTTATTTTTATTTTGCTTTACAGTGTTCACCTGAGAGGTTAGCTCATGTGATATTTTTATAGAGCTGGTCGTTACGGATGTAGAGATTCCAAACATGTTTAGGGTATTTTCTTTTCTTAATTTTTACTGAATTATAAAAGTGTGTATTTTGGAAAATGTTAGATTTTTGTTTACTTTTTCTTTTTTTTTTTACACTTTTGAACCACTTGGTTCTTGAAGATCCATTGAGTCTGATGTCTCTATAATACACTGTATAGTGTACTGTAGTGTACTTTCTATTACACTGATCAGGCTTAGATATACCATGGCAAGCCGGATACCTGTGAAGGCGTCCACTTCCCATGGTAACCATCAGGGATGACACAGCAGCACAGCACCCGATGGGGGGAGGGAGCTCCCTCCCTGTTAACCCCATCCATACAGTGGCCCCTACGGACCGCGGGATGAAAGTGGTTAATGGCCGACATCAGTGCTAGCATGGGGCATGGGGTTCCGCTCGGCCATCCTGAAATTGAAAGGAGGGGTCGGCACAGTTATACACAGCAGTGCAGCCACGATCTTCTCACAACTCACTGAGGAGATCAGGGCTGCGCTGCTGAACGCTGAGATTGGTCACTCAAATCCGATAGCTCCCCTCCTCCTCCGCTGAGTTTCCACCAGTCTGTCCCCCTACGGCCGAGCTGCATACAGAGCATGTGTGGCTCTGTATCAGACGGCTGTGAAGAAAGAAGAAACGCGCAGTGTGCACGCTCTCATGTGAATCACCGGCTGCTTGGGTGAAAAGTAAGTGCGGTCTGCGCAAGCGTGGCCCATAGATGCAGCCGTGGAATGGTGGCCGTATCTATGGGTTGTCAAGTTTAAACAATAGGATAGGAGGGAAGGCAATTTATCTAAATGGGTGCATTATAAAAAATAGAAGCTATTTAGATAAATGAAGTATGGCACCAGTGTAAACTTTTGATACATGATCATCAAAATGTGAATACCCCTTTAATGATTTTCTGTTCTAATAAATTATTTTACCCATTTTTGAAGGCGTCAAATTTTCCTGCTATTACCAAATCCTGAGCTAGCCTACTCCACACATTCATAGCTTTTATCATAAAAAAAAAGCCTTATAATGTCTGGAGCTTGACTAAATATATTTAATTCCTTTCTATCTTTCCTAATTGTCAAGACCCTCTATTTTAATTAGTTTAGTTGCTTTTCTTTGTACTTCTTGCAACTTCTGTGCATCCTTTCTATGAAGTGATGAACAATTCTGATCTGCATATTCCAGATGAAGCCACACTAATTATTTGTATAAACAAAAGACAAATTTAGTCAGCACATCCTATAGTATAAATTTTCATGTGCATATGCATGTCTTCATAGTTGAAAATATAAAAATAAAAACATAGATTACACAGACTAATACTTCATTCACTTAACAAAAATATATATGGGTACAGTCATTTGCAAATATATTTTGATCCAAATCAATTATGCCCATCCACCCTGCCAAGGTAACCCCATTTGGATGGGAACTTACTCCGTATAAAACCTCTTCTTGTGCCCACTAGCATCAAATGAATTCAGGGAGACTAGGCTCAACATAAATACTGAACCTTCTCTATATAATGTCTTTCCTTGTGCCAAATAGCCTCTAGTAAATATAAAGGAGACATGCTCCATATATACAGTACAGACCAAAAGTTTGGACACACCTTCTCATTCAAAGCGTTTTCTTTATTTTCATGACTATGAAAATTGTAGATTCACACTGAAGGCATCAAAACTATGAATTAATCACTTCCGACACTTGGATTGAGTGGTGTGGAAGAAGAATGGCTCCCCTCAGGTAGCCCTGCTCCTACCCCGCTCTCCACAGCATGATGACGGGTACAGATTGTGGTTTAAAGAGAAGGAGCATATTGCTTAAAAGGAAGGTAAATCCACAATACAAACACCACTGCCTTCTTGTCTTACTGCTAACAGACATGCCACTCCCTGAAGAGCCATATACTGATGGTGAAACGCATTGGAGAAGTATAGTTAGCAACTGAGAGAGATTTATTAGTCTAGGCCTAAGGTTCCAGTTGTCTGGGGGTCTCTTGTTTTAGAGCACGTGCTCCAATTACAGCCATGCTAGCTACTGTATTTCCTATTAGCAAGACTAGCATTAACAGGACCAGCATATGTAGGCTTGAATATAGGAATATAGGGATCACCTGCCTACTTGACCGACCTAGCCTTCTAAACTACCGGTTATACCTAGCCAGACTTACTGATCTTATTTTGAATACAGTTTACCTCGTTCCATAAACAATTATTTTAGTTACTATAATGAAGGTTAAGTTTCATATAGAAAAAGGAGAACTCAGTATTTAATCAGATAGCCTTATTAACTCTCTGGGCACTTAATGAGCGAGCAAACCACTCACCAAATTTTGCACACTCCTTGTGACAACTGGCCTCAAATGAATAAAAGGAAAGCAGACTACAATTATATACTGCACTAATAAAAAATAAGAAAAAATAAGAAAAGATACAAAACATACTGCATGATATGATAAATGAATATGCGGATGTATATGGCTATGTTTATAAAAGAAAAATCACAGAATCAAAAATAGCCTATGGAAAGGATGAGTTAGGGGTGCACGACCAAGATGAAGCTAGCCACACCTCCAATTGCATACTGCAAAAACAAAAGACAAAATGAATAAGCACATCCTGTAAAATGAAGTAAATGTGTAGGTGCATGTCACCGTAGCTGAAAACACAAAAGTAAAAGGAAACACAATGCAACTGCATTAGTGAACTAATCCTATATTAAATATATACAATGAATATGAGATACTTAGCAAATAAAAATCATGTGTGTACATCCACCACTTCAATAATTTGTAAAGGGTTAATATTACACCCCTGCCCTGTGAGCCTGTGCCTCTTTAAATATATAACAGTATTCTGCTGACTATAGTACTAATTTACATGGTACTCTGTTTTACCCCCCAGGAAATATATTGCACGTTAATTATGAAGAAACAGATGCATATCTTTATATTTATCCACATTGAATCTCATTTGCTAAGTAGATGCATAAACTCAGTGTTCAACTAAGGCCTCATGCACACGACCGTTGTGTGCATCCGTGGCCGTTGTGCCGTTTTCCGCTTTTTTTCGCGGACCCATCGACTTTCAATGGGTTCGTGGAAAAATCGGAAAATGCACCGTTTGGCAGCCGCATCCGTGATCCGTGTTTCCTGGCCGTGAAAAAAATATGACCTGTCCTATTTTTTAACGGCCAACGGTTCACGGACCCATTCAAGTCAATGGGTCCGTGAAAAATCACGGATGCACACAAGATTGTTATCCGCGTCCGTGATCCGTGTCTGTGATCCCTGTCCGTTTTTTCCTATAATTTCAATGGCAAACTTGACTTAGATTATTATTTTTTTTTTCCATGTCCGTGGATCCTCCAAAAATCAAGGAAGACACACAGACAAAAAAAGGTCACGGATCACGGACCTACGGACCCCGTTTTTGCGGACCTTAAAAAAAACGGTTGTGTGCATGAGTCCTAAGGTTGTAGTTTAAAGACATCTTCCATAGCGTATACAATACTACCATAGTTTATCACCTGCAAAAATAGGAACATTGTTTTAATCCCATTTTCTATGCCATTAAAAATAAGTTAATCGTGGACTTACCACTAAACTTTAGGATATTCCACTTCCATCATTCAGAATAAGGATCATTTACACAAGGCTCTATACACCACTCTAAAGACAGTTTTCAATCTAATTACAAATTACACTTACTGAGCCTAGACATTTAATTTATCCATTAAGTATCTGAAGATATAGTAGAGTTAACGCTCAAGCTCTTAACTCAAATTTCTTAACCTATGGCTATATCATCTTACAAAAGCCATTAAAAAGCAAAAGTGGTAGCTGAAAATACAGTGAAGGAGTTTCTGTCACCTGCTTTTACCATTTTAAGCTGTCACCATCGCTATGTTCACTAAAGTACCTTATTTCCAGCAGTCTTCTTTTTACTTTATTTTGTTTTGTCCTTTTGATATAAAAGCGCTTTTTATGATATGCTAATGAGGCTCCAAGGTGCCCAGAGGGGCGTTTTTTTCCTTCTCCGGTGCCCAGTAACGCCCCCCTCCAGTGCCCAAGAACGCCTCCTGATCCTTTAAATAACCTTCCACAGCCCCGGCAAACGGTTCCGCCCCCTCCCCGCGTCATAGTCTACCTTCTAGAAATGCCCTGTCCTTCTTTCTGTCGGCGTCCAGAAAACTTGCGCAGTCGCAGTACCGCGCCTGCGCGATCATCAAGCTCCTCAGGGCAACAGGGCTCAGGTTACATCACTGGGCTCAGCGCATGTCCAGTGAGACTTTTGCGGCTGTTGCCCTGAGGAGCTTGATGATTGCGCAGGCGCAGGCCGTACAGCGCCTGCGCAAGTTTTCTGGCCGCCGACAGGAAGAAGGACGGGGGATTTATAGAAGGTAGACTATGACGTGGGGAGGGGGCGGAACCATTTGCCGGGGCTGTGGGAGGTTATTTGAGGATCAGGAGGCGTTCTTGGGCACTGCAGGGGGGCGTCACTGGGCACCGGAGAAGGAAAAAAACGCCCCTCTGGGCACCTTGGAGCCTCATTAGCATATCATAAAAAGTGCTTTTATATCAAAAGGACAAAACAAAATAAAGTTAAAAAGAAGACTGCTGGAAATAAGGTACTTTAGTGAACATAGCGATGGTGACAGCATAAAATGGTAAAAGCAAGTAAAAGGTGACAGATTCCCT
Source organism: Bufo gargarizans (assembly GCF_014858855.1). NCBI lineage: Eukaryota > Metazoa > Chordata > Amphibia > Anura > Bufonidae > Bufo > Bufo gargarizans. The sequence continues at coordinate 457,718,069 of NC_058081.1, read as the reverse complement.
TTAAGCATGCATGGGATAGGCATAAGGCCATCCTTCATATAAGATAGGGCCAAGAGCTATTCATAGTATTCAGTATATTGGGCAGACTACATGGGCCAAATGGTTCTTATCTGCCGACACATTCTATGTTTCTATGTTTCAATTGAAGGTGGCTTTACACAGCTAGTTTATTTAACGCATCAGGCATCAAGTTAAGCATGAGTGTTAACTCTTCTACATCTGTTAAAGGGACATTATTAAAATCATATACAATATCCAAGAACACTACATTGTCAGCTGCTCCTCTGTCTAGGATTCTACTCACCTCCTCATAAAAACAAATTAGGTTAGTCTGACAACTTCTGTCCTTGGTAAACCTTTGTTGGCTATTATTTTCATTCAGACCTCTGTGCCGTAACTCTTGTTGATATTCATTCCAAAACTGAAAAAGTATCTAAGATTAGGATTTGAGAGACTTGATCACCTCTCAAAACTATGTCCTTAGCTATATCTCACTAACAACTAGGGGAGCCTTATATAAGTAACAATACAAAAATATATAGTATGTATAGTATACATTTTCAAGTATGTGTGTATATATATATATATATATATATATATATATATACTTTACACTATCTATCTGATTTGCAACAGTTCCTTATAAGTTTTGAAAGAACTCATTGATTTTTGAATGAAGCCTTGGGTTTTTATATTAATGATAAAACAGGCAATAAAGCAACCATCAACATATAACAGAAAATTGAACTGTCACATATGCACTATCCTGGCATGTGACTTGAAAGTGAATGCAAAGGGTTAATTTACTCCACTCAGTTTTGCATTCCCCTTAACTCAGGCAGCAAATTGAGCATCCATCACAACCAACTCAGTCCACACACCTCAGATACATACTGCCACCATCTATTGCATTCTAAGGAATTGTAGGCCAACAAGTACCACAACACAGAAAGTAACACTAGCCATTTGTATACTCTAAAATGGATGCTTGGGTTTGTTGGGTTTGTTTAGGGTAAGTTTTAATTTGAAAAAAATGTACAGCACTCAGTTATAAACAAACAAACATACATCCTACATTTGCAAAGACCATTACAAATAAATAGGAGAGAAACAGAAAGTCTAACGCTTAATATATTGGATGGTAAAAGTTCTTTGCTGTCCTGGGGACAGAAAACAAGATTTACACTGTGCAATCTGACTAGATCTCCCAACATGTGTCAACTAAAATGTTCACAGACCTGTATTTTTATTTTCCCTCAGCAAAAGGGGGTAGGCTGAGAGGACAGGCTCCTCCATTCTGGCTTAGCCCTTGGGTTCGTGTTTCATTATTCATGCTCACCCCACAACCCTATCCAACTGGTAGATGAAATATGGACAAAACATGATTTCAATAGCCTAGGGAAACCAAAATTTTTCATTATACGCATCGTATGGACTCTAAGTATGAACTATGTAGGCTTGACAGAAGGTTGGATCCTTATTCAATGAAAACACATGTATGGGATGTTTGGTTTATGTAATTATGAAAATTATTAACAAGGAATGATAATTTTATCAGTGAAGACTCAATGTCGGGGCCGTTCATGAATTCCAATGGGATCAGATGATTTGCGTGTGTTATATGCTGTCCTTGTGGGTCTTGAGGGAGAAAACACCATTATGTTTCTTACTATGTACTGATTACACTGTGTATAGTATAAATGACAAAAAAAGCTACTTATATTTATGTAATTATATTAGTATACAGTTGCAAGAAAAAGTATGTGAACCCTAAATGATATGGATTTCTGCACAAATTGGTCATAAAATGTAATCTGATCTTTATCTAAGTCACAACAATAGACAATCACAGTCTGCTTAAACAAATAACACACAAATAATTCAATGTTACCATGTTTTTATTAAACACACCATGTAAACATTCACAGTGCAGGTGGAAAAAGTATGTGAACCCTTGGATTTACTAACTGGTTGAACCTCCTTTGGCAGCAATAACTTCAACCAAACGTTTCCTGTAGTTGCAGATAAGATGTGCACAACGGTCAGGAGTAATTCTTGACCATTCTTCTTTACAGAACTGTTTCAGTTCAGCAATATTTTTGGGATGTCTGGTGTGAATCGCTTTCTTGAGGTCATGCCACAGCATCTCAATCAGGTTGAGGTCAGAAGGCATATTTTCTTCTGTTTAAGCCATTCTGTTGTTGATTTAGTTCTATGCTTTGGGTCGTTGTCTTGTTGCAACACCCATCTTCTGTTAAGCTTCAGCTGGTGGACAGATGGCCTTAAATTCTCCTGCAAAATGTCTTGGGAATTAATTTTTCATTCGATGATAGCAATCCGTTCAGGCCCTGACGCAGCAAAGCAGCCCCAAACCATGATGCCCCCACCAACATACATCACAGTTGGGATGAGGTTTTGATGTTGGTGTGCTTTGTCCTCTTTTTCTTCACACATAGTGTTGTGTGCTTCTTCCAAACAACTCAACTTTGGTTTTATCTGTCCACAGAATATTTTGCCAGTACTGCTGTGTAACATCCAGGTGCTCTTGAGCAAACTGTAAACATGCAGCAATGTTTTTTTTGGACAGAAGTGGCTTCCTTTGTGGTATCCTCCCATGAAAGGGATGTTAGCATATGCCAGAGACTTTTGTAAGTCTTTAGCTGACACCTCATTGAGCCGTCTGCGCTGTGCTCTTTCAGTCATCTTTACAGACAGCCACTCCTAGGGAGAGTAGCAGTGCTGAACTTTCAAAATTTTATAGACAATTTGTCTTACCATGCACCTATGAACAGCAAGGCTTTTGGAAATACTTTTATAACCCTTTCCAGCTTTATGAAAGTCAACAATTCCTAATCGTAGGTCTTCTGAGAGCTCTTTTGTGCGAGGCATCATTCACATCAGGCAATGCTTGAAAAGCAAACCCAGAACTGGTGTGTGTTTTTTATAGGGCAGCTGTAACCAACACCTCCAATCTCATCTCATTGTTTGGACTCCAGTTGGCTGACACCTCACTCCAATTAGCTCTTGGAGATGTCATTAGTCTAGGGGTTCACAAACTTTTTCCACCTGCACTGTGAATGTTTACATGGCATGTTCAATAAAAACATGGTAACATTTAATTATTTGTGTGTTATTAGTTTAAGCAGACTGTGATTGTCTCTTGTTGTGACTTAGATGAAGATCAGATCACATTTTATGACCAATTTGTGCAGAAATCCATATCATTCCAAAGGGTTCACATACTTGCAACTGTATACATAAGACCAGCTCAATAGGGAATCCCTCCTTAGTAAGACACAGTATTACCAATTTACATACAATGCAACATATTAGATAACTAAATCGAGTAATAGATGATGCATCATACAAGATGGGCCATGGATTAATCAAGTTAACATTAACATATTATATATCAAGGAAGCTGTATGAGGTTTTTATAAGCTAGCTCTAATATGCTTTTTTAGTTGTCATTGTCCTAAACTTATAATTAAGCATTTGATTTATATTTATTCTTATTATGAGTTAAATTAAGTAAATAAATAAATATATATATATATATATATATATATATACACAGTTTCTTGAAACAGTATTCATACCCCTTGAACTTTTCTTGAACTTAAATTTTATTTTATATGATAGACCAATATAAAGTAGCAAATATGTGTGAAGTGAAATGAAAATTATATATGGTTTTCAACATTTGTATTAAAAATCTGAAGTGTGTTTGTTTTCAGTCCTCTGTACTCTGATACCCCTGAATAAAATCCAGTGTGACCAATTGCCTTCAGAAGTCACCTAATTAGTAAATAGATTCCACCTATGTGTAATTTATTTTCAGTATAGCTACAGTTGTTCTGTGAAGGCCTCAGAGGTTTGTTATAGAACATTATTGAACAAACAGCTTCATAAAAACCAAGGAATACACCAAACAGGTCAGGGATAAAGTTGTTGAGAAGTCTAAAGCAGGGTTAGGCTAAAAATAATGTTTAACACGGCAAACCTCACCCGGTCCGGACATGGAAAGGATTGACAGATTGATAGCTTTTTCTCGATTCTGTGGGTGGTGGTGCATGGCTGTTCTGAGTTGTTGAAGCGATTTATCTGGTTAATTACAATAACCAATGAGACTCCTCCGTGCTAATTAGTTACGTGACTCCCAGTGGTGGGGATTGTGTGGACCAGACTTTTATGGGAGAGTGCCTGCTGCTTAGCTGACCATCGAAAAAATTATGGATGAGGGCCTGCAGGTAAGCTGATCAGCAAAAACATTATGGGCGAGGGCCTGCTGTCGCTTTGTTGACTCAGTGTTCGATTCTGGAGAGGGAGCCTGAAAAACAGCTACCACATCCAAGGAAGGCAAGCGGGGGACGCTCAAATTACCCACTCCCGAGTCGGGGAGGCAGTGACAATAAATGACAATGCAGGACTCTTAAGAGGCCCTGTTATTGGAATAATTTTTTTTAAAATTACAGGGAATGTCACTGGCATTTAGGATGAGGAAACGTTATACAGGAGAGGTGCCACAGGTAATGTCACAGTTTGCAGCATCTACGCAAAAGTACACTGCATGTCACAGATATGCGAGGGCATGCAGGTGAGCTGAACAGTGAAAAGATTATGGGTGAGGGCCTGCTGCTGATTTGCTGACTTTAGATAACGTCTGCCTGATCGCATGTCCCCGTGACATCGACGATCTATTTGGATGTCAGCCCTTTAAAATGTGGAGCAATTTTTCCACGAGGACCTTCTGGTATAGCACCGTTTTGCTTGTCCTTTCCACCAAAGGAATTGGAGATGATAAGATCTCTTTGTAGCGGGGGTCCGTGTTGTCTAAAATGCATATACCGCGTGGGTTGCGGGAAAGGCAGCCTAACATGAAGTCAACCATGTGTGCCAGAGTACCAACAGGCAAAACTTTGCTGTCATCATCAGGAGGCAAGCTGACCCTGTATAAGATTGTAGGTGGGGCCCTGCTGCTGAGCTGACCATCTAAAAAAAATTGTGGACGAGGGCCTGCTGCCGAGCTGATCATTTAAAAAAAATTGTGGACGAAGGCCTGCTGCCGAGTTGACCATCTAAAAAATGTTGTGGGCGAGGGCCTGCTGCCGAGCTGACCATATAAAACATTTTGTGGATGAGGGCCTGTTGCCGAGATGAGCATTTAAAAAAAAATTGTGAACAAGGGCCTGCTGCCGAGCTGACCATTTAAAAAATGTTGTGGACGAGAGCCACAGCTCAGTCTGATCCCTTATCCCCTGCCACAGCTCTGTGGCGTTGTGCTGTTTTACACCTAAGCAAATATGTTTCAGCACGGCCTGTTATCGCTTCCTCACTGCAGTGCATTTCTGCTTCCAGCTACTGACCGATGGCTGACTAGTGCTGCAAGATAATAATTCAGAGATGGAAGAGAAGGCGGAGGAGGAGAGGGGGGGGTTGCAGCATAGGTGCTGGCGGAAACCCTGATGGAAGTAGGGCCCGCAATCCTTGGCGTCGGTAGCACCTGTGCCATCCCTGGGTACGACTCGCTCCCGGCCTTCTTAACGCTCACCCAGTGTGCCGTCAGGGAAATCTGGCCAAAAGCGCTTCTAATGTCGCTGCCACCACCGCAAATTTAAAATTTAACTGAATGAATGTCACTGATATTTAGGATGCGCACACGTTATACAGGAGGTACAGTACAAAGTAATGTCGCTGCCACCACCGCCTAATGCTAAATTACATTGAATGAATGTTACAGATATTTAGGATGCTCACACGTTATATAGGAGATTTGTCGCTGGTAATGTCGCTGTCACCACCGGCTAATAAAAAATTGCACTGAATGAATGTCACTGATATTTCGGATGGGCTACTGTTATACTGGAAATGAATCACAGGTAATGTTGCTGCCACCAGCAGCTAAAAAATTTGACTGAATGTCACTGATATTTCGGATACACAAACGTTATGCAGGAGATGTAGCGCAACTAATGTCACTGTCCGCAGGGGACACTGTCTACGGAAAAAGGGTTGCGGACACTTTAATCAGAAGATGTGGTGCGGGTAATTTAACTGTCCATATTGTACACCGTCTATTGAAAAATAAAATGTTATGTCACAGAAAATGTTTAGAAGCGCAAATGTTACATAGCAGATGTGGGCCTGGTAAGGTCACTTTCAGAAGAGGATTATGCGTTCTTACGCGTTTTTCCGGATCCGGCGTGTAATTCCGGCAAATTGAGAACACGACGGATCCGGACAACACAAGTGTGAAAGAGCCCTTACACAGTGGATGTGGACCTAGTCAGGTCACTGTCAGAAGTGGACACCGTCAATTGAAAAATGTAATTTACAGTCAGAGAAAAAAATTCGAAGCGCACAAGTTACAAAGTAGATGTGTGCCTGTTCAGGTCACTGTCAGAAGCGGACACCATCTACGGAAAAAAAAGGGCACTGGATGTAACTGATATTTTAGGGATGTGCACACTTAAGGGTCCATTCAAACGTCCGCAAAATGGGTCCGCATCCATTTCGCAATTTTCAATGGGGCCGGAAAGTGCTATCCACATCCTCATTTGCGGATGCGCACTTCCGGATCCGCATTTCCGTTCCACCAAAAAATAGAACATGTTCTATTCTTGTCCACAATTGCGGACAAGAAAAGCTATTTTCTATGTGAGGATGGAACGCACATTGCCGGTGTCCGTGTTTTGCGGATCCGCAATTTGCTGATCCAAAAAACATATACGGACGTGTGAATGGACTCTTAAACAGGAGATGTGGCGCGGATAATTTAAATGTCCACAGCAGACACCGTCTACTGTAAAAGTGCACTGGATGTCACTGATATTTTAGAAATGCACACACTTTAAACAGGAAATGTGACACGGATAATTTAACTGTCCACAGCAGACATCGTCTATGGAAAAAGTGCTCTGGATGTCCCTGATATTTTAGGGATGCGCACACTTTAAACAGTAGATGTGGCGTGGATAATTTAAATGTCCGCAGCGGACACTGCCTATGGAAAAAGTGCTATGGATGTTAGCAGCCGCGAAACGTGCGTAGGAGGAGACTCGAGCATCGCGCTCGAGCACATGCGGTACTCGGCCGAGTACCGCCATGTGCCGAGCATAGCTATGCTCGAGCCGAACTGGTATTCGGCCAAGCATGCTCGCTCAACACTAGTCATGCGTCATCCCGCGTTAGATTTTGCATAGTTTCTGCAATCAAGATGGCTATGACAACCTCTTTGCGGGCAAATGGATGAAGTGAATATGTATTATTTTTTTTTCTACCACTACTATAAAAATAGATTTGCTACCAGGAAGCAGAAGGAAATTTGGCTTTTTGGCGAATCTAATTTTTCCTGAAATTCAGATTGAAGTCAATTCATTTGGCTTTGATTCGCTCAACACTAATTGTCATAATTAGTGATGACAAAGTTATCAAAAATTTGATTTGGCTGTTTTGCTGAATTTCACAAAGAAAGTGCATTCCTTTGTATGTAGCGGGCTCAATGATGGGAATGGCAATTGTGCCTCCTCCTCTCATTGAACCCCTCAGATGTCACATTCATCGCTGATCGCGACAACTGAGGCTACAATTTAGGCGTTTCAGGGGGTAATCAGGCTAAAATAAATAAATAATTACTCACCTTATCCGTTTTCTTGCACAGGCGCCACCACGGCCATCTTGATTGAAGACACTGCACAAAATCCATGAAGTGCGACATAATTTGACTTTGTGGTGAATTGAATTTTTCCTGAAATTTGTATCGAAGTAAATTTGTTTGGCTTCAATTCGCTGAACACTAGTCATATTGCTGGGAAGAAACTTTCCCTATATAGTCTGTTGGACAATCTACAAACATATAAGAACATACCAATATCTTGTATAGTTTTTCCTTCTAACCTGCATAAGATAAACTAAACATGACATAAATCCAGGGTAAATAAGAGCAATGGGCCCTCCCTCCTCCAATTTGCCATGCTCTACTATTTGAGAAATAGCAATTCTGCATCAATTGCTCATACTCAGACAAAACATGATAAGAATCTTTACTAAGATCATAAGTGTTTAGTGGATTTATAATTTGGGTGGAGAGAACCCGAATTGTAAAGTTCAGGTCTGTACCAAACTTTGGGAGTTCGGGTACTCGGACCCGAACTTTGCCGGAAAAGTTTGGGTTCTAGTTCGATGTTCGGGCATTTAAGAAAGTTTTTCAAAGGCTGCAGGGCAGCCAATCAACAAGCTTTTAAGCTGTGGGCACTTAGAAGCCATCACAGCAATCCCTAGTAATGGCATGGCTGTGATTGGCTTGCGAATCATGTGACCCAACCTCTATACAAACTGGATCACGTGTAGCACCACCCATCAGCTCTGAGTAGTGCAGGCACAGGAAGCAGGCAGCTGAAGTGAGGGAGAGTGTTAGGAAATTGTTTTGAGGGTGACCTATAATGAATTTTTGTGGGTGCAATACACCAGCTTTGCACCCCTGACACAGAAATATAATAATAAATCTGGCTGTTAATTCTGTGGGTAACCTATGGTAATTTTTGGGGTGGATGCAATGCACCATCTTTGTACCTCTGACACAGAAATATAATAATTAATCTGGCTGTTAATTCTGCGGGTAACCTATAGTGACTTTTTTGTGGGTGAAATGCACAATTTTTCTACCCCTGACACAAAAATATAATAGCTAATCCATCTGTTATTTTGATGGGAGACATTTACCCATTTTTGGTGTGAGATATAGTGTTGAGCGCGAATATTCAAAAAGCTAATTTTTATCGTGAATATCGGCAGTTCGAGAATTCGTGAATATTTAGACTATAGTGCTATTATTATTTTTTTTAAAACACAGTACGCATCAGGTGATCATCCCTCCCTTCTAGCTTGTGGGCCAATGAGAAGGCTTTGTCACAGATTAGCAACATCCCTAGCAACCAATAGAAAAGTTGCCTACCTCTTACTATACAAGTTGCACGTATTGCGAAAAAATATGCGCATCATTAATTGCCGAAAATTCGCAAGCACAAATATATTGGAGCACTCTATCTGCATATAAAGCTATTCTAATGTTCTGCTGTGTCAACCATTTTCTCAAGTCTCAGGAAACTTATACTAGCTTGAAAAATGTAGCATAAGTGACCCACGCCGGCTTTTTTCACGCGCATTGCGCTAATAATACATTGCCGATTTTCACAATCAAGACTATAATCTCGAATGTTGCCCCTGCCACTCATCACTAGTAAGATACACGTGCACTTTAAAAGTGACATGAAATAAATATAGTTAATCTGACTGATAGTTCGGCTGGTGACATATACCCATTTTTGGTGTGATATACACGTGCACTGCATATGTGACAGGAAAATTTGTATAGTTAATCTGTCTGTTAGTTCAGTGGGTGACATATACCCATTGATTGTTGTGAGGTACACCTGCACTGCATACGTGACAGGGAAATTAATATAGTTAATCCATCTGTTAGTTTGGCGGGTGACATATACCCATTTTTGGTGTGAGGTACACCTGCACTCCATATGTGACAGGGAAATTTATATAGTTAATCTGTCTGCTAGTTTGGCGGGTGACATATACCTATTTTTGGTGTGAGACACACGTGCACTGCATATGTGACAGGGAAATTAATATAGTTAATCTGACTGTAAGTTCGGCCGGTGACATATACCCATTTTTGGTGTGAGATACTCGTGTACTGCATATGTGACAGGGAAAGTAATATACATAGTTCATCCGTCTGTTAGTTTGGTGGGTCACATTACCATTTTTGGTGTGAGGTACACGTGCACTTTATACGTGGCAGGGAAATTAGTATAGTTAATCTGACTGTTAGTTCGGCCTGTGACATATACCCATTTTTGGTGTGAGACACACGTGCAATGCATATGTGACAGGGAAATTAATATAATTACTCTGACTGCTAGTTCCATTGGTGACATATACCCATTTTTGGAGTGAGATACACATGCACTGCATATATGACAGGGAAATTAATATAGTTAATTTGTCTGTTAGTTTAGTGGGTGACATATACCATTTTGTTTTGTGAGGTACACGTGCACTCCATATGTGACAGGGAAATGTATATAGTTAATCTGTCTGCTAGTTTAGTGGGTGACAAATACCTGTTTTTGGTGTGAGACACACGTGCACTGCATATGTGACAGATAAATTAATAAAATAAATCTGACTGCTAGTTCGGCCGGAAAAATATACCCATTTTTGTTTTAGGATACACGTGCACTGCATATATGACAGGGAAATTAATATAGTTAATCTGTCTGTTAGTTCAGTGTGTGACATATACCCATTGTTTGTTGTGAGGTACACCTGCACTGTAGACATAACAGGGAAATGAATATAGTTAATCCGTCTGTTAGTTCGGTAGGTGACATATATCCATTTTTGGTGTGAGATAAATGTGCATTTTATACGTGACAGGGAAATGAATATAGTTAATCTGACTTTAAGTTTGGCCGGTGATATATAACCATTTTTGGTGTGAGATACACACGCTCTGCATATGTCACAGGGAAAGTAATATAGTTAATCCATCTGTTAGTTCGGTTGGTGACATATTCCCATTATTGGTGTGAGGTACACCTACACTGCATTCATGGCAGGGAAATTAATATAGTTAATCTGACTGTTAGTTTCGGTGGGTGACATATACCCACTTTTGGTGTGAGACACACGTGCACTGCATATATGACAGATAAATTAATATAGTTAATGTGACTGTTAGTTCAGTGTGTGACATATACCCATTTTTGGTGTGAGATACACGTGCATTTTATACTTGACAGGGAAATTAATATAGTTAATCTGACTTAGTTCAGTGTGTGATATATACCCATTTCTTTTGTAAAGGTAGACCTGCATTGCATATGTGACAGGGAAATTTATAAAGTTAATGCGTCTGTTAGTTTGGTGGGTGACATATTCCCATTTTTGGTGTGAGATAAACGTGCTCTTTATACTTGACAGGGAAATAAATACACTGTAGTTAATCTGACTATTAGTTCTGCCGGTAACATATACCCATTTTTGATCTGAGATACAAGTGTACTGCATATGTGACAGGGGAATTAATAAAGTGAATCCATCTGTTAGTTCAATGGGTGAAATATTCCCATTTTGCGTGTGAGGTACACTTGCATTGCATATTTGACAGGGAAATTAATATAGTTAATCTGTCTCTTAGTTCAGTGGGTGAACTCAAAGAATGAGGAGTATTGATGAACGAACATCAGCCGGGACGTTTCGCAAAACGCGAGCGCGCATTCGCGATCAGGTGCTCGCAAACAGTGCGTTTGTGGCGGGCCCCATTCACTGTAATGGCAGGCACACCTGAGAAACCTTCAGGTCATATTTGCAGCCACCAAATACTTACTAGAAGTGCACAAATAGTCCCAGATCATGGACAGTGACATACTAGAGGGGGAAGTCTTAAAGAGAAAATCTCAATAATGTGCCCTGCTGGAGCCTAGAAAATTTCTATTTTAGGCCACGGGAGTACGGGCCCCAAAAATTAGGCATTCACTTAACAGAAAAGAACAAGCGATTATGTGGCTGGAAGTATAATAGACAGTCAGTGCATAACAATTTTACTGTAGGCCAGTGGAGTACAGGCCCTAAAAATGATACATTCACCTGACAGAAAAGAGCAAGTGATTATGTGGCTGGAGGTATAATAGAGCGTCAGTGGATAACAATTTTACTGTAGGCCAGTGGAGTATAGGCCTCAAACACTAGGCATTCACCTGACAGAAAAGAGCAAGTTATTATGTGGCTGGTGGTATATTAGGCTGTTCAGTAGATAACAATTTTACTGTAGGCCAGTGGAGTAGAGGCCCCAAAAATTATGCATTCCCCTGACAGAAAAAAAGAAGTGGTTACGTGGCTGGAGGTATATTAGACGGTCAGTGGATAACATTTTTCCTATAGGCCAGTGGAGTACAGGCCCCAAAAAGTATGCATTCACCTGACAGAAAACAACAAATGATTATGTGACTGGAGGTTTATCAGATGGTTAGTGGATAACAATTTTACTGTAGGCCAGTGGAGTATAGGCCCCAAAAATTATGCATTCACTGGACAGGAATGGACAAGTGACTATGTAGCTGGAGGTATATTAGACTGTCAGTGGATAACAATTTTACTGTAGGCCAGTACAGGTCCCAAAAATTAGGCATTCCCCTGGCAGAAAATAACTAGTGATTATGTGTCTGGAGGTACATTAGGAGTAAAAGGAGGTATTAGATAGTCTAGAGCTAGGTCACCTATATTTATAAAATTCAAAAGAAGGTTGGAGTGGTGATCTTAATTAAAACGTAACTTTTAATTGGTATAAAGATAGAAAAAAATCCCTAAATTTAACACATATATAATCTAGTGCACACTAACACATTAAATTATTGGTACACGGCGGCACCTGAAAATATAACCGGTTGTCCTACCGTAACCCAGGTGTCTTCCGGTCTTTACAGATATTCAGTAGATGTTGATCTTTCTGAAAGAAATGTCAGGAACAAGACGGGGGTGATGGTGGGCTCTAAGTCCCTACCTATATCACCCTAGGATAGGGGTGCAATCGTGACCCTAACGTCCTAACCACGGAGCACCCGTTCTGAGAAGAACGACCCCGTCCGGTACCTTGCCCTTACACTACTTGGCCCTGTTGTGCCCTAGTGTATCTGATCCCTACATGCATGTTTCATGTAACAATCATCAGGGGAATATTGTGATAGCATGGACCTTCTAAAAAGGATAGATGGTATTACATTGAATCCCCTGTCTATCCTTGCAAGTGTAGATGTGGAGGCGTTTTATTCATCTATTCTGCATGAAGCGGGTCTCCAAGCAGTCGGCTATTACTTAAGCATGAGGGGAAGGCAATTCAGTGAACATAACCACTTTGTCCTGAAACTTCTGAAATACATCCTGACTCATAACTTTTTCTCTTTGACGGCAAGTGGTACCACCAGCTCAGGGGCACCGCAATAGGATGTTCATGTGCACCATCCTATAAAAATTTGCTCCTGTGCTGGTGGGAAGCGACTATTGTATTCAGTGATGTGGTGTTGTCCTGTACTGGGCCCGTGGCATTGTGGACCCGGTACATTGATAACATCTTCATCATATGGAATGCGACTGAACTGGCCTTTTCAACCTTTGTTGAGAAGCTCAACAGTAACGACCTGGGACTACGTCTCACGCATGAGACAAACAAGAACACTCTCCCCTTCCTGGATATCCTAATATTAAAAAAGGGTCCAGATGAATTAACTACTAGCATCTATTGGAAAACCCACATCTACAAACTCTGTGTTATATTGGAACAGTAGCCACCCTCTACCTCTGAAGAGAGGAATACCGCGTGGGCAATATTTGCGCTTGAGACGCAACTGTTCTGATAAACCCGAGTTTGTGGAACAGGCCACAATCCTCAGGAGTAGATTTCTCTCCAGGGGGTATCCTGACTCAGTATTAAGACCAGCTTTTCAGGCAGCGCTCCCATCAACACGTACTGAATTACTGGTACCCAGAATTAAGCCTAAAACCAAGCATAAAATTCGACTAATAGGTACCTTTGATGAGGCAGCCAATCAAGTCAGAAATGTGTTTCAGAAACATTGGTCAATACTATTAATGGATCCAGACATCAAAGATAGCATTCATGATTACCCACAGATAAGATTCAGGAAGGGTAACAGCCTCAGGGACCTGCTGGTACATAGCCACTACAACCCATCTCCCAGGGGGGGATCCTGGCTAGATCAAAGGCCCCTTGGATGCTTTAGATGTAGTGGGTGTGTTGCCTGCAGCACTATCCTTACAGGTATAATTCCAATCTATAATGCCTGATGTATCAGCTCAGCACTATCCTTACAGGCATAATTCCAATCTATAATGCCTGATGTATCAGCCAATCAAAAAGAAAGGATGGGCACTCTAATATCCGGAACCAAAAAGTTTAATATAATCACAATATTAGTACATATATAAAATAAAGATATGTAAGATTGTTCCAATCAGAAATGTATACGTGGACAATCTGTTAAATATCTTCAATAAGTATATAGGAAACAGGCCTGTCACCATAAAATAGACTACACAATAAAATCTTACAAATGATAAATTAAAATACTGATAGTAGCCGCTGGAAATCCGTAATAAGCTAGTGCAGGTTAAATGGAAATGGAACCGCTGGTGGTTGCCCAGTCAGATCCACTCAATCTGCAGACAAGTAGAGACTCCTAAGGTAGTGGAGTGTTGACCGAGCAATTATATTCAGTATACCTATTGTCTGTAGAATAAATAAATGTGAACAATCACAAAATCCCAATGTGCTAATAATAAAGAAACAATCCTAATAGTAATGTGAATAATAGAAAAAATTTGAGAAAGGAATCCAAGAAAAATCCAAGAAAAATCCGAAGTGCAATCTCATGTGCTTAATCCAAATCCATCTGTATAAATGAATATTCAGCATGCATAAAAATGTTGAAGCATTAAATCTGGTGTGTTGAATTACTGTGCTTGAAATGATAAGTGAATGTTCAATTGCTACAGTCTTTCTTAAATTGCCCACAAATCGCAGAGGTTCAACAGTTTTAGCGATACAATACTGTAATATCTGTGGCCGCTTGCATATGGATGTAACTTTGTGTTCCAATGTTACAGTCTCGGTGGTTTCAGTTTGCCACTGTAGGCACAATTACCTAGCAGAGGACTATAATGCCGGATGTTCGGTGATATTCGCTACTATCTAAGGTGTCATGCGATGCAATGGTACTCACGCTTGGTCGTGTCCGGTCTGTGGCATGAGTGCAAGGCACGCTTACCTTGCAGGCGCAGATTACGAGATTGCCTTACTAGTATATCCCGGATCTGTATAGTCCACTTTGGCTGTTTATAGAGGTCCGGTAGCAGGTCACAAGTCTCTCTCTGTTTTCGCCGTAGTTGGTTCCCAGTTTGCACTTTTCTTTGCAATGGGCGTTTCTCCTATCCTTCACATCGCCCGAGCAGCTAGTTTGATAGCACCGGCTGTGTTATATTAACCGTAGGTTACCAGACTATGGCCAATAGATCTGGAGTTAGTTTTTTCCGGTGAAAGCGCTTTCTCTAGATAACAGTTCTATTGTTCATCTAGTTTTGCCGGTATATTGCCAGGGTCCAATACTTTATCTTTCCACGCCAGACGCGTTTCGAAGGTTAGGCTACCTTCTTCCTCAGTGGCTTTAGTAAGAACTGTCTGGCTTTCCGGCTTTTATTCCTCTGGCTATCAGAAGGGCTCTCTGTTAACCCTGAAATGGATCTTGTGGATCTGGAACCTTTTTTATCATGTTGCATTTTCATTATATTTCCTTTGCGGTATTTAAGGGTTCATGCGTTTTTTGCTCCACATTTATTTCAGCTTATCTCCAATAATTTTGATAGGTTACTTTTGTGAAAGCTAATTATATTCTCACATTTGTTGGGTTCTTATTTCCAATATATATTGGAGAGTCATGCATCCCAGCAGCAAATATATATTTGTTATTATATCAATAGTCATGTACAGAATGATCACATAACCATGTTCTAACATATCATTTAAGGTGACCAAGGGAGTATAAGGTCGCTGATAGCACTTGCTTATGTGGTATATATAAGTAATCATAGTATACATCACTCGATAATTTTTATACAAAAAGTCAAAAATAACTACATATTATGTAAGATAAAAACCAATAAAATTTATTCAATTTTTATAAAATATAAAATATTAAATCTTATTAAAAGACATATATAGGTATTCATGTGAATGAATTAGGGAGATATATGAAGGACTGAACGGATGGTGCCCTTAGTGTAAAATCTGGGATACAATCACTAACCCCATATATTTCATTAGTCCTGAGGAGTGCAGTTTCTAATAGGTCGCTGACCTTTCATGATGTAATTGGGCTGGGAGCCCATCGGCCAGGAGGGGTCACAGTGCTGATAATCAGCCAGACTGGTACCCCCCATGACTAGTAAGGCAATCTCGTAATCTGCGCCTGCAAGGTAAGCGTGCCTTGCACTCATGCCACAGACCGGACACGACCAAGCGTGAGTACCATTGCATCGCATGACACCTTAGATAGTAGCGAATATCACCGAACATCCGGCATTATAGTCCTCTGCTAGGTAATTGTGCCTACAGTGGCAAACTGAAACCACCGAGACTGTAACATTGGAACACAAAGTTACATCCATATGCAAGCGGCCACAGATATTACAGTATTGTATCGCTAAAACTGTTGAACCTCTGCGATTTGTGGGCAATTTAAGAAAGACTGTAGCAATTGAACATTCACTTATCATTTCAAGCACAGTAATTCAACACACCAGATTTAATGCTTCAACATTTTTATGCATGCTGAATATTCATTTATACAGATGGATTTGGATTAAGCACATGAGATTGCACTTCGGATTTTTCTTGGATTTTTCTTGGATTCCTTTCTCAAATTTTTTCTATTATTCACATTACTATTAGGATTGTTTCTTTATTATTAGCACATTGGGATTTTGTGATTGTTCACATTTATTTATTCTACAGACAATAGGTATACTGAATATAATTGCTCGGTCAACACTCCACTACCTTAGGAGTCTCTACTTGTCTGCAGATTGAGTGGATCTGACTGGGCAACCACCAGCGGTTCCATTTCCATTTAACCTGCACTAGCTTATTACGGATTTCCAGCGGCTACTATCAGTATTTTAATTTATCATTTGTAAGATTTTATTGTGTAGTCTATTTTATGGTGACAGGCCTGTTTCCTATATACTTATTGAAGATATTTAACAGATTGTCCACGTATACATTTCTGATTGGAACAATCTTACATATCTTTATTTTATATATGTACTAATATTGTGATTATATTAAACTTTTTGGTTCCGGATATTAGAGTGCCCATCCTTTCTTTTTGATTTACTACTTAGGTGCCTTGAGTGCGACATCAGATAGGTGCACCTGGCCATCCCAAACCAGGAGGTAGAGCCGTCCTATACTTGATATATTTTTATATGATGTATCAGCCAACCTGAATTTTTTGAGGTGGGACATGTCCTTTATACCTTTGTTCGATCATGGCCATGTGTGTGGGCCTCTTAGATCAGTAAACCCTTTTCCTTTAATCTAATTGCCATAAAATGCCTTATATTCGGAGCGCTGTCGTAAGGTTATGATAGCACTGTCCTGGTGATGGTTGCCATGAACAGTCCCAGTTGCATGGCAACACGATCCACCATGGCCATTGGAGCAAATGACGTATGCCCGATCGGCTACGTCAGACTGCAAGGTTTAGTCCTCTAAGCACTGTCGATCTCCAGCGTGGACTGCACATGGGTGGGTGTGTGCACCGTCCCCCCCCACTTCACTGCGCTGCGCTCCAAGCCTCGCTTTGAGGCGTAGGTAGGTTTAAAACAGCGCGGGTGAGCGTCTGTAGCCAAGCTACATCACAGCCTCAGGACATATCGCGGCATGCTGTGTATCAGGGAACTCTATATCAAGAGACCTCCCTGCAACCAAGGCTTGCGTTAGCCCTGATACCTAATGGAGCCCACATTATGGGCTACCATCTGTATTTGATGTAAGTGTCCTCTGTTTTCACATCTGAATATCCGCAGTGTTAACTATTGAATTATCTGGATTAACACTCTATGTGATTCATGCCCTGCTCGATTGCACAATATTCCCCTGATGATTGTTACATGAAACATGCATGTAGGGATTAGCTACACTAGGGCAAAACAGGGCCAAGTAGAGTAAGGGCAAGGTTCCGGATGGGGTCGTTCTTCTCAGGACGGGTGCTACGTGGTTAGGACGTTAGAGTCATGATAGGATAGGGGTGATATAGGGCCTTAGAACCCATCATCCCCCCCGTCTTGTTCCTGCCATTTCTTTCAGCAAGATCAACATCTACTGAATATCTGTAGAAACCAGAACACACCTGGGTGTAATAATAATTTAATGTGTTAGTGTGTACTAGATTGATTATATGTGTTAAATTTAGTTTTTTTTCCATCTTTATACCAATTAAAGGGTCCATTAGGGGGTCACTGGATAAAATTTTTACTGTAGGCCACTGGAGTAAAGGCCACAAAAATTAGGCATTCACCTGACAGAAAAGGCCTTTTATGCCGCTATAAATACATAAGACAAGGACCATTCTTTGTTCTGGTTGGTGGGGGAAATGTGTAGGCTGGCATAAGGAAATTCAATTACACTTGGTCGTCATATGCGTTGAATTCCTCTGAGATCCATGCCTCATTCATTTTTAGAAATGTAAGTTAGTCCACACTGTCTTGAGCTAGGCGAGCTCCTTGACTCCTCTTCAGACTCTTGCTGACTTGTCTCAGATGGAGACTTCATGGGATGGAAGCTCATTTAGCATTGCGACTTTCTCATCTTCCTGCTCCTGCTCCTTGACAGCTTGATCAATGACATGACGCAATGCACACTCCAGAAAGAAGGCGTAAGGTACGATCTCACTGATGGTGCCCTGGCTGTGACTGACCAGTTTGGTGATCTCATCAAAAGACCGCAGAAGTCTGCATGTGTCGCGCATGAGCAGCAATTGGCACGGTTAAAATAAACTAAGCTCCCATAACCTGTCCTGCCGCAGAGTTTGTACAGGTAGTCGTTACCGGAGTTCCAGCGTGTCGGACTGTCACAAATCAGACGTTTAATGGGCAGGTGGTGTTGCTGCTGAAAGTCAGCAAGGCGAGCTTTGGCCGTGTAAGATCTTCTAAAATGGCCAGAGATTTTTCTGGCCTGCCGCAAGACGTCCTGGACCCGGGGCATTTGGAAATGAATCGCTGCACGACTAAGTTCAGGATGTGTGCCATGCATGGCATGTGTGTCATTTTGCCCTGTTTCAGCGCGCTAAGTAGATTGGCACCGTTGTCGCACACTACTTTACCAATTGTCATATTAAGTGGGGTTAGTCTCTGATCGGCCTGTGACTGCAGAGCTGAAAGCAGTGCAGGACTGGTGTGGCTCTTGGCTTCCAGGCACAACAGCTGCAGCACAGCATGGCAACGTCTCACGTGGCACGTCTAATAGATTGCAGGAAGATTGGGGGGTGCAGTAGCAGTGGAAACGGAGGAGTCAGCCGAGGAGGAGACGGAGGATGGAGTAGGAGGAGGAGAAGAGTCAGGCCTGCATGCAATCTGTGGCAGTAACACCAAATCCACACGGGTGCCACGGGTTACATGCTTGACGGCTGACAGAAGGTTCATCCAGTGGGCAGTAAAAGTTATTTACCTTCCTTTATGTACCTTCCCTGCCCGTGTTTGCTATCTGTGGTGAGCCGTTGTGCAAGAGGATTATCCGGCGTCATCAACTTTTTATGCTCAAACATTTGGGCCATTGAAGCCTGCCTTTTGCCAGATGAAGGCAATGACAGCACGGTGGTAGGTGGAGTGGAGGACAAATGGGAAGAGAGAGGAGAAGTAGAAGAGGCAAGACATGGAGTGCCAAGAGTGTGAGTTTGTGGGTTCTGACAACATTGGTCCCAATGGGCTCAATGATGGGAGGCCAGGTGCCTTCTTAAGGTGGTAGTCGCTAGGTGAGTGTTGGGCTTACCGCGATCTTGGAGTAGGCAGCAACAGCGGGGACCACCTTCCTTGGGCTGATCTGGGTACTGTCGTCAGACCACTGAGTGGCAGCCATTGCTACCTTCTCTTCCTCATCCGATGCCAAGAATGGCTGCCCATCAGTAAGGTCTGGAAACGGATGGGAAAAAAATCCCTGAGATTCAAGAGGAGGGGCTATGGTGGTGATGTATTTGGGGATGCACACAGCAGAGAGTGAGGAGGGTGCAGATACAGAAGTGTAAGGCTGAGTGAGCCACTCAACTAACTCTGGTGCATCCTTTGACATAATTGCATGCAACTTCTCCAACTTCCCACTTAGGCTTTGGCCTGGTACATCTGCCATATGTTCGTATGTTTGGTGAATCGCGAAAGAGCAAAGTTCACCGTGAAACGACCGCTGGGCGAACCACAAGGTTATCTCTAATGAGTAGAGCATCAAATAAGGTATGTGGCCCTGGTTGTGATGCTGCTGGTGCTGGTGGAGCTTCTGTTGCAAGGAGAGGACGTGGTTGATCTGTGCGAGCTACACGCCCAAATTAAACACCTTCCTGAGGTGCACTTAGGCGACAGGATGTTCAGCATCATTTTCTAGGCCTAAATCCCAGTGTACGAATGGTGAGGCCAGAACAAGTAGAGGCAGTAGTAGATTGGATGGCTGACAGTGCCTGCAGTTCCTTTGCATTGTCTACCACCCGGTCCCCTGCTTAAACCACAGAGTTGTCACCTTCATCCCATGGACATCTGTCTTTCACCTCACCCCCTTGCAAATCAGCCAAGCAGTGTCAGCTCCAAGTCATGCAGCAGTCTCTTATGCTTTTTGATGACTCTGCTGGTGGGGTTTCCGTGGGCCATCCACCTAGCCCTGCCCCAGAAGTGGAAGAGATTTGGTGCACTGATGCCCTACAGTTATTTTTTTACGATGTGGACATGGGAGGACCACCGTAGCATGTCTCTGATGATGATGACGAAACATAGGTGCCAACTGCTGCGGCTTTCTGCCGCGTGCAGACCGGCAAGGAGGGCAGAGGTGAAGAGTGCAAGGAAGATGATGTGGAATATGATAAGGTCCTAGAACACACATGGAAATAAGGTCATGCGAGTGACGTGTGCCACCGAGGATTGCAGAACATTTCTCGTTGCCTCCTCTAGCCCCCATGGAACAACAGACCGATGGGTGGTTGGTGCCGCTAAGCCTCAAGCTTGGCCTGGTGGTGTGAGATAACAGGCAAAATCTCATAGCAGCTCTGGGACTAGTCGATTTGAGGGCTAGTACGTCCCTTGCCTGGCGCATGTGCTGAATTTGGTGGTGTAGAGGTTCCTGAAAAATTACCCCAATATTTCAGAGCTGATGTCTGTGCTTTTCAGTGTTCTCACCCTGCTGCTGCTCGCCTGTCTGCGCTGCAGCGTAACTTCGGCCTTCCCGCTCACACCCTTATATGCGACATACCCACAAGGTGGAACTCCTGCTTGCACATGCAGGAGAGACTGTGTGTGCAGCAGCAGGCGATAGTGGCGTTTCAGCTACAGCACGCACGGGTGAGTCGCTCTATGGAACAGCACCACTTCACCACCAATGAGTGGGCCTCAAAGCGAGACGTTTGTGCTGTGCTACACTGTTTCGAGTACCCCACCAACATGGCGAGTGCTGATGAGGCAATCCTCAGCATTAATATCCCACTTCTACAGGTATGTCTTCTTGAAAAAACACTTCGGATGATGATAGAAGAGGATGTGGCACAGAAGGAGGAGTAGGAGGAAAAGGAATCATTTCCACAGTTATCAGGCCAGTCATTCACAAGTGGTTCCTGCAACAGCAGAGGCCAGGTACACAACTGTCCAGCCAGGGCACAGTTCTGCAGGATGAGGAGGAAAAGGAGGAGGAACCGTGTCCACATTATTTTATCACTTTATAAAGAAGTAGCTAGGTCATATCCTGAATAATATAAAAATAAAAAAACAACATCAACACTCTTCTAAAAATGAAATTGGGTGCAATCCTTTATGGATTCCAAGCACGAATCCACAAACAATGTCCAGAGAACAGAAATTGAGGCAGGGCTCCAAGGAAGGTGAGGGTGATGGACCTGTTTATTACCCCAGTGTGACTGGGGTAATAAACGGGCCCACCACTCTCACCTTCCTTTGGGTATTGCCTCAATTTTTGTTCTTAGATCATATCCTAAACATTTCATACTAGTAAAAGGATCTGGCTTTGCACGGGTATATTTCATCTATTTCGTTTAATGTTTGTGTGTGTCGTTAAAAGATATCGACAGTATCCACTATAACAGTGACACCTACAGTACTCTGCCCCCTTAACAGTGACCTTCACAACCTCCCATCCTTTAACACTGACCCCCCACAGTGCCCTGTCTCCTTAAAATGGGACCTCCATAGCAGCCCACCCACTTAACTTTGACCTGCACAGCAGCCTTCCCCTTTAACAGTGAGTTCCATAGCACCCCACCCCCTTGACAGTGACATCCACAAGGGCCCGCCCCCTTAATAGTGACCTTTACAGCACCCACCCCTTAACACTGACCACAGGTTACAGTCTCCTTAACTGACCTCCACCATTTCCCGGCCCCCTTAAAAGAGACCTCCACAGCGACTGCCCCTTTAACAGTGACTGCCACAGTACCCCACTCCCTTAACAATGACCCCCACTGTACCACGATCCCTTAACAGTGACCTCACAGTACTCCGCTGCCCCTTTAATAGTTGCCTCCACAGTCCCATAATATCTTAACAGTGACCTCCACAGTGCCTGCCCCTTTAACAGATACCTCTACAGCAGCCTGCCCTTAGCAGTAATATCTACAATGCCCTCTCCTTTAAAAATGACCACCACAGTGGCCATCCCTTTATTAGTGACCTCCACAGTACCCTGTCTCATTGAATATAAAGATAAGAGAATTCCAGCACCTGTAATCTTTGAGTGATGATTTCTTTATTCCAGCAGTGGCTGATACAACAGGTGCAGGCAATCGCACTAAGAAAAAAATGCAGGGATTTATTGTTTGGAAACATGCAACCCACCAATACCTCCAAACATACCAAACAATTACCGACCTTAGTACTCACATACAACAATCAGTTCCATCAAATTCGAGAATTTGTCTCAAAGTGCATTTCTTTGCTATTCTTGCGACCTCACTGTCTCCCTCTCTCTTCACTTCCTTACCCAAGTCTAAATGTAAACAAACTTGTCTAAAATACACTGGGTTCACACTATGCGGTAGTCACCCTTGTAAAGCATGCAGTTATGTCCTCCCTTGCAAGACTTTTCGATATTCTTCAGATAAAAGTAGCTTCCCCATCAAATTGTACATTAACTGTAACTCCATTGGAGTGGCCTACGTGATCGAATGTGTGGAATGTAGACTTCTGTATGTAGGTTGTACAACTCGAAAATTATATGCAATCAAACGCATTTTTCTTCCATCAAGGGGAGGTGATCTGCAAAAATTAACTCTTCAAAGGGAAGCTTTTTGGATCTTGAAATTAAACACAAGATTTTCCATGGGTTAAAATTTAAGGAAAGATCTAATGTATATTTATTAAGAAGCCAATACACTTCGAACCGGTATTCAACACATGGCCATGTTTCTATATGTTTGTTTTTAATTGTATCATACATGAGGTATTTGCCATAGATGACAATTCAGACAACTGTGATTTTTCTAATGAACATAGGATAATGATTTTTATTGTCATTGTGTCAGTCTAAGCATCCATTGTACCTATGCAACTCTTCCTTATATGATTTTTTTCAATTTTAATCTGCACCATATAGTTTTTTCTATACTGGAGGTTTAAAGCAGACGGCCCCTTTCCCTGTGATTATCCACTTTATTGCATACACCTGAACTTAACCAACCGCCCAGAACATGGGGGATGGTGAATCACAAAGTTCATAAGCAAGTAGAGCACTGCAGACAGAGGGCAAGTCATGAGTAAGAACATTTATTTGTTCAAAACGCGTTGACTGTAACTGACTATAACCTTAATATGTGAAGATTATGCCATCAATGTTTTATTATCCACTGCTGGAATAAAGAAATCGTCACTCAAAGATTAAAGGTGCTGGAATTCTCTTATCTTTATATTCGCTGAGGTCTTACCTACATTACCATTCACCAAGGGTGGATCATGTGGAATTCAGGTGGGTGAGCTGGATTTTCCTATTTTTTACCCTGTCTCATTAACAGTGATTTCCACAATAACCTGCTTCCTTAACAAATGACCTCCACAGACCTCTGTTCCTTTAAAATATGACCTCCACAACACCCTGCCCCCTTAACAGTGACTTCTACAGCACCCCCCTTAAAACTAACCTCTATAGTGAACTGTCCCCTTAACATAGACCTCCACATCAGCCGCCCCTTTATTACTGATCTCCACAGTATATTATCTTCTTAACAGTGATTTTCACAACACACCATCCCTTAACAGTAGCCTCTACAGCAATCTTCCCCTTAACACTGATCTCAATAGCAGAAGGTCCCCTTAACTGTGACCTCCATAGCAGCCTGCCCCTAGGGTGGCCAGAGGTCCGGTTTTAGGCCAGAAAGTCTGGCTTTTAGACTCTCTGTCTTCCGTCTGGTGCACTGACTCTCTATTGGCTGATAAGGGCCATGTGACCAGCCTTTGATTGGCTAATGCATTTTTTGTGAATATCATAGGCAAAGGTATGTCCTAGAGAGCTGAGGCTCGGTCTAAAACCTTCCTGGACACCTGATGTACCTGTGTGCCAAATTTTGTGATTGTAAATGCAATGGAGTGGATTAATTTAGCGGACATTCACACATACTTACATTCAGCTTTAGATAGTGTTGATTGAGCATGATTTGCTGAACACCAGTTCGACTCGTGCATTGCTATGCTCAGCACATCGCGAAGTTCGACCGAACAACGTGTGTGCTCAAGCCAGAGTATTTAAATGCAATTTAAAATCGATTTCTAAATAGTTTCTGCTGGGATTTGAACTCCCAACATTGTACATTAGAGGCAAGGACCTTATCCACTCAACCATAAAGTAAAACGCTAAACTATGTTAGAAATCCTCATAGTAGTTTCCGATGTAGTGAGTATTCCGATTTAGCAGAAGACTTATTTTATATTTATATGCAGGTTAACATGTAGCTTTATAGTGTAGAGGTTAACGTCCTTGACTCTAATGTACAAGGTTGGGAGTTTGAATCCCGGTAGATATATATATATATCTTTTTAGCCATAATATAGTTACATACATTATTATATATTTAGAATATATATAAAAGCATAGTTTCCCAATTATTATGCATTCATATAGAACAGAAGTATGATTATATATATATTTTTATTTTTTTGTAATTGCACATTTATTTTGTGCCATGCATTTTTTACAATTACAAAAAAAATATATAAAACATATTTATTTAATCTCTATTTCTGAAATGTTTCTGCCAGGATTTGAACTCCCTACCTTGTATATTAGAGGCAAGGACGTTAACTTCTGCACTATGCAGCTACATGTTAACCTGTAAAGAAATATAAAATAAGTCTTCTGCTGAATAGGAATTTTCACTATATCAGAAACTACTATGAGTTTTTTCTGACATAGTTTAGTATTCAGCTTTATAGTTCAGTGGATAAGGTCCTTGCCTCTCATGTACAAAGTTTGGAGTTTAAATCCCAGCACAAACTTTTCAGAAATATATATATGTTTTTAGCCATATTATATTTACATATATCATTATATATTTAGAATATATAATATATTATAATATATGTATTATATATGTATAAATATTTATATATATATATATATATATATATATATATATATATGTGTGTGTATGTATATATAAAATGGATAAGGTCCTTGCCTCTAATGTACAATGTTAGGAGTTCAAATCCTAGCAGAAGCTTTTCAAAAATTGGATTTAAATACACTGGTGTGTCCCCAAGCAATAACTCCATATATTTGTATAGCTATATATGGAATCAGAGCAGGGACGCCTAAGCCGAAGTATAGTCTCAACACCCTCCCCTATTCAGAGCAGGGGGTGCCTGGGGTTCTTCCATTAAATTCCATTGTGCTCGGGTGCTCGATCAACACTAATATTAAATAGTTTTGGCACAAGTTCATAAAATGCAGCCAGAGAAATTTCAAATGTGAATAACTAAATTAAATATATGTATGGCAGCTATAAGGAAAGTTTGTCAATTGCTATCTTTACTAACCTTGGAGAAAAAGGCAGTTATGAAAGTTCTGTTATAAATATATGAATAGCTATCACAATTTTTTAACATGTCTACTAGTTTATCTTAAATATTTGTGATTGATAGAAAGAGGTCAAGAAGATTTTTAACACTATAGTGAAGTGGTTCATATAATTCAGAAGTACTTCTTGTTGTCCTTCAGTGCTTACAGAAGTTAAAACTAAACTGGATGTATGCATCCATGTTTTTTTGTTATCTTTTATTGTTTGCTTACTTTATACAGCTTTTTATTTTATTTTTATCTGTCTATTTATTATATTTCTACACCATTGCATTTTGAAAAATTAGGTAAAAGGCTATAATGTACACCGTAATAAACATCAATTATTTTCTCTTCAATGTTGTTCGTTAACTCTCATTCCTTTTAAACTCCAAAATTTGGACCACCTTGGTGATTTATTTTGGATAAAAGTTATGCTCACTATAATACAGAAGGGTGGTCCACCCAAGAAATAGAGAAAACATTAAAAAAAAGTATGTCTTCAAAATATAGTTATTATTTAGCTTTCCCTTAACTTGTTTTTGCCTAAAATTATTATTAATAATTAATAACAGGATAAATTAAAATGTAAATTTAATAAATCATTATGTTTGTTATATAACAAGAAAATAATGAGACATATTAATATATTTGTTTTAGTTAATATTATTATTTTGCTACACAAAATAGAATGACACAAAAGAATATAATTTTTCATATTGTTATGCATATTACACTTTAAAATTACAAAAATAAATAAAGATTAGTGCAAGGTGTAATATGACTCTTTGTGGTAGGTTATAATATAAGAATTGAAAGATTTCTTAATATGTCATTTGATTAAAATAGACTATGAACATTACATTACAAAAATATATATAAATGACAAAAAACAATACATACCTGACATGCAATCTTGAAAATGTGCACTAGATGGCAATCCACACCAACTAATAGAAGCAAGGAAAGAGGAAATACATTCTCCATCATTATATGAAACGCTTGCTATAGGGATAACGGCCATTTTTTTTTCCATTTTCCTCATTCTTCCATAAGCTTCAGTGCCTTACTTGGACAAATTCTCACCTTTATCTTCATTGAAATTAAGAAATGCTCTATAAAAGACAGTATTTTCAAGCAAGGAGCAGGTTGGTCCATTTTCTTTTGTTACAAATGTCCTGGGATGTGGTCCTGAGTCAGCTACATTATATCATCCCAGAAGAATCCAAGCATGGCACCTTTGTTGGAAGAATTGCTCAGGATCTTGGACTGGATATAGGTGAGATCAATTCCAGAATGTTACATATTGTCTCTAGAGATGAAAAGGAATATTTCCAGGTTAATCTGCAGAATGGAATCTTGTTTGTTAAAGAGGCAATAGACAGAGAGTCATTATGTCCAAATTCACCCTTTTGTATCATTCCTCTGCAGGTTATTGTAGATAAGCCTGTGCAGATGTATCGTGTAGAGGTAGAAGTAGAAGATATAAATGACAATAGTCCAGTATTCCCCTCCAATGTCACTAATCTTGTCATATCAGAAGTCAGACCTGCAGGATCTCGTTTTAGACTAAAAGGAGCTATAGATCCAGACCTTGGAACAAATTCAATTATAAATTATGAGCTCAGTGCAAATGATTATTTTGCATTGGATTTCCAAAAATATCTCAATCAAATCAGATCATTAGAACTTGTGCTAAAAAAATCTTTAGACAGAGAAAAACAGTCTGTTCACAATCTAACACTTTCAGCTTATGATGGAGGCAAACCAAGACTGAGTGGAACTACACATATTCTTGTTAATGTAGAAGATTTTAATGATAATGCTCCTTTGTTTGATCAACCATTTTATCAGTGCAGTGTTGAAGAAAATGCCATTAAAGGAACTTTGGTGTTCAAACTAAATGCAACAGATTTAGATGATGGTAGAAATGGAGAGATACTATATGAGTTTAGCAACATGGTGTCAGAAATGGCAAACAACATTTTTAGCTTGAACCAACACACAGGAGAAATTAGAGTAAATGGAGAGCTAGATTTTGAAGAAAAACAAATGTATGAAATTCAGGTAGATGCGACTGATAATGGAGACCTCAAGCTTGTTGGACATTGTAAAGTTCTAGTGACTGTTATGGATGTTAATGACAACCCTCCTGAGATGACAGTGACATCATTATCTGTTCCTGTTGCTGAAAATTCTCCTCAAGGAACAACAGTTGCCATCATCAGTGTTCATGATAAAGATTCAGGATTAAATGGAAAAGTCAATTGCTATATTTCTGATCCTTCACCATTTAAAATAAATCCAGCTTTCATGAGTGATTTTTCTTTGACTATAAATGAACCATTGGATCGAGAAGTGAAAGATGAATATGAAGTTACAATTATAGCTAGAGATGAAGGTTCCCTTGCCCTGTCTACTTCAAAAACGCTGAAGATTGATATAAGTGATGCCAATGACAATGCTCCAAGATTTGTCCAGTCAATAGACACAATATTCATTAAGGAGAACAACCCACCAGGGTCATATATATATAGAGCATCAGCCTATGACGCAGATATTGGGCAGAATTCTTTCATTATGTATTCAATTAGGGAGCGTACGATTGATGGGATCCCAATTTCCTCTTACATTTCTATTAATCCAGAGAATGGGAAGGTATTTGCTTTAGTATCCTTTGACCATGAACAGATTGCATATTTCCAATGTCATATAAAAGCCACTGATGCTGGCCTACAAGCTCTTAGCTCTAACCTTACTCTAAACATATTCATTGAGGATATTAATGATAATGCTCCTACATTCACCCCACTTCATTCTGAACTAACAATTAAAACTTCTAGGTCAGCAGAACCTGGGCACCTGATAACTAAAGTGAAAGCCATAGATCTGGATTCTGGATACAATGCATGGACATTTTATAAATTAAAGGACCTTGGAGGATCTGGAAAATCTCCTTTTACCATAGCCCATCAAACTGGAGAAATAACTTTAAAAAGGTCATTGACAGATTCTGACAATGATGAGTATAGATTGTATGTAATAGCTCAAGATCATGGAGAACCATTCATGATAGCAGAGACTCAAATTGTCATATCTCTGGTGGACTCTGGAGAAGAATTAAAGTTTGATAATCAAGAGACCAAGGTGACGTTTGAAGTGTTTTCTGATGAAAATATTTACTTGGTTGTTGCAATCTGCATCATATCAAGTATTTTTCTCATTACTCTAATTGTGTTTAGTGTGTTAAGATGGCAAAAGTACAGAGATGAGGTGAATGAGCTGAAAGAAAATTACAAGATCTGTTCCAACACTGGAGGGAGCTGGATGTATTCTCAACACACTCAATATCAAATAAGCTCCAATTTATCTCGACCTAAAAGTGACTTAATTGTCTTCACTCCAAATAACTTTCAAACACCAGGGAATGAAGAACAAGTCAATCCTCAAGGTGCCATGTTCAACTCCTCTTATAAGGTAAGATGAATAAAAAAAAAAAAAAAAAGTCTAGTTTCTAGTATAACATTTATTTATGCTTTTCTTACATGAAATGTTAATTTTGTTTAAAAAGAAAACATGCACAAAATAAATAAGGTAACTAAAATAAAAGTATAAATAAAGGGTACAAGTTTATATCAACAAACTTATCCAAGGTTGGACAACTTATAATATAGCTAAAGATAAAACCAACTTACGTATTCAATATTGTGAACAAACAAATCCAATATAAATTAAAAGTGATTTTCCTGTGGCAAATGTTGCTACAATAGGATGAATATACAAATGGAGCAGACGTTTTTGTTTTTAATGTAGGCTTATATTTTAATGTTCGATATATCAAGCACATTTTATTTCCCCATTGATCTGCTGGTGTTTTATTAAATCGTCCTCTCTCACAAAGAGAGCTGTTTTGGTAATGAATGTATATAATTTATTGAACATTTGACATCCTAAATATGTGTTTTAACTATTGACTCTAAATAATGATGTTTTTAAAATGGATCAAGCAAAAAAAAAAACACTGGTAATTTACTAGGTGATATAAGCCAGTTTTCCCCACTCACGCCTGGTCTAAAAAAGCGGGTGTGGCATGGTTAGGGAATGGGACAGGACACCATGGCTGTCTCATTTATCATTTTCTATACCTGTTTTAGGTGTAGAAACTGGTATAACTTTAAGCTAGCTAGGAAGCTGCTTTACATTTTGACTGGTGGTGGCTATTTCTAAGTTATGTAGAGGCCGGCGTCAGTGCCAATGCAAGAGGTAATTAAGACCGCCATCTAAAACGCTCATCTTAATAAATGACACCCATAGTCTTTATATTATTTTGCCAAAACAAAATTTTTAGTTTTTCAAAACTACGAGAAAACTGTCTTTGTTTTATATAACAACCAATCATAGCTAAGTTTTTATTTATTAAAATTGTATGGCAAAATTAAGGCTGCATTGTGAGTGATTGCTTTTGACAACAGAGTTAAATGTTTTGCTAACTTTGAGGCTCAAATGTTTTCTTTCCCTTGTGGCACCAAAATACAGTACGCATGTATGTGATTCATATAAATTAGTGTTCACAAAAGGTATAAGTAATGGTGGGAAAACCAAACAATTTATATATTTTTTTCTGGCGTCATGACTTACAATTTATACTCTACAAAGAATATATTAGATGCTTTTTAGTAGCTTATATCCTACTGAATTATAATAGGACAGACAGGTTCCTATTAGGTTTGTTTTCTTTAGCAAGAAATTTGTCCAGCATTCTGTTGCATTCTATTCATTAAAAATTTAACTGAATGAGCACAGGATGCTACCTAATTGACATAGTTTCACGGGAGGTGAAACTATTAAAATATGGCCATATTTCAACCATTAAAAGTCTGTCTAAATTAGCAGCAGAATAGCTTTGCGTCATTAGGGCCTTGAATATGAAACGAGAGACGAGAGTTACGGTGTATGTTTACAGAATGTAGAATTTAAAAGGCTTCCATTTCTTCTTTCTTTATCTGTTTCTTTGATTTAAATTTTTTAAATGATTTTTGATATTAATATACATTTGAGTTTTAAAGAGAATTTACTAACCATATAAATATTATTAAACCAGATATACTGCCTAGTAGGGTTGTTCCTGCTTATTAAAATGATTCCTGTTCTGTTAAAATTAGTTATGACATTATTGAGAAAAATAATTTTATTCAGCAGGATAAATCATACAAAACAGTATACCCAATTTAATAGGGTTGGTTCTGCTGGCAGATGCTTTGTAAGTTTACTTAGTAGCGCGCTTAGTAGCGCGTGCTGGGTTTTATGTTGACATCTCGTGTTTAGCGAAGTGAAGCACTTGAAGCAGAATTTGAAGTTTGGAAAAAGTTTGATTTGTAACGATTCTGAATTTCCTTGCGTTTCATGGTAACGAACCAGTTTTTCCTACAGATTTTGCAAAGTCAAAGTAAGATGCCGGGGAATGCAAGATCACCTATAATGCCATGCAGCCAGCCAATCTGTAGCTAGCCATTTCCTATGAGATCATAGCCTTATAAAACCCTCATCATGCAAGGTCTCCACCTATAAGATGACCATAGGGAGGAATGTGTTAAGTGCTCATGTGCTATGGACAATGTTGCTTAAAATAATAAACAGAAGAATTTTGGAAAGGGGGAGTGCAGGGGGACTTATACTGTGTTACTTTTATTTATTCATTCAGTTACTTTTTCCTATATCACTCATGAACTAAGATATGTTATTCAATACCAATAAGATGGAAGCCATTATTATTCCACTACCAGTGTACCAACCTTTACCATTCAGTCTGCCCCCCTTAGGAGGGCCACGTCTTAATGATGACTGTCCTCATCTTTTGCTGGCTTTACTTCTCCCAAATCATCCTTCAAAATCTCAATTTCCTAGAAAAGTCAGCAAGATACAGAGAGAGGAGAGCTGGATATTACTGATGACATATTCTCTTCGATATTAGATGATGTGGAAAAGGAGAAAAAGCAAGTGATTCCAGGCAAGAACAGCAATAATTTGCATATTGCACCCCCATCTAACCAGGTTATACTTATTAAAAGTTGGCACAGTCAAAAAACTCTTATATTACTCAAATATTACACCTTCAGGGCCAGGCCATTTTCAGCTTTTTATTGCCAATCTTAACTTTAAAATGTTTCCATTCATATAGCCAGATTTATTGTATTTATTTTACTCACTTATATAGCGCTTATATTTTCCATAGCTCTTTACAGACATTAGTATCATGCTGTCCCAAGTGGGGTTATCAATCTATGTTCCCTATCAGTATGTCTTAGGAGTGTGGGAGGACTCCGAAGCACCCAGAGGAAACATGGGAACAACATGCAAACTCCATGCAGATGTTGTCCTTGGTCAGATTCAAGCCCTAGACCTAAGGGCTGCAAGGCACTAATGCTAACCACTGACCCACTGTGCTGCCTGGGCTTGTTCTATGCTGGATAAGTAGTACTTTCTAATTGCACCATTTACTGTTGCATACAATGTAACAGGTGGAATTATGGGGAAAAAATGCAATTTTGACACAGTTTTGTGTTTTTTCTTTTTTCTAATACAATTTCCTTTGTGATAAAACTGAACTGTTACTATTCTCTCGATTATAACAATACCATAATTATATAGTTTCTCTTGTTTTTGGGAAAAATACGTTTTTCTTTGTATCAACATATTAAGACAACTTATTTATTTTTATGTGTATGGAGCTGTGTGGGCTTACTTTTTTATTGGATGATCTGTAGTTTTGATTGATAACATTTTGCAGTATGTATGACTTTTTGCTCAGTAACATAAAAATGGTGAATCATCTTTTTTTTTTTCTATTATGCAATTTTTCATGTGGGATAACTATTTTATATTTTAATTTTACAAGTGTTTTTGCAAATGGCGATGCCATGATGTTTAATTTTTTAATTGTATAGTTATTTTAATTTTAATTTTGGGGAAAGGGGACAATTTTATTTATTTTTTAAATTTTATTATAAAAAAATGTAAAAAAACATTTTTTTTTCTCTTTTGCACTTTTTAATAGTTTCACTGTGTAAGGCCCCATGCACACGGCCGTTGTTCACAGCCGTGTGCGGGCCGTGGAACCACGGCCTGGATCCCTCCTGAGAGCAGGAGCGCACGGCGTCACTGGTTGCTATGACGCCGTGCGCTCCCTGCTGCCGGCACAATACAGTAATACACTGGTATGATCTATACCAGTGTATTACTGTACTGTGCCGGCAGCAGGGAGCGCACGGCGTCATAGCAACCAGTGACGCCGTGCGCTCCTGCTCTCAGGAGGGATCCAGGCCGCGGTTCCACGGCCCGCACACGGCTGGGAAACACGGCAGTGTGCATGGGGCCTAACTTAAACATTACACTGCTTCTCTCATAAACTCTAATACATTAACTATGGCAAGCACTTTGTTAAATGGCCATATTCAAGGTATACTGCATTGGGACATTTCGTTATTAGTTTTTTGTTTAAATAAATGAATGCCCCAGTAGGAAGACCTTGTTAAAATGATTGTTTAATCAGTTGCATTACAAATTAGATTCATAGTTTATAAAGACAAATATAAAGTTGTATATTGTAGTTTAAGAGCTATGCAGTTCATTTATACTTAGAATAAATCATCATTAAATGTATCTGCAACAGAGTTGGATTGGAGGAATTATCGATAATAAACATACTGATGTTATTAAGCATACTTTGCTATATCTAAAGCTTATAAGATAAAGATATCTAATAAAAAAGCATGGCTTCTAAAAAAACGGGTATTATTTTATCACTTTATTAAGGACTCATGTGGCCACTTCTCCGGTTGGAATATAAACATATTGTATAAAAATCATTATACATAAGGTACACCTATGACATTTTTTGTGAGACCTTATTTTATTTGCAAACCACAAAGACAATGCAGTTATTTCTTCTCTACTATAGTGTGGACATATAAAAGGGCATATATTCCTGATGTGATCTAGGAATTACTGATTGTCAGTAAGACTGTATAAAAGGGCAAAGGAAAATGCTCCTCTGTGCTTATCCAAAGTGCAGTACCACACAGAAGCAATAACAATATAAAATACCAATGTGCCTAAACTCAAAACATAAATTGTTTACATTTTTAATTGTTTCATTTATATTTAAGTATACTTATATGAATACAATCTAATAATTAAATTAAATTAATAAAATGTTTATTAAATAAAATGAATAATTAGTTAAAATAGCATTAGCTTCAAACCTGTTTTAATTACTTTTAATTATTTATTTTTTTAAATCTCAAATTTAAAATTTCAATATTTAATGAATAAAAATATGCTAAATACAATAAAATTAAAATGTTATAGTTAATATTTATAAAGTAAATCTATGTTATTGTACAGTTTTAAGTTCTACATGACTAGACTTTTTTTTATTTCATTAGGTAATGATAAATTAAACACTTAATGAATACTTGTATGATCAAAGTGTTTGATGTGCTATACAAATTAGTTTTTAATTAAAGTTTATTTTTTGTCATCTGTCTTTGTGCCAGATATAGTTACATATTACAGAGTTAATATGGTTGAAAACGACATATGTCCATCAAGTTTAACCAAGGGGTAGGCGTGGATGCGACTTTCAACAGTCACATGACGCTTTTATATATATAAATACTAGTGTTGAGCGCGAATATTCGAAAAGAAAATTTTTATTGCAAATATCGGCCCTTAGAGAATTTGCAAATATTTAGAATATAGTGCTATAGATTCGTAATGACGAATATTCATTTTTAGTTTTTTTTTTTTTAACACAGTACATATCAGGTGATCATCCCTCCCTTCTTCTAGCTTGTGGGCCAATGAGAAGGATTTGTCACAGCTTAGCAAAATCCCTAGCAACCAATAGAAAAGTTGAAAAGAGACAGCATTATCATTGCTGTGCTTTGTTCTATTACATTAGACAGTTAACTTATATATATACTACTAAATATTCTTAGAAAGGCTCCACCAGCAAACTACTGGAGCTCAGCCTTTCAGTTACCAGCTGAAAGAAGACAGATAAATCAAATAATAATATAGGCTGGCTCACAGTATTTTTGCATCAAATAAAATATTTATTAATATAAAATGCAACTACGTAGATATCAACATATCAGCACAAATACATATACGTGTATATTGTATAGATATAGACAGTGCGGAGCTCACGCACTAACCTATACAGACTGGAGTACTCCTAACAAATAGATAAACCTTATAACAGTAAACTCTGTATTTAGGTACCTTTTGACGGTGATGGTTATACTGCTTTTCAAAAAGCAGCAGCCGGCTCCCAAAGTGGAGAGAGAGCGAACGCTGCAATTTGAAAAGCAGTATGACCATCACCGTCAAAAGGTACCTAAATACAGAGTTTACTGTTATAAGGACAACTTTTGAACCTGTTCGGTTCCAACAAACTGGCAAATTGATATATAAGTCCGTGGACATTTTTAGTGGTTTCAACTGAAAGTTTGCAGGTCCAGTATAGCCATAAGGTTTATCTATTTGTTAGGAGTACTCCAGTCTGTATAGGTTAGTGCGTGAGCTCTGCACTGTCTATATCTATACAATATACACATGTATGTATTTGTGCTGATATGTTGATATCTACGTAGTTGCATTTTATATTAATAAATATTTTATTTTATGCAAAAATACTGTGAGCCAGCCTATATTATTATTTAACTTATATATATATAATTTAGATAGTTAGGGAGGGATAGTCAGTGTAGGTTATATTGATCTATAGTGTAGCTGGTTTCAGTGCAGGATATTAGGCAGTTTATTTGGTTCTACTGTCCATATATACATGTTACAGACATAGTGCTAAGATGTTACAACTTGTACGTATTGAGAAAAAATCTGCGCATCATTAATTGCTGAAAATTCACAAGTACAAATATATTGGAGTACCCTATCTGCATATAAAGTTATTCTAATGTTCTGCCATGCCAACCATTTTCTCCAATCTCAGGAAACTTATACCAGCTTGAAAAATGTAGTATAAGTGACCCACGCCGGTATTTTGCGTGCATTACGCGAGTAATACATTGCTGATTTTCAAAATCAAGAATAGGTGTGCTTTTGGTGGGCTTTGAACTAATGGTAGCCTGTGAATGACACTATTATGGGGGATCTGTGGATGACACACTGTTATGGGGGTCTGTGGCTGACACTGTTATGAGCGTCACTGGATGGCACTGTTATAGGGGTATGTGGATGGCACTGTTATAGGGGTCTGTTGCTGATACTATTATGGGGGATCTGTGGCTGACACTGTTATGGGGGTCTGTGGCTGACACTGTTATGGGGGTCTGTGGCTGACACTGTTATGGGCATCTGTGGATGGCACTATTATGGGGGCGTCTGTGGATGCCACTGTTATCGGGGTATCTGTGGATGGCATGACACTGCTATGGGGGGGATCTGTGGATGACAGATAAATAGCATCTTATGTTATGTGTCATCCACAGATCCCCCCATACCAGTGTCCCTGTGTATTGTGAATGACCCCCAATACAGGGGGTGGGGGCTGGCATCTACAGTAGTTTTGTAATGGCAGCGGGGGCCAACGATTTTCTATAGTTAAACATTGCCTGCAGTTAGATACGATTAGTACAGTGAGCGGGGCCCGGTGCAATAGAATACAGTGACTGCACCAGGCCCCGCTGCAATTACAAAACAAGATGCTGGCCCCAGCCCCTCCTCCCTCCTCGCTGATACACCTCCGACCGTGCTGTGCAGCGTGCGGTCGTTGGTGTATCAGTGTAATCGGCAGCATTCTAATTCCAATAAGATGGAAGTCTTTATTATTCCGGTGTCGGCATGCCAACCAATGCCATCTAGGTTGCACCCCTTAGGGGGGGGGCAGGTCTTTTTTTTTTTTTTTAAAGTAATTTATTCCATCTTGTAAATTTCACGACTCCTCATCGAACTTCACAATAGGTTTAACTCAGACTTTGTCGTTGTCTAACTAAATTCACTTACACCCCCTTAACCCCCCTCCCCATGCTGGTGGGTAACACCCCGGATGGGGATATGTTGTCTTCATCTTTCTCTCTCTTTCCCCTCTGCCTTCCCCCTACCAGACGAAGGCAGTATTTCACAATAGCTAGTTATCATTATTACTGCTTGTTGCGTATTCCTCAAACCTCTCAATCTTTACTAATAGATTCTTCCACTCCATAACATTATCAGAGCCCCACTCCATTCTCTTGCAATAATAACTCTCGCAACCATAAGGCCTCACATCTAGACCTTTTTTTCCTGAGCTGATAGCGGGATACAGCCCAGCACAGCCACATCCAACTCCAATAGAAGGGACACCAAATATTCCACACTCAAAGCCCGAAAGACCTCTCTCCAGTAAAATTGCACTTCTGGACAGCTCCATATCATATATATATAGTCGGCGGCCTCTTTTTTTACATTTCCAACAATTTGATTTTTGTTCCTTATAAATCCTACTTAACAATAATGGTGTCATATATATGCTGTGAATAATATTAAAATAAATAATCCTAAAGTTACTAGAGATCATTGCTCTTTTTATATTTTTATATATTTTCCCCCATTCTAATGTGCTTGAGCCTATATCCTTCGCCCATTTTCCCTCACTTTTGAACTTTACTATTTTTCCCAACCCCTTCCTTATTATTCTATAAACCTGTGAAATAGTCACCTTAGTTGTCGTATATTGATAACAAAATTCAATAAACTCATATTTTGCTGTAGTAAAATATTCCTTATTTTGTGTAGACTTAAATGCATGATTTAATTGGTGATACCGAAACCGACTCATTAAGTCCAGCTCTGTTCCGGGACATAACTCTTTTAGTGCTCTTATTTCCCCATCCATAACTAACTGTGATACATAAATAATACCATACTTTTCCCAAAAATTATATTCTGCAATTAGCTGAAATTCTCTAAAATTACTATTACACCACAAGGGTGAAAAATGTGAGGTGTGCAGAATTCCTAGTATTCTTTTGATTTTTTTCCCAGGCCAAATCGACCATTCAACATATTGGACACTTTTTACCTTTCTTTTTAATAAATCCCATCTCCAGTATACTAAATATGTGATATTTTGGGCCAATAAAACCCTTTTCCAGATATTGATTTATAATATTTTCTCCCGATTTTAACCACTGGATTTGAGAGACCAAATAGTATCCCCGAAAGAAAGGGACCGCTAATACTCCATGCTCTTCCTAACCAAAGATATTTCTGTTTTAGTTTCATCCTTTTTCTTACCCAGATTAAGTCTTTTAGCAGCTGTTCCAGTTGGTTGAAGAAATAATCCTCTATCCAAACTGGACAAGCTGCCAAAATACAGTATACAAAATCTGGGGAAGTAACACCATTTTTATTAATGCAATTCTATCCGCCTGACTTAGCGATAGCTTCTGCCAGACACTTATTTTACTTTTACATTTAATCAACAAAGGGGAGACATTTCGTTTTGTAAAATCAAGGATGTTTGCACTTAACTTTACACCCAAATATTCAAAAGATTCCGTAGGTTTCAATACCCTAATTTCTGGGGGTTTCGATAGAGTCACCTGATCCAACGGTAATAGTACTAACTTTGCCCAATTGATTTTATAACCCAAAATATCACTGAACCTATTTATTAGTTCCATAAGGTAAGGCAACTGTGTTGGATTCTCCCAAAAGATTAAAATATCATCTGCATACATGCCTATTTTGTCAGATGCCCCCTTCATACCAAAGCCTTTAATCCTTTCATCTGATCTGATTTTAGCTGCCAGTGGTTCTATAAATAATGCGAACAGCAAAGGTGAAAAGGGGCATCCTTGTCTTGTTCCTCTATGCAACTCTATTTACTCGGACCATACACCATTATTGTTGATTCTAGCTTTGGGATGGTTATATAAAATTTGGACCCACTTAATAAAATATTGACCCAGATTCATCCTGTACATTATTTTCCACAGGAATTCCCACTTCACCCTGTCAAATGCTTTCTTGGCGTCTAGTGACAGGATGGAGCGGGAACTCCCCCCCCCCCCCCCCCGGCCTGCAAATTTAAAAAGCTCTACGTATACTAGATTGTACTAGTCTCTTGGGTTTAAACCCGGGATTATCTGATGAATTAACCTATCAATAACTCCCTTTAATTTATAAGCAAATATTTTTGCGCAGATTTTATCATCTGTATTTAACAGAGATATCGGGCAATACGCCCTGATCTCTCTCTCATCCTTACCCTTTTTCAAAATAAGTGTAATGACAGCTTCAGATAGAGATGGAGAGAGTTCACCAGTCTGATAGGATTTATTCAAGACCTGTAACAGCATTGGCAATATTGTAGCTCCATACTGCGGATAAATCTCGAATGGTAGTCGGTCAGTCCCTCGGGAAGAATTTCCCCGAATAGAACTAACCACCTCAAATTCTTCCTTTAAATCTATAGGTCGATTTAATACTTTACATTCCTCCTGTTAATTTAGGGAGAATAATGTTATCTAAAAAGATTTTAGCATCTCCATCCTACTGATTTTTATTATTTGTGTATAAGATTGTATAGTATTTAACGAACTCCAACTCTATCTCTCCGGGCAATCTGTTATCACCCTATTATCCAATCTGATATTTTTTATTCTGTTTGTACTTTTTTGGTTTTGGATCAAAGATGATAAAAGGTTTCCAGGTTTCCCTGCTTGGGAAAAATATTTGGCTCCTGTGAAGAAGACCCTATGTTGTGCTTTGTCTAATAGATAGTTTTTATACTCCAATCCCGCTTCTTCAAATTGTGATTGTACCACAGGATTCATATTATTAACCATCTTTCCCTGTAGTAACCAAACCCTTTTATCTAGAGCTGACTCTTTTGCTGCAAATTCCTTCTTTCCTTCCTATTAATTTTGGCTATATAAGCTCCTCTCAAAAAGGCTTTAAAAGAGTCTCATACAAACTGCATAGATGTGGATGGGGCGTTAAATAGCCCAAATTCCTGGATCTCCTTTATTATACTTTCTTGATCCTTAACCAACCTAATCCACTGGGGATTTAATCTAAAACTTCTTGTTTTTTTCTTATCGTTTCCTATTTTAGTTGTTACTACTATTGGAGAGTGGTCTAATATTGTATGTATTTCATACTTCATTCTTGTTACTAAATCCAAAATATGAAATGGATAGAGTGAATCTGTGCAGGCACCCCCCCCCCCCCAACTTGTTAACACCCCTCTGTTCCCTTACTGAAGTCTAATAGCAATGTATTCATAACTTCTAGTATAACTAATAAAGGAATGGCACAACATAGCCATAAGAATAGATGCTCCAGAATTGGTATTACTTAGGGAATGCATGAAACTATTAAAACAGACATGTCAGAAGCGGTGAAAGGTCCTCCTAAAGTCTGAGTTTTCACTATGTATGCATGCTTGAAGAAGCTTGCACTGCTTTTCTTGGATTAAAGCATATTTTTTCTTCAAATTATGGGATGATGCCTCTTTTTCTTTTTTTAATATTTTTTATTAACATGCATTAAGGCACAGTACTTCCCAAATGTAAAACTATTACTTACTTTGAATAGTAGAGACCTGCGTCTAATTACCATGACCAGCAATAATGCAGATCACGATAATTAAAGCCTTTAGATGCAGTGATGAAGTGAAATCACAGCATCTAAAGGGCTTGTGTTTTCAGGCTTCTTACCTGCATCCTTTGTGGTCAATGAGGATGCCTATAATTGATTTCAATGTGCTCATCCACACTGAAGAGGCTGAGGGCATTGAAACTGCAATTCTTATTTTGACCACCAGGTGACAGGCCAACAAAAGAAATTAGCAAAAGTCAGTAATAAATGCTTTTTAAAAATGTATGATAGTTTAAAATTAAAAAATTAAAAATTGATTTTGTACGCTCAAATAAGGTTTTTACTTCATTAAAATGTAAAAAAACTGTAAAAAATATATAATTATTTTTTTAAACGTTAAAAGTTTCAATTACCACCCTTTCCGTATAATAAAAAATATATATATATAAGTAACAAAAAATTTAAATATCATGGGTATCACCGAGACCAAAAACGCCTGTACTATTAAAATATAAAAATATTTTTCCAATATGGCAAATGCTGTAATGGAAAAAAGGCTAAAAATTGTCAATTTGCTATTTTTTCATTGCTTCTATCACCAAAGAAATATAATAAAATATGAGAATTTACACACACTCCAAAATGGTATCAATAAAAATTAAAGATTGCCCCTTAAAAATCAGCCCCTATACAGCTCAGTAGTACAACCTATATATATATATATGGGGTATTGTTTTAATTGTACTGACCTAAAGAATGAAGGGCATGGGTCAGTTTTGCCACAAATAGAACACTATTGGATCAAATCTGTAAAAAGGTGGAGGAATATAATTTTTTTTCCATTTCCACCCCATTTTTTTTTTTTTTTACCATTTCCCACTACATTGTATGCCATATTTAATAGTGGCATTAGAAAGTACAACTTGTCCTGTAAAATATAAGCCCTCATACAGCTATGTGAACGGAAATATAAAAATGTTATGGCTCAAGAAAGATAAGGAAGAAAAATTTAAACTTAAAAAAAAAAAAAAAACTCCGGTATCCGAAGGGTTAAAAGAAATATATAGCATTTTATTTTGAAGAATTATGAATGATATGTGCAATTTTTTTAATCTTATTTATATCAAAAAACAAACTTCCCTGGATTCTCTTAAAAGATTCTAAAGTAGTATATGTTAAAATATTAAAGCAATTCGCCTATATCTTTTTAGGAAATTATTAGTAGATATTGATCAGGCATATAATTTAGATAACAGAATTTAATAAAGTGTACAAGAGATTTAAAATCATAAATAAATGGTAAAAATAAACAATATATCATCACTGGATATGGCCTACAAACAATGTATGCTTACTTCCTTAAATTACTAATAATACACCTGAAAAAAAAATCTAAATCTAAATTATGGAACTAAATTATGCAAGCTAAAAACAATACATAGGGCTTATTTTAACAACTTCATTACCAGAATGTTTACCATCCTTCCTTACCAAGCCAATTTTTTTGTTTTAGCAATGGGCCTATTTAACTGGAAAATGACTAATTAATTGTTGAGCCAACCAACATACATTTGAAATAATTTTTCATTATTTTTCATCTCAGAATTTTCTTTTGTGCCATTAGATGACATGATATAGGATATTATATTTTTCAATATTTAAGGAAAAATTATAACACTTCTGTTGTAAAATATTTTAAGTTAAAACATTTCTAAAACAATTACCATATGTTTGTACCATAAAATGGACACTATTTATGTGATTTATCTACTGGCTGGGTTCATAACAAAACTTCGAAGGACTTGAACACATTTTGGATTTTGGTCACCTATTTTTCTATTGGTCGTTCTATGGTACTGTACTGCCAGTACAGATGTTGTGTGGCACTAAAATATTAGAAGCTCCTTCAAAGTGACTTTTTATGTTGCCCCTGTAAGGTATTCATCTTGGAGAAATGTGGGTAAATTAAGCTTTTGGCTTTTTTTTCTTCATTTGTGTTCTGAATCAAAAAAATCTATGTGTGTATTTATAAATTTTATACACAACCCCACTTCCTCTGCTATACTAGATATACAGCTAGATGTAGCAGGGTTAGCACTCCAACTCTTAACTCAAATTTCTTAAATTATTGTTTATCTTGAAACAAAAGCCATTGAAAAGCAATTGAAGGTGTTTGCTTAGTTTAGATAACATATCTCAGAAATCTCAGAAAGCATGAGTGTTAACTACATCGGATAGCTAAAATGAATACCTATATTTATTTAGTTTTTATAAAAGAAAAAAATATATATATATGTTTGTATATTTTCTGCACACAAAATACACCATACCATTGCTAAAACTAATATGTGTGTGAATATATATATATATATATATATATATATATATATATATATTTGATAAACAAAAAATGTGTGTGTATATATTTTTGTTTTAACTTTTTTATGCAATAATCAAATTAACCCTTTTCTGCCACACTTAGGGGGCACTTAGGGCAGGAAGGCTCACAATTAATTTTATAATTAATTAATTTCACCTTAAAAACCGCACCCTCCTGTAGACTTTTACACTTTACATTGTAATAGATTGTTGTAGCAATGATGCCAATCAGTGAGACCACTTATGCTTTCTCTAGGATATTTACTGTGGCCTTATCTGTCTAATGATGACGCTATCGCAGAGATCTGGAGCTCCACAGGGCACTGGTGGATCGCAATGCAACCCAATATTTTTATATGTCGTGTTACAGATAAGAGCTTACCGCAATTACATATATAGTCATGAAGTGGTAGTCAAGGGGTTAAACAAAAACCTCCCATATATGACAAATATAAGACAATTATTAGGGTTGATTGAGCAACATAGTGCTTGGGGGCTTGGGCATAATGGAAGTCAATGGGAGAACTCGAGCATTAAACCAGGCACTCTGAAGAGGGGAAGGTGTCTGGTTCATAGGAAAATGTCAAAAATTTATGGAAACATCACCAAAATGGTTTGGAAACAGCATGGGGAGGATGTCTGGATGCATCTTAGACTCCCATGTCGCTGCTGGGAACGATGTTGTCCGAGTAGTACTGTATGCCACTTTTATAGACTGACAATAAAACGCACAAAACCAAAGATAAAATAAATTTTAGAGGAAAAATTGTTAGGAAACATTCATTACTGTATTTTTACTTGTATATAAAGTGAAAGTGCTACAAAAGATTACAAGGAAGAGGCACTCCGATACAACCTGAATATCACATAAAGGAGGGCCTCATTCACATTGTGGTACAATTGTTCAGGTAGTGGGACTCCTCCTTTACTCATAAAGCCTATGCAAAAAATTATGATTGATGGCATGCTGGTGACCCTCAAAAACATTAGGAGCAAGGACCTGCTATTGACCCTTCATAACATAAGGGACGAGGCCCTGATTCTGACCATTTAATTAAAAAATGTTGTGCGCGAGGGCCTGCTGCCAAGCTGACCATGTAAAAAATTTTGTGGATGAGGGCCTGCTGCTGAGCTCACCATTTAAAATATTTTATGGATAAGGTCCTGCTGCCGAGCTCACCATTTTAAAAATTGTGTGGATGAGGGCCTGCTGCCAAGCTAACCAATTTAAAAATTTTGAGGGCAAGGGACTGCTGCCAAGCTGACCATGTAAAAAAAAATTGTATATGAGGGCCTGCTGCCAAGCTGAGCATTTAAAATATTTTGTGGATGAGGGCCTGCTGCCAAGTTGACCATTAAAAAATTTTTGGGGACGAGAGACGCAGCTCAGTTTGGTCCCTTATTCCCTGTCATAGCTCTGCGGCAGTGTGCTGTTTGTCACTTAAGCAAATAAGTTTCAGCACTGCCTGTTGCCGCTTCCCCACTGCAGTGCTACACTGCTTCCGGCTTTTTACTGATGGCTGACTGGTGGTGCAAGATGATAATTCAGAGGTGGAAGTGGATGAGGAGGCAGAGGAGGAAAAGAAGGGGTTGCAGTCACTAACGTAGGTGGCAGCAGAAACCCTGATGGAAGTAGGACCCGCAATCATCAGTAGCACTTGTGCCATCCTAGGGTACCTCTCGCTCCCGGCCTTCTTAACGTTCACCCAGTGTGCCATCAGTGAAATGTAGCATCCCTGGCCAAAAGCGCTAATAATGTCGCTGCCACCAAGGCTTAATACAACATAAACTGAATGAATTTCACTAATATTTAGGATGCGCACACATTATACAGGAGATGTAGCGCAGCTATTGTCATTGTCCTAGCGGACACTGTCTACGAAAAAAGGACACTGGATGTCAGATATTTTTTGGATGCGCACACGTTACATAGCAGATTTGGGCCTGGTAAGGTCACTGTCAGAAGTGGACACCGTCTACGGAAAAAGTACACTGGATGTCACTGATATTTTAGAGATGCAGAGACTTTAAACAGAAGATGTGGTGCGGATAATTTAACTGTCCAC
The DNA here is from genome assembly GCF_014858855.1 of Bufo gargarizans. Taxonomy (NCBI): domain Eukaryota; kingdom Metazoa; phylum Chordata; class Amphibia; order Anura; family Bufonidae; genus Bufo; species Bufo gargarizans. The sequence goes on along the minus strand of NC_058081.1, from coordinate 457,673,117 downwards.
AGGGGACATCGTCTACGGAAAACATGCACTGGATGTCACTGATATTTTAGGGATGTGCACACTTTAAACAGGAACTGTGACGTGGATGATTTAACTGTCCGCAGGGGACACTGTCTATGGAAAAAGTGCACTTCATGTCACTGATATTTAGGGATGCGCAAACTTTACACAGGAGATGTGGCACGAATAATTTAACTGTTAAATTTACACGGTATTTAAAATAGGATGCGCTAAAAATATATATTGCTGCTGTCACACACAATAGACCTTAAAAGGACTTTTTGGTCTCTGAAAAGATTTTTGCATAAAAATCTTCCTATTACACTCCCTACACTGTCTGTCCCTTCCTGTGCACAGCTCTCTCTAACACTGAGCAGGTTGCACTGCAAACATATATTGCTGCTGTCACACACAATAGTCCTTACAAGGACTTTTAAGTCTCTAACGTTTTTGTACAAAAATAATATTCAATTACACTTTCTACACTCTCTGTCCCTTCCTATGTTCAGCTCTCCCTGACTTCGAATGAGCCGATCACGCGTCATCGGATGCTATATAGCACCCGATGACGGGTTTCAGCCAGCCAATCACTGTAATGCCAGTAGCCAACATGGCTACTGGCATTACAGTGAGGGCAGTACTTACCCGCATATTTATTGGCTGCTTAACATCCGCAAAACGTGCGGGGAGGAGAGTCGAGCTTTGCGCTCTAGCATATGCGGTACTGTGCCGAGCATAGCGATGCCCGAGCCGAACTGGTATTCAGCCGAGCATGCTCGCTCAACACTAACAATTATTATATATCTTTTTTTCCCCCGTATTTTTCTTTTGAACCTGGCATGAAAATATAACGATACATGAAAATAAAACATAATAGAGTGGGAGGTAAAAGATCTGGCAAACACAGTACTTGATTTAAGTATCATTCACATTAGGGAGGGGAAAGAACAGGGGAAAGGAACAAACACAGGAAAATAAATAACATCTATAGTAATTATTTGCAGACATATTGTATGTAAACAGATATTTAAAATATACTAAATAAGTAATGGTATAATAAGTCATGAATGCAGAGTAAGTGGCAAGAGGAAACTTGGGCAAATAGAATGTCATGCCACCCAAAAATATACCCTATGGAGGTTAGAATTTTCCTATTTAAGAAGGTGAATCTGGAATAGAGGTACTACAAACTATAGAGAGATTACTATGTTTGAACTTTCAATGTCTAACCTAGATTGCTTCTTAATACAATAATTTTAATTATTAAAACAAACAAACAGCACTGAGGCCCACTGGTCTCTTGTCCAGCATAGATGCTTCCTCTCCCATGCAAGACAATGACACCTACAGTTGCAAGAAAAAAAGTATGTGAACCCTTTGGAATGATATAGATTTCTGCACAAATTGGTTGTAAAATGTGATCTGATCTTCATCTAAGTCACAACAATAGACAATCACAGTCTGCTTAAACTAATAACACACAAAGAATTAAATGTTACCATGTTTTTATTGAACACACCATGTAAACATTCACAGTGCAGGTGGAAAAAGTATGTGAACCATTAGACTAATGACATCTCCAAGAGCTAATTGGAGTGAGGTGTCAGCCAACTGGAGTCCAATCAATGAGATGGGTTTGCTTTTAACAAGAAGCATTGCCTGATGTGAATGATGCCTCGCACAAAAGAGCTCTCAGAAGACCTACGATTAAGAATTGTTGACTTGCATAAATCTGGAAAGGATTATAAAAGTATCTCCAAAAGCCTTGCTGCTCATCAGTCCACGGTAAGACAAATTGTCTATAAATGGAGAAAGTTCCGCACTGCAAAAGCACAGCGCAGACTGCTCAATGAGGTGAAGAAGAATCCTAGAGTGTCAGCTAAAGACTTACAAAAGTATCTGGCATATGCTAACATCCCTCTTAGCGAATCTATTTATCATTAGCTCAAGTCAGAATAATAGAGTGGAAAAGTCGAAAATTTTTGCGCAATCACTAAAACTGCGCAAAACTTTGCGACTTTTTTCTGCTCTGCACTATGCTCGCCAGTTTTCTTAAAGTGGGCGTGTGTTCTTATGTAAATTAATCTCTAGACAGATTTACTATTGAGACTATTTAAAAAGTCGTAAAAAAGTCGCAAAAAATTGCGCAATTTCACTCCAGTGAGGACTATGCTTATCTTATGAGACTTTTTAAAAGAACATGCGACTTTTTCGTAAAGACGTGCGACTTTTTCGTAAAGATGTGCGACTTTTGTAAAGCTGCTTACTGACGGATAAACTGCTACCGTCAAACCACATTTATTACAGTCTTAAAGGGCCGTTCATAAATCTGACTTGGCTAAAACTGACTTTAGCCATATGAGAAAGTGGAGTGAGCTGTCAGAGTCGTAATAAATCTGGCCCTATGTGTTGAGAAAAAGAGGCACAGCACACCAACATCAAAACCTCATCCTAACTGTGAAGTATGGTGGTGGGGGCATCATGGTTTGGGGCTGCTTTGCTGCGTCAGGGCCTGGACGGATTGCTATCATCGAAGGAAAAATGTATTCCCAAGTTTATTAAGACATGCAGGAGAACTTAAGGCCATCTGTCGACCAGCTGAAGCTCAACCGAAGATGGGTGTTGTAACAGGACAACGACCCAAAGCAAATCAACAACAGAATGGCTTAAACAGAAGAAAATACGCCTTCTGGAGCGGCCCAGAGTCCTCACCTCAACCCGATTGAGATGCTGTGTCATGACCTCAAGAAAATGATTCACACCAGACATCCCAAGAATATTGCTGAACTGAAACAGTTCTGTAAAGAGGAATGGTCAAGAATTACTCCTGACCGTTGTGCACGTCTGATCTGCAACTACAGGAAACGTTTGGTTGAAGTTATTGCTGCCAAAGGAGGTTCAACCAGTTATTAAATCCAAGGGTTCACATACTTTTTCCACCTGCACTGTAGATGTTTACATGGTGTGATCAATAAAAACATGGTAACATTTAATTCTTTGTGTGTTATTAGTTTAAGCGGACTGTGATTGTTTATTGTTGTGACAATTGCGCATTTTATGACCAATTTGTGCGGAAATCCATATAATTCCAAAGGGTTCACATATTTTTTCTTGCAACTGTATGGTCATGTACCCTTATAGGTCATCTAGCATGCAAAGCATGCTGATGTAAAGGGTTTAGAATGTTCTGAGATGACACTTGGGTGCCTCTCACCTCCCTTAAATGTGCTTGGCGTTCTGTGGCATTCATCATTTGGTTCCACGAGGCATTGTTCACAATGCAGTGGTGATCAGTGTCGGATGTCACTCTGTGACATTCTAAGCTCAGTGGCCACTTCTATCCTGCTTGAAGCTTCGCAATGGCGAGGTACTGTTGATCAATTGTTTGGTGTCATCTTGGTCTCGTGATATCAAAATATGAACAGCATGAAATGGAGGACTGTTTAAATACCAATTGCATTTAAACCAGGAAATTTACTGGGCGATTCATGGATCAAATACCTGTTGTGAATTTTGCCGTTAAGCTCTTTGAGAACATCAAGTTGTGCAAAAACTACTGAAACAGTTGGTCATATGCCTTCAAAATTTTACAGACGGTCACCTTAAGAAGGACACATTACGTTGTGAAGTTGTGTATATACACAATGGCTGGGTAGAAAAAGAACATTAAGAAAAAATCTCAAACAAAAGGAAAAATGATCACTGAGGCTGGAGATCATGGGTAATACCAAAGAAATATCAACTGAAGTGAACCAAAAACCTCTTTGCTATTTGGAATTTGGAAAGGCAATGACCAACTGCACTGGATACTTTTTATTTTTTATTTATTTATATTTTACATATTTTAAAATCCAGTGTCACATGCCACTTTGTTCTGACACACCATCATCACTTTTATTCTAGACAGTGGGCTATATACAAAGAAAACCACCTAAATACCCAATGGGGTAATACCCAATGTGACAATGGAATGTTGAAGCTTTTAAGCTATTTTGCTGCTAGTGCTCCAGGGGAAAAGCAATGACATAATGAAATACCTATATATGTTAGCCTTGTCTCACTTATCTGTGATCTGACCTATAAGCAAAATAATGCCCTCAAGTTGATATCAAAATCCACATAGAAATAATAGTGGTAAACACAAAATCAAACTTGTCCAATGATCTTTTCTAAATGGTTTGTAATGCGTATTCAAGAGGGAATACATGAACCTGGAATGTTAAAAACTCCAAATCTGCATGTAGGAGGTTTCTAAGTTTTTTGGGTGCTATTATTCTATACATAGGAGGCAAGTACTAACAATCGGAATATGTATGTATCATCATTGTAACATAATTAAAACATATAACATAACATCAACATATTTTTTTTATGGAACGTTTTACATTAAACCTGAATTCTAATTTGTAGGCAGTATTATAAAGCAGAAGATGATGATAAATAAGTTGGTGGCAAAAGATTCAGTATAAAACATTATTTATTCATTTACATATTTGCTCATTCTGGGCTTAGGAAAATAGCTATGTATCTCTGAATGCATAGCCATAAAGGAGAGACTATAAATCACTAAGTAGGACCACTCAAATGGATTCCCCAGAGCAGAATAAGCATAGAGCATCCTGAAGATTGCACTGAATTTTCAACATGAGAGGTTCCCTTTAAGTTTTCCTCATAGAAATTAGGTAATTGCTTGGTTATTGTGCTATAGTTGCATTAAATATTGTTGGATGCTGAATACTGATTATCTAATAAAGAATAGCAATCACAACATTTATTTTCTAGAGCCAGAACATTATATATATATATATATATATATATATATATATATTATTTTTTTTATTAAACATTTCAACATACTTGCAATTTAGATTGTAGCTACTTTTAGAAGACACTGTAGATACATGACTGGTAATTGGAGTAGTTGAATTATCGTGGTTCAGCACTAGATGTCAGTCCACACCAACTTATAATAGCATAGATATCTTTTCCCATTATTTCATCTGGATGCCTGACTTGGAGGATTTCAGCCATGATTGTTTTTCTTTACATTGTGGATCCCTCTTCAATGTAAAATCCCTATTGACAGAAAAACTGCCTATTTTATCATTTGCAAATTTAAGAAATGCTAAATCAAAAACAGAACTATCAAGCAAGGAACAGGCTGGTTTATATCTTATTGCTGCACATGTCTTGGGATGTGGTCCAGAGTCAGCTGCATTATATCATCCCAGAAGAATCTAAGCATGGCACCTTTGTTGGAAGAATTGCTCAGGATCTGGGACTGGATATAGGTGAGATCAATTCCAGAATGTTACATATTATCTCTAGAGATGAGAAGGAATATTTCCAGGTTAATCTGCAGAATGGGATCTTCTTTGTTAAAGAGACAATAGACAGAGAAATATTGTGTCCATTTAAACCATTCTGTATTATTCCTCTGCAGGTTATTGTAGATAAGCCTGTGCAGATGTATCGTGTAGATGTAGAAATAGAAGATATAAATGACAATAGTCCAGTATTCCCCTCTGCAGTGTTCAGTCTTGTGATATCAGAGCTCAGACCTGCAGGATCTCGATTTCTTCTACAGGGAGCTATGGATCCAGATATTGGTATAAATTCTGTCACAAATTATGAGCTCAGTGCAAATGACTATTTTGCTTTAGATTTTCAAAAATATATGAATCAGATAAGATCTGTGGAACTTGTACTGAAGAAACCCTTAGACAGAGAAAAACAATCTCTTCACAATCTCACTCTTATAGCTTATGATGGAGGCAAACCACGACTAAGTGGTACAACTAACATTGTCATTACTTTGGAAGATGTTAATGATAATGCGCCCTCTTTTGATCAGCCATTTTACCAATGTAGCATCTCTGAGAATGCAATTGTAGGGAGTTTAGTCATCAGATTGAATGCAACAGATTTAGATCAGGGGAAGAACAGAGAAATATTATATAAATTTGGAAAGCAGGTCACAGAAGAAATTAGCAATATTTTTACCTTGAACAAACACACAGGGGAAATAAGAGTTAAAGGAGGAATGGACTTTGAAACAGTTACAATGTATGAAATTCAAGTTGATGCTATTGATAATGGGGAACATCCTATGGCTGGACATTGTAAAGTTTTAGTGACTGTTGTAGATGTCAATGATAACCCACCAGAGATGACAATAACATCCCTTTCTGTTCCTGTTCCTGAGAACTCCCCCCGAGGTACAACTGTTGCAATAATCAGTATCCATGACAAAGATTCAGGATTAAATGGAAAAGTTAACTGTCACATTTCAGAGATTACACCCTTCAAAATCAACCCTGCATTTATGGCAGATTTTTCTCTCATTGTGAATGGACAACTGGACAGAGAGACTAAATCGCAATATACAGTTATTATCTCTGCTAAAGACGAAGGATTTCCACCTCTGTCAGTATCAACAACTCTTATAATTGATATAAGTGATGTAAATGACAATGCTCCCCAATTTCAACAATCTTATGATACAATATTTATCAGGGAAAACAATGCTCCGGGTTCTCTTGTCTATACAGTAAAAGCTTTCGACCCAGATGTTGGCCAAAATGCCTTCATCACATATTCAGTCCATGATAGCACCATTGATGGGATTCCCATATCATCTTACATCTCCATTAATCCGGAAAATGGGAAGTTATTTGCTTTAGTATCATTTGATCATGAACAGATTACATATTTTCAGTGTCATATAGCAGCCACTGATGTCGGCCTACCTCCACTCAGCTCAAATGTAACGCTTAATATTTTTATTGAAGATATTAATGATAATGCGCCATCATTTTCTCCACCTTATGCAACATCTATAATCAAAACTCCAAAGTCTGCACAGTCTGGATACATGGTAGCAAAAGTTAGAGCGATCGATCCTGATTCTGGCTACAACGCTTTGATGACTTATCATTTTAGGGATTTATTAGGCAAAATACCATTTGCCATTACGCAACACACTGGGGAAATCAGTTTAAAACGCCAATTCCTGGACTCAGACAATGATGAATATAGATTAGTTGTAGTGGCTCAGGACCATGGAGAACCAGCTATGACAGCAGTAGCACAAGTGATTATTTCCTTGGTGGACTCTGAAGAGGAAATGAAGCTTGACAATCATGAGTCAAGAAGTAATACTGAAGAATTTTCTGATGCAAATGTTTATTTAGTTACGGCAATCTGCATTATTTCAAGTATATTTCTTATTACGTTAATTGTCTTCACTTTTCTAAAATGGCAAAAATACAGGGATGAGATCAATGACCTAAAAGAAAATTACAAAATTTGCTCTAACACTGGAGGAAGCTGGATGTATTCGCAGCAAACTCAATATAGAGTATGCTCAAACTCTCAAAAAGCAAAGAATGACTTGATCATATTCCCTGCAAATTGCTCTCAAATACCAGGAAGTGGTAATCAACAAGGAGTCATCCTGAATCAGGTGAGGAAATGACCCCAAATAATGTTCATATCTATAAGTTGTAAAATGTCAGGTGCTGTGCAAATAGTTATACAAAGTCTATCATTTTATTTTAAGCTATAAGCTCCAGTAGAATCATCTCCATGTCCTACTGTATATTTATTAGGGGGAAATGATAACAAGGAGAACAAAGTGCTCACCTTGCAGTGTCAGGCTAAGGCTACTTTCACGTTCGTTCAGAACGGATCCGTCTGCATTATTTTTAGCATAGAACAGCTACAGTGGAGGAAATAATTATTTGACCCCTCACTGATTTTGTAAGTTTGTCCAATGACAAAGAAATGAAAAGTCTCAGAACAGTATCATTTCAATGGTAGGTTTATTGTAACAGTGGCAGATAGCACATCAAAAGGAAAATCGAAAAAATAACTTTAAATAAAAGATAGCAACTGATTTGCATTTCATTGAGTGAAATAAGTATTTGAACCCCTACCAACCATTAAGAGTTCTGGCTCCCACAGAGTGGTTAGACACTTCTACTCAATTAGTCACCCTCATTAAGGACACCTGTCTTAACTAGTCACCTGTATAAAAGACACCTGTCCACAGAATCAATCAATCAAGCAGACTCCAAACTCTCTAACATGGGAAAGACCAAAGAGCTGTCCAAGGATGTCAGAGACAAAATTGTAGACCTGCACAAGGCTGGAATGGGCTACAAAACCATTAGCAAGAAGCTGGGAGAGAAGGTGACAACTGTTGTCGGTTGTTCGACAACGGTGCGATTGTTCGAAAATGGAAGGAGCACAAAATGACCATCAATCGACCTCGCTCTGGGGCTCCACGCAAGATCTCACCTCGTGGGGTGTCAATGGTTCTGAGAAAGGTGAAAAAGCATCCTAGAACTACACGGGAGGAGTTAGTTAATGACCTCAAATTAGCAGGGACCACAGTCACCAAGAAAACCATTGGAAACACATTACACCGCAATGGATTAAAATCCTGCAGGGCTCGCAAGGTCCCCCTGCTCAGGAAGGCACATGTGCAGGCCCGTCTGAAGTTTGCCAATGAACACCTGAATGATTCAGAGAGTGACTGGGAGAAGGTGCTGTGGTCTGATGAGACCAAAATAGAGTTCTTTGGCATTAACTCAACTCGCTGTGTTTGGAGGAAGAAAAATGCTGCCTATGACCCCCAAAACACCGTCCCCACCGTCAAGCATGGGGGTGGAAACATTTTGCTTTGGGGGTGTTTTTCTGCTAAGGGCACAGGACAACTTATTCGCATAAACGGGAAAATGGACGGAGCCATGTATCGTGAAATCCTGAGCGACAACCTCCTTCCCTCTGCCAGGAAACTGAAAATGGGTCGTGGATGGGTGTTCCAGCACGACAATGACCCAAAACATACAGCAAAGGCAACAAAGGAGTGGCTCAAGAAGAAGCACATTAAGGTCATGGAGTGGCCTAGTCAGTCTCCGGACCTTAATCCAATCGAAAACCTATGGAGGGAGCTCAAGCTCAGAGTTGCACAGAGACAGCCTCGAAACCTTAGGGATTTAGAGATGATCTGCAAAGAGGAGTGGACCAACATTCCTCCTAAAATGTGCGCAAACTTGGTCATCAATTACAAGAAACGTTTGACCTCTGTGCTTGCAAACAAGGGTTTTTCCACCAAGTTTTAAGTCTTTTTTTGTTAGAGGGTTCAAATACTTATTTCACTCAATGAAATGCAAATCAGTTGCTATCTTTTATTTAAAGTTATTTTTTCGATTTTCCTTTTGATGTGCTATCTGCCACTGTTACAATAAACCTACCATTGAAATGATACTGTTCTGAGACTTTTCATTTCTTTGTCATTGGACAAACTTACAAAATCAGTGAGCGGTCAAATAATTATTTCCTCCACTGTAAGTGTGAAAATAGCCTAGTACGGATCCGTCCAGACTTTCAATGTAAAGTCAATGGGGGACGGATCCGCTTGAAGATTGAGCCACATTGTGGCATCTTCAAACGGATCCGTCCCCATTGACTTACATTGAAAGTCTGGACGGGTCCGCACGGATCCGCACGCCTCCGCACGGCCAGGCGGACACCCGAACGCTGCAAGCAGCGTTCAGCTGTCCGCCTGTCCGTGTGGAGGCGAGCGGAGCGGAGGCTGAACGCCGCCAGACTGATGCAGTCTGAGCGGATCCGCCTCCATTCAGACTGCATCAGGGCTGGACGGCTGCGTTCGGGTTCGCTCGTGAGCTCCTTCAAACGGAGCTCACGAGCGGAAACCCGAACGCTAGTGTGAAAGTAGCCTAAGGCTTCCTTTATTTTACCAGAATGAACAAATCTGTGTACCCCCATCCTTTGCTGACCCTGCGTGTGTTCCATCATAAAATTTGCTACCATTGCATACACAGGACATCAATATGGTCTAATAGATTATATGGATAAGAGGGCCCCCCCTGCGCTCCCGTTGTTTAGAATTGTAGATCTACCTGTGAAGGGAGATTCCGCTGCTCGGTATCTATCTGTTGTCCTCTGTATTTTTTTATTTTTATATATCACTAGTATATCGCCCGTAGGTGATATGAGACACCGGCGCTGGCAAACAAGCTAAACAGCTATTCACACTGGAGTTTACTTAATAGATTAGGTATGTCCCTTGAGATTAAGGATATATGCCATCCTCTCCTTAATCTCAAGGGACATACCTAATCTATTAAGTAAACTCCAGTGGAAATAGCTGTTTAGCTTGTTTGCCAGCGCCGGTGTCTTATATCACCTACGGGCGATATACTAGTGGTCTAATAGATTATTTATGAATAGACTCATAAAAAATAGACCAAGAGGGGAAAGTAATTGACTCCAAAATCAGGTCAACTTAGAGTAATCTTCTTTTAAACCTTTGGTATACTGTTGCATTTAGAGTTGATTATTATGTTAGAGCTTGTGATTACTAGAACAACCTCTGGTACTTTTGTAGGCTAGTCCAGCTTGATTTTAAGCCCCTCCTTCAATAATGAATCAATGAAACCGTTATTACTTACTAGAGAGTTCACTATCCAGTACTGGATCCCAGCCACTAACCTTCCTTTTGAACAACCCTTGTTTAGGGTTAGTTAGTTAGTTGCAATTCTACCAAGATGAGTGACAATGTAAGTAGTTAATAGGATTCCGTATTGCCCCCTTGAGCCTGTGTATCTTAGTAATATGCATTTTATATATATATATATATATATATATATGTATATATATCACAATTAGAAAATAAATCTGAAAGTTATTAATCAAAATAAATAATAATCAATAAAAACGATGTCTGATATCAGTTTCAAACTACAAATTAGCGTGGTATTAAAAAGCAGGAAGTGCTCAACCCCATATGCAGTGGTGCATCTATACTGTGGCCCGTTGCTAATGGCAATCCCCAGCAAAAATGCATACAATGGAGGATGCCTGCAGCGGACCACAAGTACCACAATGGACATCCTACACAGGATAGCAATAGTGTGGATGTGATAAGCAGTCAAAATAACATAACAAGAACAAAGACAGGTGCACAATTACTAACCCTCATACTGGTGTAAAATTGAGAATTAGCCAACATATCCTGCTTGGAGGACATGTCTGAGCCCGAGCACCACGCCAAGGTTTCTCAAGTAGCTAGATTTTTGCTGATATCAGTTTTCCAGCATACATTACATGTGTTTTAATAATCTGAGTAAAATAGGATATAACAAGATGTTTTCTTTTCCTTTATTTATTTAATAAATGCCAATTTTACCTTGCGCTAGTAAATCGAATTTCTAGGAAAGTGATGTCAGACAAATGCATCTGGATATTTACCTATAATATTTTAGTGTTAAAAATATGATAACACAACTATATAATGCATTCCATAAAGTATGAAAGGATGAACATATAACATGCTAATTCAAATCTTCCAAGCAGGAGGTGTTCTTTCTTAAAAGGTTGTGCACTGAATTAATATTGATGACCTAGGAAGCGGTCATGATGCTTATGTAAGTGGTACTTCCTTTTAAAATTGCCTGTGCACCATCTCTTTTGCATTAGAGGTGCATTTACAACTGTTCATGCCATTCACTTAAATGCGGCACAACAGTAGTATTAACACAGGGTGGCCTCTACAAAAGAGACAATTTGCAGTGTAAATAGTAACATAGTTCAAAGAGATTTGTCCATCCAGTTCGGCCTGTTATCCTGCAAGTTGATCCAGAGGAAGGCAAAAAAGATTTAGTTGAATAAAAGATCCTTCTCGACTCCAATCAGGCAATCAGAATAACTCCCTGCATCAACGACCCCTCTCTAGTAGCTATAGCCTGTAATATTATTACACTGCAGAAATACATCCAGGCCCCTCTTGAATTCCTTTATTGTACTCACCATCACCACCTCCTCAGGCAGAGAGCTCCATAGTCTCACTGCTCTTACCGTAAAGAATCCTCTTCTATGTTTGTGTACAAACCTTCTTTCCTCCAGACGCAGAGGATGTCCCCTTGTCACAGTCACCGTCCTGGGGATAAATAGATGATGGGATAGATCTCTGTACTGACCCCTGATATAGTTCTACATAGTAATTAGTTCTCCCCTCAGTCGTCTTTTTTTCTAAAGTGAATAACCCTAATGTTGATAATCTTTCAGGGTACTGTAGTTGCCCTATTCCAGTCATTACTTTAATTGCCCTCCTCTAGACCCTAACCAGCTCTAATATGTCTCCCTTGTTCCCAGGAGCCCAGAACTGTACACAGTACTCCATGCGTGGTCTGACTAATCATTTTGAAGTGGTAGGACTATGTTCTTATCACGGGCATCTATGCCTCTTTTGATGCAACCCATTATCTTATTAGCCTTGGCAGCAGCTGCCTGACACTGGTTTTTGCAGCTTAGACTACTTTCACACTTGCGTTCGGAGCCGATCCGTCTGGTATCTGCACAGACGGATCCGCTCCTATAATGCAAACAATGGCATCCGTTCAGAACGGATCCGTCTGCATTATATTTCTGAAAAAAAATCTAAGTCTAATTATTAGTCAGACGGATCCGTCCTGACTTTGCATTGAAAGTCAATGGGGGACGGATCCGTTTTAAATTGCACCATATTGTGTCAACGTCAAACAGATCCGTCCCCATTAACGTTTGGCTTGGCACGGCCAGGCGGACACGAAAACGCTGCAAGCAGCATTCGGGTGTCCGCCTGCTGAGCGGAACGGAGGCCAAACGGAGCCATACTGATGCATTCTGAGAGGATCCTTATCCACTCAGAATGCATTGGGGCTGTACGGATCTGTTCGGGGCCGCTTGTCGGAGCCTTTAAACGGAACCCACAAGCGGAACCCAGAACGCAAGTGTGAAAGTAGCCTTAGTTTGCTGTTTATTAAAATTCCTAGATCCTTTTCCATGCCAGTGTTACTGAGTGTTTTACCATTTAGTATGTACGGATGACTTGCATTATTCCTTCCCATGTGCATAACTTTACATTTGTCAGTGTTAAATCTCATCTGCCACTTATCTGCCCAAGCCTCCAATCTATCCAGAGCCAACTGTAGTAGTATACTGTCCTCTTCAGTGTTAATTACCTTACATAGTTTAGTGTGATCTGCAATATTTTACTATGCAAGCCTTCTACAAGATCATTAATACATTTATTAAAGAGAATAGGGCCCAATACTGACCCCTGAGGTACCCCACTAGTGACAGTGACCCAATCTAAGTGTGTACCATTAATAACCACCCTCAGTTTTCTATCACACATTTTCTCCCAGTCCAAGCATTCTCATTTTACATACTAACCTTTTATGTGGTACGGTGTCAAATGCTTTGGAGAAGTCCAGATATACGACATCCATTGATTCGCCGCTGTCAAGTCTAGAACTTACCTCCTCATAGAAACTGATTAAATTAGTTTGGCATGACCGATTTCTCATGAAGCCATGCTGATATGGCGTTATTTACTTATATCCGTTGAGATGCTCTAAGATGGCATCTCTTAGAAAACCTTCAGTTTACCCACAACAGATGTTAAACTTACCAGCCTATAGTTTCCAGGCTCTGTTTTTGGACCTTTTTTGAATATTGGCACCACATTTACTATGCGCCAATCCTGTGGGACATTCCCTGTCAGTATAGAGTCAGCAAATATCAGAAATAAGGGTCTGGCTATGACATTACTTAATTCCCTTAGGGGACAGGGGTGTATGCCATCTGGTCCTGGCAATTTGTCTATTTTAATCTTTTGAAGTCGCTGTTGTACTTCTTCCTGGGTCAGACAGGACACTTTTAATGGGGAATTTGTTTTTACATTCAGCATTTCATTTGACAGTTTATTTTCTTCCATTGGAGAAAAAAATATTTAACAGCTTTGCTTTCTCCTCGTCGCTCTCCACGACTCCCCTCTCATTACTCTTTAACCCCTTAAGGACCGAGGACGTACCGGTACGCCCTATTTCCCGAGTCCTTAAGGACCGAGGACGTACCGGTACGTCCTGACTTAAAATCTGCATTCCGGCGCCGCGGGGGTTAATCGGAACGGGACGCCGGCTGAAATCATTCAGCCGGCATCCCGTAACAATGCAGGGGGGGGTCATTTGACTCCCCCGTGTCGGCGATCGCAGCAAACCGCAGGTCAATTCAGACCTGCGGTTTGCTGCGCTTTTTGCAGTTTCTGATCCCCGCGGTCCCTGACCGCGGGGATCAGAAACTTCAGAGTGCCTAAAATCAATATTGCGCACCCCCCCCCTGCACCCCTGCATGATTTGATGGCGGCGGGTGGTGCAGGGGGGGTGTCGCAGGCAGTGGGGGCGTTGCGGGAGGCGGGCGGTGCGGCAGGCGGGATCGCGATCCCCCGCCCGCCTCCCATTGCATAATCGTTGGCGTCTAGTGGGTTATACCAGGGTGCCAGCACATTGCTGGCACCCTGGTATAAACGGCTGACATCGGTGATGCGATGTCAGCCGTTTAACCCTTTCCATGCAGCGGTCCGTACGGACCGCTGTATGGAAAAGGTTAACAGCGCAAGGAGCTCCCTCCCTCTCCGATCGGGGGGCTGCTGTGCCTTTGCAGCCCCCCGATGGGAGAGGGAGAGAGCCCCCAGAGAGCCCCCCGAAGCCCCGTCCTCACCCTTCCCCGTCTGCGAAGTTGTGACAGACAGGGAAGGTTCCCATGGCAACAGGACGCCTGCTCAGGCGTCCTGCTGTCCATGGTGCTGAACAGATCTGTGCTGAAAGCATAGATCTGTTCAGTGTAAGTAAAATACAGTGCAGAAACCTATATAGTTTCTGTACTGTATTTTACAGACATCAGACCCACTGGATCTTCAAGAACCAAGTGGGTCTGGGTCCAATTTTTTTTTAAAAAAGTGAAAAAAGTTAAGATAAAATAAAAAAACATTTATCACTGAATAAAAATAAAAATAAAAAAATACACTACACATATTAGGTATCGCCGCGTCCGTAACGACCTGATCTATAAAACGGTCATGTTACTTTCCCCGCACGGTGAACGCCATAAAAATAAAAAAATAAAAACTATGAGAAAATTGAAATTTTGCCCACCTTACTTCCCAAAAAAGGTAATAAAAGTGATCAAAAAAGTCGCATGTACGCCAAAATAGTACCAATAAAACCGTCATCTCATCCCGCAAAAAATGAGACCCTACTCAAGATAATCGCCCAAAAACTGAAAAAACTATGGCTCTTAGACTATGGAAACACTAAAACATGATTTTTTTTGTTTCAAAAATAAAATAATTGTGTAAAACTTTTATAAATAAAAATAAAGTATACATATTAGGTATCGCCGCGTCCGTATCGACCGGCTCTATAGAATTATCACATGACCTAACCCCTCAGGTGAGCACCGTAAAAAAAAAAGAAAAAAAAAGTGTAAAAAAAGCAATTTTTTGCCATCTTACGTCACAAAAAGTGTAATAGCAAGCGATCAAAAAGTCATATGCACCCCAAAATAGTGCCAATCAAACCGTCATCTCATCCCGCAAAAAATTAGACCCTACTCAAGATAATCGCCCAAAAACTGTAAAAACTATGGCTCTTAGACTATGGAGACACTAAACAATTTTTTGGTTTTAAAAATGAAGTTATTGTATAAAACTTACATAAATAAAAAAAATTGTATACATATTAGGTATCGCCGCGTCCGTGACAACCTGCTCTATAAAATTACCACATGATCTAACCTGTCAGATGAATGTTGTAAATAACAAAAAAAAAAAAACGTGCCAAAAAAGCTATTTCTTGTTACCTTGCCGCACAAAAAGTGTAATATAGAGCAACCAAAAATCATATGTACCCTAAACTAGTACCAACAATACTGCCACCCTATTCCGTACTTTCTAAAATGGGGTCACTTTTTTGGAGTTTCTACTCTAGGGGTGCATCAGGGGGGCTTCAAATGGGACATGGTGTCAAAAAAACTGTCCAGCAAAATCTGCCTTCCAAAAACCGTATGGCATTCCTTTCCTTCTGTGCCCTGCCGTGTGCCCGTACAGCAGTTTACGACCACATATGGGGTGTTTCTGTAAACTACAGAATCAGGGCCATAAATAATGAGTTTTGTTTGGCTGTTAACCCTTGCTTTGTAACTGGAAAAAAAATATTAAAATGGAAAATCTGCCAAAAAAGTGAAATTTTGAAATTGTATCTCTATTTTCCATTAAATCTTGTGCAACACCTAAAGGGTTGACAAAGTTTGTAAAATCAGTTTTGAATACCTTGAGGGGTGTAGTTTCTTAGATGGGGTCACTTTTTTGGAGTTTCTACTCTAGGGGTGCATCAGGGGGGCTTCAAATGGGACATGGTGTCAAAAAAACTGTCCAGCAAAATCTGCCTTCCAAAAACCGTATGGCATTCCTTTCCTTCTGCGCCCTTCCGTGTGCCCGTACAGCAGTTTACGACCACATATGGGGTGTTTCTGTAAACTACAGAATCAGGGCCATAAATAATGAGTTTTGTTTGGCTGTTAACCCTTGCTTTGTAACTAGAAAAAAAATATTAAAATGGAAAATCTGCCAAAAAAGTGAAAGTTTGAAATTGTATCTCTATTTTCCATTAAATCTTGTGCAACACCTAAAGGGTTGACAAAGTTTGTAAAATCAGTTTTGAATACCTTGAGGGGTGTAGTTTCTTAGATGGGGTCACTTTTTTGGAGTTTCTACTCTAGGGGTGCATCAGGGGGGCTTCAAATGGGACATGGTGTCAAAAAAACTGTCCAGCAAAATCTGCCTTCCAAAAACCGTATGGCATTCCTTTCCTTCTGCGCCCTACTGTGTGCCCGTACAGCAATTTACGACCACATATGGGGTGTTTCTGTAAACTACAGAATCAGGGCCATAAATAATGAGTTTTGTTTGGCTGTTAACCCTTGCTTTGTAACTGGAAAAAAAATATTAAAATGGAAAATCTGCCAAAAAAGTGAAATTTTGAAATTGTATCTCTATTTTCCATTAAATCTTGTGCAACACCTAAAGGGTTGACAAAGTTTGTAAAATCAGTTTTGAATACCTTGAGGGGTGTAGTTTCTTAGATGGGGTCACTTTTTTGGAGTTTCTACTCTAGGGGTGCATCAGGGGGGCTTCAAATGGGACATGGTGTCAAAAAAACTGTCCAGCAAAATCTGGCTTCCAAAAACCATACAGCGCACCTTTCACTCTACGCCCCGCTGTGTGGCCGTACAGTAGTTTACGGCCACATTTGGGGTGTTTCTGTAAACAGCAGAGTCAGGGCAATAAAGATACAGTCTTGTTTGGCTGTTAACCCTTGCTTTGTTAGTGGAAAAAATGGGTTAAAATGGAAAATTAGGCAAAAAAATGAAATTCTCAAATTTCATCCCAATTTGCCAATAACTCTTGTGCAACACCTAAAGGGTTAACGAAGTTTGTAAAATCAGTTTTGAATACCTTGAGGGGTATAGTTTCTTAGATGGGGTCACTTTATGGAGTTTCTACTCTAGGGGTGCATCAGGGGGCTTCAAATGGGACATGGTGTCAAAAAAACTGTCCAGCAAAATCTGGCTTCCAAAAACCATACGGCGCACCTTTCACTCTACGCCCCGCTGTGTGGCCGTACAGTAGTTTACGGACACATATTGGGTGTTTCTGTAAACAGCAGAGTCAGGGCAATAAAGATACAGTCTTGTTTGGCTGTTAACCCTTGCTTTGTTAGTGGAAAAAATGGGTTAAAATGGAAAATTAGGCAAAAAAATGAAATTCTCAAATTTCATCCCAATTTGCCAATAACACTTGTGCAACACCTAAAGGGTTAACGGAGTTTGTAAAATCAGTTTTGAATACCTTGAGGGGTGTAGTTTATAGAATGGGGTCATTTTTGGGCGGTTTCTATTATGTAAGCCTCGCAAAGTGACTTCAGAGCTGTAGTGGTCCCTAAAAATTGGGTTTTTGTAAATTTCTGAAAAATTTCAAGATTTGCTTCTAAACTTCTAAGCCTTGTAACATCCCCAAAAAATAAAATATCATTCCCAAAATAATTCAAACATGAAGTAGACATATGGGGAATGTTAAGTCATCACAATTTTTGGGGGTATTACTATGTATTACAGAAGTAGAGAAACTGAAACTTTGAAATTTGCTAATTTTTCAAAATTTTTGGTAAATTAGGTATTTTATTATGCAAAAAAATTAATTTTTTTGACTTTATTTTACCAGTGTCATGAAGTACAATATGTGACGAAAAAACAATCTCAGAATGGCCTGGATAAGTCAAAGCGTTTTAAAGTTATCAGCACTTAAAATGACACTGGTCAGATTTGCAAAAAATGGCCTGGTCCTTAAGGTGAAAATGAGCCCGGTCCTTAAGGGGTTAAAGGGCCGACACCTTCAGATTTATACTTTTTAACATTTATATAATTGAAGAACATTTTAAAGTTAGTTTTACTCTCTTTGGCAATTAATCTCTTAGTCTCTAGTTTGACAGCTTTTATTAGTTTTTTTACATATTCTAGTTTTTTTCCTTATAGTTTTTCAGTGCTTCCGTTTTACCCTCCTGTTTTAGTGATTTATATGCTATATTTTTGTCATTTATTGCTTTCTTTACAGTTCTATTTATCCACATTGGTTTCTTTTTGTTCCTTAACCTTTTATTCCCATATGGTATGTACCTCTCACAATGAGATTTTAGGATGCTTTTAAAGATATCCCATTTTGTGGCTATATTTTTATTTTTGAGGACTTTGTCCCAGTTAGTTAGGTCAATGGCCTCTCTTAGGTGGCTAAATTTAGTTTTTTTTTAAGCTTGGTATTTTTGTTCCTTCCTGAAGAAATGCTCTTTTTAATGATAATTGGAAAGTTATTACTTTATGGTCACTATTTCCCAGGTGTCCCCCAACCTGCACGTCTGTTGTTCTGTCAGGCCTATTGGTTAATACTAAGTCCAGTATGGTTGCCCCTCTACTCAGGTCCTGAACCAGTTGGGAGAGGTAATTGTCTTTGGTTATTGCCAAGAACCTGTTTCTTTTATGAGATATACAAGTTTCAGTTTCCCAGTCTATATCTGGGCATTTGAAGTCCCCCATAATAACCACCTCATTATGATTTGCTGCCTTGTCTATCTCGTTTAGTAGTAGATTTTCTGTGGTATATTAGGTGGTTGTAATTACAACTGCTCGTCAATTCACTTGAATGTAGTAGTAATTACACTGTGCCTGCTCTACAAGGTAAACAGTGCACATATAATTTTGAAGAGGAAGCAGCACTTGCACAAGTGCTGCAACAAGTTCAAAAAGCTGATCAGCAAGGGTACCTTGAGTCAGACCCTCACCAATGTGATATTGATATCCTATCCTGAGGATAGGTCATCAATATTAAGCCACTTTAATGCCACAGTGGCTAATATAGTTGAGTTCTGACTATAGGGGCAAACAGAAAAACAACCCTTATACTTCACTTTACTGCAGCCACTACTAGGGTTGAGTTCCTATGGAATAATTGTGGAAGCTGCACTTGAATGTAAGCTTGGCATTGTATTATTGTTTGGTCAGCATCATTATTATTACTCATCAGAATTAGTGATAAAATAACTTATTTGGAGATTTTTTCTATCTTTATCTCAGAGTGCCTATTTTGAAATTATAATAAACTGGATCATTCACTTCTTATGGGTAAAAGCTCATGCCTCAATGTACAAACCGGATTCCCAAAAAGTTGGGACACTATACAAATCGTGAATAAAAACTGAATGCAATGATGTGGAGGTGCCAACTTTTAATATTTTATTCAGAATAGAACATAAATCACGGAACAAAAGTTTAAACTGAGAAAATGTACGATTTTTAGGGAAAAATATGTTGAATCAGAATTTCATGGTATCAACAAATCCCCAAAAAGTTGGGACAAGGCCATTTTCACCACTGTGTGGCATCTCCCCTTCTTCTTACAACACTCAACAGACGTCTGGGGACCGAGGAGACCAGTTTCTCAAGTTTAGAAATAGGAATGCTCTCCCATTCTTGTCTAATACAGGCCTCTAACTGTTCAATCGTCTTGGGCCTTCTTTGTTGCACCTTCCTCTTTGGATGGGAGAATATGGATGGGAGAATATGTTGTTCTAGAACCTGAATATATTTTTCTGCATTGATGGTGCCTTTCCAGACATGCAAGCTGCCCATGCCACACGCACTCATGGAACCCCATACCATCAGAGATGCAGGCTTCTAAACTGAGCGTTGACAACAACTTGGGTTGTCCTTGTTCTCTTTGGTCCGGATGACATGGCGTCCCAGATTTCCAAAAATAACTTTGAATCGTGACTCTTCTGACCACAGAACAGTCTTCCATTTTGCCACACTCCATTTTAAATGATCCCTGGCCCAGTGAAAATGCCTAAGCTTGTGGATCTTGCTGAGAAATGGCTTCTTCTTTGCACTGTAGAGTTTCAGCTGGCAACGGCAGATGGCACGGTGGATTGTGTTCACTGACAATGGTTTCTGGAAGTATTCCTGAGCCCATTCTGTGATTTCCTTTACAGTAGCATTCCTGTTTGTGGTGCAGTGTCGTTTAAGGGCCCGGAGATCACGGGCATCCAGTATGGTTTTACGGCCTTGACCCTTACGCACAGAGATTGTTCCAGATTCTCTGAATCTTCGGATGATGTTATGCACAGTTGATGATGATAGATGCAAAGTCTTTGCAATTTTTCCCTGGGTAACAACTTTCTGATATTGCTCCACTATCTTTCTGCGCAACATTGTGGGAATTGGTGATCCTCTACCCATCTTGGCTTCTGAGAGACACTGCCACTCTGAGAAGCTCTTTTTATACCCAATCATGTTGCCAATTGACCTAATTAGTGTTAATTGGTCTTCCAGCTCTTCGTTATGCTCAAATTTACTTTTTCCAGCCTCTTATTGCTACTTGTCCCAACTTTTTGGGGATTTGTTATCACCGTGAAAATTTGAATCAACGTATTTTCCTTTAAAATGATACATTTACTCAGATTAAACGTTTGATCGGTCATCTACGTTCTATTACTAATAAAATATTTACATTTGCCATCTCCACATCATTGCATTCAGTTTTTATTCACAATTTGTTTAGTGTCCCAACTTTTTGGGAATCTGGTTTGTAATTGAAAATAAATTTCCTTGTTTACTGAAATTGGATTTGAACAATGACACAAGAGATCCTCCTGCAATAAAGACTTGATAATTACTTACCTGGTAGATCCAGCGCCGCCTGGCCAAGCTTGGATGGAGTGGTGAAGTGACTTCAACAAAACATGATCACTGTTGCAAATCACTGATCTCAGAGATGCATCAAAGAGGTCAGTGATTCTCTACAACAATCAAGATTTGTTGACACAATGTCACCACTGCAACTGGGAAAAAAGGGCCTGGCCTTACCTTTGATAAAAACTATAGGGTATTTCATTCAATTCAGTTTAATGCTACGGTATGTGTGTTTTGTGATACATCATGGCCCAAAGCACTAATTAAAATTGCAAAGAGTAGAAGAAGCTTAATCACTTTATATTGGATTTTGTATGACAGTTTATATTGCTATTCATCTGCTATTACGGCATCATCAAAAGGAGATAGGTGGTGTAATTACAGTCAGTACTAAGGACCTATGAAAGTCCCAAGGGATATATGCAACCTTCTGTTAGGGTACTCTAGTGTTGCTCTAACAGCAGCCTGTGTCATAGTGGTGCTGATTATAATGTATTAATATACAGGCATATTCTTTTTTTAAAAATTAATTATTAGATGGTTTATTAGTGTGTAGTGGGGGAAGCAGATCCAACAACCCCATAGCCTCATCCATTGATGTAAACAATTCTTACTTTTATAATATATTTTCTCACAACTTTTAACTTTATTTACCAAGGACACCCATTCACCCTTTAGGATCACTTTGTCAAAGCACCAGAAATCTAGTCATAATGATTCTGGCAATAAATAAAACATGCAATATGAAGGTATGCTTATAGCAGGACTATTCTATATATAGGAGTATTCTAATACATTGTAAGTCTGTAAGTCTGAAATAAAGTTATTAAAAAGCAATCCTATAATGGGATTTAAAAAAATATATAAATGAATAATAAAACATTCAAAATAAAATAAAAAAGTTGCACCCTCAAACAATTGTCCATATTTAGTGTAAAATATATTTGATTGTGCACACATTATATAAAAATGAAAAAAATTACATAATATGGTACAAATCCACACGGCCATAATTACTTTTACAATTTTATTATCAGGTTATTTAGTATGAAACTATGGTATGAACATCATAAAAAATAAACAAAACGACAGTATTTTTTCTGTATTTACACAAAAGAAAAAAATTATATTTATAATTACTCTGCAATTTCTATGTACCTCCTAACAATGTAAAAAACAAGACATTTTTCCTACATGGAACAAGGCCTCAGACAGCCATGTCAATGAAAAAATAAAAAAGTTATGGCTACTGAAATGCAAAGAAGCAAAAAACAACTAATTTGTTGATCATTAAGGTCTTTTCATGCCTGGTCATTAACGGGTTAATACATACTTTGTTTACTGGATGGCTATTATTAATGCCTCTGATGGATGCTATGTATCAGTTATATGTCACCCACAGGATTAAATGTTAACAAAAATTATACTCCCCCCATGAGCTAGAAGCAGGAGCTAATAGGTTTCTTGAATGTTTTACACTAAGTATTGCAAAAGTAATGCAGTATATTATTGAACTGATCAAGCAATCACATTGTCAAGTCCACTAGAGAGACTAAAAATAAAGGTTGAATATATTGTACTGTATCCAAAAATGATACCAATGAAACTTGCAGCTCAATCATCAAACAACAAATATCTTATGCAGCTTTGTTAATAAAAAAACAGAGGAGCTATGTGGCAACAAAAAAAGCATGAAAATCTAAAGAACTATATAAATGCATTTTCAATGTTATCATACTGACCCACAGAATTAGGTTAACCTGCCATTTATGACTAAAACAAAACCCAAAAGACAATACAAAATAAGGTTATTTTTCTATCCACTCACAAAAACAATAGACGCTTTTCAATCCACATTGTTTATCCCCAATTGGATCCATAAAAAATTATAACAAAGATCAAGTCATGGTTCTCAGATTGTAGTGATAAAAAAATGTTTCCTTATGTAAGGGAAAAACAGCTGTATCAGTATAGTGCTCAAGCTTTTTTTTGATTGTACAAAACTGATTGTTTTCATATTGGCATCCCTGCTGATTAGCTGGGATTAGCTGATTGAAGAGGCCACAGATCCAAAAAGCACTGCATCCCTTTCATTAGTGACCAGGCTCAATGTTTAGCATATTCTTTGTTCGGTATCACAGCTCAGGCCATTGAATGCAATTTAACCGAGCTACTAGTAGCCACTACTAAAAACCTATGGCACTGTGTCAGTATTCAATGAAGTTGACAAGGAGGAATATTTGGCTTTTTCCAACATTAAAGGAAGTGAGTCACCTATCATTTATAGATTCTGCCAAATCTATATAATGAATGGAACAATGACCGCTGTTGCTAATCTAACGGCACAGATGTACATGAACATTCATGTACACCTGCGCCATTAGATTAGCGACAGCGGTCATTGGTTCATTCATTATATAGATTTGGCAGGATCTAAATATAATGAGCCCACTGTCAGTTTATGTATACCGGTAGAAACTAGGTGGCATCTTACTATTGACTCCCTACTGTATGTATATGATGTATTTTAAGATTATTTAAATAAAGTAATATTTTTAAAGGGATATGATGTTACTCATTTGTTTTCATGTTATGTATTGATATTTTGAGTACTCCCATTCTGTTTACACTATATTTAAAAGTGGATCACCGTGAGTGTATATATTTGTATATTGTTGAGAAACACATTTGTGTACTAGGTTCTCTTTCTCTCTCTGAATCAATTATTAACCAAATTTTATGAAATATTTGTCCAACTTCAAAAAATGTGTTTTCGTTCTAATATTCTCATCTGTTTGAATTTTCTGATGTGGATTTTTAAATTCTATTTTCTGAACATGATTATGGGGATAGCCATCTTGCCTTAGCTGTTCTTAACAGCATTTAGCAATATGCTTTACAGAAGCCATTATAGGCTATAGACACTAAAGTTTTAGGAATGTGTTTAAAAATAATGCAAAGTAAGAGGGCATTAAAAAATAGAAGTGTTAGTTTATTTTTATCAATTAAAATGCTAAATTAATCAAAGAGAAATCTAAATCAAAATCAGTTTTTGGTCTTACCACCCATCAAAGCTTCTAGCTACACTTGCCCATAGTTTTTGAATGAACCACATGACCTCTGTAGATATGGGTATAACCACAGCAGGCAGGAATACACAGCCCTAAACTTAAACCCCCTTCCCTTTCCCTGCAAGTCTTAGGTAGCAAGTCTGCAACTGTTTGACTTTCCCTACTTTGGTAAAGTGTAATAGATACACACAAAGAGACAGAACAACACAGAGATGGAATCTTATGGAAATAAGTAGGGACCGAACAGACAATACAGTACCAAATTGCAAGACAGTGGGTAGTCAAATAGCCAAGCCAGTCAGTTCCAGACGAGAAACAAAGTACTAAAAATTAGACAGAGAGTGGTCAATGGCAAACCTTGGTCAATAATAGTGATGAGCTGCAGGGGTCATATTCGAATTTGTGATATTTTGCAAATATTTTGTAGAATATTTATCATATATAAGCAAATTCATATATTCATTATATTCAACTTTTTTGCGCTAAAATTGGCATGGTAATGATTAATACAGGCATGGTACAAAAATGAATATATAGCACTATAGAATATAGTGCTATATATTCGTTTTTATGAATATTCGTAATTTTTTTCCCACTGAACACATGATTCCTATCTGCTTGGAAAGCAATTGCTTAACGCATTTAGTTGCATTCAGTTTAGAAAACATGTCTAATAAAGCATGTGTGTTAACTCTGCTACATCCGTATAGCACTATATTGAATATAGTGAAATATATTAGCTTTTTAGAATATTCAATTTTTTTTCCATTTGAAGTAAACACATGATTCCTATCTGCTTCTTGCTTGTTTTCGCAAATTCTCGAAGTGCCGATATTCAAATTTGTTATTCGAATATTTGCGCTCAACATAGAAGCAATCCAAACGCACAGAGAACCGGAACCAGGAGCACAGCTATGGACTAAATAACTATCACTGGCACTGTTATAAGGCCAGGAAGAGGTTTAAAAGAGCACCTATTCCCAGGATCAGAACCTGATAGGTCATGACTCGGCACTATAGATTGACTGCAGTTTTATTAATACTTTACTAATCGCTAGCATAATTTCATGAGCATTGTTTTGAAGAAACACCATTACTAGAAATGAGGGAAGTTATGGAAAATTCAATTTGGCTGCTTCACTGAATTTCACAAAGAAATTCACTTCATGATGAAGTACCTTATCATAAAGAACATTTCTTCGTATGAAATTTAAAAGGAAATGTTAGGGTGGCTCACCCCCTATGACTCTGGGTAGGTGCTTGAACCTGAAATTGAATTACCCTATTTAATACATATACAATAAACACAATAGATTAAATAGGCAAGCACTCAGACCACCATGGAACAGGCGCACTATTTAATACTAATATAGGGTAAATTACAAAAAATCACAATAAAATACAACAATAAAATTAAATATACAATAATAAAACAATAAAATGCGGTATAAAATCGCTAAGGAATAAGGTGCAAGGTAAGTTGCTGTTGAAATAAATATACCAATAAATGTCCTTATTGATGCATTTCTTGTGCACGCTTTGGTCTAGCGTTACATCCAAACCACAAGCAACAGTTTTTTGTAGCCGCAGTATAATAGCAGTGTGCTGCTAAATGGTTTCTCACTGAGCACTCACCCCACCTGATGGTATGCGATCTTCACACTGGCTGGTGTGCACTCAGGTGTATGCATTCAGAATGGATCAATACCTGTATCGAGGTCAGACTTTCATGGAATTGCCTGGACTGCCTTTGTGTCCTGCTCCGTGAACAGTTCTCGCTGGAGTTTGAATGCGAGGTCATGGGTTCAGATCACTTCTTGCCTTAATTTTTGTATTGCTGAAGGATCGTCTCACTAGATTTGATCGTAGAGTTTAATTAATTGTGGAATCTTTCAGAGCATTGGTATACAGCACCAGACACGTTTTGAGGTCTTGCTGATCTCTTCCTCAGTGGTTATACTCCATATGCTCAGACTCCACTATTTATACTCTACTCAGTGATAAGTAAATCCTGGAGAACAGATCTCAAAATGAGCCAGATAGTCATAGATAAGTCCTGGAACAGCGGATTTCAGAAAGGCAAATTCGATCTAATGCGATTTTTAATGCGTTTTTAATGCGATTTTTTTCAACAGATGCGTTTTTATCACCAAAGCTGCTGAATTAGGATTTCAATTCATTCTGATGTACCAGAAATTTGATTTTGAATGCCTTTTTTAATGCGATTTTTTCAACAGATGCATTTTTACATCACCTAAGCTGCTGAATTGGAAATATAATTAATTCTGATGTATCATAAATTAAAAATTCTATCTCATTCCTTAGATATATCCACAATAAATAAACAATATTATAACAAATGTTAAAAATGCATAAAAAGACATACATATTGGGATATAAAATCATTATTTGAATAACAATCAATACTTGAGTAATTCAATAAACAAGCGATGGACAGTTGATCCATGGGATCCTGCAGGTGTATTGGGATGGAGACCTGCCGCCGAGGGGACCGCTGTGTCACTAAATCAACACCACGGTCTACCATCAAAGGCAGGCGCCCACCCTCCCTCACAAGAAGCCTCACAAGATCTCTAGTTCAGCATTAAGACCTGCTGGAAGCAGGCTCCTGAACTCATAGATTAATCTGGATTCAATCCTAGACATTCGATGAATATGATCACCACCCCTCCAGTGTCGATCCACCTTCTCCAGTGCCGCAAATGTCGGTTTAGTAGGGTCTTTATTATGGAATTCCCTAAAGTGTCTCGACAAAGAGTGTTTGTCGAACCCATTCCTGATCTTGGTCATATGTTCAGATATTCTTATTTTTAATGGTCGTTTTGTTCGTCCAATATATTGTTTTTGACATGGGCACTGGATAATGTAGATGACACTGGAGGAGTTACAGGATAGACTATCCCTAATTTTCCAAGAGAACGAATTCTGTGTAGATATTACTTCTAGTGTTCTTTTAGGGAATATTGTGTTCCTACAAGCAGTACATCTCCCACACCTGAAAAAAAACATTCATATTTGTCCAATTTTGAAACATAGAAATTTTCTTTCCCTTTTGTTGCTTGACAGGGCACTTTTGTGAAGGATATCAAAGGAACCTTTGATAACAGATGCCCTATTATTTTGTCGTCCAATATATAATGCCAATGTTGTCTCAAAATATATTGGACTTTCTTATAATGTGCATTGAATGGTAAAATAACTCTCAGTTCCATATCTTTTGATGTTATATTTATATTCTCATTTTTATTATAAGAGAAGAAAGTCTCTCTCTCTAACCTCTTAACCCGATCCAATGCACTATTGACTATTTCTTCAGGATGTTCCTAATTAATGAATTGAGCTTTAATTTTTATGGCCTCCTGTTCAAACTTGCTCTCATCCGTACAGTTTCTTTTAATCCGGCGGAACTGCCCCCCCAGAATATTTATTAGCCAATTCGGCAAGTGACAGCTAGAAAAGAGTATAAAACAGTTTTTGGATGTTTCTATGCTGTCTAGAAATGTGCAAATCCAGGAATTCTGTATTCATCTTATATTGACATTTGATGTAAATGTCAAATTTCTTGTATTGTTGTTTATTTCTTTTAAAAAAAATCCCTTAAAGTGCCTTTCCAAATGAATATTACATCATCTATGCAGCGCCGCCATAGGGCCAGGTCCGATTTTAAACTCTACGACTGAATCTAGTGAGACGATCCTTCAGCAATACGTAAATTAAGGCAAGAAGTGATCTGAACCCGTTACCTCGCATTCAAACTCCCGCGAGAACTGTGCACAGAGCGGGACACAGAGGCAGTCCAGGCAATTGCATGAAAGTCTGAGCTCGATACAGGTATTGATCCACTCTGAATGCATACACCTGAGCGCACACCAGCCAGTGTGAAGATCACATACCATCAGGTGGGGTGAGTGAGCAACCATTTATCCGCACACTGCTATTATACTGCGGCTACAAAAAACTGTTGCTTGTGGTTTGGATGTAACGCTAGACCAAAGCGTGCACAAGAAATCGGCTGCCAGCAATTCAGCGGTAATACCAGATGCATTAATAAGGACACCTTATTCCTTAGCGATTTTATACCGCATTTTATTGTATATTTTATTTTATTGTTTTTTTATTGTGATTTTTTGTAATTTACCCTATATTAGTATTAAATAGTGTGCCTGCTCCATGGTGGTCTGAGTGCTTGCTATCAATAGTAAAGGAGTGGACAACCTTTCTACACCTTCCTTGCAGGGGTAAAACTATGAATGGTGCCAAGTATAAATTTGAACTCAGGTGGCGGAAATTAAAACTGAGAATACAAGGACTAGTAAAATAGTAACATAGTAACATAGTACATAAGGCCGAAAAAAGACATTTGTCCATCCAGTTCGACCTGTCATCCTGCAAGTTGATCCAGAGGAAGGCAAAAAATAAAAAACCCTGTGAGGTAGAAGCCAATTTTCCTCACTTTAGGGGAATAAAAAATTCCTTCCTGACTCCAATCAAACAATCAGAATAACTCCCTGAATCAACGATCCCTCTCTAGTAGCTATAGCCTGTAATATTATTACACTCCAGAAATACATCCAGGCCCCTCTTGAATTCCTTTATTGTACTCACCATCACCACCTCTTCAGGCAGAGAGTTCCATAGTCTCACTGCTCTTACCGTAAAGAATCCTCTTCTATGTTTGTGTACAAACCTTCTTTCCTCTAAATGGAGAGGATGTCCCCTCGTCACATTTACAGTCCTGGGGATAAATAGATAATGGGATAGATCGCTGTACTGACCTCTGATATATTTATACATAGTAACTAGATCTCCCCTCAGTTGTCTTTTTTTCTAATGTTAATAACCCTAATTTTGATAAACTTTCAGGGTACTGTAGTTGCTCCATTCCAGTTATTACTTTAGTTGCCCTCCTCTGGACCCTCTCCAGCTCTGCTATGTCTGCCTTGTTCACAGGAGCCCAGAACTGTACACAGTACTCCGTATGGTTTGACTAATGATTTGTAAAGTGGTAGGACTATGTTCTCATCACGAGCATCTATGCCCCTTTTGATGCAACCCATTATCTTATTGGCCTTGGCAGCAGCTGCCTGACACTGGTTTTTGCAGCTTAGTTTGCTGTTTATTAAAATTCCTAGATCCTTTTCCATGTCAGTGTTACCGAGTGTTTTACCATTTAGTATGTACAGGTGACTTGCATTATTCCTTCCCATCTGCATAACTTTACATTTGTCAGTGTTAAACCTCATCTGCAAATTATATGCCCAAGCCACCAATCTATCCAGATCCAACTATAGTAGTATACTGTCCTCTTCAGTGTTAATTACTTTACACAGATTAGTGTCATCTGCTAAAAAAAATTATATTTTACTATGCAAGCCTTCTACAAGATCATTAATAATATATTAAAGAGAATAGGGCCCAATGCTGACCCCTGAGGTACTCCACTAATGATAGTGACCCAAAATGAGTGTGTATCGTTAATAACCACCCTCTGTTTTCTATCACTCAGCCAGTTACTTACCCACTTACAGACGTTTTCTCCCAGTCCGACCATTCTCATTTTATATACTAACCTTTTATGTGGTACAGTGTCAAATGCTTTGGAGAAGTCCAGATATACAACATCCATCGATTCGCCAACTGTCAAGTCTAGAACTTACCTCCTCATAGAAACTGATTAAATTAGTTTGGCATGACCGATCCCTCATGAAGCCATGATGATATGGCGTTATTTGCTTATTTCTGTTGAGATGCTCTAACATAGCATCTCTCAGAAAACCTTCAAACAGTTTACCCACAACAGATGTTAAACTTACCGGCCTATAGTTTCCAGGCTCTGTTTTTGAACCCTTTTTGTATATTGGCACCACATTTGCTATGCGCCAAGTGATGTAATGTGATGTGATGTGATTACTTAAAAATCAGGGAACATACATTAAGTAACAAGTCACAGTGTGCTGCAGGGCTAAATGAGGCAGAAAGTGCTATAACAAAAAACTCAGAAATTGCATTATCTGGCACCCAGCACCCCCCAGCGATCAGCTGTATGAGGAGACCTTGGTTGCAGTATTGCTTTGTTTACTATAGTTGACGAAATGGGAGTTCTATAGTATGTAATCAGAAGTGCAATTGTCCTGTCTTTTGCATGTGCCATTGCTCTTCTCACCTGCCCTGGTCTTCTGTGTCCCAGAGTCGTGGACCTGCTTCTTACTCTCTTCTTACCATCTAGGTTGCTCTGTCCCTCCACACAGACTGCGACCTGCTTGCCAGCAAGGCCCCCCCCCCCTGCCTATAAGAGGGATGTGCATGCTCCTGCCATCACTTAAAGGACCTGTTTGTACACCTTAATTCACACCAACCTATGGCTGGACACCTTGGGGTACTTTAGGTACCTTCTTCTATGAGAGGGTGCCCTTTCAATAAGTTCCCAGTCCACTAGCATTCTGTAAAGATGTGCTGAATGTCATTTATCATTATTTACAAATAGTCTTAGTACTAATAATTGCCTAATTTTCACATATGCATAGAATAGTTTTTTTTCTAAAACGTAACTTTTATTGCATTATATTCAAAAAAAAATTGATATATAGTAAAAGACTTAATAAATCTTTTTAAAACTGTCAGTTGTACTGCATTTCTTTTCTTTAGTGATTAATCATATGGCACTGTTATCTTCACAGCGCTCGTATTGTAGCAATAATGTAATGTACTGCCCGTTCCCCTGAAGACGCTAGGGTAGCTGGCGAAACATGTCGGGAGGCAGAGTTTGAGGGATTTTAATGTATAGAAGTGTAGCATTCTAGGGATTGTAATAGGTGACTGAAATCCATAATTAGAAAGGGGCAGAGATGTAAAGAAGGCTGATAGCAGCGCGCAGATTTATTAGGTATTTTACTATATACATAAAAACATTTGAATATAATGCAATAACAGTTACATTTAAAAAAATATATATTATATTCATATGTGAAAATTAGGCAATTGTTAGTCCAAAATACTATTTGTAAATAATGGTATAAAGTGCCTGGACATATGTCTTGGGTCTACGTGTGTAGAAATGTAATTTAACTGCCCGTATACTGACCTGCCCGTTTTCCGGATTTTGACCCTGTGCTGCCTTGCCTAACTTTTGGACTGTTTACCATATATCTCATACTTTGCCTGTCCTGACCTTGGCCTGTCCCTGACTTTTGTTTTGCCTGAGTGCTCTGTACCAGTGTCCTGACCCCTGTGGGCCAGCTGTCAATCAGAGACTTCTCTAGGAGGTAACGACCTGGTGGTTCTCCGGCAGCAAATTCCAGATCACTGTACAGGGATTAAAGGGTAAAATGCAGAGGTCTGCCATGATAATACCCTCAGGAGTAGCCCCAAGTCAAATCTTTTGGTTATTGCAGTGGTTCCACACCCAATGCATAACATCTAGTTTTACTTAAGTCCTTTTATGACATCTTTTAAACCTACAAAATACTACTGTAACTATGTGACTCTCTTACCACACAGTAGCACACTTGATAAAAATGGAGTGGAAATATTAACAATCAGTTATTTCTACAGATTTCAACATTGTCATATCTATCATCTTTATCTTAAATTGGTATTCCGAATTCAGAAAGTAAAACAAAATATTACACAAAAGATTAAAAATCTGTGATGTTTATGTGATGATCACTCAGATGCATGGCTCATCACAGTTTCAGTATGTGTGCCTTGCACCTGTGTGATTGTCACATGATCAAAAAAGATTTTTGCTCACTAGAAGTAAATCATTAAGTTTTGCTATTGAATGAAAACAAGCCAAGATCTTGAACAATGTGAATAATTGATGCAGAAAGTAAATTGGAAAAGTTTATAACTTTTAATTACACATATATAATCTTTATTTGCTGAAACTACACGACTGCTGTAAGCACAATGAGCTTATTAATACTTACTGAGGCCACAAGGTGTCACTATGCGTTAGCCTGTCAAGGTGCGAGGTTGAAGTGAATAAATGAAGCACATATATCTTATCTGTCATGCCCCTTCCTCATAAATCAAGAATAACAATTGTTAACTGAAACAGTATTATATACTGTAACAATCCTTGTCTTCGTCCACTTGTTGCTTTGATCACCCTCCTGCAGTATGGGACCAGCACTGAAGTACTGGATCTTCCACTGGTGGATGTGGATTCACTTGTTGATTTGTTTGATTGATGTTGCAAATGGGCAAATCGGTTATGCAATTATGGAAGAAATAGACAAAGGAACCATAATTGGAAACTTAGCACAAGATTTACAAATGGACCCAAAGCTTCTCTTCAATCGTAAGTTCCACATGACTTATGATACTAAAATACATTATTTTGGCATCAACTCCATAACTGGCACTCTACACATTTTAAATAAGATTGATCGTGAAGAGCTGTGTGGCAGCAGTGTGCACTGTGTCATAAGACTGGGAATTATAATGGATATGCCGTTAGTACTTTATCACATAGAAATTAACATCCTAGATATTAATGACAATGCACCACACTTCAAAGAAAATGAGATTGTCTTGGCAATCGCTGAGTCAACTGATCCTGACACCCATTTCCCATTAGAAGGAGCTTTTGATCCAGATGTCAGCTCAAATTCAGTTTGCTCATATTTTCTGAGTACAAATGACTTGTTTGATATAGATGCCCCTGTAAGTGATTACAAGATTAAATCGTTAGCACTGGTATTAAAAAATGCATTAGATCGAGAACAACAAGCGATCCATGTATTAACCCTCACAGCTACTGACTGTGGCAGGCCGAAAATGACTGGAACAACTCAGATTAAGATTCTAGTGCAAGATGCTAATGATAATCCACCTGTTTTTCCACTCTCACTCTACAGAATAACTATACCAGAAAACTATCCTGTAGGGACTATACTCATGACCCTCAATGCAACAGATGATGATGACGGCAGGAATAGTGACATTGCATACTCATTTAGCAGCATTGTGCCGATGAGTGTGCAGCAGATGTTTGATATTGACGGGGAAAGTGGTGAGATTAGTCTCAGAAGTAATATTGACTATGAAGAAAGAACACTTTATGAGATGCAAGTGCAAGCTAAAGATCATGGTCAGCTCCCTCTGTCAGGACACTGTAAGGTCGTTGTAGAGATAACTGATGTCAATGACAATTTCCCAGAAATTAAAGTGACATCTTTAACAAGCACCATCAAAGAGGATGCGAAACCTGGTTTTGTAATAGCCCTTTTTACTGTCATCGATAGGGATTCTGGAAACAATAGCAAAGTGTCTTGTGAGATACCTGACCACCTCCCATTTACATTAGAATTAACATTCTCAAATTATTATTCATTATTCCTCAAGCACAGCCTTGATAGAGAATCTATAGAAGAGTATGATGTTCTTATTTCAGCTACTGATTCTGGATACCCTCCTTTATCTTGTGCTACTTCTATAACCTTTAGTGTGATGGATGTCAATGACAATCCTCCAGTGTTTATACAGCCTTCATATAGAATTTCAGTCCCTGAGAATACGCTTCCTGAAACTTTCATTTTACAAGTTTCAGCTTTAGACAAGGACAGTAATGAAAATTCTTGGATTTCTTATTCTCTTTTGCAAAGTACTGAAGGAGTTAAACCTTCTAGCTTCATCATAATTCATTCTGATTCTGGTAAAGTATTTTTGGCAAACTCATTTGATTATGAAAAAATGCAAACGTTCTGTGTTGTAATTGAAGCCAAGGATCACGGGTCACCACCTTTCAGCAGCACTGCTAGCCTCACTGTGTTCATTCAGGACCAAAATGATAACTCACCCCAAATACTACCTTCACTGTTCACCGGAGAAGTCTGGAGATCAGCCCAAGTAGGACATTTAGTTACCAAAGTCAAAGCATTTGATTTAGATTCTGGCTATAATGCCTGGCTCAGGTATGAAATGATTTTCTTCACCAACACTTCTCTTTTCAAGGTAGAGCTATATACAGGGGATATTATTGTAGCAAGATTCATCGAAGAAACAGATGAAGATTTACAAAACATATTTATTATGATTAAAGATCATGGAGAACCCCCTAAATCTGCAATTACAGCGGTTACTATTACCCTCTTGCCATCTAAAAAAGAACTGGACGATATCATAATAGTTGACAAGGATAAGGTGGTCATTGTGGGCTTCAACAGCCACTTAATCATTGCTATTTCTTTTATCTCAAGTATCTTTTTGCTCACTGTTGTATCATACATTGGGGTTAATTATATAAAAGCATTCAGAAGCATAAGTAGAATAACTAGACAGGAGGACTATATGAGGAATGAATTGACCTTGACAGAGAATAAGAAAAAGGATTATAATTTCACCCCACTGTATTTCAATGCTCAGTCAGACTATAATACAATTCCAATACAGCCATGGACATATTACTCTGCAGATAAACTACTATTTGAAAGCCAGGTGCCAGAGGATGATTGTACATTAAGGGCAGAGAGTGAGGTAAGAGATTCAGAAAATTATAAGTCTTGATATATTTGTATACTTGTCACATCTCCCTCATTCGGTGCTTAATGGACTTGTGGTCCAGGATATGAAGTTAGCAGATGCGACAAGTGTCTATTGGGATAGATGATTGCTGTTTTTGTTACATTATGACAAACGTGATTTACGAGTCACATCAATAGGGTTATAGTTTGTTTTCCATCATAACATTTTAAACACTCATTTCCAAATTTTATGGCAAATTTTAAGAACTACTGTTGATGGGAGTGGTTGTTGCGCTTTTTACATACTATTTCCTGTCATGATATACCCATTCTAACATGTTGGAATTCCATATGTCCAAAAGGGTCCAATCTTTGAAGGACACAAATGATGGTACGAGAAGTATGAACGATGTAGTTAAATCTAACTCAAATGCTCTCTAAGCAGAGTTGTAATTTTAATATGCTATTTCCAAGTGGAAAATTTGTAACAGGGTCTTGGTCTGTTCTTATATTTAGTGTCCCTCTATGTACAACTGCAATCTCTACAACTCTTATGGATACAATTATTGAGCTTAGAAACCACAGAAATGGCAGCACCGTCACTAGTCAGAGTCTGTGTGCATGCTATAAGTAAAACTGTACCACTCTCCAACCTTAAGGGAACAAACTACATTCTGTTACAGCCAAATATTTAAAATGTTAACTCATCACTCAGCACATGATGCCACCCCTCCCCCCCCCCCAGTTCCTATGTTTTCATGCATATTTGAGTGAAACAAGGCCAAGTGACTCAACTATGCACAAACACATAGGAACTGGGATGCACTGTGGTACATTGTATTAGCTGCATCTTGAAGATGTGGATGCAGTTGAAATTCAGCAGCCTTCCTGGAACAGCAGATGAAATCCAGTACTGTCTTTCTAAATCCAGGATTACTGGGAGCCATTGTTTCATTCTTATGATAAAAAATCTTCCCTTTCAGGCCCTACTCTAGACAATATAGCAAGAACATTTGTTTTTATCAGGTTCTGTGAAGTAGAAATCCAAACTGGTTTAATTACCCCACTTTTCTAGCATAAATATTGGTAAATCTGTTGGAATGCATGTATCCTTAAAGTTGCTGAGATGACAACCATAGATTACGCCTTAAAATATAGTATATATTTTTTTTTCTTTAATTCTAATGCATTAGCATTAGTGTTGGGCGAGCACCAAAGTGCACCGAGCACCAAAGTGCACCGAGCACCATGGAAGTTAATGGTAGAACCCCATGCACCCCCTGCTCTGAAGAGGGGAGGTTATCGGCACTCTAGTTCGGCTTAGGAGCCCCTGCTGTGACTCCATCTATAGCTATATCCACACTGGGGACACACCAGTGTATTTAAATCTAATTTAATTTAAGGTTGGGAGTTCGAATCCCAGCAGAAACATTTCAGAAATAGATATTAAATTTATATATTTTATATTTTTTTAGTTATTGTAAAAAATACATGGCACAAAATAAATGTGTAATTACTTAAAAAAATATAATAATAATATATATATATATATATATATATACACAGTAAATATATATATATATATATATATATATATTCATACCTCTGATATATATGAATGCATGATATGTGGGAAACTACTACTGATGTTTTTAGCCATAATATATTTACATATATTATAACATATATATTCTAAATATATAATAAAATATGTAAATATATTATGGCTAAAAAAATAAAAAAAATATATACATATATGTTTCTGCCAGGATTCAAACTCCCAACCTTGTACATTAGAGGCAAGGACGGTAACATCATAGTTTAGCATTCTAGTGTACAACGGGTTGGGAGTTCAAATCCCAGCTGAAACTTTTGAGAAATAGATGCTAAATTACATTTAAAGGGATTCTGTCACCAGGTTTGGGGCTATAGAGATGCGGACATGCACGGCTAGCATGTCCGCAATATATGTGTCCTATAGGGCTGTCTGGTTTTAATTTCTTTAAAAAAGGATTTTATTGATATATAAATGAGTGTTGAATGTGTCCAAGGGGCTGTACGAATCGCCACCACTGCCTATGTCTCCTCCTTTCATCAACGATAGATAGCCGTAATCTCGCGATGCGCAAGCTCGCGCAAGCACAGTTCTTTCCCTGAGGCTGATGCCAGCACAGGGAAGGAAGACTATACTGGCACAGCGCATGCACGAGCTCGCGCATCGCGAGATTACGGCTATCTAACATTGATAAAAGGAGTAGACATAGGCGGTGCTGGGCTCCTTCACAGGCGGGCGTGGCTGGGCACGGCTGGGCACAAGTAATATTCGTACGGCCCCCTGGACACATTCAACACTCATTTACATATCTATAAAAATCATTTTTTTAAGAAATTAAAACCACACAGCCCTATAGGACACAGATATTGCGGACATGCTAGCGGCGATCTTAACTGTGTTAAGTTTTGCTTTGGGGCTCTATGTGATCCTTAAATGCTCCAGACTTTTTTCTAATTTTCCTTTACCTTAATGGGGAATTTGGATGAGATAGAATCAGATTAACCTGAGGATAGCACACCTCACTCTATTGTGCATGTGCCATTCTGCTGTTCTCCCCACTAATGCTCAAGGAAGTAAAATGTACTGTCCTTGGCTTGCAATATTTCTAATATTTTTGGAAGGATATGCAAATAATTTTTGTGTGTAAGTTTATAGATAAACAATGACTAAAAATTATTTTACCTTCTATTGATAGTCCATTTTTCTGCAGTAATTTATGTTATACAGAAACGATACATGATATGCAGGTAAGCCCAAATAATTCCCATGTTGATTAAGATGTTGCCAAAGTACACAGATTTTTCTCAATTTTGAAAAGTTTTTCTCCAGAAGAAATGTATAAATAAAAAGTATCATTACATTAAACTGAGCCAATCCATACAAAGGACTGTGCCTTATTTAATGGTGAACTTCCTGGTGACCGACTTCTTTTAAGGATCTAGGTTGATCAAGACTTATAAGTGTATTATTGGTAATTACAGACATAATGTGAATACTCATGTAGCACTGGATTTTATTTTCTATTATATGTATTTTATGGTTAAAGTCCCATCATAATGAGACATTTCTATAAAGCTGAAAATATTTATATTGCAAGGTAGCAATACCAACTACACTGATTGAAAATAAAATGCACAAATAAAGAGTTGTTAGAATCTAAACTAATGATCTGTAGGTGTGAAATTGCTGTTTCAACCAACGGATTTAGCTGTAGGCAAAACCTAAGGACAGTATCCTGGCAGCTCCCTGTTTTCATCCTTTAACACCTGTACAGGGATCTGGTTTTCAGTCCACTGCAGGGAATGCACCAGGCTGTTAACTCTTGTAGTAGCCTCCATGTGGTTGGCTACTGACTCATGGGGTAAGTGACAGGGAGAAAGCAAATTTATAGTCAGTAACAGGCTGTGGTCAAGGAAGGCAAAATATGCTCAAATCCACAAAATAGGTCTGAGGTCCAGACAGACAACAAAGGATCAATATGGTAATCAGGCATAGGTCAGGTCAGGCAGCAGAGGGTCAGAGTAAGGAATCAGACAGAGGTTAGTACACAGATTGACAAACTGAATAGTGCACTTTTGCAGGCCTAGTATACAAAAGTAACCTATTGCTCAGGCACCTATCTATAGGGGAGGGTGCCTTAAGTACCAACAGGTGCCCAGCCATAGGCTTGAACAAATTGGGCTATGTCTGCTTTAACATTAAGAGTGAGCAAGAGCATGCAACCTAAGGGCAGTTTGGGAAGAGATCGTGCTAGCAGTAACAGATATGAAAGCTGTGAGGGGAAAACCAGTCCAGAACACCATTAGCAGGATGAGTGACACAGCACCCTGGGTAGCAGAGCAGTGGCGGGCACGGGGCAACAATATAACAGAAACTTTATATGTGTGAAAGCAATGATGATATAATGTATTTAAGTGATTACAATATTATAGTGAAAGTTTACAGTACATTTATTGTTGAAAACTACATAATAGAAAGGAGGCTCTAGCAGTCTCCTGGGCCACCGAATAAATGTTGCAGCTGGGCCTATAGATCTTGCACACTCATACACATGTGGACAAAATTGTTGGTATCCTTTTGTTAAAGAAAGAAAAACTCACAATTGGCATTGAAATAACTAGTTTAGTTTGTTTTCAAAAATTATTCTGTTGAACCATAATTCAAAAGCTGTGTCTGATTTTCATTAGCTGATTTTCCATGAGTTTTTATGTATTATTACTTTTCTTAGTTTGAAGGCTTTCAGTGACTATTGTGGGTTTTCTTAATTTTTAATGGACGGGTACAACATTTTTTGCCCATGTGTGTAGGTTGCTGAAGCTGGCATCCCAGCTGGTCCTATACATGTTCTATTGTTGATAAATCTGACGACTGGGCAAGCCAAGGAAGTGTTGCAATCTGGCAGAGACATTACTGGGAAACTATTTCTGTGTGTGGACAAGCATTATTTTACTGAAAAATATCAGCCCGAGGATAACAGGCAAAATCTATGTTGTTAGTGTCTCTCATACAGGTATGTCTATTTGAAGTGACCAAGTGTCCTATGCAATGGCTCCCCAGACCATCAATCCAGCAGTTGGGGCACTGTGTTGTTCCACAGCAAAGGCAGGGTTAAAGTGATCACCATGAGACCTCTATACTCAAACCCGAGCATCATGGGATCCCAAACAGAATGTGGATCTGTCACTAAAGACAATATGGTTCCAGTCCATAACAGTTCACGTTTGTCATTTGCAGCATCAATGCAAATGAAGGTGACAGTGGCTGGCGTTCAATGGCAGGAAATGTAATGGGTGCAGTGAGATCAAATTTCCTTTTTTTAAGTGCCTGGAAATGGTGCAGGCAGAGACAGGGGTGTATAATGAAAGTGCCATCTGTGTCTGGGTGGTGGGCAACAAAACTGTGTGAGCTGCTAGTGCTTTTTGGTGGATAAACTATCTGGTGGTTTGTCTGGGCCATCCAGAGCCAGTTCATCATGTGTACATGCCCTCAAATAACCACTGCTCCCAACAGATAGGTCATAACACCATCTTGTCTCAAAGTCTATCATCTGGGAAAATGTCTTAGAGTGAATAGTAGAGGCATGTCTCTTACCAAGAGGCACACTACCCAAAAGTAGCCTCTGAAAGTCTTTTTAGCTGGGGATACACTTTTAATCAGTCTTGAGGCAGTACCATATCACACATGTGATCATATAAATATCTGTCACATAACATAACTGCATGCTGAGTTTTACAGAAATCCAACATTTAAGTCTGTGTGCATAATTTTTTTCAGTGGGTGTATTCAACTAAAGTTAAGTCCCATCCTGCTTCTGTATGTTTCTTCTTAATAGCAAATCCTTTGGATAGGCAAGACTCAATCACAGTTATCCAGACAATACAAATTGTAGAAAATAGATTTCAGTGTGTGAAAGTATTAACTGCGAGGGAGGGTGCATTATTTGGTGGAGGAAAAGGTTTGGTCCACCCTTTTGAAATCCACCATATTTAATTCTGCTCAGGTTTTTCCAGGGGGAAGATGGTCATGTAATCTTTACTTGAAGAGCCCATGTCTTTTTCCAGTGCCTCCCCTTGCGCCTGCCAGTTCGCCCCATCCTCTGCAATATCGCAATGTTCATACAAGTAGATATTAGATACTGTAATACTGTAGATATCGTAACCTGTAAACTGAATATATTGGGAAGTGGTCTAATGATTACTACATGCATTTCGCATCTACATTAGGAGTACCACAGTGCCCGCCAATCAAAACTACGACAGTACATATATAGGGAGACTAAGAGTAAAAAACATATTCATCTGGAGAGCTTCTTGGAACCTTATAGATCACAAATACTGTATTTCCTCAAGCCATGTACATTATATAGAATGAAAGCGCATTTTGACCAACAGTCTTTATCAGGAATATATCCATAGTTCGTATTTTATAGCAAAAATTGTTGAACATATCAAATATAAAAAAAATAGAAAGGCGGATCTAGTACCCTGATGGGTCACCTTTAGACTGGGTACAAGGTAAGACATGGTTGGATATGGAGGCATGCATGCTCTGTATGGATTCTTCCAGCACATTTGCCCAAAGATGTTGCATCTAGGCTTGTAGATCTTGCACACCTTTGGTTTCCAAAGCTGGCATCCCAGCTGATCCCATAAATGCTCGACTGGCAAAAAATCTGGTGACAAGTCGAGCCAAGGAAGTGTTAAAATATGGTAGAGACATTCCTGGTAAACCCTTGCTGTGTGTGGTTGAGCATTTTTCTACAGAAAAAAATGTCAATTGGAAGCCCTTTCATGAAAGGCAACATTTTGCTGCAGGATAATAACGCTGAGCTGTACCACTACTAGGGGTAACTAAATATTGTAATAAATCATCAAATCCCAAACAGAACCTGAATTTGTCACTAAAGACAATGTGGTTCCAGTCCATAGCAGTTCAGGTTTCTCATTCACAACATCACTGCAAATGAAGGCGACAGTGTCTGGCTGTCAATGTCAGGACATGTAATGGATGCTATGGTACCAAATTTCGTTCTGTTAAGTGCCTGGAAATGGTCCGGGCAGAGTTAGAGATGTGTGATGAAGGTGCCACCTGTGTTTGGATGGTTGACAACAAAACTGTAGGATCTGCCCGTGCTTGTCAGTGGATGAAACAATATTTTGTGTAGGTGGTCTGTCTGGGCCGTCTGGAGCCTGTTCGCCATTTTACATGTCCTCACTTGAGAACTGCTCTCAACACCTCCTAATAGCTAGGTCAGAACAGCCTGCATGGTGGGCAATTCATTGAAATGACTATCCTGCTTCTCTCTGTCCAGTTATGTGCCCAATCTCATGGATAAAGCTATCTTTGTAGCAATAGACACAAGGATCAGCCCAATGCACATTTTTGTGATGCCTTTTCAGAATTTCCTTTGAATTTATGTTATTATTTGAGGTTACTTTTCCTATTTCTTCATACAGATGCATCTTTTGTTGTAATATAGTTTTAGATATATTCAAATGCATTATTTTCATCATTTACACCTTAGTCCACTGGATGCTTTCCATGCACAAGCATTTTGAGATTATTTGGTAGTGGTATAGCCTCCGTATCATTGTTTTCCCTAGCAGGGGCTCAGAGCTGTGGCCATGAGGAGGTGTTTTTGTTATTTATTTATTCATAGATACGCCTCATGGTATTTATAGATTTTTTTTTTATGTGGGTAAATTGCGTATTGTTTTTTATGGTATCAAAACAAACCAAATAATATTAGTTTTCTTTTGGTGCATTTGTCACTGTGAAATACAAGCTTGAAATATTGTAATTATATTCTGGGTTTAAAAAAACACCCATTTTTGGCAATACCCTACATCTGGGCCATTTGCTGCATTTGTCACAGTGAAATACAACCTTGAAATACTGCAATTATATTCTGGGTCAAAAAAAAACACCAATTTTTGACATTACCCTACATCTGGGGCCTTTGCTGCATTTGTCACGGTGAAATACAAGCTTGAAATACTGCAATAATTTTCTGGGTTTAAAAAAACTCAAATTTTTGGCAATACCCTACATCTGGGGTCTTTGCTGCCTTTGTCACAGTGAAATACAAGCCTTATATACTGCTGTTATATTCTGTTGTTAAAAAAAAACACCCATATTGGGCAAAATACTAAATTTGCGGCCTTTGCTGCATCTGTCAGTGTGAAATACAAGCGTTAGATACTGCTGTTATATTCTATTATAAAAAAAAAATTTTTTGGGACAAAATTATTAATTTGCGGCCTTTGCCGCATTTCTGACAGTCCAATACAAGCGTTATATACCGCTGTTATATTCTGGTATTAAAAAAACACACATTTTTGGCAAGACCCTACATCTGGGGCCTTTGCTGCATTTGTCACAGTGAAATACAAACTTGAAAAACTGCACTAATTTTCTGGGTTTAAAAAAAACACCCATTTTTGGCAAGACCCTACATCTGGGGCCTTTGCTGCATTTGTCACAGTGAAGTACAAGCGTTAGATACTACTGTTATATTCTGTTATAAAAAAAACACCCATTTTAAGAAAGATAATAAATTTGAGGCTTTTACTGCATTTCTGATAGTCCAATACAAGCGTTATATACCGCTGTTATATTCTGGTATAAAAAAAACACCAATTTTGGGCAAGACAGTATGTCTGGGGCCTTTGCTGCATTTGTCACAGTGAAATACAACCAGTCAATACAGTTTTTTTTTGTGTGACCGTGAAGTAATTGTATACAATTTGCCTGTCACACTGTTGTGTGACCTCAAAAATGTTTTCCTCTTTATGACACGAGCACTGCCTTACTCTCAGTGAACTTAATTGTTGACTATTGGCGGTTAAATTTTTTTCCTGACATAAACCATCTGTTAGTTTGGTGAGTGAACGCAAAGAAT
The DNA here is from genome assembly GCF_014858855.1 of Bufo gargarizans. Classification (NCBI taxonomy): domain Eukaryota; kingdom Metazoa; phylum Chordata; class Amphibia; order Anura; family Bufonidae; genus Bufo; species Bufo gargarizans. The sequence goes on along the minus strand of NC_058081.1, from coordinate 457,629,956 downwards.
GAGGAGAGCATCAAATAAGGGACGTGGCCCCAGTCGTGGCGCTGCTGGTGGAGCTCCTGTTGCAGGGAGAGGATGTGGTCGATCTGTGCCAGCTACACGCACAAGTGAAACACCTTCCTCAGGTGCGAGTAGGCGACAGAACCTTCAGCATTATTTGGTAGGGCTGAATGCAGCTCTACGAATGGAGAGGCCAGAACAAGTACAGGCGATAGTAGATTGGGTGACTGACAGTGCCTCCAGTTCCTTCACACCCTCAATCCCTGGCCTTGAATGCCAGCATTTCAAAATTACTGGCCTTTGAAATTCTGTCATTCCGTCTGGTGGAGACGGAGAGTTTTAAAAGCCTTATGGCAGTGGTTGTCCCACAGTACGTCGTGCCCAGCCGCCACTACTTTTGCAGGCGAGCCATCCCTTCCCTGCACAATCAAGTAGGGGAAGTGCACTACGCAACGCCATCTGTGGCCAGGTCCACCTAACTACGGATACCTGGACCAGTAAGCACGGTCAGGGACATTATATCTCCATAACAGCACACTGGGTAAATGCAGTGGCGGCTGGGCCTGAGGAGGATAGCAGTTTGGCGCATGTCCTTTCACCACCGAGGATTGCAGGGTGCTTCAGTTTGCCTCCTGTTGCTTACTCCTCCTACACCGCTTCCTCATCCTCTACCGCCTCCTCATCCGGTCAGCGTAACACCTTCACCACCAACTTCATCACAGCCAGGTGCAAATGACAGCAGGCAGTTTTAAAACGTATCTGGTTGGGGGACAAACCCCACACTGCGCAGGAGCTGTGGACGGGTATGGAACAACAGACCGATGAGTGGTTGGTGCCAGTGAGCCTCAAGCCCGGCCTGCTGGTGTGCGATAATGGGCGAAATCTTGTAGCAGCTCTGGGACTAGCCGGTTTGACGCACATTTCTTGCATGGCGCATGTGCTCAATTTGGTGGTGCAGAGGTTCCTTAAAAATTACCCCGATATGTCAGAGCTGCTGCAGAAAGTGCGGGCCGTCTGTGCGTTCTTTCAGTGTTCTAACCCTGCTGCTGCTCGCCTGTCAGCGCTGCAGCGTAACTTCGGCCTTCCCGCTCACCGCCTCATATGTAACGTGCCCACAAGGAAGAACTCCACCTTGCACATGTTGGCTGTGCGAGCAGTAGCAGGTGATAGTGGATTTTCAGCTGCAGCACACACCGGTGAGTCGCTCTGCGGAACAGCACCACTTCACCACCAATGACTCTCCATGTGAGACCTGTGTGCCTTGTGGCGCTTTTTTGAGTTCTCCACCAATATAGCCTGTGCCGATGACGCCGTTCTCAGCGTTACTATCCCACTTCTATGCCTCCTTGAAAAAACGCTTCAGGCGATGATGGAAGAGGATGTGGCACAGGAGGAGGAGGAGGAGGAGGAAAAGGGATCATTTCATGGGGTTTCAGGCCAGTCATTCACAAGTGGCTCCGAGGGTGGGTTCCTGCACCCACAAATGCCAGGTACACAATTGTCCAGCCAGGGCACAGTTCTGGAGGATGACCAGGTGGAGGATGGGAAGGAGGAACCGTGTTCACAGCAGAATGGCACCCAAACCAGCTCATGGCTGTTATATTCTGGTATAAAAAAAACACCAATTTTGGGCAAGACAGTATGTCTGGGGCCTTTGCTGCATTTGTCACAGTGAAATACAACCAGTCAATACAGTTTTTTTTTGTGTGACCGTGAAGTAATTGTATACAATTTGCCTGTCACACTGTTGTGTGACCTCAAAAATGTTTTCCTCTTTATGACACGGGCACTGCCTTACTCTCAGTGAACTTAATTGTTGACTATTGGCGGTTAAATTTTTTTCCTGACATAAACCATCTGTTAGTTTGGTGAGTGAACGCAAAGAATGAGGAGAGCATCAAATAAGGGACGTGGCCCCAGTCGTGGCGCTGCTGGTGGAGCTCCTGTTGCAGGGAGAGGATGTGGTCGATCTGTGCCAGCTACACGCACAAGTGAAACACCTTCCTCAGGTGCGAGTAGGCGACAGAACCTTCAGCATTATTTGGTAGGGCTGAATGCAGCTCTACGAATGGAGAGGCCAGAACAAGTACAGGCGATAGTAGATTGGGTGGCTGACAGTGCCTCCAGTTCCTTCACACCCTCAATCCCTGGCCTTGAATGCCAGCATTTCAAAATTACTGGCCTTTGAAATTCTGTCATTCCGTCTGGTGGAGACGGAGAGTTTTAAAAGCCTTATGGCAGTGGTTGTCCCACAGTACGTCGTGCCCAGCCGCCACTACTTTTGCAGGCGAGCCATCCCTTCCCTGCACAATCAAGTAGGGGAAGTGCACTACGCAACGCCATCTGTGGCCAGGTCCACCTAACTACGGATACCTGGACCAGTAAGCACGGTCAGGGACATTATATCTCCATAACAGCACACTGGGTAAATGCAGTGGCGGCTGGGCCTGAGGAGGATAGCAGTTTGGCGCATGTCCTTTCACCACCGAGGATTGCAGGGTGCTTCAGTTTGCCTCCTGTTGCTTACTCCTCCTACACCGCTTCCTCATCCTCTACCGCCTCCTCATCCGGTCAGCGTAACACCTTCACCACCAACTTCATCACAGCCAGGTGCAAATGACAGCAGGCAGTTTTAAAACGTATCTGGTTGGGGGACAAACCCCACACTGCGCAGGAGCTGTGGACGGGTATGGAACAACAGACCGATGAGTGGTTGGTGCCAGTGAGCCTCAAGCCCGGCCTGCTGGTGTGCGATAATGGGCGAAATCTTGTAGCAGCTCTGGGACTAGCCGGTTTGACGCACATTTCTTGCATGGCGCATGTGCTCAATTTGGTGGTGCAGAGGTTCCTTAAAAATTACCCCGATATGTCAGAGCTGCTGCAGAAAGTGCGGGCCGTCTGTGCGTTCTTTCAGTGTTCTAACCCTGCTGCTGCTCGCCTGTCAGCGCTGCAGCGTAACTTCGGCCTTCCCGCTCACCGCCTCATATGTAACGTGCCCACAAGGAAGAACTCCACCTTGCACATGTTGGCTGTGCGAGCAGTAGCAGGTGATAGTGGAGTTTCAGCTGCAGCACACACCGGTGAGTCGCTCTGCGGAACAGCACCACTTCACCACCAATGACTCTCCATGTGAGACCTGTGTGCCTTGTGGCGCTTTTTTGAGTTCTCCACCAATATAGCCTGTGCCGATGACGCCGTTCTCAGCGTTACTATCCCACTTCTATGCCTCCTTGAAAAAACGCTTCAGGCGATGATGGAAGAGGATGTGGCACAGGAGGAGGAGGAGGAGGAGGAGGAAAAGGGATCATTTCATGGGGTTTCAGGCCAGTCATTCACAAGTGGCTCCGAGGGTGGGTTCCTGCACCCACAAATGCCAGGTACACAATTGTCCAGCCAGGGCACAGTTCTGGAGGATGACCAGGTGGAGGATGGGAAGGAGGAACCGTGTTCACAGCAGAATGGCACCCAAACCAGCTCATGGCTGTTATATTCTGGTATAAAAAAAACACCAATTTTGGGCAAGACAGTATGTCTGGGGCCTTTGCTGCATTTGTCACAGTGAAATACAACCAGTCAATACAGTTTTTTTTTGTGTGACCGTGAAGTAATTGTATACAATTTGCCTGTCACACTGTTGTGTGACCTCAAAAATGTTTTCCTCTTTATGACACGGGCACTGCCTTACTCTCAGTGAACTTAATTGTTGACTATTGGCGGTTAAATTTTTTTCCTGACATAAACCATCTGTTAGTTTGGTGAGTGAACGCAAAGAATGAGGAGAGCATCAAATAAGGGACGTGGCCCCAGTCGTGGCGCTGCTGGTGGAGCTCCTGTTGCAGGGAGAGGATGTGGTCGATCTGTGCCAGCTACACGCACAAGTGAAACACCTTCCTCAGGTGCAAGTAGGCGACAGAACCTTCAGCATTATTTGGTAGGGCTGAATGCAGCTCTACGAATGGAGAGGCCAGAACAAGTACAGGCGATAGTAGATTGGGTGGCTGACAGTGCCTCCAGTTCCTTCACACCCTCGATCCCTGGCCCTGAATGCCAGCATTTCAAAATTACTGGCCTTTGAAATTCTGTCATTCCGTCTGGTGGAGACGGAGAGTTTTAAAAGCCTTATGGCAGTGGTTGTCCCACAGTACGTCGTGCCCAGCCGCCACTACTTTTGCAGGCGAGCCATCCCTTCCCTGCACAATCAAGTAGGGGAAGTGCACTACGCAACGCCATCTGTGGCCAGGTCCACCTAACTACGGATACCTGGACCAGTAAGCACGGTCAGGGACATTATATCTCCATAACAGCACACTGGGTAAATGCAGTGGCGGCTGGGCCTGAGGAGGATAGCAGTTTGGCGCATGTCCTTTCACCACCGAGGATTGCAGGGTGCTTCAGTTTGCCTCCTGTTGCTTACTCCTCCTACACCGCTTCCTCATCCTCTACCGCCTCCTCATCCGGTCAGCGTAACACCTTCACCACCAACTTCATCACAGCCAGGTGCAAATGACAGCAGGCAGTTTTAAAACGTATCTGGTTGGGGGACAAACCCCACACTGCGCAGGAGCTGTGGACGGGTATGGAACAACAGACCGATGAGTGGTTGGTGCCAGTGAGCCTCAAGCCTGGCCTGCTGGTGTGCGATAATGGGCGAAATCTTGTAGCAGCTCTGGGACTAGCCGGTTTGACGCACATTTCTTGCATGGCGCATGTGCTCAATTTGGTGGTGCAGAGGTTTCTTAAAAATTACCCCAATATGTCAGAGCTGCTGCAGAAAGTGCGGGCCGTCTGTGCGTTCTTTCAGTGTTCTAACCCTGCTGCTGCTCGCCTGTCAGCGCTGCAGCGTAACTTCGGCCTTCCCGCTCACCGCCTCATATGTAACGTGCCCACAAGGAAGAACTCCACCTTGCACATGTTGGCTGTGCGAGCAGTAGCAGGTGATAGTGGAGTTTCAGCTGCAGCACACACCGGTGAGTCGCTCTGCGGAACAGCACCACTTCACCACCAATGACTCTCCATGTGAGACCTGTGTGCCTTGTGGCGCTTTTTTGAGTTCTCCACCAATATAGCCTGTGCCGATGACGCCGTTCTCAGCGTTACTATCCCACTTCTATGCCTCCTTGAAAAAACGCTTCAGGCGATGATGGAAGAGGATGTGGCACAGGAGGAGGAGGAGGAGGAGGAGGAAAAGGGATCATTTCATGGGGTTTCAGGCCAGTCATTCACAAGTGGCTCCGAGGGTGGGTTCCTGCACCCACAAATGCCAGGTACACAATTGTCCAGCCAGGGCACAGTTCTGGAGGATGACCAGGTGGAGGATGGGAAGGAGGAACCGTGTTCACAGCAGAATGGCACCCAAACCAGCTCATGGCTGTTATATTCTGGTATAAAAAAAACACCAATTTTGGGCAAGACAGTATGTCTGGGGCCTTTGCTGCATTTGTCACAGTGAAATACAACCAGTCAATACAGTTTTTTTTTGTGTGACCGTGAAGTAATTGTATACAATTTGCCTGTCACACTGTTGTGTGACCTCAAAAATGTTTTCCTCTTTATGACACGGGCACTGCCTTACTCTCAGTGAACTTAATTGTTGACTATTGGCGGTTAAATTTTTTTCCTGACATAAACCATCTGTTAGTTTGGTGAGTGAACGCAAAGAATGAGGAGAGCATCAAATAAGGGACGTGGCCCCAGTCGTGGCGCTGCTGGTGGAGCTCCTGTTGCAGGGAGAGGATGTGGTCGATCTGTGCCAGCTACACGCACAAGTGAAACACCTTCCTCAGGTGCAAGTAGGCGACAGAACCTTCAGCATTATTTGGTAGGGCTGAATGCAGCTCTACGAATGGAGAGGCCAGAACAAGTACAGGCGATAGTAGATTGGGTGGCTGACAGTGCCTCCAGTTCCTTCACACCCTCGATCCCTGGCCCTGAATGCCAGCATTTCAAAATTACTGGCCTTTGAAATTCTGTCATTCCGTCTGGTGGAGACGGAGAGTTTTAAAAGCCTTATGGCAGTGGTTGTCCCACAGTACGTCGTGCCCAGCCGCCACTACTTTTGCAGGCGAGCCATCCCTTCCCTGCACAATCAAGTAGGGGAAGTGCACTACGCAACGCCATCTGTGGCCAGGTCCACCTAACTACGGATACCTGGACCAGTAAGCACGGTCAGGGACATTATATCTCCATAACAGCACACTGGGTAAATGCAGTGGCGGCTGGGCCTGAGGAGGATAGCAGTTTGGCGCATGTCCTTTCACCACCGAGGATTGCAGGGTGCTTCAGTTTGCCTCCTGTTGCTTACTCCTCCTACACCGCTTCCTCATCCTCTACCGCCTCCTCATCCGGTCAGCGTAACACCTTCACCACCAACTTCATCACAGCCAGGTGCAAACGACAGCAGGCAGTTTTAAAACGTATCTGGTTGGGGGACAAACCCCACACTGCGCAGGAGCTGTGGACGGGTATGGAACAACAGACCGATGAGTGGTTGGTGCCAGTGAGCCTCAAGCCCGGCCTGCTGGTGTGCGATAATGGGCGAAATCTTGTAGCAGCTCTAGGACTAGCCGGTTTGACGCACATTTCTTGCATGGCGCATGTGCTCAATTTGGTGGTGCAGAGGTTCCTTAAAAATTACCCCGATATGTCAGAGCTGCTGCAGAAAGTGCGGGCCGTCTGTGCGTTCTTTCAGTGTTCTAACCCTGCTGCTGCTCGCCTGTCAGCGCTGCAGCGTAACTTCGGCCTTCCCGCTCACCGCCTCATATGTAACGTGCCCACAAGGAAGAACTCCACCTTGCACATGTTGGCTGTGCGAGCAGTAGCAGGTGATAGTGGAGTTTCAGCTGCAGCACACACCGGTGAGTCGCTCTGCGGAACAGCACCACTTCACCACCAATGACTCTCCATGTGAGACCTGTGTGCCTTGTGGCGCTTTTTTGAGTTCTCCACCAATATAGCCTGTGCCGATGACGCCGTTCTCAGCGTTACTATCCCACTTCTATGCCTCCTTGAAAAAACGCTTCGGGCGATGATGGAAGAGGATGTGGCACAGGAGGAGGAAAAGGGATCATTTCTCATTTCATGGGGTTTCAGGCCAGTCATTCACAAGTGGCTCCGAGGGTGGGTTCCTGCACCCACAAATGCCAGGTACACAATTGTCCAGCCAGGGCACAGTTCTGGAGGATGACCAGGTGGAGGATGAGAAGGAGGAACCGTGTTCACAGCAGAGTGGCACCCAAACCAGCTCATGGCCATCACTGGTGCATGGCTGGGGGGATACAGAGGACACAGACGATACACCTCCCACAGAAGACAGCTTTTCGTTGCCTCTGGGAATCTTGGTAGCCATGAGCAATTACATGCAGCAGTGTCTCTGCAACAACCTCCGAGTTACCCACATTCTAACTTGTGCTGATTACTGGGTGGCCACACTGCTGGATCCCCATTACAAGGACAACGTACTATCCTTAATTCCCTCACTGGAGCGTGATCATAAGATGCGCGAGTACAAGTGCACGCTGGTAGACGCGCTGCTGGTGGCATTCCCATCTGACAGTGGTGGCACAGTGGAAGCACAAGGCGAAGGCAGAGGAGGAGGAAGAGGTTGCTAACACAGCTGGGGCACTACCAGCACCTCAGAAGGCAGGGTTAGCATGGCTGAAATGTGGAAAAGCTTTGTCAGAACGCCACAACAACCAGCACCACCAGCTGATATGGAACGTCTTAGCAGGAGGCAGCATTTCAGCAACATGGTGGAGCAGTATGTGTGTGCACGCCTACACGTACTAAATTATGGGTCTGCCCCCTTCAACTTCTGGGTCTACAAATTGGGCACATGGCCTGAGCTTGCCCTTTACGTCTTGGAGGTGCCTTGGAGGTGCTGGCCTGCCCTGCAGCTAGTGTATTGTCTAAATGTTTGTTTAGCATTGCTGGAGGGGGTTATCACAGGTTATCTTTCCCAATGTTTTGGGGTGTACCCTAATTTAAACAAAAAGGTATTTTTTTCAGGTATAGTTATTATTATTTTCAGGTATAGTCATGAGAGGTTTATACCATACTATAAAATGCAGCAATCTCCTCCTCAGTTTGGGGAAGAGCAATCGTTAGTGACATCACTCGTCCCCATACTGATCACTGTTTGCCGCCAGCAGATTGTGATTAGACAGCACAATCTGCATCCTGCAAACAATGATTTTTAAACCTGCTCAAAGATTCCAACTAATCGGCGGCAGTATTACACTGCCAGATTATTGCTAACAAGTGTTGCTATGAATGCTTGTTAGTATTGATTTTAAGGATTATCTGCCCGTCTAACAAGCTTTAGTGATCCAAGTTACATCTAGTTAGGCTTAACTGTAATCTACATAAAATAACATAAATTCTCATGAACAACTGTATTGCAAGTTCATATCTACTGCTCTACATTTCTGATTATATTAAGAGTGCATTGATCACAGTTTTATCCGCCAAGCTCATCATTATTGTTTTCAGCTACTGTTTCAAATTATCTGATTACATATCTATTGTTCCTGTTGTGTCCCTGAGTAAATGAACATTAAAACATAGGGATGAAAAGCTTTCATGGGAAAATGAATAATTCTATGTTCATGTAATGGTTAATTTGGAGTTCTGATTCCTTTACGAATAGCCAAACCCAGAAAAACAAAAAAAAGTTTTCTTTATTTAAGCTTAAAAAGTAGCCCCATGTTGAGCATGAAAGCTGCCACTCTTTTCATTCTCTATGAGACAGCTGGAAATAGTTGAGCAGAGTCCCATAAATGTAGAGTAAATGATGCAGCATTATTGTTATCCTACAGATGGGTAATGATTTAAAAGTAGAACAGCACTATTGAGTCCTGTAAGTTGCAAAGTGTGGCCTCTATGGATTGGAATTTGTTTTTCAAGAACATGCTATAGATTCTTGAGGAAATTGAGATCAGGAGACTTTGGAGGCCAATTCAACATCTTGAACTCTTTGTCACTTTTCTCAAACCATTCCTGAACAATGTTTGCATGTGGCTAGAGACATAAGGCTACTTTCACACTAGAATTTTTTGCGGATCTGTGATGGATCTGCAAAAATGCTTCCGTTACAATAATATAACTGCATGCATCCATCATGAACGGATCCGATTGTATTATGTCTTTTATAGCCATGACGAATCCGTCTTGAACACCACTGAGTCAATGGGGGATGGATCCGTTTTCTATTGTGCCAGATTGTGTCAGAGAAAACGGATCCGTCCTAATTGACTTACATTGTGTGCTAGGATGGATCCATTTGGCCCTGCTTCCTCAGGCGGATAGCAAAATACTAGAGGCATCGTTTTGGTGTCCACCTCCAGAGCGGAATGGTGACTGAACGGAGGCAAACTGATGCATTCTGAGCGGATCCTTATCCATTCAGAATGCATTAGGGCAAAACTGATCCATTTTGGACTGCTTTTGAGAGCCCTAAATGGATCTCACAAACGGAAAGCCAAAATGCGAGTGTGAAAGTAGCCTTACGCTTTCATTAGTGCATAATGAGTTGTACTTGGTCTGCAAGAATTGTAACCCCCCAAAGTGGTGTTACCACTCCTGCACCCTGTTACTGTCTTTATTGGGCTAACACAAATTCATCTTATGTATTTTTGGCCATGTCCACCACAATGTGCATTCCTAATCTTGCTATGCAACTGTTCATAGCAGAGTATTTAGCAGAGTTAAGTTTGCCTGCTTAATGCTAAAGCCTGCTGGAACCAAGAAAAAGCCTGTAAACTGTTTGAAGAAATGTTTATTCAACGTAAAGCTGCCATTGAACTTCATCTCAAGGTCTGGACTGAAGTTATTCTTTCCAATCCCTCAATTATTCTCCCTTTTATTCGCTTCAGAGCCAAAGATTGGGGTCCAGCAGTATCTAGGTAGAAGCACTGTGACACACATAAAGAGACATTTAGGCTGCACTACACCCCTCATCATTTCTACTACACCTGGGATGCGATATAGAGGGCCCTAGGGGGAGGGGGCCCATTGCAGAATGTTTAGGTGGATGATGCTAAAGCAACTTCCACATGAATGACAGACACCAGCACAACATTGCCCAGAGCATCAGACTGCCTTTGCTGGCTTACTTTCTTCCCACAGTGCGTCCTAGTGCAATCTCTTCCCCCAGTTAAGTGATGTACATGTATCTGGTCATCCACATGATATGAAATAAATTATTATTTATCAGATCAGGTCACCCTTTTCCATTAATCCATGTTCCAGTTCTGATGCTCACATGCCCATCGTAGGACAGGAGTCAGCATGGGCACTCTGACACCTTACAGTACAGTAACCTTTTTTAACAATTTATGCTACAGTAGCTCATATGTAGGATTTGTTCAGACCAGTCAGGTCAACATTTTTTCCCCATGTGCATCAATGACTCATGGGGGTCCATGATTCTGTCACCTATTCATTTTTGCTCTTCTTCGGACTAATTTTGGTATTGATCAGTGTATACCAGGAAAACTCATAAGATTTATCATTTTGGAGGTGGTATTATCCAGTTATCTAGACATCACAGTATGGCTTTCAACCAAGGCGATCATTTTATTTTATTTTTTTCCCACCAACATATAAACTTCAAGAATATCTGTCGACTTGCTGCCTAATACATGCCACTTTTAGACAGGTACCATTGTTCCAACATAGCCAAATTTATTCTCTGCACTTCTTAGTGGTGTTAGGCCAGGTTTCTACACTGTCATAGTCACATGTAGAAATACCTAGAGGCTGTAGGTAGGGTTTTCAAATACTATGTTACATATGTTTTCAATGTTTTCTAAAAGTTAATATAGAGTAGGGGTGCTATAATATAAAGAAAAAAACTTTATTTAACTTTAACATATCTCACTAGTTCTGCATCACTACTCTGATCTCAACATTTCCACTCACTGGCCTAAGTGGTTATATGTACATGAATGGCTTGGTACCACAGATGCCAGTGACTGCTTCAGTGATTAATTAGATGATCAACAATTCCATAAGCAATTGGAACCCTGAAGATGGGATCAGCGGCTCAAGAGCAGGTGGGCATTTCAAAAAAATCTTTGAAAACCCCTTTAATAGATGTAAGGTTTTTCCAGTAAAACCGTGGTATTACGAGCAAAAATGTATAGCTTATTAATACACGACTTGAAACTTGCCCTCAGCCTGAGGGTGACGTGAATTGACCAGATGTGGCTACCAAAGCAGGGAAGCATAGCCTATATGTTATGGGTGATTGATGTATACGCAGTACACAAAAAAAAAATATTTTAAGATCTATAAGTGTAAAGCATAAGTAAATGGAAAATAACAGCAAGCATTCTCCTAATAGTAGAACTTCAGTAAAACAATATAAATGTGTAAACCAAGACTAAGGAAACTAAACAACTATTAACCCAATGTTACCAACGTATTACTAATAATTGAGATAATTCTACTATTCTTTTACTGTACAGATAATTTTTATTAGTTTAGTATTAGTTCCAAACAAGAACGTAGATAGCTTTGTGTTTTGAATGTCGAACATTGGAATAACAGTGAGCAGAGAGATCAATATCAGCAAGAATAATTAAAGATTCCTATCTCACTGTATCCCTTCTATGCTGTATCCACATGGTAATAACCCTGGTATAAAATAATAATTTCAACTGTTCAGCAAACAATAAAAGGCAAAGTTTTGCAGTGTTTTACAAACCGGATTCCAGAAAAGTTGGGACACTAAACAAATTGTGAATAAAAACTGAATGCAATGATGTGGAGATGGCAAATGTCAATATTTTATTTGTAATAGAACGTAGATGACAGATCAAACGTTTAATCCGAGTAAATGTATCATTTTAAAGGAAAAATACGTTGATTCAAATTTTCACGGTGTCAACAAATCCCCAAAAAGTTGGGACAAGTAGCAATAAGAGGCTGGAAAAAGTAAATTTGAGCATAACGAAGAGCTGGAAGACCAATTAACACTAGTTAGGTCAATTGGCAACATGATTGGGTATAAAAAGAGCTTCTCAGAGTGGCAGTGTCTCTCAGAAGCTAAGATGGGTAGAGGATCACCAATTCCCACAATGTTGCACAGAAAGATAGTGGAGCAATATCAGAAAGGTGTTACCCAGTGAAAAATTGCAAAGACTTTGCATCTATCATCATCAACTGTGCATAACATCATCTGAAGATTCAGAGAATCTGGACAATCTCTGTGCGTAAGGGTCAAGGCCATAAAACCATACTGGATGCCCGTGATCTCCGGGCCCTTAAACGACACTGCACCACAAACAGGAATGCTACTGTAAAGGAAATCACAGAATGGGCTCAGGAATACTTCCAGAAACCATTATCAGTGAACACAATCCACCATGCCATCCGCCGTTGCCAGCTGAAACTCTACAGTGCAAAGAAGAAGCCATTTCTAAGCAAGATCCACAAGCTCAGGCGTTTTCACTGGGTCAGGGATCATTTAAAATGGAGTGTGGTAAAATGGAAGACTGTTCTGTGGTCAGACGAGTCACGATTCAAAGTTCCTTTTGGAAATCTGGGACGCCATGTCATCCGGTAAAAAGAGGACAAGGACAACCCAAGTTGTTATCAACGCTCAGTTCAGAAGCCTGCATCTCTGATGGTATGGGGTTGCATGAGTGCGTGTGGCATGGGCAGCTTGCATGTATGGAAAGGCACCATCAATGCAGAAAAATATATTCAGGTTCTAGAACAACATATGCTCCCATCCAGACGTCATCTCTTTCAGGGAAGACCCTGCATTTTTCAACAAGATAATGCCAGACCACATTCTGCATCAATCACAAAAGTATGCTTTGGGTTGTTGTCATGCTGAAAGATGAAGTTACTCTTCATGTTAAGCTTTCTAGCAGAAGCCTGAAGGTTTTGTGCCAATATTGACTGGTATTTGGAACTGTTCTCTATAGCTTAACTAAGGCCCCAGTTACAGCTGAAGAAAAACAGCCCCAAAGCATGATGCTGCCACCACTATGCTTCACTGTGGGTATGGTGTTCTTTTGGTGATGTGCAGTGTTGTTTTTCCGCCAAAACATATCTTTTGGAATTATGGCCAAAAAGTTCAACCTTGGTTCCATCAACCATAACACCTTTTCCCATATGCTTTTGGGAGACTTCATATGTGTTTTTGCAAAATGTAACCTCGCTTGGATGTTTTTCTTCATAAGAAAGGGCTTTCGTCTTGCCACTCTACCCCATAACCCAGACATATGAAGAATACGGGAGATTGTTGTCACATGTACCACACAGCCAGTACTTGCCAGATATTCCTGCAGCTCCTTTAATTTTGCTGTAAGCCTCTGGGTAGCCTCCCAGACCAGTTTTATTCTTGTCTTTTCATAAATTTTGGAGGGACGTCCAGTTCTTGGTAATGTCACTGTTGTGCCATATTTTCTCCACTTGATGATTACTGTCTTCACTGTGTTCCATGGTATATCTAATGCCTTGGAAATTCTTTTGTACCCTTCTCCTGACTGATACCTTTTAACACTGAGATCCCTCTGATGCTTTAGAAGCTCTCTGTGGACCATGGCTTTTGCTGTGGGATGCGACTAAGAAAATTTCAGGAAAGACCAACTAGAGCAGCTGAACTTTATTTGGGTTAATCAGAGGTACTTTAAATGATGGCAGGTTTATGCTGACTCCTATTTAACATGATTTTGAATGGGATTGCTTAATTCTGAACACAGCTACATTCCCAGTTATAAGAGGGTGTGCACACTTATGAAACAACATTATTATTTTTTTTTGTTTTGTTTTCTTCTCTCCACCTAAAATATTTCAGTTTTTTTTTCACTTGAGTGGTACAGTTTATAGGTCACATTAAAGGTGGAAAAAGTTCTGAAATGATTTATCTTTGTCTCGTTTTTTACATTACAGAAACCTGACATTTTAACAGGGGTGTGTAGACTTTTTATATCCACTGTAGATATCTCAGGAAGCAGCGGTATATGCAGACTGTGCTTGGCTAAATAACAAATTTTGAACCTCATTTTACTTTTGTCAGTTTTGCTGGATGTTAAAAGTCATGTATACTCGCTTTAAAAGAAATGTGTCATCAGAAAGTTACCTTTTGTTTAAATCATGTTTTTATGTTAAACATTTTGTTCATAATCTTTATTGTTTTTCATTTTTCCATGTCACTATCTGTATTTGAAAATATATATAAATATATAATTTAGCAATTTTTGCACTGTCCACTAGGCCTAATAATAGGTCATGATTTCCTGTTCTGTACAGTTAACTTTTTTGTAGCCATTATCATTATTTTCACAGGCAGAATTACAATGACAAATAAGACCTTTATATAGATAACACAGAATCCACCATTCACAATAGGTGATATAGCAACTTATAATCTCCCTCCTGACCTCTGCATAGTTTACAGAGCATATCTTGAAAACGCTAGCATAGAAGTCAATGGGGTCAGCTCTTGTCCATTGTGTCTATGGCCCATGTAGCTATTCTCAAAAGACAGTAAGTCTTAACCTTTTTTTGGGCCTAATGACCAGTGTGAATATTGCAGGATTATATATATTTTTAATATAACCACCAAAACTTTCTGATGACACATTCCCTTTAATGCTGATGGTTATTGTAAAGTGTATTTGGAAAGTTTTCATACTGTTTCACTTTTCCATATTTTGTTAAGTTGTGGTCTTTTGCTAAAATAAAATAAAAATTCCCCATCAATCTACACTCAATACCCCATAATGAGAAAGTGAAAACAGAATTTTTTATTCAGAGTTATTTGGAAGGGAAAAATAAAATTCAGCTTGGGCATAAGTATTCAGATCATGGCTGCGTAGGAGAAGGATCCGGGTACTGAAATGGCCAGTCTTCAGTCCAGATCTTTCACCTATAGAGAACATTTGGCGCATCATAAAGAGGAAGGTGCAACAAAGAAGGCCCAAGACGATTGAACAGTTAGAGGCCTGTATTAGACAAGAATGGGAGAGCATTCCTATTTCTAAACTTGAGAAACTGGTCTCCTCGGTCCCCAGACGTCTGTTGAGTGTTGTAAGAAGAAGGGGAGATGCCAGACAGTAGTGAAAATGGCCTTGTCCCAACTTTTTGGGGATTTCTTGACACCAGGAAATTCTGATTCAACATAATTTTCCCTTAAAATGGTACATTTTCTCAGTTTAAACTTTTGTTCCGTGATTTATGTTCTATTCTGAATAAAATATTAGAAGTTGGCACCTCCACATCATTGCATTCAGTTTTTATTCACAATTTGTTTAGTGTCCCAACTTTTTTGGAATCCGGTTTGTATATTATTAAAGAGGACCTGTCAGCTGGATCATTAAACCAGACATACTGCTTTGTAGAGTTTATTCTGCTAATCAAAATTATACCTGTATGCCAAATATCCTTTGTGCTTATTGATGAGCGAATCAAAGTGAAACGATTTTACTTCAATCCAAATTTTGGGAAAAATTTGATTTGGCACGAATCCAGATTTTCTCACGCTTCATGTTAATGAATCATAATTTTTTTCTAAAATGGCAGCTACACATGTTACAAAGTGAAAGTAACAATCCCAGGAACACAATAAGGCCCATAATGCCGTGCAGCCAGCCAATAGGCAGACAGCCATCCTCTGTGATCTTACAGCCCTGTAAAAGCCTCATCCCACCCAGTCTCTGCTATATTACTGTGAGTAGAACATACGGAAAGATTTGCCAAGCGCTAGGGACAGTAGTTAACAAAGCTTATATATGTAGAATATTGGATAGGGACAGTGTAGGGACAGTGTAGGGACAGTGTAGGGACAGTGTAGGGACAGTGCAGGAACAGTGTACGGAGCTTGTAGGGAGAGTTTCTACACACTGTAGAGAGAGCATAGGGAGACTACAGGGACAGTGCAGGCTCAGTGCAACCACCCTGTGCATCTTGTTCAACTGCTGCAACATTCATATTGTTATACATAAACGTACTGTGCATCAGACAGTCTAATATATAGGTAAATTTTTCTAGTTAATCTGTTGCATCATTAATTTTTCATCTGTTCTGTTATACATAGACTTAATGTGCATCAGACTCATTGTCAGCAGGTGGTCTTATATATAGGTGTGTTATCGCGCTCTCTTACTGCACCATTTATATTTAATCTGTTCTGTTATGCAATAACTTTCTGTGTGTCAAACTCATTGTCCATTGGTGGTGTAATATATAGGCACATTTTTCTAGTTCATCTGCTGTGCCATTCATACTTAAAGGGAACCTGTCATCAACTTTATGCTGCCCATACTAATGGCAGAATAAAGTAGAGACGGGTGAGTTGATTTCAGCGGTCTGTCATTTATAAGTTAAAAGTAAGTAGTTGCCGAGAACCAACATCACAATCTTTGTAGACTGGGCCTGGAAAACAGTCATCTGAGAAGAGTCATGATTATTCATGAATTCTTGCTCTTCCTGCCCTGACAAATCATCAGCAGATGGGTGAGAGGGCAGGAGATTATGAATAACCAGGACTCTTCTCGGGTAGATTTGACTATTTTCAAGACCTGTGCTGCAATGATTATTATACTGGTACTCGGCAACAACTTACTTTTAGCTCATGAGTGATAAACTGCTGAAATCAGCATTTCTGTAACTAGTTTATGCTGCCCTCAGTGAGGTCAGCATAAAGTTGATGACAAGTTCCCTTTAAAGGGGTTATCCAACATGACTAATGTCCCCCAAAATGCCCGGGCACCGCATACAGGTTATACTTATCCCGCTCCCCGGAACCTGCTGCATTATCTCTCTGCATTACGGTATTGCCGGAAGCAAATGCATTGCCTTTTGGCCCCATTCACTATAATAGGGACCAGCAGCGATCAGGCGCCACCCTGGCAAATATGCCGAGAAGAGGTCAGACAAAATAGGCTGGGCACAGCGATTTTCATCCAGCCATTTCTCAACATGTTTTCCGGGTTGCGACCAGATCTTCACTGATTCCAATCATAGTGAAAGGGGCTGGCAGATGTCAGTTACCATCTGGCAGTACCAGATCCAAGCATTTCCAGCAGGCTGCTCTCTTGCCAGCACAGCCAGTCGATGTTTAACGCAAATGTAAAACAAACCTAATTCAGCAAATTTTATTAAGTCGGTATAACAGTTTAGTGACAATTAACTGCTTTGAGGGAAAATAACATGATGAATTTAGTAGTGTTATGCCATTTTAAAAAGTATGGTGGCTTTCAGAAGGTGCTGGCCATGTCTTGGAAAATGTCTGTTCATTTCTACCATTCTTATTTGGATAAGAAAGTACTCCTGGACTTGCAGCAACAGAACAGTCTGCCATTGCAACACTTGGTACATGATGTTCCAACTCTTTGGAATTCAAATTTTCATATGCTAAGATATCTGTACGAGCAGTGAAAAATGATCATTTATTACATCATAGCAGAGAGCATGTGTTCTTTTGAGGTCAGGCACTGGGAGTTCATCGTGGACAACTGTTGAGTACTCCTTTGAAGAGGTCACCAGATTTGTCAGTAGGGACCACTGCAGTATCAACAATGTCATCCCTCTGACATTTATATTAGATCATATTCTCATGCTGATGCAACATAGAGTGATGAAAGAAGAATAGCTTCTGAATTTTGGTAGACCCCTTGATTATTATAGTTCTTTATTGCTCAGGTGCCATAAGATCTAGCCGCACAAACAGCTCTGCTAAATGACACCCGGCACTCCAGGATTTTTCTCACGACCATGTCACAAGGTGATTGGTAAAATCTCAAATGTTATTGAAAAATATGGTATATGTGCAGAAATATTCATAGTAACATACATAGTACATAAGGCCAAAAAAGAAAAAAAAAACTGTGAGGTAGAAGCCAATTTTCCTCACTTTAGGGGAATAAGAAATTCCTTCCCGACTGCAATGAGGCAATCAGAATAACTCCCTGGATCAACTAGTAGCCATAGCCTGTAATATTATTACACTCCAGAAATACATCCAGGCCCCTCTTGAATTCCTTTATTGTACTTACCATCACCACCTCCTCAGGCAGAGAGTTCCACAGTCTCACTGTTCTTACCGTAAAGAATCCTCTTCTATGTTTGTGTACAAACCTTCTTTCCTCCAGACGCAGAGGATGTCCCCTGGTCACAGTTACAGTCCTGGGGATAAATAGATGATGGGATAGATCTCTGTACTGATGCCTGATATATATATATATATATATATATATATATATATATATATATATATACATCGTAATTAGATCTCCCCTCAGTCGTCTTTTTTCTAAAGTGAATAACCCTAATTTTGATAATCTTTCAGGGTACTGTAGTTGCCCCATTCCAGTTATTACTTTAGTTGCCCTCCTCTGGACCCTCTCCAGCTCTGCTATGTCTGCCATGTTCACAGGAGCCCAGAACTGTACACAATACTCCATGTGTGGTCTGAATAATGATTTGTACACATTACATTTATGGGATCTCTTATAATATACCATTCTAGATCCTTAGACATTAAAATGTAGTTGCTCCCCCTTTTGCAGACGAAGTGGCTTACTCTCTTCTCGGAAGGCATGGTATGTTCTGTATTGGTGATCTCAGGATCTACCAGGTGGATGGCAGCTCTGGGAAGCAGAAGTAGCAGTAGTGTTTGCAGTCCTAGGGGCGTTGCTACGGTCTCAAAATATCTGGGACCCAAGCCCCAATGAATATGGCCCTGTTCTCTAAGTGCCACCCCTCCCCCTGCACACCACATTTTGCTGTATTTGCTATACAGCAGCACATACCTCTCACATCCAGGGCCTCTCAGGTGACGTCTCCTCTGATGTAGATCTTCTCTGTCATCATCTTCTCCATTTGGTCCGTACAACTTTTTCAGCTACGCCTCGTCTCTGCAGAGTGTCACACACAGACATCTTAGCTTCCTTGCATTTCTATCATCATCCCCCAACCTGGTGTCCCCGCAGTGTTATCCAGCTGCTCGCTGTGCTCCCCAATACCCCCAAATACTATCCTAAAGAAATATGAGTGCCCCCATAGTAATAGTGATCCTTATAGGCCCACCAATAGTAATTCCCTTCTAGAATGCCCTCATTAGAAATACTGCCCCCTACAGTGTCCCCAACAGTGATAATGCTCCCCAAGAATGCCCCCATTAGTAATACTGCCCCATACAGTGCCCCCAATTGGGATAATGCTCCCCAAGAGTGCCCCATTCATAGAAAAGCCCTCCAGTATTATTGATACCGTCACAGAGCCCCCAGTAGAAAGAAGGCCCCCTATTGTTCCTCCTATTGGATTCTGTTATTTTATCCATAACGGTGATGTTAACCCGCCCTAAATAACATAATCCCCTCCCACAGCCACCTTTAACATACAGTCCCGTGTAAGTAACATCACCCTGCCCCAGCCCCATTCAACATTCAGTCCCATGTAAATAACATCACTCCCTCCCACAGCTGCCATCAATATAGAGCCCCCTACAAATAACATCACTGCCTCTGCCTGCCCCCTCCAACATACAGTCCCATATAAATAACATTACCCTCTCCCCATCCACCTCCAACACACAGTTCCATGTAAATAACATCCCTTCCTTCAGCCCTAACATGCAGTCCTAGTTAAATAGCCACAACTCCCAGCATTGCTCTGCCTCTTCCTTCACTTGCTCTCCTCATGTAGCAGACCTCACCACAGCTTCTTCCCCCAGGTATTCTCCTCTTTACTGCCATCCTCTCCTGCACTGGTCACATGATGGTGACATCATCGCAGGTCCATTTCAACCTCTGCCTGTTTTACTGGTCACATGAACTGTGATGTCATCACAAGTCCTTCAGTTCTTCCAGTGCATTAGATTCAATTGTATTTCCATCCTAAGGAGAGCAATACAGTTGTATCTAGCAGACAGGACATTCGAGGCCTGGGACAAAACATCAAGAGCCCAGGCCCTGAATGTTTTAACCTACCAATGCCCCTGCGCTAATCTGTAAACTTCTGGTTCCACACAGCAATTAAAGGATTTCTCCCAGATTCTGCCATCAATTTCCATGTATATTAAAAAGCTTGCCCAATAAGATTGAGGAGTCTTCTGATCACATGCTTCACTAGGATGTCTCCAGCTTTCAGACACATAGGCAAGTTCTGCCTCACCTAAGTCTATGAAGATTTCAAAGTATATATTTTTTTGCCATCTTTGATTTTTTTGGGGGGGTTCAGGAGATCCTGTTCATGTTCCATTACCACATCAAGTTTTCTCCTACCTAGTCCTCCTCTGAGCAGAATCCAAAAAGACTACTAAGTTCTTTTTGAGGTAGGGGCTTGGGAGGAGCCCTATGAATCTACTGTATGTGGTACATAACATCCTAGCTGCATGGCATATAATATTACAACATGAAGTAACATTGGTCACATGCCCTTATTGTGGCAGTACCTACACAATGATGAGTGAACTGTGTTTCAAGAATTTTTCCAAGTCTAACCAACGCAAATCCATGCTGTGCAACCGATATGTGCATTGTGTGAGCTGGCCTTTTCTTTTTTCTTCCTTTATTACAGAGAGAACAGTATTACAGTCCTGATAAAACCAAACAAAAGCAACACAGCAGGAGTACAGTACAAGTATGATAATGCATGCTCTGACACTAAATAGCTGAGATGAATTGTCTTCAGGTTCCTTTTAAATAAAAATAGAGCCAGTGAGGGCTCTGCACTATTACCCATTTTGTTCAAATGAATTTTGACTGATGTGAGTAGATGCATTCGGAGAACAGTTGTGAAGAATATGCAGGCAGTAGATAAATGACAGGAATTGAAATGAAAATAATCTGACCTATTAATCATTAATGTGCCTTTTTTCTCAATGAAAAATCACCTCAGTAGTGGAATCAGAGATTAAAACTATACTAGCAGAGACAGTAACCATGGGAACTGAAGCGATTGTTACCTAGCAACGTTTCCTGTTTGTCTGACTGGTAATTCCTGCTTTGATTATGGCAACGTAATTCATTTTGGTCAATTTACCTTGCTCATTGCTGCCTTTACTAGTCAACTCTATTGTTAGAAAAACATAATGGGTATTGCACGGGACTGCATGTAAAGCTTTTGGCAGATACAGCTAAAACATTAACGAAATTAAGATATTATTTGTGTGTGTATTTATGTGTGTGAAAAGAAACAATTAACTATCTTGGGGTTTATCAATGAAAACCCTCTCAAAAGCTAAATTAGCACATTTGTGTGGCATTATTTTAGTCTCTATTCACACTATTGGCATTACCTCTTTTATTATCTGAAACATGACAGTTATCATGGATTTGATATTTTACAGATTATATTGGGGGCTGATGGATTCCATAGATTTACAGTATATAAGGGTCTTTCAGGTTTTATTTTAATTTTTTATTATGGGGAAAAAATAGGTCAGTGAACTTTGCTATACCAGCCATCAATGGAAATGGATCCTAATTGTAATGGGAGCCAGTGGAGTATATTTAATAAAGGCAGACCACAGGTCTGCCACTGGGTATGGGGGAAGGGTACTGCATTAATTATTATACAGTATGAATGTATACAATGCATTCTGAAAGTCTTCAGACCCTTTCTCTTATTTCACATTTTGTTATGTTTTGGCCTTTTAGACACTAGTCTTAATAAAGCCACATAGTTGGTGGTGGATGTGGATACACCGAAGTTATGAATAGGAACCGGCCTCTCCATATTTTCGGCGCATCCAGCGCCAGTTCTAAATGTAAGACAGCTTCCGAGCTGCCTTACAGTTAGACCATTTTGTATGCCTAAAACAGGTGTAGAAAATGGTTAATGATACAGGCCTGCGGACCCGTCCCCTTTTTTGCCCACAATTTTAGAACTGGAATGAATGGGGCAAAGTCGCAGAAAGCATCACAACTAACTGTTGCACGGCCATCTGCGCCAGTAATAAACCTAATTTAGGCGAATTTCAGTTTAGTAAATGACCCCCAATGTTCTCTCCATGAAGCACTCAATAACTCATAATGGGAAAGTGAAACAGGAATTTTAGAATTTGTTTCTAATTTATTAAAACTAAAACTAAAATGTCACATGGCATTCAGGGGGTGTCACATTTCTCTTGATCATCTTTGAGTTGTTTCTACACCTTCATTGGCATCTTCTTGTAGTAAAGTTACTTGATTGGACAAGATTTGGAAAGACACACCTCTGTTTATATAAGGTCTGACAGCTAATAATGCATCTCAGAGCAAAAATCAAGCCATAAGGAGAAAATAACTGCCTGTAGAGTCCAGAGACAGGATTGTGTGGAGGTACAGATCTAGAGAAGTGTACAAAAAGATTCTGCTACAGTGAAAGTTCCCAAGAGCACAGTTGTCTCAATAATTCTTAAATAGAACAACAGCCAAGACTCTTGCTAGAGCTGTCTGCCCCACCAAACTAAGTCATCAGTGAACAAAGAGAGGTGACCAAGAACCCAACAGTCACTTTGGCTGAGCTCCAAAGATTCTGTGTGTAGATAGGAGAAACCAAAAGGTCAACCATCATGGCAACACTTCTACATCTGGACTTTATGACAGAATGGCCAAAAAGAAGCTTCTCCTCAGTTTTCAGGCCTCAATTTCTAGGACAATTACTAGGGGAACCAGGCACTGCTCATAATCCACCCAATACCATCCCTACAGTGAAGCATGGTGGTGGCAGCATCATGTTGTGGAGATGCTTTTCTACTGCTAGTGTGAGGTTCTGGGAGATCTTTGCACACAATACCTCTAGTAGTGATACAAGGGACACTAAAACAGCTCAGTGATCTGTGCAGGACATCTCATAGTATGACTTCCAACTGGCATTTTTTAGCTAGATATGGCTTGCCCACATACAGCAAATGTTTTTTCAGGAATGTCTTGGTCATTCTTGGTGTCCTCCTTGATGCATTATTTTTTTACATTGAGTATATACTATATTTTCCTAGCTTCTGCTCAAATCTGCATCTTGTATTGGTAAAGGAATAACAATATTCAGCAATATACACTCCTTTACTAACTATATATACACTTCATACACACATGCCATACATATATTTCATGTACATGTTACTTGTAGATTCTGCACATAGGAATTCAGCTTCCAAAAGTTTACCTTTACAGATTGTAGGATGTCTATTAGGAGATTGCTATGAATTCCTCTTCATGGGCACCTGTCAGTTTTTCTGACATGATTTATTAATAAGCATATAGAGTACCTGTATTCCATTTACTGTTACTATTTTTCTTAACTCAGTATAATATATCATTCCTCTGCAATTCTTTCTGGAAATGTATGAAATAAATTGGCACCTGCGGATTGTTTATAGAGTGTGCCCATATGTCTCACACTCTCTGCACTGTTTGGACAGTGTTAGCATATGTGAGGGTATTCTCCATTGACAAGGGGAATGGTAACATCCAGTTAGGAATGTATTAGTACATATCCAGAAGGAATAACAGAGGAATGGCAAAATGCAGATCTGTTTTTAAATTTGCTATTTTATGAGGAATGCATGTACAGTATTTCCAAAAAGTTACAGGTTTTCTTTCTGTTTTCTGAGGTATGAAAGGGTTTGGGTCTTGGCAAACAACATGCTATAGTCAACTGTATCCAAGTCTATTAAAGTGAATCTGTCACCAGTTGTATGAGGGCAGCATAGTACTTTCATGAGTCGTTTTGCTAAAATCAGTATCAAGCAGTTCCAGTCTGAGTCCACTCAATACAGTTCAAGTTCTTAGGAGTCCTCAGATTCATTTAGCTCCTTGCTCCGAACACTTTCTACTCATACTAATAGGTGGCAGTGAGCTGGGAACTCATGAATATGAGGGATCCAGAATGTGCACAGTGTATTGAGTGGACTACTGCACTTGGCTTGCCCTGGAGCTGCTCAATATTGACTTTAGCAATACAACTGGGTCAGTTCAAAAATGTGACCCAACATATTTCACATGATATATGACACCATTTTATGCTTCCCTATAAAATTGAATTCTTCTGAAATTGTATAATTGTGTACCAAATCCATTTTAGACTCTGCTTTCTGGTCTTTGCTTGATATGTGAGACATTCCTAGAGACTAAAGACGTCTGTCAATAGCCAAACAGTTACCAGTCTCAGCCAGTAATAGGCTAAGCAGACATCTTCAGGTTCTTCTTCAGGATCTTCAGGGACCTGGTAACCAATGGAATAAAACCACTCTGAACCTATTTAAAAAAATATCACATGCCCTCAAAAAATCCCTTTAACATTAAATAATCCATGTGAATAATAGTAAAATCAGAATTTCTTCAGATTTATTTGGGTATAATTTTGGAAATGAGAGAGAGAGAGATTTTCCAGGCACTTCAGGTAGAATGTATTCAAACCATAATACAATTTCTTGACCAATTTAGAGAAATTGAACCAAAATTATTTTGATTAATGAATGAATTAATGATTTGGCAGGGCACACATGCAATGCTCTGCTGGGTCAATGAGAGAGGTGTGACTGTGCAAACTTCTCTCTCTCCCTGCCTGAGACCGATATGTAAAAACACGGGTGGACAGCACTCCTAAGAAAAAATGCTGCGGGTGCTCGTCTCCAAGGGAGGTGGTAAAAGGCCCCCCAATATTAACAACTTGTAGATGTCCAAAAAATAAAAAAAATGGAGACAGCACGTCCAAAAAGGTGAGTTTTAATTCCAGATGCTTCTGGAATAAAACTCACCTTTTTGGACGTGCTGTCTCCATTTTTTTATTTTTATTTTTATTTTTTGGACATCTACAATGAGACCGATATGTATGATCGATCAGTGCATGCACAAGGCTGCACAATCTTGAAGAGGAACACAGCCACCTGCAGGTCCTAATTTACAATGAAAGGAAACAAAGACTCCAATCTCTGGAAGGTAAAGGACCATTATGATGTCATGATTGGGAGAACAGCCAAGCAAGTGTACATCTTGAGAGTCGTAGTTTTACCACAGCTGGAGTGCCAGAGGTTAGCCATCACAGTAAGGGCTTGTTCACACGACCATATGGCTTTTTAAGTGTTTTGCGGACCGTTTTTCACAGATCCGTTGTTCCATTTTTTATTTCCGTTGTGTTTCCGTTTCTGTTCTGTTTTTCCGTTCTGTTTTTCCGTATGGCATATACAGTATACAGTAATTACATAGAAAAAATTGGTCTGGGCATAACATTTTCAATAGATGGTTCCGCAAAAACGGGACGGATACGGAAGACATACGGATGCATTTCCAGATGTGTTCCTTTTTTTTGCGGACCAATTGACCTGAATTGAGCCACGGAATGTGATTTACGGACAGTATTAGGACAAGTCTTAAAATGTAGCGGAACGTAAATGCAGACATACAGAAATGGAATGCTCACCATTCTGTTTTCTTTGGAGACCCATTGAAATGAATGGTTCCGTATACGGACTGTATATGGAACGCAATAAACAGCCCGTATACGGAATGCAAAAAATGTTTGTTTGAATGAGCCCTAATAGAGTGTGTGTGAGAGCGAGAGAGAGAGAGAGACAGATGTATGTGTAGCAGGGCTGTGTTATTTGTTTATAGCAGTGCTGTGTATATATGTCAGCTGTGAAGCAAAGCTGAGTTTGTCATGGGGTGTATGGTATGTGGCTGTGCTATGTGTGTGTATGTCAGCTACGTAGCAGGACTGTGTTTGTCAGGTGTGTAAGCAGCAGTACTGGGTGTGTAAGTTACTGACATTGACCCCTTCACTTCAATAAACAACCAGGTAAGGTTTAATAAGTAGAATTTTTTTTTTCTCTCTAATTTTCTGGTGTTTAAACCTGGGGTGCATACATTGCAGATTATGCACATTTTTTTTCACGCAGATTCCTGTGCGGAAAAACCACAGAGTAATACAATACCAGCAAAATGCTTGAGAGTAGACAATTCTCATGTACATTTTGCAAATAATTTCTACTTCGAAATTGACCCCCCTTGTGGATTTCTCAATCTGCAGCGTCTAAATTATCTTTGCGGGATTTGCTGCAAATTTCACCCTTTTCAAATGAAAGGTTAGATCTTTGGCAAAACCATTAGAAACAGTATTTTTTTGTGAGATTTGGGTACAGAAATGCACATAAATCAGCATGGTAAATCATGTGGATCTTCTGTGCATTTATCCACACCTGAGAGTGGGTACCCTTATAGTCAAGTGCATCTTATAGTGTGGAAAATACAGTATACAGGAGGGAACATAGAGGGGGACTTGATACCTAATTGTTTTTACTTTAGAGGACACTGTGGCCTTCACTCACATGTCAGGGTAGTGATTTCTCGCTGAGCCACTGATTGGCTGAGTGGGAAAGGTCCTCAAACTTGTCGGGAGTCCAGAGAGAAGATACCAGGACCACACAGAGGAGAAGGGGAGCTGCTGCAGATGGGACCAGGGCCAGGTGAGCATAATGTTTTTTACAAAACATTAATAGAGGGGGGTGACATGGGAGGGGGGAAATATGCCAGGGAGGGGGGAAATGTGCCATGGAGGGGGAGAAATGTGACATGGAGGGGAGAAATGTGACCTGTAGGGGGAGAATTGTGCCATGGAGGGGGAGAAATGTGACATGGAGGGGAGAAATGTGACATGGAGGGGGAGAAATGTGACATGGAGGGGGTGAAATGTGACATGGGGGAGGAATGTGACATGGGGGGAGAAATGTCAAATTTCTCCCCCTCCATGTCACATTTCTCCCCCTCCATGTCACATTTCTCCCCCTCCATGTCACATTTCTCCCTCCTCCGTGTGACATCACCCCCTCCATGTCACATTTCTCACCCCACCACATGTCACATCACCCCCTCCAGGTCACAGTTCTCCCCCTCCATGTCACTTTTCTCCCCCTCCATGTCACATCACCCCCTTCTTTTTACATCACCCCCCACCGAGTTCTGGTGGGGGGGTGCCAAAATGTAGCTTTGCTTGTGTTGGCAAAAATCCTTGCACCGGCCCTGTTCAGATTTAAACTCACTCCACTGTGCCCTGTGTCCCGAACTCAGCAGTGTAGCAGAGAGTAGCTCTCTTTACACCAACCTACTGCTCCTGCTTTACCACCCTGGCAGTTAGCTTTTGCTGCATTCACCACCCACATGGAAGCACTGTACAGGGATGTACAGTGTTATGTGGTGATAGCAAGCACAAGGAGGTCTAAAGTTAGCGGCTCCTGTGTCAAGCCCAGGATGGGAAGGGGTGGCTTCCACCAGGGTCTGCAAAAGAAGGCCAGTGGCACAAAATGTAAAGGGACCTCAAAGTTGGTTTCTCTTGGGTATTTTGCATATTCAAAATAGCTGATGCCCCTGCATTACAATTATTATTCCATTAAGTAATTTTTGAGAGCATATATATATATATATATATATATATATATATTCCATTAAGTAATTTTTGAGAGCATATATATATATATATATACACAAGAAAGTAAAAAGAAAGGCAGCACCGACTTAAATTGTGAAATAAAAACTAAAAACCGGGTGCACGCTCAATGGGGACAAGCTTACCCGATATATAAACTTTAAAAGCGAGCAGCACTCCAACACGTAATAAAGTGAAAAAAAGTTTATTATTTTCAGAAAGCTTCAGGAACTGTAATGTGAGGCTGTATCTACTGGGGTCTGTGCATAATCACAAAGTAATGTAAAAGTACTATTATTATGAAGTTGTTATATGCAGTATCCTGTAACAAATATTACTATACAAAAATATAATTATTGCTTTATTTCATTCACAATATATAGGATTGCATCACATAAGAGCAGTTGCCTAGTCCATTTCATTCTTGTCATTTTTATTTTCCTTTAAAGTGTCACCGCCTCCTCTTACAGAAATCAAATTCCACCCTCAGATCACATCTTATCTAACTATCGTATCACATCATGGGGAGCTGCTAGAACAGCCTCTCTTGCCGCCCGGTAATTTACTGGCAGAGCATGCACCTGCCATCAGGGTATACAGATGCCTGCTCTGCCATATTTTAGAAGGACCTCCACCTCCTGGCCTTCCTGTAACGGCACTGGGGGCGGCTCAAGAGCTGCTCGCCCAGGGCTGCAGCCCCAGTCAGGGGGAGCCCACTAGGGCGCCCCCAGCAGGCCGGCGCCCTAGGTGTACGCCTAGTTCGCCTAATGGTTGCACCGGCCCTGATCACATGTTCCTTCTTTCGGAGCTGCTCTCGTCTTTAGTATGTTTATGGCTGCGGGCTGTTGGCTAGCTGTTTTGAATCAAAGGAAGGATTCTGTCAGAAGCACCTGAGATGCTGAGCCCGATGCTTCCTCTGGATTGCTGCTGACATGTTGGTTTATGCACTGGCACTTTGAAGATTATAATATTACAGGAAGAGGAGAGGGTCCAGAGCTCACATGGCATCTCTACACTGGATTTCTTCTGAGCTGGATGCATGGCTGCCGATCTAAGAACTAAGAACGAACTGAAGGCTGCTCTCTGCTGGCTGTATAGCTAGCTTTATCCATTTATATTTCCTGTATGACTGACACTGCCCATGTGCTAAACCCAGTCACCTGCAGATAGCTGAATATCCCGGTATGTTGGGCGACTGTCCCCCTATTGATGCTGATGTCCTCTGACCAGTGCAGTCAACACCATTGGTGCTGCTTTCCTCTGAATATCTCTGTCCACTCTGCAGTTACTGAAATCAAGCCATTACAAATAGTGTTCGGCACAAATATTCGAATTGCGAATATTAACTGCGAATATCGCACTTTGAGAATTTGCGAATATTTAGAATATAGTGATATATATTCTTAATTTCAAATATTCTAGATTTTTTTTTCATCAGTAACCTCCCTTCTTGCTTGTGAGCCAATGAGAAGGCTGCAATGTCTTTGTCTGAGCTTAGCAACATCCCTAGCAACTATACTATATAAGAACCTCCCCAGCAGCCCTTGTATGCACTATTTTGCAGATCTGAGAGAGACAGCAGTGTTATTGCTCTGCTCTCTGCTTCCCTGTGTCATTACATTAGATAGTTAGTTAAATAGCTTATATATATAATACAGATAGTTAGTGGGGGATAGTCACTGTAGGTTAGATAGTGATATAGTGTAGCTGATGGGTTCTGCTGTCCATACATGCATACATAGTGCTGTGATGTCACAATTTCACAACAATACTTAGTGCACCAATCACTAATATGTAGTCAGACCTGTTAAAATGTGAAGCTGCACGTATTGTGCTAAAATATTCGCATCATTGGTGCCTATTTCGCAATCACGAATATATTGGAGCACTCTGTCTGCATATAAAGGTATTGTAATGTTCTGCCATGCCAACCATTTTCTACAGACTCAAGAAACTTCTAGCAGCTTGAAAAATGTAGCTATAGTGACCCACGCCTGTATTTTGCGCACATTACGCAAAATACAAGAAAAATAATCAAGAAAATAATCTCGAATTTGCGAATTCATGATGAATATGATGAATATTCTAGCAAATATTAGTGAAATATTGCGAATTCGAATATTGCCCCCGCCGCTCATCACTAATCACCACTACATCAGTAGCGCTATCCATGCGCCTGGTAAGGGGGTCTGGATCACACACAGCCAAAGTAGCAAGCTGTGCTGAAAGCCTGCCATCTCTGAACAGGCCCACTTTCAGCATCCTTCTACACAGCATCCTCCAGAACACAGCAATGGATTAACTGGACAAACAGCCACCTTCAATAACAACCGGATCCCACCCAGTACTGATCCCTGAGGAACCGCAACAAGGTTGCTGTGTTGATAGAGCAACGAGAATAATCACATAAGGCAGGAATGGTAACTTACCCTGTGAAATCCCCAGTAGGGGGTACTGTGCTGGCCCTGTAAGATATAACAGGGTAATCTAGGGCATTTCCCCTTAGTGCTACCACACAGTACTAATGCTCAAATTGTGTCGCTCACAATACTAATGCCCACATTGTGCCCCCTCACGGTAGTTATGTCCACCTTTGTGCCCCTCCACAGTAGTTAAGCCCACCTTTGTGCCCCTTCACATTAGTAATGCTCACCTTTGTGCCCCCACACAGTAGTTACGTCCTCCTTGTGGCCCCTCACTGTAGTTATGTCCTCCCTGTGCATCCTCATACTTTCAATGCAGCGCATCATCTCCTGAGCAAGTAGAAATGCTTCCTTCCCGACAATCTGCTGCTCCTTGGCACGTACAGTATAAATGCATCTTATGACAGGGCATGGCAAAGTGTTGGTTGAGGTGATTAATGTTAATGATAATGTTCCAGAGACATTTGTGACTTCTAATTATTCTGCAATTGCTAAGAACTCTCAAGTAGACACTGTAGTTACTTTGAAGAGTGTCACAGACAAAGATTTAGGGATGAAAGGTTAGTGTAAAAACACAGAAATATAGTGGCAAATATGGTGGAACTGCTCAAACCCCAAACACTGTAGCGTGTTTCTCATTGGGGGAGCAGCCCCACCGCATGTGGACCGCAGCAAACAACTATCCCCAGCAAAAAATGCGTACCATGGAGGATGCCGGTGCAGTCCACATACACCACAAAGGCATCCTACACAAAACGGAGCATTGTGCAGATGAAAATATAATATAAATCACAGAAAAAAATGCACCAAACGGATATCCCACTGACTATACTAGCTAGCCATACAAGCAGATATTAAAAGCTGAGACTTTTGCCAATATATTCCTGTCAGGAACATATCGGAGCCCATCATGCACCACGTCACGGTCTCTCGACATGGCAAGGGTCCTACCACTACGCTATAACTATGGTGTGAACACGGTATGAAGGTGATGAAATCCAGCTCACAGCCAAGCTTCCACACAACCGCATAGCAGGACAACTAATGCAAAGTGAACTAAGCAAGACTGTAAGCCACACCCATATCAGACCATGTGACGGAGGCTACCAGGTGCAAAAGAATGTTTAAATGCCAGGTAGAGGCACATTCAATACATATAAAACAAAATCACAGAAATATAGTGGCAAATATGGGGGAACTGCTCAAACCCCAAACACTGTAGCATGTTTCTCATTGGGGGAGCAGTCCCACCGCATGTGGACCGCAGCAAACGACCATCCCCAGCAAAAAATGAAAGGTTAGTGTAACCATACAGCCAGATGTTACATTTAAACTGAACTCAAACGGCAAAAGATCTTAACCGATGGTAAGTTAGACCTTGAAAAGTGTTTTTCTTATAATATTACAATAAGAGCTATGGACTCTAGAGTCCTACCTCTGTTTTCTCAGAAAACACTCCATGTTCAAATCTTAGATGTCAATGACAACCCTCCAGTGTTTGAGGAGTCTTCTTACACTGTGGACCTGCTGGAAAACTATGCTTCATAAAAACCATAGACCCAGATGCCAATGAGAATGCATTTGTATCCTATTTACTTCCCCAAGGGGATGTTGAAGGCATTACAGTTTCTTCTTATATTTCCATTAAATCAAACAATGGCACCATATACATTACCTCACAAAAGTGAGTCCAATATTTTATTATATCTTTTCATGGGACAACACCGGAGGTATGACACTTTGTTACAATGTAAAGTAGTCAGTGTACAGCTTGTATAATGGTGTAAATTTGGGGTGCCCTCAAAATAACTCAACACTAGTGTTGAGTGTGAATATTCAAATTACTTTTTTTAATATCGGCACTTCGAGAATTCACAAATATTTTAGAATATAGTGCTATATATTCGTAATGATGAATATTCGTATATATATATATATATATATATATATATATGTATATATATATATTTAACACAGTACACATTGGGTGATCATCCCTCCCTTCTTCTAGCTTGTGGGCCAATGAGAAGGCTTTGTCACAGCTTAGCAACATCCGTAGCAACCAATAGAAAAGTTGCCTACCCCATCACTATATAAATGAAGACACTCCCTGGCAAACATTTTGTGGAGTTTCATGGAGAGAGGAGCTTGAATACTGTGCTGTGCTTTTTCAAATTACATTCCAAATCGCATATAAATAATCCTGTTAGTTAGTGTTCGATAGTGATGGGGATGGGAATTGTGTTAGCTGAATAGCTGATAGGGTCCAGTGCAGGATGTAGTGTAGGTTATAAAGATAGTTAGCTGAAATATATAATCCATATAGTTAGTGTTAGATAGTATACGTTATAATTTGTGGCAGGAAAATAAATGTGCAATGTGCATTTGAGAGAGATTTCTCTGCTGTCCATACATACATGCTACAGAAATAGTGTTGTGATGTCCCAACAATACTAAGTTCAACAATAAGTAATATGTTGTCAGACCTGATTAAAGGTGAAGTTGTTGGTATTGCGCTAAAATATTCGAATCAATACTAGCGATTTGCATGATCTCGAATACTTTGAAAAAATCTATCTGTATATAAAGCTATTGCTATGACATGCATGGAATTTTAATCTATAATGCTATAATGTCCAATTACTTACCGTGATCAGGAGTTCTTCCTCACTATCTCGAAAGTTGCTGCCGACCATTTTCATCTCTTATGTAGCTAATAGTGCATGCATGCATACGTGCGTACGCACATATTAGCGCAATCGAAAAGAATATCACGAATATCACGAAATCCTGAAAATTTGGCGAATATTCGCCTAAATATTCATGATATATTGCAAATTGGAATATTGCCCCTTTGATTGTAAAAGCTTACATTCTATGAGGGAATGGAGATGACACAAAAGTTAAACTTAGTTGTTTTACAAAGCAGTCCAGCCGCCTATGTACTAAACAGAGTTGTGCAGGCTAAGCTACATGAGCTAGTACATTGGGTGTGGGGATTACTGTTACAGGTTGGACTTGACAACTATGTAACTATATGCAAGAATTCTTCAGTTCAGAATAAGGGTTGAAGGAGAGGGGTTTACTAGGGGGGAAGAGTGAGTTTACCAAACATGATAAGCCTGCCCTGCCTTAAAATATGGGTTTTTAAGGCACGTTTTAAGCTAAGGAAGTTGGGAATTAACCTGATTGTCCAGGCAAGTGCATTTCAGAGAACAAATGCGGCTCGAGAAAAGTCTCAAAGACGGGGGTGAGAGGTTTGAATTATGGAGGATATTAATCTTAGATCATTGGCAAAACAGAGAGTAGGGTAATAGATGGAAATGAAGGACGACATGCATAAAGGTACAGCACTTTGGAGAGTTTTGTGGGTGAGGGTTAAGAATTTGAATTGTATTCTGTGCTGGATAGGCAACCAGTGAAGTGACAGACACAGGCTAGAGGCATTGGTGTACCGGATAAACAGATAGTGTGGCTGGCTG
The DNA here is from genome assembly GCF_014858855.1 of Bufo gargarizans. Classification (NCBI taxonomy): domain Eukaryota; kingdom Metazoa; phylum Chordata; class Amphibia; order Anura; family Bufonidae; genus Bufo; species Bufo gargarizans. The sequence continues at coordinate 457,596,697 of NC_058081.1, read as the reverse complement.
CTGTATTTCAGACTGACTTAAGTGGGTGTTTTTAGTGAGTGTAAGACTGATTAGTAATGTGTTACAGTAGGCAATATAAGAATAAATCAAAGCCAAAGACTTTTGGCTGTTTCCACCGTGAGAAAAGAGCAGATTCTGGAGTTGTTCTTGAGGTGCATTAGACAAGAGCATACAAGTGATTAATTATGGGGAACCTCAGAAAGATCTGAGTCTAATATGACCCCAAGACTTCAGGTGTGCTGCCAGTTGTTATGAAAGTACCTCAGACCGAAATTGAAAAAGCAAGTTTAGGTGGGTTAGTAGATGGAGGAAAGACAAGAAGTTGAGTTTTTGAGAGGTTCGGTTTCAGATAGAGGAAATAATGATTAGAGACAACTGCCAGACAATCACTGATGTTTTGCAGTAAAGCAGGGGTGATGTCAAGGGATGAGGTGCATGTTTGAGTGTTATCAGCATAGAGATGTCTGATAGGGGCTGTGTAGACAAAGAAGAGGAGAGGACCTAGAACAGAAACCTGAGGAACCCCAACATCAAGAGAATGAGGGAAAAAAATAGTGCCAGTGAATGATACACAAAAGGATCGGCCAGAGAGTTAAGGCTCATGCACATGAACATATTTTCTTTCCGCTTCCGTTCTGGGTTTTTTTGCGGACCGTATGCGTAACCATTCAATTCAATGGGTCCGCAAAAACAACGGAAGGTGCTCCGTGTGCATTCCATTTCTATATTTCCGTTCTGCAAAAAAATAGTGCATGTCCTATTATTGTCCGCAAATCACAGTTTGAGGCCCTATTCAAGTCATCCGCATTTCATCCGCATTTTGCGGATCCACATTGTAGAAATGCTATGCCCAGCCCATATTGCTCATGTGTTTGGTGATTAATAAGTTCCTGTTTCCGTTTACAATCCACAAAAAACAGACCGCATACGGAAACCATACAGATATGTCTTGTGGAATAAGGGAAAGGAAGAGGAATTAAATCAGAGAAAAAAATGCTCAGATACAGAACAACATATCCGTAAAAAAACAACCGCAAAACAACAAAGATCGTGTTCGTGACCCCTTAGGAAGAGAACCAGGGGAGAGCAGTCCTCAAGGCCAATTTAGTGGAGCAAGATAAGGAGGAGATGCAGAAGAATCAGTTGAGAATAGTTGCCATTATTTTTATGCTGTCAGGAGGTCATTAGAAATTTTGATAAGGGCAGTTTCTATAGAGTGGAGGGGGTGAAAGGAAGATTGTAAAGGGTCAAGAAGAGACTTTTCAGAAAGTTAGCTTATTAGGTGACAGTTGAGCTGTTCCAGGAGTTTAGATATTAAGAGGAGTTGGTAGTTAGCAGCACAGGTTGGGTCAAGAGATATTTTTTTTTGTAGTGGGGTTATAACAGAATGTTTGAAAGAGGACAGAGATTAAATATTGCAGTTACGTGAGTAATGATAGCAGGGAGAGGGACTGGAGGAGGTTAGAGGGAATAGGATCACTGTATGTGATGGTTTGAGAAGTATAGAGAAGCCTGGAGACTTCTGTTATAGGATCAAATGAGGAAAGAGAACATGAGGAAGTGTGGTAGGAAGGAGGATCAAAGCTGGTTGGGGAGATTATTTTCTGTCGGGTGTTACCAATCTTATCACTGAAGTAAGTGGCCAGGTCTTCAGAATTATGGAAGATGTGCGGTCAAATGTGTCACTCTTGGAATTTGCCAACCATCTTTCAGGTCTTGGCAGCAGAGAAGTAATGGATTTACATCTGTGAGCAATCTAGAGGATATCACCTAATGGCTTTGTCGCTAGTCAGTTGTCTGTGCACAAATCTTTACTACTTTCTGTATACATCTTATGAAAAGACAGATCAGTTATTCGGTATATTTTGACATATTTTCAGCTCTTTTGTTTCCTCCACTTACATGAACTTACTGTAACAGCAGTCTGCTGGCTTATAGCCTTAGCATGTCTCCCGTGGCTCACAAGTGAAGAGGATTCCAGACATTGTAATCTTAAAGAAGCTGTCACCATGGCAGACCTATTTAAATTAGCTAATTAGTATATCCTAAGAGTTATAGTAGGGGTTTAAAAAGGAACTTGAAAACAATCGTTCTGTGAAGTAATTATTAGCGATAAGCAAAGTATTAATAAAAACTGGATTTGGCTGCTTTCCAGAATTTTACAAAAAAATTACTTTGTGACGAATTACTTAGTCACAAAATGCATTTCTTTGTATGTAGCCGGCGCAATGACAGGGAGTGGCGATTGCGCTACTCCCTGTCATTATACAACTCAGATGCTGCTTTCATACATGATTGCTGCATCTGATATACATAACACGTTGTACAGTAAATAAAAAAAAATCATACTTACCTGCTCCATTTGCTCATGACGGGCCGACCACCGCTATCTTGCTTGAAGATCTGACGTGAAATCTCACGCAGCTCAGCATAACGTCATGATGCTATACGTCACTGCGCAAGGGATTTCGTGCAAGATCTTCAAGCAAGATGGTGGCAACCCTCCCGTCATGAGCAACTGGAGCAGGTAAGTATGAATATTTTTTTTTTTGCACTATTTCAAGTTAAATTTGAATCGAAGTCCACTTAAAGGACTTCCATTAGCTCAACACTAATCACCATCATTAAATTAAAGAAATAAACTTCATTCAATAAGTTGTGTCATTCAATTGGCCATAACATAATTGTACACACATTAGATGTAGAGGGTATTGCACCCACTGTGCATCAGACACAGAAGACACCACATGAGAAACAATAGAGGGAATGGTTGTTGATGTTGAAAAAGTGCAATTTCTCTGTAGACAATAAGTAAAAAAAAATGTACCCTTTATAGTACTGTACTGTATGATCAAGAAAGCTTTTATTGTTAATAGCCCCATATTCATATAGAAGTACAAAATAGAAGACAAATGTGTCATGTGAGAGGTAGTATCGGGAATACTGGTATGTCTTATTTTGAATATCAATAAATCCTAGAACAGATCCACCAGTTCCATCAGTAGCATATTGATTTCTTATTATGCTTGCTATACCATGTAATTAGCAGACCTCACAGATATCCAGCTCATAATCGTATTGATTGATGCATTATATACAATGAAATTCAATGTGCTATAATATGCATTGGTATTCCAAGTAAATAAGAGTATAAGAGAATAATTAACTTACCGTATACACTTGGAGCCAGGCCATTAATGTACATATTAACATTTTGGTTCATAACAAATTATAGCCATTACTGCAAGGGACAAATTAATATTCCTGTGATATAGCGAGAATAGTCAGAGTGATGCTGAAGGCATTCACAATGTTACTTAGGATCTCTGTGACTTTATTACTCTCCCGAGCTGGCATTGCAAGATTTTTGGCAGTGGAGAGGGTGTCATCAGTAAGTTTGTGTTGATGTCACTGATTATTTTTCGCTTCCTATGATCCATCAGAACAATAACCCCCCAAAAAACGGATCATATTTGTTGAGCATCCACCTTCACTCGGTCAGCATTTGGTCAGAAATCCATAAGTATTGCTAAAGCCAAAAAAAAAAGAGTGAATCCAAACCAGAGATTACACCTGAATGGAATATTTGCATGTCTTCTGTGTTTTGAACTCACTCCTGCTTTTGGCTACCAAATGATAAGCCAATTCTGATGGGACCATACAGGCCTTACAGCTGCTACACAGACAGAATGCGTCTCATTTTTCCTTCCTTCTGACAGATCAGAAGAAGGGTCAAATAAATGATGATGTCAACCAGGTCAAAAAGGCAAAATAGTGGCCCAGTCAAGGAGTGGGGAGGGTGGGAGAACAGCTTGAGAAGTCCATAAAGTTGCCCAATAACATAGTGTTGAGGTAGCAGCAGCATGAGGAGATCACAGAGTGGCCCAGTGACATAGTGTTGAGTTAGCAGCATGAGGAGACCACAGAGTTGCACAATGACAGAGTGAGGAGGTGGTAGAAGTATGAGGAGGCCACAGACTGGCAAGGTGAGATAGTGTGGAGGTAGCAGCAGAAGCAGGAGGATGCCACAGAGTGGCACAATGACAGAGTGTGGAGGTGGCAGCAGCATAATAAGACCACAGAGTGACAATGTGACATAGTGTGGAGGTGGCAGCAGCACGATGAAGCCACAGAGTGACCCAGTGACAAAGTGTTGATTTAGCAGCAGCATGAGAGGACCACAGAGTGGCACAATGACATAGTGTGCAGGTGGCAGCAGCAGCAGCATGAGGAGGCCACAGAATAGCACAATGACAGAGTGTTGAGGTGTAATCTGCCTGAGGGGACCACAGAGTGGCCCATAGATAGAGTTGTGAGTTGGCAGCAGCATGAACAGACCACAGAGTGGCAAGGTGACATAGTGTGGAGGTGTCAGCAGCAGCAGCATGAGGAGGCCACAGAGTGACCCAGTGACAAAGTTTTGATTTACCAGCAACATAAGGTGAACACAGGGTGGCAAGGTGACATAGTGTGGAGGTGGCAGCAGCAGCAGCATGAGGGGGCCACAGAGTATCACATTGACACAGTGTGGAGGTGGCAGCAGTAGCATGGGGAGACCTGAGTGGTGAGGTGGGTGGCAATAACAGTACCCGCTGATGATGGTGGGTGTAAGAAGGAGCACTTGGCGTCAGATGTGTGGAATGATGCGGGTGGCAGCATCAAAGTAGTAGCTGAGTTAGGTAGCCAGAAAAAAACGGTCTCTTTTGTCAAGGTTTGGGTGAGGCAGCATGTATGAACTAATCTGATGCATCAGACATTAGTGGGCGGAAATCCTGGATGATCCATGCCTGATTCATCTTGACAAAGGTCGGTCTCTCCACATTTTTGGTGGACAGGTGAGTTCTCCTTCGGGTAACTAAGACTCCCGCCGCACTAAACACCCACTCTGATGCAACACTACTGGCTGTGCAGGACAGCTTTTCCAGGGCAAACTCGGCCAGTTGCGACCACAAATCCAGTTTGGCTGCCCAGTAGTCCAGCGGATCTTGAATGTGGGGTGGCAGGGTGCTGTCCAAGTATGTCATTACCTGCTGGTTCTGGTTCTGCCCCAGGTCGAGCTGCTGCTGCTGGTGAGTAGTTTCCTCACTAGGTGGGTTAAGAAAGCTGCTCATCATCGCTCTAGACTCAAGCTGCTGCTGATGGAGCTGGTACTGCTTCTACCCCCCACCCTGCCACAGCAGTGGAACGGGAGCGTAGAGGGCCCCCCCGGTCAGACCTGCAAGAGGATGGACGATGGTGCAGATAGGCAGCGGCTAACTGACTACATAGGATGTCTCTATAGTAGTTCAGTTTGTCCTCCCTCTCAGCGGGTGTAAAAAAAAAAAACATTTTGGACCAGTAGTGGAGGACCACAAGGTGGAGAGCCAGAAGTCATTCCTCTGCCGAATAGTGACAATTCGGCTGTCACTACCGAAACAAGTGAGCATGCAGTGGGCCATTTGCGCAAGTGACTCAGAGGGACTCCCTGCCTCCATCTCCACTGCATACTGCAATGGTGTGCCTGGGTCATCTGCCTCATCTTCCTCATCTCCCTCTTGCTCCTCTGGCTTCTCCTGCTTCTCCTCTCCTATCACCTGTGTAGAAAAACCACCCATTTTTCTGCACATTGCTTGTGCTCCAATTTTCTCCTCCTCCTCCTCCAGTTCAGCCCCCACAGGGCTCATGTGGCTGTGAGATCTAGGCGCCACGTCTCCAGTACTCTGACCAGCCAGATGTACCAGTATCTGTTCAAGGATTTGAAGCAGTGGAATGACGTTGTTCATCCCATAGTCATGGCAACTGACAAATAATGTAGAATCCTCAAAGGGCCTGAGCAAACGGCAAGTATCACGCATGGGCTGCCACTGGCTGACATCGAAGTTACACAGGGGAGTACTCCTGTCTGCTTGGATCATCAAGAAATCGTTTATGGCCTCTTTCTGTTCGTATAGTCGGTCCAACATTTTGAGGGAGAGAGGAAAGTTGCATATCAGATTATGTTGGGGGACCTAATTCTGCTGTTGCAGCTCAAGAGGGTGTGATTGGCGGTGTGTGAGTGGCTGAAGTGCATGCAAAGTGTCCTGTCTTTTTTTAGGATGTCTTGAAGATGGGTGGAAGACTTCAGGAACCGCTTGACAACCAGATTGAACATGTGCGCCATGCAGGGTGCATGGCTCAGCCCTCCTTGACACCAACACCATGTTCTTCCCGTTGTAGGTCACCATGGTTCTGATTTTGAGTTGTTGCGGAGAAAGCCAGGATTCGATTTCTTGCTGAAGGACATGGAGCAGTTCCTCCCCTGTGTGACTCAGTTCGCCCAGGCAAACAAGGTGCAGAACAGCGCGACACCGCCGTGCCCTGCACATGTGGTATGCTGGAGGGGCACTGTGAATTGTCGATAGATAGATAGATAGATAGATAGATAATAGATAGATAGATAGATACATAGATAGATAATAGATAGATAGATCACATTTGCATTTGCAATCAGGTTTCCATTGCAAAATATATTCTATAGAGAATATCCACAGGATAGGTGTTATATATTAGAATGTGGGGACAATCTTTTTTCAGTATTTCAGTTTTTGGTTTAAAAGGTGTGACAAATAAGTGCTGCAAATGTGTTTAATGTGCATAAGGAAACACTGTATATGGTAAAAACATACCTGTGATTTGGTTCTATGTAATATGTTGATGATTCTGGTCCTAGAAATGCATACCACTGAAAATGCAGAATCGCTCGCTAATAATAAATGAATCAATTATTTCAATAAATGGCTGTTGGTAGATTTAAGACTAAATAATAGATAAACTTTGCACTATGTGTTAAAGAGGTTGACCAAATGGATCTACCTCTGGCCCTGTGCACTATTAGGGCTCATTCACACCATAGGCTGTTTGTGCCCTAATTGCGTACCGCAAATGGTGGTTCTGGCGGTATATGGACACCGGCCATGTGAATTTTATGTCACGGATGTGGACCCATTGACTTGAATGGGTCCGCAATCTGCAAGATGCAGCTTGGTATGGATCAGAGGCTTCCTTGGACTTTTGGGTCCGTGCCACTATACCGGATTCACACGTCCGGTGCCTGTGTAATTTGCGGTCCGCTACACGGGCACAGGGCACATACGGTCATGTGAATTGCCGTATGTGCCCTGTGAATCACACTTTGTATGCAGAAAATTCACTTTATAGAAGGTGAGGAATCACACACAATTGACGTGCTGTTGATTTTAACCCTTTCAGGACCAAGCCATTTTTTACCTTTATGCCCAGGCCAGTGACGTGTCACTTTATGTGGTAATAATTTTAAAACGCTTTTACTTATCCAGGCCATTCTGAGATTGTTTTCTTGTCACATATTGTATTTCATGACAGTGGTAAAATTGAGTCAAAATATTTCATTTTTATTTATAAAAATACCAAATGTACCAAAAATTGGGAAACATTTGCAAATTTCCAAATTTCTATTTCTCTACTTTCATAATAGATAGTAACAACTCCAAAAATAGGATATTCCCAGAATCTGTCCTGAGACAGATAAGTGAACCTAACTCACAGCGGGGGGGATGTGAAACAGTACGTGGGTGAGATATTATAACAATTCTGTACATGTAAGAGAAGACAAAATAGAGTCACATTTCTCTTCAGAAACCACCCAAATATGACCCCATTTTAGACACTACACCCCTCAAAGTATTCAAAACTGATTTTTACAAACTTTAGGTGTTCCACAAGAATGAATGGAAAGTGTAGATAAAATTTCAGAATTTCACTTTTTTCTTATGATTTTCCATTTTAATAAATGTTTTTCCACTAACAAAGCAAGGGTTAACAGCCAAACAAAACTCAATATTTATGGCCATGATTCTGTAGTCTACAGAAACCCCCCTTATATGGTCATAAGCTGCTGTACGGGCAAACGGCATTGCGCAGAAGGAAAGAAACACCATGGGCCAGATTTATCACGACTGACAGCTCACTCCACTTTCACATATGGCTAAAGTCAGTTTTAGCCAAGTCAGATTTATGATCGCCCCTTTAAGACTGTAATAAATGTGGTTTGACGGTAGCAGTTTATCCGTCAGTAAGCAGCTTTTCAAAAGTCGCTCGTTTTTATGAAAAAGTCGCATGTTCTATTAAAAAGTCTCATAAGATAAGCATGGTCCTCACTGGAGTGAAGTTGCGACTTTTTTGCGACTTTTTAAAAAAGTCCCAATAGTAAATCTGTCTAGAGATTCATTTACATACGAAAACACGCCCACTTTCAGAAAACTGGCGAGCATAGTGCAGAGCAGAAAAAAGTCGCAAATTTGTGCGCAGTTTTAGCCTTTGGGACTTTTTTGCGACTTTTCCACTCCACAAAAGTGACTTTGCCTAATGATATATCTGGCCCCATGGTTTTTGGAAGGCAGATTTCACTGGGATAATTATAAGCTGCCATGTCACATTTGAAGACCCCCTGATGCACCCCTAGAGTAGAAACTCCCAAAAAGTTACCCCATTTTAGAAACTATGCCCCTCAAGGTATTCAAAACTGATTTTTACAAACTTTGTTACCCCTTTAGGTGCTCCACAAGAATTAATGGAAAATGGAGATGAAATTTCAGAATTTCACTTTTTGGGCAGATTTTCCATTTTAATCCATTTTCCCAGTAAGAAAGCAGGGTTAACAGCCAAACAAAACTCAATATGTATTGCCCTGATTCTGGAGTTTACAGAAACACCATATGTGGTTGTAAACTGCTGTACAGGCACATGCAGAAGGAAAGGAACGACATATGGCTTTTCGAAGGCAGATTTCACTGGGATAATTTTAAGCTGCCATGGCACGTTTGAAGACCCCCTTATGCACTCCTAGAGTAGAAACTCCACCCAAAAAATACTATTTTGGAAACTACAGGATAAGGTGGCAGTTTTGTTGTTACTATTTTAGGGTACATATGAATTTTGGTTGCTCTATATTGCACTTTTTGTGAGGCAAGGTTACAAAAAATAGTTGTTTTGGCACAGTTTGTATTTTTTGTTATTTACAATGTTTATCTGGCAGGTTAGATCACGTGATATCTTTATAGAGCAGGTTGTTATGGACGCGACAATACCAAATACCAAATATATACCTTTTTTGTTTGTTTGTTTCAGTTTTTGAAATAAAATATTTTTTAGTGTCTCCATGTTCTGAAAGCGATAGATTTTTGTATTTTTTGGGCAACTGTCTTATCTAGGGTCTCATTTTTTTCTGTATGAAATGACAGTTTGATTGGTACTATTTTGGGGTGCGTATGACTTTTTGATCACTTGCTATTACACTTTTTGTGATGTAAAGTGACAAAAAATGGCTTTTAGGACACTTTTTTTTTTTTTTACGGTGTTCATCTAAGGGGTTAGATCATGTGGTATTTTTATAGAGCAGGTCCTTACTGGCATAGCAATACTTAATATATCTACTTTTTTTTATTTATTTAAGTTTTGCACAATAATATCATTTTTTAAACAAAAAACTAAATTATGTTTTAGTGTCTTCATGTTCTGAGATTGTCTAAGGTATGGTCTCATTTTTTGCGGGATGAGATGACACTTCTTCCCTGCACGGACATCCCACGTGCCGTCATTTCACCTATACTGGCACATACAGCAGAGGTCTGGATATCAGTGACTGTCGGTCCCCTGCCGCTAATCGGGTGGACGCATCTTCTGCACCCGCCCGATCAGTGCGCTGTACATGTACGGCGCTGGGTGTTAAGACACGTCCTGTTGCGCAGTACATGCACGCCGCTGGGCGTGAAGGGGTTAAAACTCACACAAACGGTCAATTTCTGCCCAGAAGAAAAAAAGCTAAGTGTATATGAAATTTGTCAAGTCTCATTCTTTTTGCTGATACTGGATTACGATGTGGTTTTTCTGCATGAAAATCTGTGCAAAAAGAAATACTGTACACACTTAATCCGCATTGTGTGCAGGTAGTCTTAGAGTGTGCAAATGTCATTGAACACTCTTAATGTGCCATATCAAGCAATAACTTCTGCTCTGGTGGACTAAACTGAAAGGGCGCTGTGTACTACTATGGTACATTGATAAGCATAGCTTGCCAAAGTAGGTTTCAGAAACTGGGCACTAATTAAAAGGTTTACTGTAAAAAGACAATTTCTTTAAAGGAATACTAAACCAAAGAAATGAATGATAATAATAAACATTAGGTAATCTTGTTCCCCTTGTTTTTCAGTCTGTAGAATTTTCTGACTGATCCGGAAACAGTCATACAGTCCAAGGAATTATTATTCTATTGATCTGATCCATCCTCTGCAGGTGGCCACCTGATGGGGTCAGGCATAAACAATGGGGAGTGGCTAAATAATATTGTTTTTTTTATTTTTTTCTGAACATTTCTTTATATATTTATAAATATTCATATATTTAAATATTCATAATTTTAATTGTAATATGAGACAAAAAATCTAAAAAAAATGCTATGATTTTTTCATTCATCTCATCCTTTCCTTAAATCCTAAGGAAATTAGGAGATAAAGGAAATAATCATTGCATTTTTTTAATCCTTTGTTCGTGTTTTGTGCGTAGTATTCTTCTAGCCTTTTTACGTGCACATGGAAAGATATCTGCTCCATTAATGGGAACCTGTCATGAACTTTTTGCTGAGCTCACTAAGGGCAGCATAAAGTGTTGACAGACATGTTGATTTCAGTGGTATGTCACTTATGAACGACACGTAATTGTAATTGGTTTCTGAGAACCAGCATCATGGCAGCTGGGCCTGAAGAAGAGTCATGGCTACCTGAGAAGTCATGGTCATGGCTACCTGTGAAGTCATGGTTATTCACGAGTTCCTGCTCTCCCCACTCTCCTGCTGATGATTGTCTCCTATGTAGTTTTCTTACTAGGAGATAATTGCCTCTTATCAGCATGTGAGCGAAGAGAGCAGGAACTCATGAATAACCCTGACTCTTCTCAGGTAAACATGACTCTTTTCCAGTCCTGGGCTCTGGTAATTATGATGCTAGTTCTTGGCAAACCACTTACTTTTAGTTCATGAATGACACACTGCTGAAATTAACATACCTGTTACTACTTTATGCTGCTGTTGAGGAAGGGTTGAGACGTATGCATATATATCCATGCATGCCCGCAAACACGTGCGGGCATGTATGGTATATATGCATACATTAACCAACGCACCATGGGATGATGTGCGCAGATGTGCCCAGCATCTGCGCACGTCTGCCCATGGTGATCCCCAGGGGCTCATGGTGGCCCCTGTGGGAAATATGTGATATGTAGGGGCCTTGTGCTCCCTTATAATGTAGGGGCCTTGTGCCCCCTTATATAGTAGGGGCCTTGTGCCCCCTTATATAATCATGTGCCCCCTTTCTATGTCCCTAATATTAATGTATACATGTGTATGGATGTGCCCCAAGCATCCATACGCATGTATATTATATATATTCCCCCCCCCTCCTACACCTGAAACCAGGTGCATCGGTGTGAATGTGCCCCAAGCATTTGCACTGATGCAATCTGGCTAATTGCATCAGAATGACCAGACAAGGGTCCGGTCATCGTGATGGATACAAAGAGCTCAGATTCAACAGAATCTGAGCCCTTTGTTGTAATTATCTCCAGCGCCGCTGGAGATAATTACGCATGATAGAAGAAGGGGAGAAGCCTCCCCTCCTCCTATTATGCGCATTCCGACAGTGCGATTACTATTGCACTGTCCGGAATGCTAGGTGCAGCAGGCGGGAGATCAAAGACATCTCCCGCCTGTCTGCAGTGCGTCCCCGATGTGCTGGCCGGCGCAGTGACGTCATATCACTGCGCCGGCCCACGTGGATGATGCGCGCGCCCCCTGGTGGGCGGCGCGGCGCGGGAGTGCGGGCGGCCGGGTTTAAATATCCGGCGGCCCGGCACTCAAGTTAGTTAGGGTCAGGGCCCCCATAAGGATAGCGCAGTCCTGCGCTCCGGAAGATCGGGCCCCCACCTTGAGAGCGCAATCGGCGCTCAGTACAGCGCGGCTCCCGCCCCCTCCGGCTGAAGAGCCCGGCCGGACCCCCCCCATACCTTGGAAGCAGAGCGCGTGCTGCGCTCAGGTCAGAGCGCCCGACCGGACCCCAAACTGATAGGAGAGTGCGTCCTGCGCTCTGGAAGGAGGACCGGACCCCCCCTGCGCTCAGGAGAAAAGCCGTGCCGTCCCCCATCTGGAGACCACCTCTGTAACAAACCATAAGTATCTGGTTAACCCCTGCCATACCCCCATTCCCCTGATTAACCCCTGACCCTCCACCACACAACCCTCCTACCACCCCTGATGCCCTGATCCTACCACCCCTGATTCCCTGTTTTCCAATATAACCCCTGATGTCCCCTATCCCACCAACGATTCCTACCACTACCCTGACCCCCCTCCCCCCCCCGGTTAACCCCTGCATTTCCCCTGGTTAACCCCTGCATTTCCCCTGGTTAACCCCTGCTCTGCTGCTCTGTTGAGCATGCAGCTGCTCTGCAAACAATCTGTATTTCATGGCCTGCAGGTATTAACCCCTGCAGAGCCATTGTTGTGTTTAACCCTCTTGTAACCCAGTAGGGACAGTGAGTAGACAGACGGGTGGGTTATTGTTAATATACTTGTATGTGTGTATTGTATAGTTAGTTTGTGGGTGGAATTTGGGAACGTGTAGTGTAGTTGAGTACTGTATATTTAGTGCTGTATTGTTAGTGTATTGTGTGCGTAGTGTATTGTAGTAATAAATACTGTGTTACTTGTACCTATCTGTGTAACGTGTAGTTATTGGCGATAGTTAGTACAGTAAGGCGCATGCAGCTAGTGTAGCGATTAGTGTAAAGCATAGCGAAGGTATTGTGTTATTGTTATATAAAGGCATAAATAGGCGGAGTCATCACTAGACGGCTCCTCCTATTTACAAATATTAATTATCGATATTTGCATCAATATTGGTGATTAATATTCCCCCTTTACAGCTGTCCTCAGTGAGGTCAAAATAACCTTGGTGACAGGTTCCTTTTGCAGCCTCCTGCACACGACCGTATGGCTTTTTCAGTGTTTTTACAGGTTTTTATTTCAGTAGTGTTTCCGTTTCGTTTTGCCGTTCCGTTTCTACGCTTCCTTTTGTGATACGTTTTTTGCGGAACGGAAGCATACAATAATGTTTAAACAGTAAGTACAATAAAAAAATTGGGCTGGGCATACAATTTTCTATAGATGGTTGCGCAACAACGGAACGGATGCGGAAGACATTCGGATGCATTCTACATGCATTCCGTTTTTTTTGTGGAACCATTGACTTGAATGGAGCCACGGAACGTGATTTGTGGGCAATAATAGGACATGTTCTATCTTTGAACGGAACAGAAATACGGAAACGGAATGCATACAAAGTACCTTCTGTTGTTTTTGTGGACCCATTGAAGTGAATGGTTCTGCATACGGACCGCAAACGGAATACAAAATGGGAAGAGGCCTGTGTGTGTGTGAAATAATTGGGGAAAGATAACCAGCTTTTAATTTTTTTTTGAAAAATATGGTATTACAATTACTTTTTTTTAAAGATGGTAATCTTGCAGCAAGGTAAGAAGGTACTGGCCAACTTGTGTACTCCATGATTGTTGAACGCTGGTAGATTCAAATAAAATAAAACAAATAAAAAAGATCTCCTTTCTACTTAAGCACATTAACCTTATTTTCCTGGAAAAAACATGGCACTAAAAAGAGTTTTTCTATGTTTTCACTTGGTTGACAGCCAAATTAAGATGCATGTTTTGTGCTGACAGTTGCCAATGTCTGTTTTTATTGCCTGTCAATTTAATTTTTTCCTTCATTATAATGTGGAAAATTACAAACCAGATGACTGTTTCTCTCCAAATGTCATGTCTTATTAGTCAAAGCCTTTTTCCTCTAAGTAGGGCCTAACTGTGTAAGGTTAGTGGTAGAGCAGAACTAATCTATGCCTCTTGTGATATATTTGTTATCAAGATCAGAAGTGTTTTATCCTATTGTTTAAGTTAAGGGAACATGACATATAAATGAGAAATCCCACAGTGAAAAAGCAATCCTAACATGTACTGGATAGGAATATCATTGTACTGCATAGTCATTTGTGACACTGGATCCAATAATACCTATGGGGCTTAATGGAAAATTTAGCTTTAAAGTTTTTGAGGTTTTTTTGTGCAAAAATGTAGATACTTAATTTATTTTTTCCTGTGCTTGGTAAAAGCTTAAGCTACATTACCCATTAAAGATTTACCCCAATGTATGAAATGAACATATGTGTCTCCTAGAATGGTGCAGGAAACCTATTAAAAGATATGTATGGTATGATTTGCTGTGTTTTCCCCATGATCACCTGGCTTGAAGTGTGGCCAGGTGCAATAAGGACTTGGGGATAAAGCAATCCTCAGAGTGTGGGAGGAGGAGTTAGGCCACAGGGAAGAGAGCTGCAGAGGGCCTATGTGGTCCCAGTCAGGAGGGCTGGGGGGGGGCATAAGGCTGAGGAAGCCTGAGTTTGAGGCAATGGAAGAGGAAGTCTACAGAGGCTTTAGGTGGTTACAGCCAAAAGGGCTGGACAGAGGAAGCCAGAGTTTGGGGGGGATCCAGCGACGCCTGGAGAAGAGAGGTGTCGCACGGTCAGAGTCAGCGAACTGCTGGATCATATCCCCCATGGTATTTCACTGCTTCTACCAAGAGGGCTGGTGGGTTGCACTGATCACAGCTAGAGGGCTGTCTGACCAAAGTCGAATACAGCAGCGTGAACACTGACCTAGAGGTGAGGGAGACCACTGTATAGTGAGTGTATAGCTGGGCAAGTGTTTATTGTTTTGTGCTGATGTAACACATTGTGATGTGAAGCTGTGAATTCATTGTGCCGATTGTCATTGCCGACCCCCTGTGAGAGAGCATCCCTAACCAAATATATATAAAGGCAGCACAGCCTAAAGCCAGATATGGGTGCACAGCCCGCTGGGAAAAGCCAATCCCACAATTATAACAGAGCTTTATTGGAACAAATAATTTCTACCGGTGTCATATACCAGTCGTCCCTCCAAAAAACTGATTGAAGCTGGGAGTTATATACCAATATACTTTCTTTATCTCAAGCGTTGAGAAAGGCTCTAGTAAAGAGCTGAAACGTCGCCATTGCCATTGAGGTGAATAAAGAGTGTTCCTAATTTTTATTTTGTGGCGTGCTGCCTTTTTCCTACACACACACACACACACATATATATATATATATATATATATATATATATATATTGCAAGTTTTAGGCAAAAAAAATATATCTCCTCATTTCTCGAGTTCAATGCAGTGCAATGTTTGACTGCTGGGATATTCAGCAGCATGTTGTATGTTGTGCTGCTACACACAGGATCTCCCATCCCCCACCTGTTCTTAAGCAACGCTCTGCAGAACTCCTCCAGTCTGTCAGCTCTCAGTCTACAGGATGAGGATGGCAAATCCTATGTCTATTTACTACCTGCAGCTGCTCAGCAAAGCCTCCAGCCCTGAGTCTGTGCTGCTGATGGTGTTAATATTTCCTGAAAAATACAGTGGGATAGAGACAGAGGGCACACAGCAGCAGACAGCAGTGCAGGGAGCGTGACCAGCACAGTGACAACTTGTGCACAGACAGAGACTAGGCTTGTGTATGAGACATCATAAGAGCAGGGAGAGAAGCTGACATCACAGGTCATGTGACCCTCAGTGAGATCTGAGAAAAGAACCACTGCAGATGAAGTAAGTGATTTATAAACCCCTTACATTTGATTAGTAAGTGCAGGTTCATATCAGCATTATGAATTCCATTATTGCTTTCCGTCATAATGGAGGTCTAAGGGCAAGTATTACAGATCCATCTGGTTTCCATTATGCAGGATGGAAAAGAAAGTCCTGTCACCAAAAATAACTTGGGCAAACCCATTAAGGCATATGGGCATGATAGGTGCCTAAATGAGACAGAGAAGATAATTTGGGGGGGTCATTTATTAAATCTGCTATGTTTGTGGCATTTGGTGCCTAATTTTTTCAACATTTGGTGCACATTTTTGTGATATTTGCTGAGCCTTGTCATTTTTAGGAATAGAATGAAAAGTAGGTCAGGATTTCAGATTAGATCACATTTAAGTTTCATTTATGATATGCCAATTTTTAAAAAGCTGCATCACCACTCCAGGCAGTCACTTTGTGTAATTTTACAGACATACGCGTACACAAAATCACACATGCCCTAAATATATTATTACTGTGCACTAATTTATTGCAACCTGACAAAACAACTTAAAACTGACACCAAAACCCCCACAAATGGTAAATTTTCCCTGTGTGTTATGGTAGTTTGGAATATGTCTTACATGATTTGCCAATAATTTGTTTTGCTGGCATGTAATACAGCAATACGCGATGCCTTATTATTTTGCCTTACTAAAAAAAAATCTTAGGGTAGTTACACACAGCACAATCGTCAGGCAGCTGCAGTTGAGTATTAGGTGGCCAGTTAGGCCACAGCTTCCTCTTATTTAAGTATTGAAGACTGTACTGTTGAGCCAGCCTACATTGTTAATGGCTGTCTTGCACCTTCAATACCATGGCTATTAAGGCCCCATGCACACGACCGTTGTTTTGGTGCGCATCCGAGCCGCAGTTTTTGCGGCTTGGATGCGGACCCATTCACTTCAATGGGGCCGCAAAAGATGTGGACAGCACTCCGTGTGCTGTCCGCATCCGTTGCTCCGTTCCATGGTCCGCATAAAAAATATAACCTGTCCTATTCTTGTCCGCAAAACGGACAAGAATAGGCAGTTATATCAAGGGCTGTCCGTGCCGTTCCGCAAATTGCAGAACACACACGGACGCCATCCGTGTTTTGCGGATCCGCAATTTGCGGACCGCAAAACACACAACGGTCGTGTGCATGTAGCCTAACAATAGAGACCACCTCTACAGTGCAATCTTAGTTAAATAAGAGGCAGCTACGGCCTAACTGGTTGTGTGATACACAACCGCAATCGCACCCTGAACAGTTCACAACCGTGCCAGGTTGTTCTACCCTTAGACTTAAGCTTATCAAACCATGCTATCACAATCCTTACCCCTTTAGGATCCATAATCGTGATGGGATTAAAACGGCATTTACTGTATACAGTACAGTATAATTCATTGTTTCACTTAATAGTATAGCTAATAAAAAAAAACATAGTACTGTACTTATCTTTGCAGTTTATTTTACTGTTCTTTCTAGCATACTTGAAATGATTGCTTCTAGAGCATAAACTCATCAACAACAGAAGAGTTAAAATTACATCATCAGCTTTTTTGAGGATATACATTATGTGCTTTGAAGTGTACATAAAAGCAGTAAAAACTCCATTCACTTTAGAAAATAGCAGACAGTCTTAAGCAATGTGTCAGGATTCTGCCCTTCTTCCAAGTAGACATTAGTGATGGACGAACATCTGCCGGGACGGTTCGCGAACACGATCGTGTGAACGCGATCAAATGTTCGCAAACTGCAAGTTCGCAGCTGGTCCCATTAATTTTAATGGCAGGCGAACCTGAAAAACCTTCAGCTCATATTTGCAGCCAAGAAATAATTACTAGAAGTGCACAGATAGTCCCACAACATGGACAGTGACATACCAGATGTATTATTCGAATTTGTGATCTCCAGTCATAATTTTTTTCAATGCGAAATATTGGCAATATAATTTACGCGTACACGCATGCGCAAATGCACTATACAGTACCCAAATGCACTATAAAGAAAGTATATTGGTATATAACACCCCGCTTCAATCTTTTTTTTTTTGGGGTGGGACTGCAATATGACAGCGGTAGAAGTTATTTGTTCCAATAACGCTTGTCCCTCTATATACCTGCAGTATCGCAGCAGACCCGCACACAACTGCCGCACAATACAAATGCACTATAATATACTTTGTAACATAGAAAGTATATTATAACATTGTACAAGGAAGGCAATCCATTAGAATATACGTAAAGATAAAACGTAACCTTTAATAATGTTACTATGAGGGTCCATTCACACATCCGTAAGTGTTTTGCGGATCCGCAAAACACAGACACCGGCAATGTGCATTCCCCAATTTGCAGACCGCACATCGCCGGCACTATAATAGAAAATGCCTAATCATGTCTGCAATTGCGGACAAGAATAGGACATGTTCTATTTTTTGTGTAAACGGAAGTACAGATGCGGAAGTGTGGATCCGCAAATGCAGATGTGGATCCACACATTCCAGCCCTAATGAAAAATAATGGATTGCGGAATACATGTGGACCCATTTTGTGGACAGTGAATAGAAAAGATATCCCTCAAAATGAAAATAAATGACATCATTAAAGTTAAGCAAAAAGTATAGATGTGGTAGGCAATAACAAGTGCTCGGCGGCACCAAATCAGAAACCATATGTCCTACCACAATCCGGGGGTTCCAGTGCACATCCATGAATCCCGGAGAGAAAGCAAAAAACATCTATCCCTGGGCTAGATGATGATGTGGTATTGAAGAACAGGGTGGGCAAAGAACTGTCCCTGACATTGCCCTACTGGGGGAGTGCTATTCTGGCCCTGATAGCCTAACCACAGACCACCCACCCTGATAAGAGCGACCCCAGTCCAGAACCTTACCTTATAAAAAAATTGGCCCTTGTAAGCACCTAGCCCCTGACTTCCAGGTGATTACTATATACATCTATGTGTTTTTGACTCATTATAAAAGTATATTATAAATATATCACACCCCTCTGTGTATCACACATATCGATAGCACACCTATACTAGTGCTTAAAAGGACTTTTGTGGCCCTATTAGCTAGCATTTGGTGTCCCTAACAGCCTGTCCCTGCTCCACACAGCAACCTCTCCCTGCACTGGCAAAACACTGAATGTAAAATGGCAGCCAGATCGGGTTTATGTATAAGGTAGGGGGTATGTCCATGTGCTGAAACGTCTCAATTGGCTGTCCTGTACCACCTGATGGATGTGTCATGGGTCAAAGTTCTTTACAATGTAAAAGAATATGGCGAATATCTCCATATGTTCGCACGTTCGCCAAATTGCGAACACGCAGAGATCGCCTCGAAACGACTGCCGGGCGAACCGAAAGGCCATCTCTAGTAGACATATGACAGAAATGTTGCAGCGCACATACATGGCCTTAGTTGTATCTATATTAGGAATGCCAATGTACTACAATACAGAATGATAGTTTTGTGCATACACTTGTTTAAATTGATTCATTTATATTTATTTTATATAAATTATGTAATGGTATTTATTTACGCCCTGGGTTTTTCCCCCCATAAATTAACACAGTATTGAAAATGCAGCAGAAATCTCTTTTTAATAATGCTATATATCTACATCTTCACAAGTCTGACTCAAATGTATAAAAGGAACAGACACACAACTGTATGACCTTATCTTTGTAGGATATCAAGAACGAGAGCTGTGCTAACCATCCTTGATAAATGCAATGCACACAGGATTTTTGTTGGTTGCCTTAGATTATGATAATGGAATCAATGTTCTGGTTATTTTCATACTTGGCTTAGTTATTACATTTGTTTACATGTCAATTTGAGACAAAGATGTGATGCTAAAGAATATGGATGTACATAGAGATAAGGGTGCCTAACAGCAAATATTAAAATTGGGGCACCCATTCATTTATCACTAAGCTGATACCAAAGTGAGCACAATATAACCTGTCAAAAAACATAGTTTAAAGCATAAATTGTATTAAACAGATAAAAAATTGGAACACCAAAGTTAACGAGGGAGCAAAATATTAGTGAGACATTTAATTAAACTGATAAAAATTTAGACCTACTATAAATCTATAGTGAAATGTATATATCCACTTTGTTAATAATTCACTAGGGCAAAAGGGCAAAACTATTAGAACAACTACACAATACACCTAAAGGAGCTTTTATGGCATACCATTGTAAATCCATAGACATTATTATGGAGTTTGAAACAGTGGATATTACTATATGTTTGTGGGACAACTTTAAAGTATAATTTGAAGTTCTATATTGATTTTACTTAGGAATAATTACATCATCAATATATAACATGGTGGCCCTGGGTTATTTTATATGGATTCATGACTGTCAGATTGTGATTTATGAAAATCGTATATGTATAGTAGCTCACCCCTCCTGATATCATGAACAGGTGCTCACACTAAAGTGTGGTTCACGCCAACCACAAAGGAGTATATAAAAGAATGTGTGATATAGTGGGCACTCAATATCTGCAGTTACACATAGGGTACAACACATTTATTAAATGACATTATATAACATTTGAATACAATTCTATAAAATCACATAAAATATTGCAGTATTAGAGAATGACAATTGTTATAAATTAATAAAATTAATAAAAATTCATATCCTGTATTGGAAATTCATAAACTCAAATATCCATGTACTCTCCTAAAAGTTCCTTTAAGATATCTTCACACCGGTTAATGGTATGTGAACAATAATACAATTCATCTGATGTCAATGTTCAATGTGCTGTGTCCAGATTATTCACTGGTACAGATTATCAGGGTGGTATTAGTAAATCAGGGGTTAGTTGGATGCAGTATACCAATCGTACTTACCGCTAGTAGTCCAGTCTTTTTCTGTTCCTGATTGTAATGGCGTCCCACTACAGATCAGGTCACTCACCCTTCTTCTTCTGCCCGATAACGTGTGCAGGTCTGTGGCTCATCCTGGTCTCGATTACCGCATTGCTTGGTGGCGTTCTTCGTGTTGAGGGTATCTCACGTGATCGGAGCTTGGGAGACTTCCACGTAATCTGTGCTCTGTTCAGGAGGCGGTACCAACCTCTATACGAGCAATTACTCTCACAGATATTCCATGCAACTTTTTCACAATACTGTCGGTAGTTTAAGGTGCTGTACAGTGTCTTCTTAGTGCCGGGATCTCATCCACTATCGCTATACACGTTTCGGGGTTACGTACCCCTTCAGCAGTAGCTGGTTTATGAGATCCTCCTTACTTCCTTATATACTCATATAGGTTCCACCCTTTGTTCTGATTAAAGTTCTTTATAAAATCTGGTTCGGAACTTATGAGATTTGGAGTTAGTTTACTTCATTATTCGCATCTGGATATATTTGTATGTGATTTTCATACGATTTTTTAATACGATTTTTTTGCACTTTATATTCTCATCTCGCTGTAAAGTTCAATATCTTGTTTTATAATAATCGCTTATTTATACATATTCGCAAGATAATAAACACTCTCTACCACAGATACAATTAATATCCAATGATCATAAAATTGTGGATATTTTCTATCATAATTTATAATAACATACATAAACTGCTTATAATTAGAGTTGAGCGAACACCTGGATGTTCGGGTTCGAGAAGTTCGGCCGAACATCCCGGAAATGTTCGGGTTCGGGATCCGAACCCGATCCGAACTTCGTCCCGAACCCGAACCCCATTGAAGTCAATGGGGACCCGAACTTTTCGGCACTAAAACGGCTGTAAAACAGCCCAGGAAAGGGCTAGAGGGCTGCAAAAGGCAGCAACATGTAGGTAAATCCCCTGCAAACAAATGTGGATAGGGAAATTAATTAAAATAAAAATTAAATAAATAAAAATTAACCAAAATCAATTGGAGAGAGGTTCCATAGCAGAGAATCTGGCTTCCCGTCACCCACCACTGGAACAGTCCATTCTCAGATATTTAGGCCCCGGCACCCAGGCAGAGGAGAGAGGTCCCGTAACAGACAATCTGGCTTCATGTCAGCAGAGAATCAGTCTTCATGTCATAGCAGAGAATCAGGCTTCACGTCACCCACCACTGTAAGAGTCCATTTTCATAAATTTAGGCCCAGCACCCAGGCAGAGGAGAGAGGTCCCGTAACAGAGGATCTGGCTTCATGTCAGCAGAGAATCAGTCTGCATGTCATAGCAGAGAATCAGGCTTCACGTCAGCCACCACTGCAACAGTCCATTGTCATAAATTTAGGCCCAGCACCCAGGCAGAGGAGAGAGGTCCCGTAACAGAGGATCTGGCTTCATGTCAGCAGAGAATCAGTCTGCATGTCATAGCAGAGAATCAGGCTTCACGTCAGCCACCACTGCAACAGTCCATTGTCATAAATTTAGGCCCAGCACCCAGGCAGAGGAGAGAGGTCCCGTAACAGACAATCTGGCTTCATGTCAGCAGAGAATTAGTCTGCATGTCATAGCAGAGAATGAGGCTTCACGTCAGCCACCACTGCAACAGTCCATTGGCATATATTTAGGCCTAGCACACAGGCAGAGGAGAGAGGTCCCGTAACAGACAATCTGGCTTCATGTCAGCAGAGAATCAGTCTGCATGTCATAGCAGAGAATGAGGCTTCACGTCACCCACCACTGCAACAGTCCATTGGCATATATTTAGGCCTAGCACACAGGCAGAGCAGAGAGGTCCCGTAACAGACAATCTGGCTTCATGACAGCAGAGAATCAGTCTGCATGTCATAGCAGAGAATGAGGCTTCACGTCACCCACCACTGCAACAGTCCATTGGCATATATTTAGGCCTAGCACACAGGCAGAGCAGAGAGGTCCCGTAACAGACAATCTGGCTTCATGTCAGCAGAGAATCAGTCTGCATGTCATAGCAGAGAATGAGGCTTCATGTCACCCACCACTGCAACAGTCCATTGGCATATATTTAGGCCTAGCACACAGGCAGAGCAGAGAGGTCCCGTAACAGACAATCTGGCTTCATGTCAGCAGAGAATCAGTCTGCATGTCATAGCAGAGAATGAGGCTTCACGTCACCCACCACTGCAACAGTCCATTGGCATATATTTAGGCCTAGCACACAGGCAGAGCAGAGAGGTCCCGTAACAGACAATCTGGCTTCATGACAGCAGAGAATCAGTCTGCATGTCATAGCAGAGAATGAGGCTTCACGTCACCCACCACTGCAACAGTCCATTGGCATATATTTAGGCCTAGCACACAGGCAGAGCAGAGAGGTCCCGTAACAGACAATCTGGCTTCATGTCAGCAGAGAATCAGTCTGCATGTCATAGCAGAGAATGAGGCTTCACGTCACCCACCACTGCAACAGTCCATTGGCATATATTTAGGCCTAGCACACAGGCAGAGCAGAGAGGTCCCGTAATAGACAATCTGGCTTCATGACAGCAGAGAATCAGTCTGCATGTCATAGCAGAGAATGAGGCTTCACGTCACCCACCACTGCAACAGTCCATTGGCATATATTTAGGCCTAGCACACAGGCAGAGCAGAGAGGTCCCGTAACAGACAATCTGGCTTCATGTCAGCAGAGAATCAGTCTGCATGTCATAGCAGAGAATGAGGCTTCACGTCACCCACCACTGCAACAGTCCATTGGCATATATTTAGGCCTAGCACACAGGCAGAGCAGAGAGGTCCCGTAACAGACAATCTGGCTTCATGACAGCAGAGAATCAGTCTGCATGTCATAGCAGAGAATGAGGCTTCACGTCACCCACCACTGCAACAGTCCATTGGCATATATTTAGGCCTAGCACACAGGCAGAGCAGAGAGGTCCCGTAACAGACGATCTGGCTTCATGTCAGCAGAGAATCAGTCTGCATGTCATAGCAGAGAATGAGGCTTCACGTCACCCACCACTGCAACAGTCCATTGGCATATATTTAGGCCTAGCACACAGGCAGAGCAGAGAGGTCCCGTAACAGACAATCTGGCTTCATGACAGCAGAGAATCAGTCTGCATGTCATAGCAGAGAATGAGGCTTCACGTCACCCACCATGTCCGACCATGTCCACGACCATGTCCACGTCCGCGTCCCTTACTAGATGTTTTTCTCATTGTTATGGTTCACCACAACAACAAATATATTATTTGGCCCAATGTATTGTATTCAAATTCAGCGGGATATAAATTTGAGGCCTAGTATTTAGGCGCTGGGTGACCGGTATGGATTTAGTGACAGAATTAGACTTGGAAATGCACAGAAGCGTGTGTGTGTGAAGTTATTCTGAATGACCCAATGTGCACCTTGAATATTATATACCCTTTTAGGGATAGATTTCAAATAGCTCTGATATAGCAGAAACCACTAAATTATGAAATTGTTAAATTGGGAATTGTATTTAAACCCAGAA
The DNA here is from genome assembly GCF_014858855.1 of Bufo gargarizans. Taxonomy (NCBI): domain Eukaryota; kingdom Metazoa; phylum Chordata; class Amphibia; order Anura; family Bufonidae; genus Bufo; species Bufo gargarizans. The sequence continues at coordinate 457,572,516 of NC_058081.1, read as the reverse complement.
CAAAAAATGTGCTTTGACGGACACTAAATAACTTTCCCAGCCACAACAGGACAGCGTTAACGAGAGATTTAGCAGGATATAAATTTGAGGCCTAGTATTTAGGCGCTGGGTGACAGGTATGGGTTTAGTGACAGAATTAGACTTAGAAATACACAGTAGCGGGTGTGTGTGAAGTTATTCTGAATGACCCAATGTGCACCTTGAATATTATATACCCTTTTAGGGATAGATTTCAAATAGCTCTGATATAGCAGAAACCACTAAATTATGAAATTGCTAAATTGGGAATTGTATTTCAACCCAGAACAAAAAATGTGCTTTGACGGACACTAAATAACTTTCCCAGCCACAACAGGACAGCGTTAACGAGAGATTTAGCAGGATATAAATTTGAGGCCTAGTATTTAGGCGCTGGGTGACAGGTATGGGTTTAGTGACAGAATTAGACTTGGAAATACACAGTAGCGGGTGTGTGTGAAGTTATTCTGAATGACCCAATGTGCACCTTGAATATTATATACCCTTTTAGGGATAGATTTCAAATAGCTCTGATATAGCAGAAACCACTAAATTATGAAATTGCTAAATTGGGAATTGTATTTCAACCCAGAACAAAAAATGTGCTTTGACGGACACTAAATAACTTTCCCAGCCACAACAGGACAGCGTTAACGAGAGATTTAGCAGGATATAAATTTGAGGCCTAGTATTTAGGCGCTGGGTGACAGGTATGGGTTTAGTGACAGAATTAGACTTGGAAATACACAGTAGCGGGTGTGTGTGAAGTTATTCTGAATGACCCAATGTGCACCTTGAATATTATATACCCTTTTAGGGATAGATTTCAAATAGCTCTGATATAGCAGAAACCACTAAATTATGAAATTGCTAAATTGGGAATTGTATTTCAACCCAGAACAAAAAATGTGCTTTGACGGACACTAAATAACTTTCCCAGCCACAACAGGACAGCGGTAACGAGAGATTTAGCAGGATATAAATTTGAGGCCTAGTATTTAGGCGCTGGGTGACAGGTATGGGTTTAGTGACAGAATTAGACTTGGAAATACACAGTAGCGGGTGTGTGTGAAGTTATTCTGAATGACCCAATGTGCACCTTGAATATTATATACCCTTTTAGGGATAAATTTCAAATAGCTCTGATATAGCAGAAACCACTAAATTATGAAATTGCTAAATTGGGAATTGTATTTCAACCCAGAACAAAAAATGTGCTTTGACGGACACTAAATAACTTTCCCAGCCACAACAGGACAGCGGTAACGAGAGATTTAGCAGGATATAAATTTGAGGCCTAGTATTTAGGCGCTGGGTGACAGGTATGGGTTTAGTGACAGAATTAGACTTGGAAATACACAGTAGCGGGTGTGTGTGAAGTTATTCTGAATGACCCAATGTGCACCTTGAATATTATATACCCTTTTAGGGATAGATTTCAAATAGCTCTGATATAGCAGAAACCACTAAATTATGAAATTGTTAAATTGGGAATTGTATTTAAACCCAGAACAAAAAATGTGCTTTGACGGACACTAAATAACTTTCCCAGCCACAACAGGACAGCGTTAACGAGAGATTTAGCAGGATATAAATTTGAGGCCTAGTATTTAGGCGCTGGGTGACAGGTATGGGTTTAGTGACAGAATTAGACTTAGAAATACACAGTAGCGGGTGTGTGTGAAGTTATTCTGAATGACCCAATGTGCACCTTGAATATTATATACCCTTTTAGGGATAGATTTCAAATAGCTCTGATATAGCAGAAACCACTAAATTATGAAATTGCTAAATTGGGAATTGTATTTCAACCCTGAACAAAAAATGTGCTTTGACGGACACTAAATAACTTGCCCAGCCACAACAGTACAGCGGTAACGACAGATTTAGCGGGATATAAATTTGAGGCCTAGTATTTAGGCGCTGGGTGACCGGTATGGATTTAGTGACAGAATTAGACTGGGATATGGCCAAAAAATAACTACACTATTGCTGGTTAAATGCACTTGGTGACGGGCGCAGCTTGCCCCTGATGTAGTATATGGACAAAAAATGAACAGACTATTGCTGGTTAAATGCACTTGGTGTCACAGCTTGACCAACCACACTACTGAGGGTTAAAAGCACTTGGTGACGGGCGCAGCTTGCCCCTGATGTAGTATATGGCCAAAAAATGAACAGACTATTGCTGGTTAAATGCACTTGGTGACGGGCGCAGCTTGCCCCTGATTTAGTATATGGCCAAAAAATGAACAGACTATTGCTGGTTAAATGCACTTGGTGTGATAGCTTGACCAACCACACTACTGAGGGTTAAATGCACTTGGTGACGGGCGCAGCTTGCCCCTGATGTAATATATGGCCAAAAAATAAACAGACTATTGCTGGTTAAATGCACTTGGTGTGACAGCTTCACCCTGATGTAGGCTTTAGCCAAAAAACAACCACACCATTGAGGGTTAAATGCACTTGGTGACAGGCACAGCTTGCCCCTGATGTAGTATATGGCCAAAAAACAACCACACCATTGAGGGTTAAATGCACTTGGTGACAGGCGCAGCTTGCCCCTGATTTAGTATATGGCCAAAAAATGAACAGACTATTGCTGGTTAAATGCACTTGGTGTGACAGCTTCACCCTGATGTAGGCTTTAGCCAGAAAACAACCACACCATTGAGGGTTAAATGCACTTGGTCGCAGCTTGGATGCACTTGGTCGCAGCACCGCACAAGACACAAAATGGCCGCCGATCACCCCAGAAAAAAGTGACTGACAAACGGTCTGGGCAGCCTAAAAACAGTGAGTGAGCATTTGAATTTCAGCAGCTCAATGATGCACAGCTGCAGATCGATCGATTAATCAAGTGAAGTCCTTTGGAGGAGTTAATCTGCCTAATCTCGCCCTACTGTCGCATCCGCAACCTCTCCCTACGCTAATCAGAGCAGAGTGACGGGCGGCGCTATGTGACTCCAGCTTAAATAGAGGCTGGGTCACATGGTGCTCTGGCCAATCACAGCCATGCCAATAGTAGGCATGGCTGTGACGGCCTCTTGGGGCAAGTAGTATGACGCTTGTTGATTGGCTGCTTTGCAGCCTTTCAAAAAGCGCCAAGAAAGCGTCACAAAAGCGCCAAGAAAGCGACGAACACCGAACCCGAACCCGGACTTTTACGAAAATGTCCGGGTTCGGGTCCGTGTCACGGACACCCCAAAATTCGGTACGAACCCGAACTATACAGTTCGAGTTCGCTCATCCCTACTTATAATCAATAATAAAATAATAAATTATTCTTATAATGCTAAAACATATTTTTTTTTATTTTGATGGATATTATATTTGATTCACTATTTGTTCATTTCTCAACTGTACATTTTCTGAGTTATATAATTACATCATCAATATATAACATGGTGGCCCTGGGTTATTTTATATGGATTCATGACTGTCAGATTGTGATTTATATATTTTATTTAAAATAAATATTTAGCAAAATTCTATGTATTTATTGTACCATTTCTGTGTGTTTCTGGAATTCTTTGCTACGGTAATTCTTCCAGAGGAGTATTTGTAAGGTCAGACACTGATGTTAGATGAAATTACACTGTAGGACCGTAATCTTGGAACAAACTGTTCCTAAAAAATTGGATGTGCACAATTGTCTAAAATGTCTTGGTATTTCTTCACTGAAAATAACTTAAACCAACCCTAGAAAAACAACTCCATAGAATTATCCATTTTCCACCAAACTTTACAGTTGGCACAATATAGTTAGGTGGGTGAGTTTCTCCTGCCATTTGATAAACCCTGACTCATCTATCAGACTGCCAGACAGAGAAGCGTGATTTATCCACTCCACAGAACATGTTTCCACTGCTCCATATTCCAGTGGCAACATGCTTTGCACAGCTCCAACTGACACTTGGCATTGTGCTTGGTGATATTAGGGTATGACCACATGGTATAGTCATGGGCTGTTTGAAGCATGGCCAGCTGTGGTTGATTAGGCTGCAGCTGTCTGTTATTTAACTTATAAAGACCACACTGTATTCTATGTTTTAACTGTTAATGACCGTGCTGTATTGAAAGTGCCATGGAGCCATTAGCAATGAAGACCAGCTATACAGTGTGGTCTTCATTAGTTAATTAAGAACCTAGTATGGCCTAATTGGCTGCATGGTTCTGGACCACAGCCAGCCACGGCTTAAACTGCATATGACCGTGCCCTGTTGTCTCACCCTAAGGCCCCTTTCACATGGGCGAGTTTTCCGTGCGGGTGCAATGCGTGAGGTGAACGCATTGCACCCGCAGTGAATTCGGACCCATTCATTTATATGAGGCTGTGCACATGAGCAGTGATTTTCACGCATCACTTGTGCGTTGAATGAAAATCACAGCATGCTCTATATTGTGCTTTTTTTCACACAACGCAGGCCCTATAGAAGTGATAGGGGCTGAGTGAAAATTGCAAGCATCCGCAAGCAGGTGCAGGTGCAGTGCAATTTTCACACATGGTTTCTAGGCGACGATCTGGATGGGGACCTGATCAATATTATTTTCCCTTATAACATGGTTATAAGGGAAAATAATAGCATTCTTAATGCAGAATGCTAAGTACATTAGAATGGAGGGGTTAAAAAAAATAAAAAAATAAACTCACCTCATCCACTTGTTCGCGCAGCCCGGCTTTTGTTCTTTCTTCTTCTTTGAGGACCTGGGAGAAAAGGACCTTTGGTGACATCACTGCGCTCATCACATGATCCATCACATGATCCATGGTGATGGACAATGTGATGAGTGCAGTGACGTCACCAAAGGTCCTTTTCTCCCAGGTCCTCAAAGAAGTAGAAAGAAGACAAGCCGGGCTGTGCGGATAAGTGGATGAGGTGAGTTTATTTTTATTGTTTTTATAACTTCCATCCCTAATTTACTTCTGTATTAAGAATGCTATTAATTTCCCTTATAACCATGTATAAGGGAAAATAATAAAATTTACACAACACCGATCCCAAACCCTAACTTCTGTGAAGAAGTCCGGGTTCGGGTCTGGGTGCCAAACATGCCGATTTTTCTCATGTGTGTGCAAAACACATTAAAACGCTTTGCACTCGCGCTGAGAAATTGCAAATTTTCACGCAACGCACCCACATCCTATCCAGCCCTCACACGCGACGCCCGTGTGAAAGAGGTCTAAGTCTTGCATGCATCTGCATAGTCACAGAACCCCATGCCATAAAGCTCTTGGCCTGCAGTTTTTGTGTTGATGTTAAGGCCAAGGCAGGTTTGGGCCTCTGCAGTTAACCCCTTAAGGTCCCTGCCATATTTCACCTTAAATACCAGGCCATTTTTTGCAAATCTGTCACTTTATGTGGTTATAACTTTAAAACACTTTTACTTATCCAGGCCATTCTGAGATTGTTTTCTCGTTGCATATTGTACTGTACTTCATGACAGTAATCAAATTGAGTAAAATTTATTTTTATTTTTTATAATTTCTATTTCTCTACTTTTATAATAGATAGAAATACCTCCAAAAATAGTTATTACTTTAAATTTCCCATATGTCTACTACATGTTTGGATCATTTTGTGAATGCCATTTAATTTTTTGGGGATGTTAGAAGGCTTAGAAGTTTAGAAGCAAATCTTGAAATATTTCAGAAAATTTCCAAAACCCACTTTTTAAGGACCAGTTCAGGTCTGAAGTCACTTTGTGAGGCTTACATAATGGAAACTACCCAAAAATGACCCCATTTTAGAAACTACACCCATCAAGGTATTCAAAACTGATTTTACAAACTTTGTTAACCCTTTAGGTGTTCCACAAGAAGTAATGGAAAATGGAGATGACATTTTAGAATTTAACTTTTTTGGCAGACTTTCCATTTTAATCAATTTTTGCTACTAACAAAAACTCAATATTTATTGCCCTGATTCTGTAGTTTACAGAAACACCCTATATGTGGTGATAAACTGCTGTATGGGCACACAGCATTGCAAAGAAGGAAAAGAACTCCATATGGTTTTTGGAAAGCAGATTTCACTGGGATAATTTTAAGCTGCCATGTCACATTTGAAGGCCCCCTGATGCACCCCTAGAGTAGAAACTCCAAAAAAGTGACTCCATTTTAGAAACTACACCAATCAAGGTATACAAAACTGATTTTACAAACTTTGTTAACCCTTTAGGTGTTCCACAAGAATTAATGGAAAATAGAGATGACATTTCAGAATTTCACTTTTTTGGCAGATTTTCCATATTAATACATTTTTTACAGTAACAAAGCAAGGGTAAAAAGCCAAACAAACCTCAATATTTATGGCCCTGATTCTGTAGGTTAAAGAAACACCCCATATGTGGTCGTAAACTGCTCTACAGGCACACAGCATTGCACAGAACGAAAGGAACATCATATGGTTTTTGGAAGGCAGATTTTGCTGGACAGGTTTTTTGACACCATGTCACATTTGAAGCCCCCCTGATGCACCCCTAAAGAAGAAACTCCCAAAAAACTACCCCTATTTTGGAAACTATAGGATAAGGTGGCAGTTTTGATCGTACTATTTTTTGGTTTCTCTATATTGCACTTTTTGTGAGGCAAGGTAACAAGAAATACCTGTTTGGCACCGTTTTTATTTTTTGTTATTTTTTTTTTTTTTTGGATGACTGTCTTGTGTCGGAGCTAATTTTTTTATTTTTTTCGGGATGAGATAACGGTTTGATTGGTACTATTTTAGGGTGCATATGATTTTTTGAACGCTTGCTATTACACCTTTTGTGATGTAAGGTGATAAAAAATGGAATTTTTTACACTTTTTTTTTTTTTTGGTGTTCACCTGAGGGGTTAGGTCATGTGATATTTATATAGAGCAGGTTCTCATGGATGCACCAATATCTAATATGTATATTTTTTTATTTATGTAAGTTTTACACAATGATATCATTTTTGAAAGAAAAAAGAATCATGTTAGATGTCTGAGAGCCATCGTTTTTTTTTTCAGTTACTGGGCAATTGTCTTAGGTAGGTTATCATTTTTGTGGGATGCGATAATGGTCTGTTTGGCACTATTTTGGGGTACCTATGACTTTTTGATTGCTTGCTATTACACTTTTTGTGATGTAAGGTGACAAAAAATGGCTTTTTTGACACAGTTTTTTATTTTCCACGGTATTCACCTGAGGGGTTAGATAATGTGATATTTTTATAGAGCAGGTTCTTGTGGATGCGGCAATACCTAATATGTCGACTTATTTTTATTTATGTAAGTTTTACACAATATCTTTTTTGAAACAAAAAAATTATGTTTTAGTGTCTCCATATTTTGAGATCCATAGTTTTTTCAGATTTTGGGCGATTATCTTAGGTATGGTATCATTTTTTGGGGATAAGATGACGGTTTGATTGGCACAATTTTGGGGTGCATATGACTTTTTGATCGCTTGTTATTACACTTTTTGTGTGCTAATTTAACAAAAAAAATTGCTTTTCTGACAGCGTTAAAAAAATTATTTTTACGGTGGTCATCTGAGGGGTCAGGACATGTATTTTTATAGAACAGGTTGTTACAGATGCGTCAATACTTAATACATATACTTTTTTTTATTTACTTAAGTTTTACACAATAACAGCATTTTTTAAACCAAAAAAACTATGTTTTAGTGTCTCCATATTCTGAGCATTATTTTTTTTATTTTTTTGGTGATTGCATAAGGTAGCAGCTCATTTTTTGCAGGATGAGGTGATGGTTAGATTGGTACTATTTTGGGGGGGTATAAGCCTTTTTGATCATTTGCTGTTGCACTTTTAGTGATGCAAGGAGACCAAAAAATGGTTTATTTAACACAGTTTTTATTTTATTGTTTCCACCGATGCCGGCGCATGAAGCAGGGGTCCGGCTATCGGGCGGCCGCAGCTCCTGTACCCACCCGATCACCATGACGTACATGTACTTCTCTGGTCCTTAAGTCATGGCCACAGATGATGTACGTGTACTGTACATCATGGGTCCTTAAGGGGTTAAAGGGCTTCTGCCACCAGCAACCTCTCCTAGAATGTGAGCAGGGCTGGTTGCCTCCACTTGCAGAACTGTCTTGGTGGGCAGGGCCTCAGTACACACTGTTAGTTTTGAGTGAATTGAAGTCCATGAAGTGTTCTTCAATCCGAATTTCTGGATAAATTAAATTCACTGCGAAGCCGAATTTCCGCATGCTTCATGGTAGTGTATCGATTTAATCCTTATCCATTTGCTCGCATGGAGGCTGTAGTGGCCTGATTGAAGACAGCAAGCGTGATGACGTGATAATGTCATCACACTGCCCAGGCACAGTGACATCAATGTCACCCAGCACTGTATCTTCAATCATGATGGCCGCTACAGCCTCTTCACGTGCAAATTTTTTAAAATGCCATTTCAGGGAAAATGTATTTATTACCATGAAGCGTGAGAAAATTTGGCTTAGCGTTAAATTAAATTTTTCCTAAAATTCGAATCGAAGTAAATTTATTTGACTTCGATTTGCTCGTCACTACTCCTGCCAGAGGACTGTGGTCTGACATTATGACATACTTAAGACAGTTAGACTTAGAAAGAAGAGTTAGTGTGGGTAGATGAGAGTAAAATTTGGGTACATTGTCATATATATACATACATGTTCTATACAAGATCTTTTAGTCAGGGACTCCAAACCAAAGATGAAAATAGGACCCAAACTTGGAGCAGATTCAATGCTCTTATCCAAGTGCATAGGTTCTGGGATAGCACATGGAAAGGCTGTCTAGCTTCAGAAAAAGTATATGGGACTTATTTTTATCATAAAACTCACTTATATAGCGCTACTATATTCTGCAGCGCTTTACAGATATGAACATCATCAAGCTGTCCCCAGTGGGGCTCACAAAGTTAACTCACAAGTTAACTATCAGTATGTCTTTGGAGTGTGGGAGAAAACCCACACAAACACAGGGAGAACATACAAACGCCATGCAGATGTTGTCTTTGGTTGGATTTTGACCTAGGACTCCTGCACTGCAAGGCAACAGTGCTAACCACTGAGCCACTGGCTTAACATGTTATCCCTACAGTGTGACTCAATACCAACTTTAAGCTGCAGAAGATCTGCACATTGTTAAACTAAGCCAGCATGATAAGCTTGTGTGTTAACATGCTAGGAATTACTTTAATGCCTGCTACATCTGTATGCTACATCCCAAGAAGCAACTTCAAAAAGGTTATTTTTTATTATTCTGTCTGGTATGGTATTGTAAATTTTCTTTTCAAAGTTGGTCATTTCACATCAGTCATCTCAAGATTAGAGTTGAGCGAACACCTGGATGTTCGGGTTCGAGAAGTTCGGCCGAACATCCCGGAAATGTTCGGGTTCGGGATCCGAACCCGATCCGAACTTCGTCCCGAACCCGAACCCCATTGAAGTCAATGGGGACCCGAACTTTTCGGCACTAAAAAGGCTGTAAAACAGCCCAGGAAAGAGCTAGAGGGCTGCAAAAGGCAGCAACATGTAGGTAAATCCCCTGCAAACAAATGTGGATAGGGAAATGAATTAAAATAAAAATTAAATAAATAAAAATTAACCAAAATCAATTGGAGAGAGGTTCCATAGCAGAGAATCTGGCTTCCCGTCACCCACCACTGGAACAGTCCATTCTCAGATATTTAGGCCCCGGCACCCAGGCAGAGGAGAGAGGTCCCGTAACAGAGAATCTGTCTTCATGTCAGCAGAGAATTAGTCTGCATGTCATAGCAGAGAATGAGGCTTCACGTCAGCCACCACTGCAACAGTCCATTGGCATATATTTAGGCCCAGCACCCAGGCAGAGGAGGGAGGTCCCGTAACAGAGAATCTGTCTTCATGTCAGCAGAGAATTAGTCTGCATGTCATAGCAGAGAATGAGGCTTCACGTCAGCCACCACTGCAACAGTCCATTGGCATATATTTAGGCCCAGCACACACACAGGCAGAGGAGAGAGGTCCCGTAACAGAGAATCTGGCTTCATGTCAGCAGAGAATCAGTCTGCATGTCATAGCAGAGAATGAGGCTTCACGTCAGCCACCACTGCAACAGTCCATTGGCATATATTTAGGCCCAGCACACACACAGGCAGAGGAGAGAGGTCCCGTAACAGAGAATCTGGCTTCATGTCAGCAGAGAATCAGTCTGCATGTCATAGCAGAGAATGAGGCTTCACGTCAGCCACCACTGCAACAGTCCATTGGCATATATTTAGGCCCAGCACCCAGGCAGAGGAGGGAGGTCCCGTAACAGAGAATCTGTCTTCATGTCAGCAGAGAATTAGTCTGCATGTCATAGCAGAGAATGAGGCTTCACGTCAGCCACCACTGCAACAGTCCATTGGCATATATTTAGGCCCAGCACACACACAGGCAGAGGAGAGAGGTCCCGTAACAGAGAATCTGGCTTCATGTCAGCAGAGAATCAGTCTGCATGTCATAGCAGAGAATGAGGCTTCACGTCACCCACCACTGCAACAGTCCATTGGCATATATTTAGGCCTAGCACACAGGCAGAGCAGAGAGGTCCCGTAACAGACAATCTGGCTTCATGTCAGCAGAGAATCAGTCTGCATGTCATAGCAGAGAATGAGGCTTCACGTCACCCACCACTGCAACAGTCCATTGTCATAAATTTAGGCCCAGCACCCAGGCAGAGGAGAGAGGTCCCGTAACAGAGAATCTGGCTTCATGTCAGCAGAGAATCAGTCTTCATATCATAGCAGAGAATCAGGCTTCACGTCACCCACCACTGTAAGAGTCAATTTTCATAAATTTAGGCCCAGAACCCAGGCAGAGGAGAAAGGTCCCGTAACAGACAATCTGGCTTCATGTCAGCAGAGAATCAGTCTTCATATCATAGCCTAGAATCAGGCTTCACGTCACCCACCACTGTAAGAGTCAATTTTCATAAATTTAGGCCCAGAACCCAGGCAGAGGAGAAAGGTCCCGTAACAGACAATCTGGCTTCATGTCAGCAGAGAATCAGTCTTCATATCATAGCAGAGAATCAGGCTTCACGTCACCCACCACTGCAACAGTCAATTGTCATAAATTTAGGCCCAGCACCCAGGCAGAGGAGAGAGCTCCCGTAACAGAGGATCTGGCTTCATGTCAGCAGAGAATCAGTCTGCATGTCATAGCAGAGAATGAGGCTTCACGTCACCCACCACTGCAACAGTCCATTGGCATATATTTAGGCCTAGCACACAGGCAGAGCAGAGAGGTCCCGTAACAGACAATCTGGCTTCATGTCAGCAGAGAATCAGTCTGCATGTCATAGCAGAGAATGAGGCTTCACGTCACCCACCACTGCAACAGTCCATTGGCATATATTTAGGCCTAGCACACAGGCAGAGCAGAGAGGTCCCGTAACAGACAATCTGGCTTCATGACAGCAGAGAATCAGTCTGCATGTCATAGCAGAGAATGAGGCTTCACGTCACCCACCACTGCAACAGTCCATTGGCATATATTTAGGCCTAGCACACAGGCAGAGCAGAGAGGTCCCGTAACAGACAATCTGGCTTCATGTCAGCAGAGAATCAGTCTGCATGTCATAGCAGAGAATGAGGCTTCACGTCACCCACCACTGCAACAGTCCATTGGCATATATTTAGGCCTAGCACACAGGCAGAGCAGAGAGGTCCCGTAACAGACAATCTGGCTTCATGACAGCAGAGAATCAGTCTGCATGTCATAGCAGAGAATGAGGCTTCACGTCACCCACCACTGCAACAGTCCATTGGCATATATTTAGGCCTAGCACACAGGCAGAGCAGAGAGGTCCCGTAACAGACAATCTGGCTTCATGTCAGCAGAGAATCAGTCTGCATGTCATAGCAGAGAATGAGGCTTCACGTCACCCACCACTGCAACAGTCCATTGGCATATATTTAGGCCTAGCACACAGGCAGAGCAGAGAGGTCCCGTAACAGACGATCTGGCTTCATGTCAGCAGAGAATCAGTCTGCATGTCATAGCAGAGAATCAGGCTTCACGTCAGCCACCACTGCAACAGTCCATGGTCATAAATTTAGGCCCAGCACCCAGGCAGAGGAGAGAGGTCCCGTAACAGACAATCTGGCTTCATGTCAGCAGAGAATTAGTCTGCATGTCATAGCAGAGAATCAGGCTTCATGTCAGCCACCACTGCAACAGTCCATTGGCATATATTTAGGCCTAGCACACAGGCAGAGGAGAGGTTCATTCAACTTTGGGTAGCATCGCAATATAATGGTAAAATGAAAATAAAAATAGGATTGAATGAGGAAGTGCCCTGGAGTCCAATAATATATGGTTATGGGGAGGTAGTTAATGTCTAATCTGGACAAGGGACGGACAGGTCCTGTGGGATCCATGCCTGGTTCATTTTTATGAACGTCAGCTTGTCCACATTGGCTGTAGACAGGCGGCTGCGTTTGTCTGTAATGACGCCCCCTGCCGTGCTGAATACACGTTCAGACAAAACGCTGGCTGCCGGGCAGGCCAGCACCTCCAAGGCATAAAAGGCTAGCTCTGGCCACGTGGACAATTTAGAGACCCAGAAGTTGAATGGGGCCGAACCATCAGTCAGTACGTGGAGGGGTGTGCACACGTACTGTTCCACCATGTTAGTGAAATGTTGCCTCCTGCTAACACGTTGCGTATCAGGTGGTGGTGCAGTTAGCTGTGGCGTGTTGACAAAAGTTTTCCACATCTCTGCCATGCTAACCCTGCCCTCAGAGGAGCTGGCCGTGACACAGCTGCCTTGGCGACCTCTTGCTCCTCCTCTGCCTTGGCCTTGGGCTTCCACTTGTTCCCCTGTGACATTTGGGAATGCTCTCAGTAGCGCGTCTACCAACGTGCGCTTGTACTCGCGCATCTTCCTATCACGCTCCAGTGCAGGAAGTAAGGTGGGCACATTGTCTTTGTAGCGTGGATCCAGCAGGGTGGCAACCCAGTAGTCCGCACAGGTTAAAATGTGGGCAACTCTGCTGTCGTTGCGCAGGCACTGCAGCATGTAGTCGCTCATGTGTGCCAGGCTGCCCAGGGGTAAGGACAAGCTGTCCTCTGTGGGAGGCGTATCGTCATCGTCCTGCCTTTCCCCCCAGCCACGCACCAGTGATGGACCCGAGCTGCGTTGGGTGCCACCCCGCTGTGACCATGCTTCATCCTCATCCTCCTCCACCTCCTCCTCATCCTCGTCCTCCTCGTCCTCCAGTAGTGGGCCCTGGCTGGCCACATTTGTACCTGGCCTCTGCTGTTGCAAAAAACCTCCCTCTGAGTCACTTCGAAGAGACTGGCCTGAAAGTGCTAAAAATGACCCCTCTTCCTCATCCTCCTCCTCCTCCTCCTGGGCCACCTCCTGTTCCATCATCGCCCTAAGTGTTTTCTCAAGGAGACATAGAAGTGGTATTGTAACGCTGATAACGGTGTCATCGCCACTGGCCATGTTGGTGGAGTACTCGAAACAGCGCAACAGGGCACACAGGTCTCGCATGGAGGCCCAGTCATTGGTGGTGAAGTGGTGCTGTTCTGTAGTGCGACTGACCCGTGCGTGCTGCAGCTGAAACTCCACTATGGCCTGCTGCTGCTCGCACAGTCTGTCCAGCATGTGCAAGGTGGAGTTCCACCTGGTGGGCACGTCGCATATGAGGCGGTGAGCGGGAAGGCCGAAGTTACGCTGTAGCGCAGACAGGCGAGCAGCGGCAGGATGTGAACGCCGGAAGCGCGAACAGACGGCCCGCACTTTATGCAGCAGCTCTGACATGTCGGGGTAGTTGTGAATGAACTTCTGCACCACCAAATTCAGCACATGCGCCAAGCAAGGGATGTGCGTCAAATTGGCTAGTCCCAGAGCTGCAACGAGATTTCGCCCATTATCACACACCACCAGGCCGGGCTTGAGGCTCACCGGCAGCAACCACTCGTCGGTCTGTTGTTCAATACCCCGCCACAACTCCTGTGCGGTGTGGGGCCTGTCCCCCAAACATATGAGTTTCAGAATGGCCTGCTGACGTTTACCCCGGGCTGTGCTGAAGTTGGTGGTGAAGGTGTGTGGCTGACTGGATGAGCAGGTGGAAGAAGAGGAGGAGGAAGCCGAGAAGGAGGAGGTGGCAACAGGAGGCAAAGAATGTTGCCCTGCGATCCTTGGCGGCGGCAGGACGTGCGCCAAACAGCTCTCCGCCTGGGGCCCAGCTGCCACTACATTTACCCAGTGTGCAGTTAGGGAGATATAGCGTCCCTGGCCGTGCTTACTGGTCCACGTATCTGTGGTTAGGTGGACCTTGCTACAGATGGCGTTGCGCAGTGCACACTTGATTTTATGGGATACTTGGTTGTGCAGGGAAGGCACGGCTCTCTTGGAGAAGTAGTGCCGGCTGGGAACAACATACTGTGGGACAGCAAGCGACATGAGCTGTTTGAAGCTGTCTGTGTCCACCAGCCTAAATGACAGCATTTCATAGGCCAGTAGTTTAGAAATGCTGGCATTCAGGGCCAGGGATCGAGGGTGGCTAGGTGGGAATTTACGCTTTCTATCAAATGTTTGTGAGATGGAGAGCTGAACGCTGGCGTGTGACATGGTTGAGACGCTTGGTGACGGAGGTGGTGGTGGTGGTGTTGGTGGTACATCCCCTGTTTGCTGGGCGGCAGGTGCCAACGTTCCTCCAGAGGCGGAGGAAGAGGCCGAGGCGGCAGCAGCAGAATAGGCCGAGGCGGCAGCAGCAGAAGAGGTAGCAGGGGGAGCCTGAGTGACTTCCTTGGTTTTAAGGTGTTTACTCCACTGCAGTTCATGCTTTGCATGCAGGTGCCTGGTCATGCAGGTTGTGCTCAGGTTCAGAACGTTAATGCCTCGCTTCAGGCTCTGATGGCACAGCGTGCAAACCACTCGGGTCTTGTCGTCAGCACATTGTTTGAAGAAGTGCCATGCCAGGGAACTCCTTGAAGCTGCCTTTGGGGTGCTCGGTCCCAGATGGCGGCGGTCAGTAGCAGGCGGAGTCTCTTGGCGGCGGGTGTTCTGCTTTTGCCCACTGCTCCCTCTTTTGCTACGCTGTTGGCTCGGTCTCACCACTGCCTCTTCCTCCGAACTGTGAAAGTCAGTGGCACGACCTTCATTCCATGTGGGGTCTAGGACCTCATCGTCCCCTGCATCGTCTTCCACCCAGTCTTGATCCCTGACCTCCTGTTCAGTCTGCACACTGCAGAAAGACGCAGCAGTTGGCACCTGTGTTTCGTCATCATCAGAGACATGCTGAGGTGGTATTCCCATGTCCTCATCATCAGGAAACATAAGTGGTTGTGCGTCAGTGCATTCTATGTCTTTCACCGCTGGGGAAGGGCTAGGTGGATGCCCTTGGGAAACCCTGCCAGCGGAGTCTTCAAACAGCATAAGAGACTGCTGCATAACTTGAGGCTGAGACAGTTTCCCTGGTATGCATGGGGGTGATGTGACAGACTGATGGGGTTGGTTTTCAGGCGCCATCTGTGCGCTTTCTGCAGAAGACTGGGTGGGAGATAATGTGAACGTGCTGGATCCACTGTCGGCCACCCAATTGACTAATGCCTGTACCTGCTCAGGCCTTACCATCCTTAGAACGGCATTGGGCCCCACCATATATCGCTGTAAATTCTGGCGGCTACTGGGACCTGAGGTAGTTGGTACACTAGGACGTGTGGATGTGGCAGAACGGCCACGTCCTCTCCCAGCACCAGAGGGTCCACTAACACCACCACGACCATGTCCACGTCCGCGTCCCTTACTAGATGTTTTTCTCATTGTTATGGTTCACCACAACAACAAATATATTATTTGGCCCAATGTATTGTATTCAAATTCAGCGGGATATAAATTTGAGGCCTAGTATTTAGGCGCTGGGTGACCGGTATGGATTTAGTGACAGAATTAGACTTGGAAATGCACAGAAGCGGTGTGTGAAGTTATTCTGAATGACCCTATGTGCACCTTCAATATTATATACCCTTTTAGGGATAGATTTCAAATAGCTCTGATATAGCAGAAACCACTAAATTATGAAATTGCTAAATTGGGAATTGTACTTCAACCCAGAACAAAAAATGTGCTTTGACGGACACTAAATATCTTGCCCAGCAACAACAGTACAGCGGTGGGTAACGAGAGATTTAGAGGGATTTAAATTTGAGGCCTAGTATTTAGGCGCTGGGTCACCGGTATGGATTTAGTGACAGAATTAGACTTGGAAATGCACAGAAGCGTGTGTGTGAAGTTATTCTGAATGACCCTATGTGCACCTTCAATATTATATACCCTTTTAGGGATAGATTTCAAATAGCTCTGATATAGCAGAAACCACTAAATTATGAAATTGCTAAATTGGGAATTGTACTTCAACCCAGAACAAAAAATGTGCTTTGACGGACACTAAATATCTTGCCCAGCAACAACAGTACAGCGGTGGGTAACGAGAGATTTAGAGGGATTTAAATTTGAGGCCTAGTATTTAGGCGCTGGGTCACCGGTATGGATTTAGTGACAGAATTAGACTTGGAAATGCACAGAAGCGTGTGTGTGAAGTTATTCTGAATGACCCTATGTGCACCTTCAATATTATATACCCTTTTAGGGATAGATTTCAAATAGCTCTGATATAGCAGAAACCACTAAATTATGAAATTGCTAAATTGGGAATTGTACTTCAACCCAGAACAAAAAATGTGCTTTGACGGACACTAAATATCTTGCCCAGCAACAACAGTACAGCGGTGGGTAACGAGAGATTTAGAGGGATTTAAATTTGAGGCCTAGTATTTAGGCGCTGGGTCACCGGTATGGATTTAGTGACAGAATTAGACTTGGAAATGCACAGTAAGCGGTGTGTGTGAAGTTATTCTGAATGACCCTATGTGCACCTTCAATATTATATACCCTTTTAGGGATAGATTTCAAATAGCTCTGATATAGCAGAAACCACTAAATTATGAAATTGCTAAATTGGGAATTGTACTTCAACCCAGAACAAAAAATGTGCTTTGACGGACACTAAATATCTTGCCCAGCAACAACAGTACAGCGGTGGGTAACGAGAGATTTAGAGGGATTAAATTTGAGGCCTAGTATTTAGGCGCTGGGTCACCGGTATGGATTTAGTGACAGAATTAGACTTGGAAATGCACAGAAGCGTGTGTGTGAAGTTATTCTGAATGACCCTATGTGCACCTTCAATATTATATACCCTTTTAGGGATAGATTTCAAATAGCTCTGATATAGCAGAAACCACTAAATTATGAAATTGCTAAATTGGGAATTGTACTTCAACCCAGAACAAAAAATGTGCTTTGACGGACACTAAATATCTTGCCCAGCAACAACAGTACAGCGGGGTAACGAGAGATTTAGAGGGATTTAAATTTGAGGCCTAGTATTTAGGCGCTGGGTCACAGGTATGGATTTAGTGACAGAATTAGACTTGGAAATACACAGTAGCGGTGTGTGTGAAGTTATTCTGAATGACCCTATGTGCACCTTCAATATTATATACCCTTTTAGGGATAGATTTCAAATAGCTCTGATATAGCAGAAACCACTAAATTATGAAATTGCTAAATTGGGAATTGTACTTCAACCCAGAACAAAAAATGTGCTTTGACGGACACTAAATATCTTGCCCAGCAACAACAGTACACCGGTGGGTAACGAGAGATTTAGAGGGAATTAAATTTGAGGCCTAGTATTTAGGCGCTGGGTCACCGGTATGGATTTAGTGACAGAATTAGACTTGGAAATACACAGTAGCGGGTGTGTGTGAAGTTATTCTGAATGACCCTATGTGCACCTTCAATATTATATACCCTTTTAGGGATAGATTTCAAATAGCTCTGATATAGCAGAAACCACTAAATTATGAAATTGCTAAATTGGGAATTGTACTTCAACCCAGAACAAAAAATGTGCTTTGACGGACACTAAATATCTTGCCCAGCAACAACAGTACAGCGGTGGGTAACGAGAGATTTAGAGGGAATTAAATTTGAGGCCTAGTATTTAGGCGCTGGGTCACCGGTATGGATTTAGTGACAGAATTAGACTTGGAAATGCACAGAAGCGTGTGTGTGAAGTTATTCTGAATGACCCTATGTGCACCTTCAATATTATATACCCTTTTTGGGATAGATTTCAAATAGCTCTGATATAGCAGGAACCACTAAATTATGAAATTGCTAAATTGGGAATTGTACTTCAACCCAGAACAAAAAATGTGCTTTGACGGGACACTAAATAACTTTCCCAGCTACAACAGGACAACGGTAACGAGAGATTTAGAGGGATTTAAATTTGAGGCCTAGTATTTAGGCGCTGGGTGACAGGTATGGGTTTAGTGACAGAATTAGACTTGGAAATACACAGTAGCGGGTGTGTGTGAAGTTATTCTGAATGACCCTATGTGCACCTTCAATATTATATACCCTTTTAGGGATAGATTTCAAATAGCTCTGATATAGCAGAAACCACTAAATTATGAAATTGCTAAATTGGGAATTGTACTTCAACCCAGAACAAAAAATGTGCTTTGACGGACACTAAATATCTTGCCCAGCAACAACAGTACACCGGTGGGTAACGAGAGATTTAGAGGGAATTAAATTTGAGGCCTAGTATTTAGGCGCTGGGTCACCGGTATGGATTTAGTGACAGAATTAGACTTGGAAATACACAGTAGCGGGTGTGTGTGAAGTTATTCTGAATGACCCTATGTGCACCTTCAATATTATATACCCTTTTAGGGATAGATTTCAAATAGCTCTGATATAGCAGAAACCACTAAATTATGAAATTGCTAAATTGGGAATTGTACTTCAACCCAGAACAAAAAATGTGCTTTGACGGACACTAAATATCTTGCCCAGCAACAACAGTACAGCGGTGGGTAACGAGAGATTTAGAGGGAATTAAATTTGAGGCCTAGTATTTAGGCGCTGGGTCACCGGTATGGATTTAGTGACAGAATTAGACTTGGAAATGCACAGAAGCGTGTGTGTGAAGTTATTCTGAATGACCCTATGTGCACCTTCAATATTATATACCCTTTTTGGGATAGATTTCAAATAGCTCTGATATAGCAGGAACCACTAAATTATGAAATTGCTAAATTGGGAATTGTACTTCAACCCAGAACAAAAAATGTGCTTTGACGGGCACTAAATAACTTTCCCAGCTACAACAGGACAACGGTAACGAGAGATTTAGAGGGATTTAAATTTGAGGCCTAGTATTTAGGCGCTGGGTGACAGGTATGGGTTTAGTGACAGAATTAGACTTGGAAATACACAGTAGCGGGTGTGTGTGAAGTTATTCTGAATGACCCTATGTGCACCTTCAATATTATATACCCTTTTAGGGATAGATTTCAAATAGCTCTGATATAGCAGAAACCACTAAATTATGAAATTGCTAAATTGGGAATTGTACTTCAACCCAGAACAAAAAATGTGCTTTGACGGACACTAAATATCTTGCCCAGCAACAACAGTACAGCGGTGGGTAACGAGAGATTTAGAGGGAATTAAATTTGAGGCCTAGTATTTAGGCGCTGGGTCACCGGTATGGATTTAGTGACAGAATTAGACTTGGAAATACACAGTAGCGGGTGTGTGTGAAGTTATTCTGAATGACCCTATGTGCACCTTCAATATTATATACCCTTTTTGGGATAGATTTCAAATAGCTCTGATATAGCAGGAACCACTAAATTATGAAATTGCTAAATTGGGAATTGTACTTCAACCCAGAACAAAAAATGTGCTTTGACGGGCACTAAATAACTTTCCCAGCTACAACAGGACAACGGTAACGAGAGATTTAGAGGGATTTAAATTTGAGGCCTAGTATTTAGGCGCTGGGTGACAGGTATGGGTTTAGTGACAGAATTAGACTTGGAAATACACAGTAGCGGGTGTGTGTGAAGTTATTCTGAATGACCCTATGTGCACCTTCAATATTATATACCCTTTTTGGGATAGATTTCAAATAGCTCTGATATAGCAGAAACCACTAAATTATGAAATTGCTAAATTGGGAATTGTACTTCAACCCAGAACAAAAAATGTGCTTTGACGGACACTAAATATCTTGCCCAGCAACAACAGTACAGCGGTGGGTAACGAGAGATTTAGAGGGAATTAAATTTGAGGCCTAGTATTTAGGCGCTGGGTCACCGGTATGGATTTAGTGACAGAATTAGACTTGGAAATACACAGTAGCGGGTGTGTGTGAAGTTACTCTGAATGACCCTATGTGCACCTTCAATATTATATACCCTTTTTGGGATAGATTTCAAAGAGCTCTGATATAGCAGGAACCACTAAATTATGAAATTGCTAAATTGGGAATTGTATTTCAACCCAGAACAAGAAATGTGCTTGAACGGACACTAAATAACTCGCCCAGCTACAGCACTAGGGACAGATTTAGCTGGATATAAATTTGAGGCCTAGTATTTAGGCGCTGGGTGACCGGTATGGATTTAGTGACAGAATTAGACTGGGATATGGCCAAAAAATGAACAGACTATTGCTGGTTAAATGCACTTGGTGTGACAGCTTCACCCTGATGTAGGCTTTAGCCAAAAAACAACCACACCATTGAGGGTTAAATGCACTTGGTGACAGGCGCAGCTTGCCCCTGATTTTGTATATGGCCAAAAAATGAACAGACTATTGCTGGTTAAATGCACTTGGTGTGACAGCTTCACCCTGATGTAGGCTTTAGCCAAAAAACAACCACACCATTGAGGGTTAAATGCACTTGGTGACAGGCGCAGCTTGCCCCTGATTTTGTATATGGCCAAAAAATGAACAGACTATTGCTGGTTAAATGCACTTGGTGTGACAGCTTCACCCTGATGTAGGCTTTAGCCAAAAAACAACCACACCATTGAGGGTTAAATGCACTTGGTGACAGGCGCAGCTTGCCCCTGATTTTGTATATGGCCAAAAAATGAACAGACTATTGCTGGTTAAATGCACTTGGTGTGACAGCTTCACCCTGATGTAGGCTTTAGCCAAAAAACAACCACACCATTGAGGGTTAAATGCACTTGGTCGCAGCTTGTGCTGGCGCACCACAAGACACAAAATGGCCGCCGATCACCCCAGAAAAATGAGACTGACAAACGGTCTGTGCAGCCTAAAAACAGTGAGCAATTGAGGATCAGCAGCTCAATGATCCACAGCTGCAGATCGATCAGTTAATCAAGTCCTTTGGAGGAGTTAATCTGCCTAATCTCGCCCTACTGTCGCAGCCGCAACCTCTCCCTACGCTAATCAGAGCAGAGTGACGGGCGGCGCTATGTGACTCCAGCTTAAATAGAGGCTGGGTCACATGGTGCTCTGGCCAATCACAGCCATGCCAATAGTAGGCATGGCTGTGATGGCCTCTTGGGGCAAGTAGTATGACGCTTGTTGATTGGCTGCTTTGCAGCCTTTCAAAAAGCGCCAAGAAAGCGTCACAAAAGCGCGAAGAAAGCGACGAACACCGAACCCGAACCCGGACTTTTACGAAAATGTCCGGGTTTGGGTCCGTGTCACGGACACCCCAAAATTCGGTACGAACCCGAACTATACAGTTCGAGTTCGCTCATCCCTACTCAAGATATCACAAGCCAAGAGGAAAGGTAAGGAATGACACAATATACACTTCACTATATGGTTAGTATTAGCCAAATTAGGTTATTTGCTCCTGTAAGAGGCAAAAAGTGACTACAGTATGTTGTATAAGTTGCTTTAGCCAATTTATTAAAAATGATCATCAAGCACTCCGAAGATTAAAATAAAGACTTTATTTAAGAATCCATTAAAAGCACTGTGTGCACAACTCTCAAAAACAACATACACATTTTGAAGCTTTGAAGGTTCCTAGTCATAGCATGAAGCAAACACGCCAGACATAACACGAACCTGCTTTGTTAAATGTAATTGTTTCTATTTCCAAAAGTATTAGTTAAATGCACTGTTACATTGTACTGAAATTAATTATTTAAGAGCAAATAAAAGGTTATTTGTTGGAAATGTTTTATTACAGATGTTGGCAACAGTGGTGCAGAAAAACTCCAGGTTTCTCAAATAAGAAATATATTTTCTTATTTATTTTACATTTCACATTCTAGTGTTTTGCCTAAAAGATACTTCCAATTTTTGCAGATGACACCCAAAATATATTGGGCCCTGTTTCCCAAAATGGCTTAATTTCAATTTTCCACTTTATTTTTTTGGCAACATCTAATCATGATTTTAATTATGGTTAGGTTCCGCATATCATGCACTTTATTTTAATTGATCCAATGAATATTTGGAATTGTTGGCAATATAGTCCAACATTTTATTTTATCCTTTAAAATTAAATTTTTTTCATGATTCAAAGTCTGTAGAATAATACTCTCCAAATGTAAAAATAAAATAAAAATTGGGCAAACACAGTGCAAATGTTTGATCCTTTATGTTGACAATGATTGCATACATTGAAGAATTTCTAACTGGAACTAAACATTTGTTCTTATTTGCTTCTTCAGCCAAAACATCCTAACCCAGACTGGCGTTACTCTGCATCACTAAAAGCTGCAATGCAGGGGTGAGTACATTTTCATTTTATATTTTAATACGTATTACACAAAATTAAACCGACACAACCATAGAAAAAATTCTAGTGTTTATGTTCCTATGGTCTCATTTTTTATAAATGTGTTATCTTTATGCTTCCTGGCCATAAAATATAGTGTATACACCATTAGGAAAAAAATAAAAATATAGGTATACCAATAGAAAAAAAAAGCCACTTTAAATATGATTGATTTAATTTGGATGATGAGTTAAGGTTCATTCATGTGACAAAGCCACAAGCACTGACCCTATAGTGTGGCACAAGGAGTACACAGGGTTTCCATTTAACAGACCTGTAGGCACTCCATGTGTCACCTTATTCTCCCTGAGAGGAGCTTCTTCAAGGGTAGAATAAACATTTAATATTACATCCTTGTAAATATGGTGTTGCTGTTAGTCAGACTGCATTAAGAATAAGCTATCTGTAATAAAGTGGTGGAATACACCTATAATGGGTTAAGGAATATAGTAGGTATAGTAATAGGTAGTATTTAGTGTTGATCGAGCACCAAAGTGCTGGAGTGATCGAGTAGAACACCTCGGAATGATCGGGTGCTCTACTGAGCACCCAAACACAATGGGAGTCATTGAGAGAACCCAAGTTTTAAACCAGGCACCCACTTGCTCTGAAGAGGGGAGGGTGTCTAGAGGGGAGGGTGTCTGGTACACATGAAAAGGTCAGAAATTAATGGATACACCACTGAACTGGTTTGGGAACAGCATGGGGAGGATGTCTGGATGCATCTTAGACTCCCAGGTCGCTGCTGGGAACCATGTTGCCCGAGTAGTACGCCACTTTTACAGACTGACAATAATACGCACAAAAACCAAGCTAAAATCGATTTTAGAGGAAAAATTGTTATGAAACATTCTTTTATGTATATATACTTGTATATAAAGTGCAAGCGCTGCCAAATATTACAAGGAAGAGGCACTGCGATACAACCTGTATATCACATAAAGGAGGGCCTCATTCACACTGTGGTACAATTGTTCAGGTAGTGGGACTCCTACACTCATAAAGCCGATGCACTAAGTGAAAGGGCTGCCAAAAATTGCAAGGAGCCAGCACATAAATGCACCCTTTATTACACATAAAGGGGGGCATCATACACACCCTTGAAAAATGATGATTGATAGCTTGCTAGTGACCCTCAAAAACATTAGGAGAAAGGGCATGCTGGTGACCCTCTAAAACATTAGGGGCGAGGGCCTGCTGCTGATCTGACCATTTAAAACATTAGTGGTGAGGGTCTGCTGCTGAGCTGACCATCCAATAAGCATGTTGATATGATGGAGGAGGAGGACGACGAGAAAAGGAAGATTGAACCATGTACCCTTTTTTGTGGTGGAAGGGTTGCATGGGAATACAGTGTTCAATACACCATAAAAGCCACATTTAAATGCATTTATGTTCAGCTGCTTTTCTCTGTTGTAGTATAGAAGTTAGGGGCAATTCAGACCTTGTTCATTTTGATAAGAGTCAACCTGTCAGCATTTTTAGTTGACAGTCGGATGCGCTTATCAGTTATTATGCCCTAGCAGCACTAAATACCCACTCTGACAAAACACTGGTGGCAAGGCAGGCCAGCACTTCCAAGGCATAGAGTGCCAGTTCGTGCCATGTGTCCAGCTTGGACGCCCAATAGTTGTAAGGAACAGAGGAATCATTGAGGATGCTGACACGGTCTGCTACATACTCCTTCACCATCTTCCAAAACATTTCTCTCCTTGTGACACTAGGCCGCGCATCAGGGTGAGGGTGCTAGCGGGGTGTCATGAAACTGTCCCAGGCCTTGGAGAGTGTTGTCCTGCCTCTGTTGGAACTGCTGTGTGTTTCCCTCGTTTTGTCTCCTTGGTTGCACAAGGAACTATGTACTCTGCTGCCAGCGTTGTCAGCTGGAAATGTTTGGAGCAATTTTTCCACAAGCACCTTCTGGTATTGAAGAATTTTGCTAGTCCTCTCCACCACAGCAATGAGAGATGAGAAGTTTTCTTTGTAGCAGGGGCCGAGAAGGGTGAACAACCAGTAATCGGTGCTGGCCAAAATGTGCATAACGCGAGGGTCACGGTAAAGGTAGCATAACATAAAGTTAGCCATGTGTGCCAGAGTCCCAACAAACAAGACTTTGCTGTCCTCATAAGGAGAATGACTCTCAATCTCCTCATCCTCTTCCTCCTCTTTGGCCCATTCACGCTGAACAGATGGAATAAACCTGCTGTGGGTACTACCCTTTCATCATCCAATTTGCGCTAAGAAGATGAACGGAGGGTGGTCTGGCTATCACCCTGTGTACTGTTTTCCTCCATTTCCACCTCTTCCACATGCAAAGTATCCTCCTTAATTGTGGGCAGCGAGCGTTTCAGTAGACATAGAAGTGGGATGGTTATGCTGATAATAGTGGCATAGCCGCTCTCCATCTGTGTTGATTCCTCAAAGTTGTGTAAAACATCACAGATGTCAGACATCCATGCCCACTCGTCACTTGTGAAGAGCGGAAGCTGACGGGAAAGATGATGACTATGTTGCAGCTAGTATTCTACTACTTCCCTCTGCTGCTCATAAAGCCTAGACAACATGTGGAATGTGGAGTTCCAGCGCGTGCTCACATCGCATGAGTGAGCTAGCAATTGCAAGCGCTAGCAATTGCAAGCGCAGTGAGCTAGCAATTGCAAGCGCTGCTCCAGCGTTGCAAGACAGGCGGCAGCTGTAGATGACTTTTGTAAATGTGCACACCTGAGGCCCACCATCACCAGTAGCTCATGCAAATTGAGGAAGGTTTTGAGAAACCGCTAAATCACTTAGTTGAACACTTGGGCTAGGCATGGCATGTGTGTTAGCTTGCGGAGCTTCAAAGTCGCCAACAAGTTACAGTCATTATCAGACACAACCATGCCTGGTTCTAGGTTGAGTAGCGAGAGTCACAGATCAATCTGGTGCTTTATAAACTTCCGCAGATCTGCGTCTTTTTGTTGTTTGTCACCTAAACATATTAGTTTCAGCACAAGGTGGTGGCAGAAATCCTGATGAAAGTAGGGCCCGCAATACTTGCCGTCGGTAGCACCTGTGCCATCCCAGGGTACGACTTGCTCCCGGCCTCCACAACGTTCACCCAGTGTGCCATCAGGGAAATGTATCATCCCTTGCCACAAGCACTCAATGTGTCAGTTGTTAAGTGGACCTTGCCAATAACGGCGTTGGTCAGAGCACGGGTGATGTTATGAGACACATGCTGGTGTAAGGCAGGGATGGTACACCAGGAAAAATAGTGACGGCTGGGGACTGAGTAACGAGGGACCGCCGCCGCCATCAGACTGCGGAAAGCCTCAGTGTCCACAAGCCTAAAAGGCAAGCTTTCCAGGGCCAGCAATTTGGAAAGGTGCGCATTTAGTGCTATGGCCTGTGAGTGGGTGGCTGGGTATTTGCACTTTCATTCTAAGGCTTGGGCTATGGACATCTCTACATTGCACTAGGACACAGAAGGGGATTTACTAGCTGATGGTGCTTGCGAAGGTACAGGTGCAGGGCGGGAGGCATCTGGGCCTACGTCTTGGATAGAGGATTGGCCAGCACGTAACACAGGGGAAGAGGAGGCAGTGGTGTGACCTGCAGGCACTAATTGTCGACCCATGCGTTCGGCCCACCTATTAGGGTGCTTTGATACCATGTGGCAGATCATGCCAGTGGTGGTGAGGTTGGTAGTGTTCACACCTTTGCTCATTTTGGTACAGCACAGGTTGCAAATGACAATTATTTTATCGTCCGCAGTCCTCAAAAAAGCGCCATACTGCAGAACACCTATCCCTTGGAAAGGGAGATTGCCACTAGGGCCTGTTTGGTGTGGCCCACCTTCTCCCTTTTGCCACCCACTGCCTCTTCCAGTCTGCAGATCCCTTTCAGTGCTGTGGATCCCTCCCCCTCTGTACTGCTGTCCTCGCTCGGCTTTCCACCTTCCCAGGTTGGGTTAGTGATTTCATCGTCCACCACCTCCTCTTCCACTTCCTCACACTGGTCATCCTGCTGACTTGTTGATCTAACAAAAACCTCACTTATTGACAACTGTCTCTCATCCTCATCATCAATCTCTTGAGGCACTAATTGTGGTTACATAGAAACATAGAATGTGTCGGCAGATGAGAACCATTTGGCCCATCTAGTCTGCCCAATATACTAAATATTATGGATAGCCCCTGGCCCTATCTTATATGAAGGATGGCCTTATGCCTATCCCATGCATAGTTGACTTATTGGCAACTGTGGTTGACTTATTGGCAACTGTGTCTCATCCTCATCATCCACCTCGTGAAACACTAATTGCCGTTCCCAACCATCATCTTTTTCTGACTGCGGATGCTCAAGAGTTTGGGAATCAGTGCACAAAATCTCCTCATGTGCCTCTTCAAGCATGCTTGGCAAGAGGGCCAACTCAAGGAATGGTGATGAAAAGAGCGTGTGTGGGATCACTTTTTTGTCAAGACTCTCCATGGTGAGAGGAAGGAGGATCATGGTGAGGATTCTGTTGACCAGACTCTTGGCTACTGAGACTGGACTTTGTGGAAGGTGCTTAACCGACTGGAAGCATTACCTGCTGAAATCCAACCGACCACCTGCGCCGCCTTGCAAACTGGGACATAAAGCTAGATATCGTGGATGAGTGTGTTTCTTGAGCTCTGGCAGCAGACACAGTTTCACCGCTCCCAGGGCACCATCAGCAGCATGGCCACTTCCCCATCTTGCCCGCACTTAATGCTTGTCTTCTGCATATTAAATGGTATATACTGTATGCTTACAAGTATGTCACATGTACAGTAGCGCAGGTTTTGTAAGTGTATGCGCAAATAAATTAAACTGAATGTAACAGCTATTTAGGATGTGCAAAGTTTATACAGGAGATGTAGCGCAGGTAATGTCACTGCTGTCACCAGGGGCTAATAAAAAATTACAGGGAATGTCACAGCTATTTGGGATGCGCAAACGTTATACAGGAGATGTAGTGCATGTAATGTTGCTGCTGTCAGCAGCGGATAATAAAAAATTACAGGTAATGTCGCAGCTATTTGGGATGCGCAAATGTTATACAGGAGATGTAGTGCAAGTAATGTCGCTGCCGTCACCAGTGGCTAATACAAAATTACAGAGAATGTCACAGCTATGTGGAATGCGCAATAGTTATAAAGGAGATGTAGCGCAGGTAATGTAACTGTCTGCAGCAGACACCATCTACGTAAAAAGTACACTGGATGTCACTGATATTTTTAGTTTGCCCACATGTTTAACAGGAGATGTAGCGCAGATAATGTCGCTGTCCGCAGAGTCTACAGAAAAAGTACACTGGATGTCACAGATATGTTTAGTATGCGCACACACATAAAACAGAAGATGTAGCACAGATAATGTCGCTGTCCGCAGCATCTACGGAAAAAGTACACTGGATGTCACAGATATTTTTAGCCTGCGCACATGTTGCACAGGAGATGTAGCGCAGATAATGTCGCTGTCTGCAGCATACAAACAATTGCACGCAATTTAGCGCAGGTTGCGCTAAAATATATATTGCTGCCAGACACAATAGTCCTTAAAAGGACTTTTGGGTCTCTAACACCAACCCTGCCTAACCCAAAAATGTAATTCAATTCCCTACTCTATACATTTTATAGCACGTTCCGGCCAGCCAATCACTGTAATGCCAGTAACCAACATGGCTATGGCATTACAGTGAGTGGCAGTACCTACCTGAACATTTATTGGCTGCGTAGCAGCCAATAAACGTGCGGGGAAGAGACTCGAGCATGGCTCTCGAGCAAACGTGGTATTCTGCCGAACAGCGCAATGTGCTGAGCATCATGATGCTCGAGCCGAACTGGTATTCGGCCGAGCATGCTTGATCATCACTAGTAGTACTACCATAGTTTTAGGTATCAATATCTATTAGATTATATATAGGGTATAGATGACCCTCTTAGCCCCTGCTCTAGGCACATAACAGCGTGCTAGTTTTGTTCAGTGTTTCTTTGCGTTGTATATCACAAGATAAACAGTTTCTGAACATCCTGGCAACATTTTGAAGCTATAAATACATATATGGACATACTACTATTATCTCTTAAAATGTTTCAGGTTTACTTCAAAGCAGAATAGATCTTTGCCTTATGTTTTATTTTATGTCTTTATTTCATGCACTTATATAGTGCTACTATATTCCAAAATGCTTTACAGACATTATCATCAAGCTGTCCTCAATGGGGCTCACACTCTGTCAGATAACTTTGTAGAATAAGCTTTGTATACATGCGTGATCACACTATATCTGACCTTTGTATTATCTTTATCTGGCATATTTTAGCATATTTCTCCTTTGCATGCTACAATTCTGATTCTCAGTTGTCCCTAAGCTGGTGGGTAGCACCTAGCTTATCCCAAAAGAAAACACATTTAGACAGGAAATTCTGATTCCTATGTATCACCATATAGAACATTGTATAGTACAAGTACAGATCAATAGCGATATGAATAAAGCACTTTGATGGGTGATATATAACACTTCCCATTAGCTTCTTCAGTGATTGTTTATGTCTGTCTCTCTGCTTCTCTTCCACAGTGGCTCAATCTTCCTCCCCTCTCCAGACACTTTTAAGGGCAGCATGTAATCTGATCCTTTAGTGAGTTGACACTTTGCAGAAAACTTATAATTCCCACTCCCACCAGTTTTCTGCCAGAAAAAAAGTCATATTTTCAATGCTTGTCAAACATAGGGTAAATTGAACAGGGACACACATTGATTCTGATACCATTTTGTTATTATCAATGATGGAGTAATATTGCCTACACATTGTAACTTCTTTGAGGAGACAACACAGAATTGAATAGAATAAGTGTCTTCCAGAGAGGTGGTTCTTTAAGGAAGAGTTCAATATACATAAGATATAAGGTAATTGAAAATCTATCACAGAAAGTCAGGTTTTGATAAAGGTGTAGTCTTCTTAATAAGCTGGTCTTTTAGATAGGTTTCACTTTAGCATAATAGATATAGGGAAAAATAGTCTGCTTTATACATAGTAATCTAGCTACTTGGGTTGAAAAAAACATGCATGTTCTTCAAGTTCAAACGTTCTTCTCTATAACCCTCATTTATCATAAAATAAACATCTAGCCATTATTTTGATACCCAGTTTTAAAGATCATCATTATAGTGTCTTTTGCCAAGCCGAACAAATCTACAGTCCTATATTACAAACTTTTCTATCATCAACAAAACTGGCACCATATTATCAGGAAACTAAGATCAGTAATAAACAGTAACAGTAAAAAGAGTTCAGCCTAACACAGATACTTGTGGTACCCCATGCTGACTCATTTTATATACAGACGTGGACAAAATTGTTGGTACCCTTTGGTCAATGAAAGAAAAAGTCACAATGGTCACAGAAATAACTTTAATCTGACAAAAGTAATAATAAATTAAAATTCTATAAATGTTAACCAATGAAAGTCAGACATTGTTTTTCAACCATGCTTCAACAGAATTATGTAAAAAAATAAACTCATGAAACAGGCATGGACAAAAATGATGGTACCCCTAACTTAATATTTTGTTGCGCAACCTTTTGAGGCAATCACTGCAATCAAACGCTTCCTGTAACTGTCAATGAGACATCTGCACCTCTCAGCAGGTATTTTGGCCCACTCCTCATGAGCAAACTGCTCCAGTTGTGTCCGGTTTGAAGGGTGCCTTTTCCAGACTGCATGTTTCAGCTCCTTCCAAAGATGCTCAATAGGATTGAGGTCAGGGCTCATAGAAGGCCACTTTAGAATAGTCCAATTTTTTCCTCTTAGCCATTCTTGGGTGTTTTTAGCGGTGTGTTTTGGGTCATTGTCCTGTTGCAAGACCCATGACCTGCGACTGAGACCAAGCTTTCTGACACTGGCTAGTACATTTCTCTCTAGAATTCCTTGATAGTCTTGAGATTTCATTGTACCCTGCACAGATTCAAGACACCCTGTGCCAGACGCAGCAAAGCAGCCCCAGAACATAACAGAGCCTCCTCCATGTTTCACAGTAGGGACAGTGTTCTTTTCTTGATATGCTTCATTTTTTCGTCTGTGAACATACAGCTGATGTGCCTTGGCAAAAACTTCGATTTTTGTCTCATCTGTCCACAGGACATTCTCCCAGAAGCTTTGTGGCTTGTCAACATGTAGTTTGGCATATTCCAGTCTTGCTTTTTTATGATTCGTTTTCAACAATGGTGTCCTCCTTGGTCGTCTCCCATGTAGTCCACTTTGGCTCAAACAACGACGGATGGTGCGATCTGACACTGATGTTCCTTGAGCATGAAGTTCACCTTGAATCTCTTTAGAAGTCTTTCTAGGCTCTTTTGTTACCATTCGGATTATCCGTCTCTTAGATTTGTCATCAATTTTCCTCCTGCGGCCACGTCCAGGGAGGTTGGCTACAGTCCCATGGATCTTAAACTTATGAATAATATGTGCAACTGTACTCACAGGAACATCTAGTTGCTTGGAGATGGTCTTATAGCCTTTACCTTTAACATGCTTGTCTATAATTTTCTTTCTGATCTCTTGAGACAGCTCTTTCCTTTGCTTCCTCTGGTCCATGTCGAGTGTGGTACACACCATATCACCAAACAACACAGTGATTACCTGGAGCCATATATAGGCCCAATGGCTGATTACAAGGTTGTAGACACCTGTGATGCTAATTAGTGGACACACCTTGAATTAACATGTCCCTTTGGTCACATTATGTTCTGTGTTTTCTAGGGGTACCATCATTTTTGTCCATGCCTGTTTCATGAGTTTATTTTTTTACATAATTCTGTTGAAGCATGGTTGAAAAACAATGTCTGACTTTCATTGGTTAACATTTATAGAATTTTAATTTATTATTACTTTTGTCAGATTAAAGTTATTTCTGTGACCATTGTGACTTTTTCTTTCATTGACCAAAGGGTACCAACAATTTTGTCCACGTCTGTATATATTTTTTTTTTACTATGCATCGACCATGAGATATAATTTTTTTTAATCTTTTGTGTAGTCTTGTAACCAGTTATATGCATTGCAAAAACATGCTGTGTGTGAACTGTCCCCTAAGGTGCATGTTATAACTGAATTCATATTAGACTTGATGACTTGCCAGTATAGATGGGGCAGAGTTGAGTTTGTGAATTTATCATTTACAACAATGGGCTATGATATCACAATGTGTTTGGTAAGCATACTGTGCACCATCAGTGTTTATAGCATTTCATGCTACTGTGTGTATATGAACAGAGTTATATTACACTGTC
This sequence comes from Bufo gargarizans, assembly GCF_014858855.1. Lineage (NCBI taxonomy): Eukaryota > Metazoa > Chordata > Amphibia > Anura > Bufonidae > Bufo > Bufo gargarizans. The sequence goes on along the minus strand of NC_058081.1, from coordinate 457,540,547 downwards.
ATATACCCCGTAGGTATTGAATTAAAAAATGAGTTTTAAATGTATATTACAATTTATGGTATCACTAAATCATACATTGTAAGCTACAAGGCGATCATATAAAGTACATACCAATCATTAACCAGATCTCTACTGAGAATTAGAGGCATGGGGCATGTGTTAGAGAGGGATGCAGAAATATGATCGCTTACCAGTACATAAATTTATGAACTTTATCATTCAGAGAAAGCTATCATCATGTTTTATTGTAAAGTTATAGAATTTCTCTAGTACCTAAAAGCTATGTACACTTTCGTAGGCAATTTTTTATGATTGCATCTTACTAAAAATCATTTTTTTTTTTAAAATATTGAGCCGTTCTGTCCCAAAGACTTTTTTTTCTAGCTGTGTGACTGGTACTTTCACTTTGGGCCGGTCATTTAATAAACCTTATCTCTAAACTACTGAGAGTTCATAAACAGTTATTATAACCACATTGTTATCAGTAAGATAAGAACTGGGCTATAATTAGTGTTTAGGAGGTCATAGAGCAGAGATAAGAAGCCTGTCAGCTTCTGGCCTGATGGAAAAGACAGAGAATCCAAAGAGTGCTACTAGAGCATCTTAGCTCTGTAAACAAAAAGGACACCATATTTTTAATAACGACCAATTGAAAAGCACAAAATGAATATCCTGATGGAACTAGGGCCTGCAATCCTTGGTGTCGGTAGCACCTGTGCCATCCTAGGGTACGACTCGCTCCCATCCCTCCACAACGTTCACCCAGTGTGCCGTCATGGAAATGGAGTATCCCTGGCCACAAGCACTTGTCCATGTGCCAGTCGTTAAGTGGCCTTCTTAATAAATGCATTAGTCAGGGCACGGGTGCTGTTACGGGACACATGCTGGTGTAAGCAGCACACGTTAAACAGGAGATGTAGCACAAATAATGTCTCTGTCTGCAGCGTCTATGGAAAAAGTACATTGGATGTCATAGATATTTTTAGGATGCTTACACGTTATACAGGAGTTATAGCACAGGTAATGTCACTGTTCGCAGCATCTACGGAAAAAGTACATTGGATGTCATAGATATTTTTAGGCTGCGCACATGTTACACAGGAGATGAATCGCAGATAATGTCGCTGTCTGCAGCAGCCAAAACATTGCAAGCTATTTAGCGCAAGTTGTGCTAAAAATATATATTGCTGCCAGATACAATAATAGTCCTTAAAAGGACTTTTGGTTCTCTAACAATTGCATGCAATTTAGCACAAGTTGCGCCAATTATATATATTGCTGACAGATACAAAAATAGTGCTTAAAAGGAATTTTGGGTCTCTTATCGCACGCAATTTAGCACAGGTTGCGCTAAAAATATATATTGCTGCCATACATAACAATAGTCCTTTTGGGTCTCTAACACCAACCCTGCCTAACCAAAATCTAAAATTCAATTCCCTACACTATCTGTCCCTTCTACAGAACAGCTCTCCCTGACTAAGACTGGCCGAACCACGTGTCATCGGGTGCTTCATAGCATTTGATGACGTGTTCCAGCCAGCCAAATACTGTAATGCCAGTAACCAACATGGATACGGTATTGCAGTGAGTGTCAGTACTCACCTTCACATTTATTGGCTGTGTAGCAGCCAACAAAGGTGCAGGGAGGAGACTTTAGTATGGCTCTCGAGTATTCAGTCGAACACCGCGATGTGCCTATCATCGCGATGCTCGATCCGAACTTGTATTCTGCTGAGCATTGCGATGCTCGAGCCGAACTGGTATTCAGCCGAGCATGATCAATCATCACTAGTAGTACTACCATAGTTTTAGGTATCCATATCTATTATATTATATATAGGGTAAGAATTACCCTCTTAGCCCCTTCACTAGGTGCATTACAGTATGTTAGTTTTGTTCAGAGTGCTTCTTTACATTGTATATCACAAGATAAACAGTTTCTGAACAGTTTGGCAACATTTTAAAGCTAAAAATACATACAGTACAGACCAAAAGTTTGGACACACCTTCTCATTCAAAGAGTTTTCTTTATTTTCATGACCATGAAAATTGTAGCTTCACACTGAAGGCATTAAAACTATGAATTAACACATGTGGAATTATATACATAACAAAAAAGTGTGAAACAACTGAAAATATGTCATATTCTAGGTTCTTCAAAGTAGCCACCTTTTGCTTTGATTACTGCTTTGCACACTCTTGGCATTCTCTTGATGAGCTTCAAGAGGTAGTCACCTGAAATGGTTTTCACTTCACAGGTGTTCCCTGTCAGGTTTAATAAGTGGGATTTCTTATTAAAAACCATCAAGCGCTACAAAGAAATTGGCTCACATGTGGACCGCCCAAGGAAAGGAAGACCAAGAGTTACCTCTGCTGCGGAGGATAAGTTAATCCGAGTCACCAGCCTCAGAAATCGCAGGTTAACAGCAGCTCAGATTAGAGACCAGGTCAATGCCACACAGAGTTCTAGCAGCAGACACATCTCTAGAACAACTGTTAAGAGGAGACTGTGTGTGTGAATCAGGCCTTCATGGTAGATATCTGCTAGGAAACCACTGCTAAGGACAGGCAACAAGCAGAAGAGACTTGTTTGGGCTAAAGAACACAAGGAATGGACATTAAACCAGTGGAAATCTGTGCTTTGGTCTGATGAGTCCAAATTTGATATCTTTGGTTCCAACCACTGTGTCTTTGTGTGACACAGAAAAGGTGAACGGATGGACTCTACATGCCTGGTTCCCACCGTGAAGCATGGAGGAGGAGGTGTGATGGTGTGGGGGTGCTTTGCTGGTGACACTGTTGGGGATTTATTCAAAATTGAAGGCATACTGAACCAGCATGGCTACCACAGCATCTTGCAGTGGCATGCTATTCCATCTGGTTTGCGTTTAGTTGGACCATTAATTATTTTTCAACAGGACAATGACCCCAAACACACCTCCAGGCTGTGTAAGGGCTATTTTACCATGAAGAAGAGTAATGGGGTGCTGCGCCAGATGACCTGGCCTCCACAGTCACTGGACCTGAACCCAATCGAGATAGTTTGGGGTGAGCTGGACCGCAGAGTGAAGGCAAAAGGGCCAACAAGTGCTAAGCATCTCTGGGAACTCCTTCAAGACTGTTGAAAGATCATTTAAGGTGACTACCTCTTGAAGCTCATCAAGAGAATGCCAAGAGTGTGCAAAGCAGTAATCAAAGCAAAAGGTGGCTACTTTGAAGAACCTAGCATATGACATATTTTCAGTTGTTTCACACTTTTTTGTTAAGTATATAATTCCACATGTGTTAATTCATAATTTTGATGCCTTCAGTGTGAATCTACAATTTTCATAGTCGTGAAAATAAAGAAAACTCTTTGAATGAGAAGGTGTGTCCAAACTTTTGGTCTGTACTGTATATGGACATACTACTATTATCTCTTTTAAAATGCTCCAGGTTTACTTCAATGCAGAATAGCTCATAGCCTTGTGTTTTATTTGATTTATTTAATTAATGCACTTATATAGTGCTACTATATTCCAAAATGTTTTACAGACATTAGCATCAAGCTGTCCCCAATGGGGGTCCCAATATGTCAAACAACTTTGTAGAATATGCTTTTTTTACATGAGTGATCAACCTATATCTGACCTTTGTATGACCTATAGCTGGCATATTTTAGCAGTTTCTCCTTTGCATGCTATAATTCTAAATCTCAGTTGTCCCTAAGCTGGTTGGTAGCACCTAGCTGTTCCCAAAAGAACACACATTTAGACTGTAAATTCTGATTCCTATGTATGACCATATGGAACATTGTATAGTACAAGTACAGAACAATAGTGATATGAATAAAGCACTTTGAGGGGTGATATATAAAACTTACCATTAGCTTCTTCAGTGATTGTATATGTCTGTCTCTCTGCTTCTCTACCACAGTGGCTCAACAAATCTGGCACCTTATTCTCAATCCAGACCATAAGATCAGTAATAAACAGAGTAAAAAGAGTTGAGCCTTCATCCTAACACAGATACTTGTGGTACCCCATGCTGACTCATTTTAAATATATAATTTTTTTTTTACTATGCATCGACCATGAGATATTTTTATTTTTTACCCTTTGAATAGTCTTGTAACCAGTTATATGTATTGCAAAAACCTGCTGTGTGTGAACTTTCCCCTATGGTACATGTTATTACTGAATTAATATTAGACTTGATGACTCACCAGTATAGATGGGGCAGAGTTGGATTTGGGAGTTTATCATTTACAACAATGAGCTATGATATAACAATGTGTTTTGCAAGCATACTGTGCACCATCTGTGTTTATAGCATTTCATGATGATTCTACTTTGTGTATATGAGCAGAGTGATAATACACTGTCATATGCCCGATGGCAATTGCATTAAAATATAGGTTTTACATGTGTATTATTTATGGTATCACTAAATCATACAATGTAAGCTACAAGGGGATCACATATATCCTGTACTTTCACTTTGGGCCGGTCATCTAATAAACCTTATCTCTAAACTACTGAGAGTTCATAAACATTTATTTAAGCCATAATTTTATCAGTAAGATAAGAACTGGGCTATAATTAGTGTTTAGGAGGTCAGAGAGCAGAGATAAAAAGCCTGTCAGCTTCTGAACTGATGGAAAAGACAGATAATCCAAAGAGTGCTACTAGAGAATCTCAGCTCTGTAAACATAAAAGGACACCAATAACCAATTTAAAGGCACAAAATGAGTACAATGCAATAATAAAATAAATTGCCCCCAAAGCTGTACATATCCTTTAAAGACTAGGAAGGAGATTTATAAAACTGTAAAGTAGAACTGGCTTAGTTGCTCATAGCAACCAATCAGATTCCACCTTTTATTTTCCAAAGGAGCTGTGAAAACTGAAAGGTGGAATCTGATTGGTTGCTATGGGCAACTAAGCCAGTTCTACTTTACACCAGTTTGGTAAATCTTCCCCTGTCAAGCCTATCGATTGGTATAGTGTATTCTTATGTGCCTGTCCTCATAAGATCGTAGCAACATTATTATTGTACCTTTGGGCCTTGGAGGTTCACCATTACATGTGCATACAATTAGAGGCTCTTCTTCTCTGGATTAGCACTATGCAATATGCTTAAAATTATTATATAACACGATAAAAACAGGAAGACTAGTGAGGAAATAATCTACAGAATTGATTTGTCCAGCCAGCAGAGCTGTTAAAATCTTTTTGCCCAATCAGCAGAGCATATGCAAATAAAGAAGCCCTGTTGATTGGACAAATTGATTTTAACAGCCCTACTGATTGGACAAATTCATTCTGTACAATCATTTCACTTACTGTATCTCTAAACATAAGGTTTTATTAGGTCAGAGTTTTGGTATTAGTTACTGGTACCATGATGCGGTTTTTGTCCAGCAGACTCTCAACATGTTTTCCGTGCTGCGGCCGTATCTCCCACCCATCCCCAGTATAGTGAATAGGGCCGGACTAAAGGCAGCACATGAGTGTGAAAGTAACATAGTAACATAGTACATAAGGCCGGAAAAATACATTTGTCCATATAGCTTGGCCTGTCATCCTGCAAGTTGATCCAGAGGAAGGCAAAAAAAAAATGTGAGGTAGAAGCCAATTTTTACCACTTTAGGGGAATAAAAAAATTCTTCCAAACTCCAATCAAAAAATCAGAATAACTCCCTGAATCAACGACCCCTCTCTAGAAGCTGTAGCCTGTAATATTATTACACTCCAGAAATACATCCAGGCCCCTCTTGAATTCCTTTATTGTACTCACCATCACCACCTCCTCAGGCAGAGAGTTCCATAGTCTCACTGCTCTTACCGTAAAGAATCCTCTTCTATGTTTGTGTACAAACCTTCTTTCTTCCAGACGCAGAGGATGTCCCCTCGTCACAGTCAAAGTCCTGGGGATAAATAGATGATGGGATAGATCTCTGTACTGACCACTGATATATTTATACATAGCAATTAGATCTCCTCTCAGTCATCTTTTTTCTAAAGTGAATAACCCTAATTTTGATAATCTTTCAGTGTACTGTAGTTGTCCCATTCCAGTTATTACTTTAGTTGCCCTCCTCTGGACCCTCTCCAGCTCTGCTATGTCTGCCATGTTCACAGAAGCCCAGAACTGTACACAGTAGTCCATGTGTGGTCCGACTAGCGATTTTGTAAAGTGGTAGGACTATGTTCTTATCGCGGGCATCTATGCCCCTTTTGATGCAACCCATTATCTTATTGGCCTTGGCAGCAGCTGCCTGACACTGGTTTTTGCAGCTTTGTTTGCTATTTATAAAAATTCCTAGATCCTTTTCCATGTCAGTGTTACCGAGTGTTTTACCATTTAGTATGTACGGGTGACTTGCATTATTCCTTCCCATGTGCATAACTTTACATTTGTCAGTGTTAAACCTCATCTGCAAATTATATGCCCAAGCCGCCAATCTATCCAGATCCAACTTTAGTAGTATACTGTCCTCTTCAGTGTTAATTACTTTACACAGTTTAGTGTCATCTGCGAAAAAATTTATATTTTACTATGCAAGCCTTCTACAAGATCATTAACAAATATATTAAAGAGAATAGGGCCCAATGCTGACCCCTGAGGTACTCCACTAATGATAGTGACCCAAACTGAGTGTGTATCGTTAATAACCACCCTCTGTTTTCTATCACTCAGCCAGTTACTTACCCACATACAGACATTTTTTCCCAGTCCAACCATTCCCATTTTATATACTGACCTTTTATGCGGTACAGTGTCAAATGCTTTCGAGAAGTCCAGATATACGACATCCATTGATTCGCCGCTGTCAAGTCTAGAACTTACCTTCTCATAGAAACTGATTGAATTAGTTTGCCATGACCGATCCCTCATGAAGCCATGCTGATATGGAGTTATTTGCTTATTTCCATTGAGATGCTCTACGATAGCATCTCTTCGAAAACCGTCAAACAGTTTACCCACAACAGATGTTAAACTTACCGGCCTATAGTTTCCAGGCTCTGTTTTTGGATCCTTTTTGAATATTGGCACCACATTTACTATGCGCCAATCCTGTGGGACATTCCCTGTCAGTATAGAATCTGCAAATATCAGAAATAAGGGTCTGGCTATGACATTACTTAATTCCCTTAGGATACAGGGGTGTATGCCATCTGGTCCTGGCGATTTGTCTATTTTAATCTTTTGAAGTCGCTGTTGTACTTCTTCCTGGGTCAGACAGGACACTTTTAATGGCAAATTTATTTTTACATTCAGCATTTCATCTGACGGTTTATTTTCCTCAGTGAATACATTGGAGAGAAAAAATATTTAACAGCTTTGCTTTTTCCTCATCACTCTCTGCAACTCCTCCCTCATTACGCTTTAAAGGGCCGACACTTTTTAACATTTATATAATTGAAGAACATTTAAGGGTTAGTTTTACTCTCTTTGGCAATTAATCTCTCAGTCTCTAGTTTGGCCACTTTTCTTAGTTTTTTTCATGTTCTATTTCTTTCCTTATATATAGTTTTTCAGTGCTTCCTCGCTACCCTCCTGTTTTAGTGATATATATGCTTTCTTTTTGTCATTTATTGCGTTCTTTACAGTTCTATTTATCCACATTGGTTTCTGTTTGTTCCTTAACCTTTTAATCCCATATGATATGTACCTCTCACAATGAGATTTGAGGATGCTTTTAAAGATATCCCATTTTGTGCCAGTATTTTTATTTTTGAGGACTTTGTCCAAGTTAGTTAGGCCTATGGCCTCTCTTAGTTGGCTAAATTTAGCTCATTTGAAGTTTGTATTTTTTTTCCTCCCTGAAGAAACGCTCTTTTGAAGGATAATTGGAAGGTTATTACTTTATCGTCACTATTTCCCAGGTGTCCCCCAACCTGCATGTCTGTTGTTCTGTCAGGCCTATTGGTTAATACAAAGTCCAGTATGGCTGTCCCTCTAGTCGGGTCCTGAACCAGTTGGGAGAGGAAATTCTCTTTGGTTATTGCCAAGAACATATTTCCTTTATGGGATATACAGCTTTCAGTTTCCCAGTCTATATCTGAATAGTTGAAGTCCCCAATAATAACCACCTCATTATGATTTTTTGCCTTGTCTATCTCGTTTAGTAGTATGTTTTCTGTGGACTCTGGTATATTAAGTGGTTTATAGTAAACTCCTATTAGTAATTTATTATTGTTTTTAGCTCCATGTATCTCTACCCACAGTGACTCCACATGTTCATGTCCCTCACTTATATCTTCCCGGAGTGTGGGCTTTAGACAGGACTTTATATAATGGCAGACACCGCACCCTCTCAGGTTTTGACGATCCTTTCTAAACCGACTGTAACCTTGTACATTAACTGCCTAGTCATAGCTATCATCCCGCCATGTTTCCATTATTCCCACTATGTCATAGTCCTCCTCACACATCAATAATTCCAGTCCCCCAGTTTTATTAGTCAGGCTTTTGGCATTAGTATACATACATTTGAGAGGTTTGTGTATATTGTTTACCCTACACCTTTCCTTCTGAAATGTTCTAGTCCCGCCTTCCATTCCTCCCCCAGTCCCACTACCTTGACCCCGGTCTCTACCCTGAAATATGACCCAGACATAGGCAGCCTAATACCACAGTGGCCTATAATCACATATCGTCATAATTGGAACTTGCGTGACTGCTTGATTCATAGTTTATACCACCGTCCAGAACAAGAAACATGGCTCAAACACACTCTGACAGGTACAGATGGTCTTGCGGTTTGCCCACCGTTCATTTTGCGGTGTATTTTGCACGTTCTCGATTAGCAGAACATGAGAACATATGGCGATGTCCACTGGTGCCATAGTCTTTTGCATTGCGTCGGACTTTGACCCATAACACATCCATCAGGTGGGACAGGACAGCCAATTGAGACGTTTCAGCATATGGACACACCCCCACCCTATAAAAGAACCCGATCTGGCAGCCATTTTACATTCTGTGTTTTGCCAGTGTAGGGAGAGGTTGCTTTGTGGAGCAGGGACAGGCTGTTAGGGACACCAAACGCTAGCTAATAGGGCCACAAAAGGACTTTTAAGGACTGGTATTGGTGTGCTATTGATAGGTGTAATATACTGAGGGGTGTGATATTCTTATAATATACTTTCTAACATAGAAAGTATATTATAGTGCATTTGTATTGTGCAGCAGTTCATTGCGGTTCTGCTGCCATACCGCAGCAATATAGAGGGACAAGCACTATGGGAACAACTATTTGCAATGGGTGTGATATACCTGTTACCCCAAAATACTGATTGAGGGGTGTGATATACCTTCTTCCACAAAATACTGATTGAGGGCTGCATCATACCTGTTACCCCAAATAAACAGGGTGGTGTGACATAACTGTTGTGGCAAAATAATAATAAATAAGGGGTGCGATATACCTGCTTCCACAAAATACTAATTAAGGGGTGTGGCAAACATCACCACTTATAGAATATCTTTCTTGTCTGTACCTCTTCCCCTCCCCCTTTTCCTGTCCCATTGTTTCCCCAGCAGGGTGTTGTCTCAGGGACACTGGGAGACCAGTTTAAACTAGCTGCAGTGTCCCCCCTCAACCTCCCATCAGCCATTGCTATTGTCTGACCCCACCTTTCCTTGTACCATAGTAATCTATGTATTGTATGTAAATGAGGCTGTTGAAGGTTTGAAACCAGGTGCGTATGCCTAGTAAAGTCAGTTGACTCCCAAACTGTGTGTCGTCCAGTTACTGGGGAAATGGTCTCTTGGATATTGACCTGCTTCTTCAGCTACAAGGGGATTTAAGTGAAGATATTAAGGGTATACCTTGAAGCTCCGCAACAAGGGGTTTGATATACCTGCTTCCACCAAATATCGATTGAGGGGTGCGATATTCCTGCTTCCATAAAATACTGATTAAGGGTTTCAATATACCTGTTTCCACCAAATATTGATTGAGGCCTGCAATATACCTGCTTCCACAAAATACTGATTGAGGGCTGCAATATACCTGCTTTCACAAAATACTGATTAAGGGCTTCAATATACCTGTTTCCACCAAATATTGATTGAAGCCTGCTATATACCTGCTTCCACAAAATACTGATTAAGGGGTTCGATATACCTGTTTCTACCAAATATTGATTGAGGCTTGCGATATACCTGCATCCACAAAATATTTATTAAGCGGTTTGATATACCTGCTTCCATGAAATACTGATTGAGGGCTGCGATATACCTACTTCCATAAAATACTGATTAAGGGGTTTGATATACCTGCTTTTACTAAATAATGATTGAGGGCTGCGATATACCTGCTTCTACAAAATACTGATTAGGGGGTTCAATATACCTGCTTCCACCAAATATTCATTGAGGCCTACGATATACCTGCTTCCACAAAATACTGATTGAGGGCTGCGATATAGCTGCATCCAGAAAATAATGATATGGGGCTTCCATATACCTGTTTCCACCAAATATTGATTGAGGCCTACGATATACCTGCTTCCACAAAATACTGATTAAGGCGCAGCCATTCTTGACATCGGATGAGGAAGAGAAGGTAGCAACAGCCGCCACCCAGCGGTCTGACGACAGTACCCAAATCAGCCCAAGGAGGAAGGTCCCCGCTGTTGCTGCCTACTCCAAGATCTCAAATGTCAGTAGTGGTGAAGGTGACGATGACGGTGCTCACAAGAGAGGTAGAGGAGGGGAGTTAAGAGTGAGAGACGGAGCAGCAGAGAGGGAGGAGAAGTAGGAGAATCAGGCAGAGCTCGCAGGGCACAGGAGGCAAAAAGGAGACTGCAAATGTATCTTTATAGAGCCATCATAGAAACATAGAAACATAGAATGTGTCGGCAGATAAGAACCATTTGGCCCATCTAGTCTGCCCAATATATCTGAATCCTATGAATAGTCCCTGGCCCTATCTTATATGAAGGATAGCCTTATGCCTATCCCATGCATGCTTAAACTCCTTCACTGTATTTGCCGCTACCACTTCTGCAGGAAGGCTATTCCATGCATCCACTACTCTCTCAGTAAAGTAATACTTCCTTATATTACTTTTAAACCTTTGCCCCTCTAATTTAAAACTGTGTCCTCTTGTGGTAGTTTTTCTTCTTTTAAATATGCTCTCCTCCTTTACCGAGTTGATTCCCTTTATGTATTTAAAAGTTTCTATCATATCCCCTCGGTCTCTTCTTTCTTCCAAGCTATACATATTAAGGTCTTTTAACCTTTCCTGGTAAGTTTTATCCTGCAATCCATTGACCAGTTTAGTAGCTCTTCTCTGAACTCTCTCTAGAGTATCTATATCCTTCTGGAGATATGGCCTCCAGTACTGCGCACAATACTCCAAGTGAGGTCTCACCAGTGTTCTGTACAGCGGCATAAGCACTTCACTCTTTCTACTGCTTATACCTCTCCCTATACATCCAAGCATTCTGCTGGCATTTCGTGCTGCTTTATTACATTGTCTTCCCACCTTTAAGTCTTCTGAAATAATTACTCCTAAATCCCTTTCCTCAGATACTGAGGTCAGGACTGTGTCAAATATTCTATATTCTGCCCTTGGGTTTTTACGCCCCAGGTGCATTATCTTGCACTTATCCACATTAAATTTCAGTTGCCAGAGTTCTGACCATTCTTCTAGTTTTCCTAAATCCTTTTCCATTTGGCGTTTCCCTCCAGGAACATCAACCCTGTTACATATCTTTGTGTCATCAGCAAAAAGACAAACCTTACCATCGAGGCCTTTTGCAATATCACTTATGAAGATATTAAACAAAATTGGTCCCAGTACAGATCCCTGTGGAATCCCACTGGTAACATGACCTTGTTTTGAATGTTCTCCATTGACTACAACCCTCTGTTGTCTGTCACTCATCCACTGCCTAATCCACTCAACAATATGGGAGTCCATGCTTAATGACTGCAGTTTATTGATAAGTCTTCTATGTGGGACAGTGTCAAAAGCCTTACTAAAATCTAGATATGCGATGTCTACTGCACCTCCACCGTCTATTATTTTAGTCACCCAGTCAAAAAAATCTATAAGATTTGTTTGACATGATCTCCCTGAAGTAAACCCATGCTGTTTTTCATCTTGCAATCCATGGGATTTTAGATGTTCCACAATCCTATCCTTTAATAGGGTTTCCATTAATTTGCCTACTATTGATGTCAGACTCACTGGTCTATAGTTGCTCGATTCCTCCTTACTACCTTTCTTGTGAATGGGCACGACATTTGCCAATTTCCAATCTTCCGGGACGACTCCTGTTACTAATGATTGGTTAAATAAATCTGTTAACGGTTTTGCCAGCTCACCACTAAGCTCTTTTAATAATTTTGGGTGTATCTCATCAGGCCCCTGTGACTTATTTGTCTTCACTTTAGACAGCAAACTTAGAACATCTTCCTCTGTAAAGACACATGCATCAAATGATTTAATAGTCATCCTTTCTAGTGGAGGTCCTTCTCCTTCTTTTTCTTTTGTAAAAACTGAACAGAAGTATTCATTAAGGCAGTCGGCTAGCCCTTTATTCTCTTCTACATACCTTCCGTCCTTTATTTTTAATTTAGTTATTCCTTGTTTTAATTTCCTTTTTTCATTTATATATCTGAAGAATGTCTTATCCCCTTTTTTCATAGACTGAGCTAGTTTTTCTTCTGCCTGAGCTTTAGAAGTTCTTATAACTTGCTTGGCCTCTTTCTGCCTAATCTTGTAGATTTCCTTATCATGTACGGTCACTTCTGGCGAGTCCATGATGCCGGCACATGGCTCTGCAGTGTGGGCTCTTTTTAACATGTCAGCTGTTGACAATAGTGTTGCCATCTGCAGCCTGTGCTGTCAACGCATACGTTGCGATAAGCCCAACACTCATCTAAGGACGTCCGCCTTAAGAAGGCACCTGGCCTCCCAACATTGAGCCCTGTGGGAGCAATGCTGTCAAAACCCAAAAACTCACACTCCCGATGCTCCACATCCTGCCTCTTCTCCTTCTCCTCTCTCCTCCTATTTGTCCTCCACTCCACCTTCCACTGTGCCGTTGTCACGTTCATGAACTACTGACATATAAACTGGTGAACTCAGAGGCCTTTATAAAATTTGTGGCCATTGGCACACCGCAATAGAAGGTCCCCAGAAGGAAATATTTCTGCCAGAAGGGGATCCCAGAGCTATATGGCCATGTTCAGCAGCATCAGCCAGGGCTCCATAAGTGACATCGTACCTTACGCCTTCTTTCTGGACTGTGCATTGCGTCGTGTCATTGATCAAACCGTCGAGGAGAAGGAGCTGGAAGATAAGGAAGTAGCAATGCTGAATGAATTTCCACAGAGGGGCTACTCCATCTGAGACAAGTCAGCAGGAGTCTGAAGAGGAGTCAGAGGAGGATGGCATCTGGCATAAGGAGGAGCAAGAAGAGCAGGCTTTAATGGGGACTTTAAACTTTTCGGGGATTCCTGGTGTTGTCCGTGGCTGGGGGAGGAGACTGAGGACGACATTCTCCTGGGCGATGAGTAGGAGCCAGGGCGCTCTACCACTTCCAATTTAGTGCAAATGGGGGCCTTCATGCTCCAGTGTTTGAAAAGGGTCCCCCGTATAAAAAGCATAAAAGGCAAGGACCAGTATTGGGTGGCAACGTACTTAGATCCCCGGTACAAACACAAAATGGCGAACATATTACCAGCATCACAGAGGGCTTGAAAAATGCAGCTTTTCCAGGCCTTGCTGCGAGAAATGCTGCACTCGCTGCTGTTGCGGGCGCTGGCAGAGGAATTTACACACACATCGAAACAGAGGTCGGTTTTAAGATGCGTTGGTCACTTCGGATATGAGATCATTCTTGCAGCCAACCCATCAACAGCCCCCCTCGGGATAGAGCCTCAGGGAACACCTAGACCGACAGGTGTCCGAATACATATGGTTAACAGCTGATGTGGACGCTCTGAGAAGTGAGAAAACCCTGGACTACTGGGTGTGCAGGCTTGACCTGTGGCCAGAGCTGGCATAATTTGCCATGGAACTCTTGGCTTGCCCCTCGAGTGTCCTGTCCGAAAGGATGTTCAGCGCAGCAGGGGGGATCATGACCGATTAGCTCACTCGCCTAGCTCACGACAGTGTGGACTACCTCACATTTCTAAAAATAAATGAGGCATGGATCTCGGAGGAATTAAACACCTATGACGACCACGTGTAATTGAATTTCCTCATGCCAGCCCACACATATCCGCAACCACCCAGAACAAAGAATTGTCCTTGTCTTATGTATATACAGTGGCATAAAAGGCCATTTCTGTTAGATGAATGACAAATTTTTGGGCCCTCTACTCCAGTGGCCTACAGTAAAATTTGTATTCAGTGACCACCTAATGTACCTCCAGCCACATCAATACAAGTTCTTTTCTGTCAGGTGATTGGCAAATTTTTGGGGATTGTACTCCAGTGGCCTACAGCAATATTTGTATTCAGTGACCGCCTAATGTACCTCCTGCCACATCATCAGAAGTTATTTTCTGTCAGGTTAATGCCTAATTTTTGGGGCCTGTACTGACCTACAGTAAATTTTTTCTCCAGTGACCGCCTAATGTACCTCCAGCCACATCATCACAAGTTCTTTTGTGTCAGGTGAATGCCTCATTTTTAGGGCCTGTACTGGCCTATAGTAAAATTTGTATCCAGTGACCGCTTAATGTACCTCCAGCCACTTAATCACAAGTTCTTTTCTGTCAGGTGAATGCCTAATTTTGGGGGCCTGTACTCCTGTGGCCTAAAATAACATTTTTCTAGGCTCCAACAGAGCACATTTTTGACAGTTTCCCTTTAAGATGCATAAAAATGGCCTCTGATTTAAATACTTATTTTATGTGGGAATTTTTGCCAATGATCCCCCTCAGTATGTCACTCTCCATGTTGTGGGACTATTTGTGCACTTTTAGTAAGTATTTGGTGGCTGCAAATATGACCTGAAAGTTTTTAAGGTTCGCCCGCCGTGAATGCATGGTTCGCCAACATTTGATCGCGAACAATAAAATTTGTATCCAGGGACCGCCTAATGTACCTACAGGCACATCATCACAATTTCTTTTCTGTCAGGTTAATGTCTCATTTTTGGGGCCTGTACTGGCCTACAGTAAAATGTTTAGCCGATAACTGTCTATTGTACCTTCAGTCACATCATCACAAGTTCTTTTCTGTCAGGTGAATGCCTAATTTTTGGGGCCTGTACTCCAGTGGCCTAGACTAAAATTTTTATCCAGTGACCGTCTACTGTACCTCCATCCACATCATCACAAGTTCTTTTCTGTCAGATGAATGCCTAATTTTGGGGGCCTGTAGTCCAGTGGCCTACAGTAAAGTTTTTATTCAGTGACCACCTAATGTACCTTCAGCCACATCATCTCCAGTTCTTTTCTGTCAGGTTAATACCTAATTTTTGGGGCCTGTACTGGCCTACAGTAAAATTTTTATCCAGTGATAGCCTAATGTACCTCCAGCCACATCATCTCAAGTTCTTTTCTGTCAGGTGAATGTCTAATTTTTGGGGCCTGTACTGACCTACAGTAAATCTTTTAGCCAGTGACTGCCTAATGTACCTTCAGCCACATAATCACAAGTTATTTTCTGTCAAGTGAATGCCTAATTTTTGGGGCCTGTACACCTGTGGCCTAAAATAGCATTTTTCTAGGCTCCAACAGGGCACATTTTTGAGAGTTTCCCTTTAAGACGCATAAAAATGGCCCCTGATTGAAATACATATTTTATGTGGGAATTTTTGCCAATGATCCCCCTCTGGTATGCCACTCTCCATGTTTTGGGACTATTTGTGCACGTCTAGTAAGTATTTGGTAGGTGAAAATATGACCTGAAGGTTTTTCAGGTTCACCATTAAAGCCAATCGGGCCCGCCGCGAACGCGCATTCGCGAACCGTCCTGGCCGATGTTCGTCTATCACTACTGACAGGCACTTTTCCATGTGGCTCCTGTATAGACTGCAATAATGTAATTAAAGGCATGCAATTTCTTAGTTTGGTTACAAATAACAGGTACTTTATTAGATCTTTCATAAATTGCAAGACAACGGGGGTAATCTACTTGCTTACATGCCAGTGTGGCATACAGTATATTGGCAAAACCAAGCACAAATTTAGAAGAAGAATTGGGGAGCATCTTTCAGATATTAGAAACAAAAAAGATATATCAATTGTGCATCACGTCTGTGACTACCGCGATGATAATACAGGAATGATCAAATTCCAAGGCATTGAGCAGGCTGAAGAGGCCCACTCGAGGTGGCGACATTGACACAACGCTACTTCGCAAGGAAGCCCACTAGATATTGAAAATGAACACAGTGAGCCTAAATGGATTGAGTGAGGTGATCTCATTTGTCTGCTTTATCTAGGTGGGGATTTGCCTGGTTTGGGAGCTTACAGTGAGGAACAGAAGTACAGCATTTGAACACCCTGCGATTTTGCAAGTTCTCCCACTTAGAAATCATGGAGGGGTCTGAAATTCCTACTCTGAGAGACAGAATAAAAAAAATAAAAATTCAGGAAATCACATTGTATGATTTTTAAAGAATGTATTTGTCTTGCACTGCTGAACATACTGTAAGTATTTAAACACCTGAGAATCAGCAAGAATTCTGGCTCTCAAAGACCTGTTACTGTGCCTTTAAAAAGTCTACTCCACTCATTAATCTAACATAGTAGCACCTGTCTGAGCTCTTTAAAGACACCTGTCCACCCCACAGTCAGTCAGACGCCAACTACTACCATGTTCAAGATCAAAGAGCTGACTAAAGACACCAGAGACGCAATTGTGGACCTCCACAAGGCTGGAAAGGGCTGGAAAGGGCTACCGAGCAATTGCCAAGCAGCTTGGTGAAAACTGTTGGAGCAATTGTTAGAAAATAGAGGAGGCTAAAGACGACTCCCTCGGACTGGGGCTCCATGCAAGATCTCATCTCGTGGGGTATCATTGATGATAAGAAAGGTGAGGAATCAGCCCAGAACTACATGGGAGGATCTGGTCAATGATATGGAGAGAGCTGGTACCACAGTTTCAAAGGTTACTATCGGTAGAACACTACGCCTTCATGGTTTCAAATCATGCATTGCACGTAAGGTTCCCCTTCTCAAGTCATCACATGTCCAGGTCCATCTGAAGTTTTCCAATGACCATCTGGATCATCTAGAGGAGGCATGGGAGAAAGTCATGTGGTCAGATGAGACCAAAGTAGAACTTTTTGGTCTAAGCTTCACTTGACATGTTTGGAGGGAAAAAAAAGGATGAGTTGCATCCCAAGAACACCATCCCTACAGACCTAAATCCAATGGAACATCTTTGGAGGGAGCTGAAACTCTGTGTTGCTCAGCGACAGTCTCAAAACCTGACAGATCTAGAGGAGATCTGTGTGGAGGAGTGGGGCAAAATCCCTCTTGCAGTGTGTGCAAACCTGTTCAAGAACTACAGGAAATGTTTGACCTTTGCAATTGCAAACAAAGGCTTCTGTACCAAATATTAACACTGATTTTCTCAGGTGTTCAAATACTTATGTTCAGCAGTGCAAGACAAATAAAGTCTTTAAAAATCATACAATGTGATTTCCTGATTATTTTTTTTTGTCTCTCAGAGACGAAATGCACCTACAATGTGAATTTCATGAATAAGTGCCTGTCTTATTTTTTTATTCTGACAGCTTTTGTTTATATAGGTATTGGCCTGCCTCTCTTTTGCGATCACTTTTGCCTATGCTACTCAGATTGAAGTTATCTGTGGCCAAAACACGTCAATAAGTTTAGCAGCCGTCTAGTTCCTCCTTTATCTGTCAGCGTGGCTTTGTTCTCCTCCAGTCTGGCAATGCATCATCTGTCACTCCACTGGTGGGAAGGGGTGTCAATTGCACACCCTAATTCCTCACTGGCTGGCAGTTACAGTGCACCCAAGGCTAAAATTATATCAGCAAGTTGTCTGTACAGCCATACATGGCCATCACAGCACCGGGGCTAGGGTGTTCGCACATTATCAGTGGCGGACAGACTTTCTAAGTGTGTAGCCAGTACTTACCATTGTCTCTCCTAATTAAATGTGGGGTCAAACCCACATGGAAACGCGTTGAGTATAATTAACTAGAGCTGCTGGTTAGCTTAAACTAAACTGATTAGGGCTGCTGGCTAGCTTGAGGCAGGGTTCAGTATTGTGGGTACTTGGGGTTGCTCCTTGCTACCAAGCACACGTGCCTTGTATGGATATTGCCCCTAGTGAGCAGGATTGTTGCTGATGTCTATGAATGCTATACAATAGGGCTCTGAGCCTAGCACATGCAAGGGGTTATATTACTTTTGAACAATACCCACTCAGGCATGATTCCTGTCCTCAGTGGCCGTTTAGACACACCTGTGCAAGATATTTACTCACTGGATGCATCATAGTGAGCCTATCCAATGATAGTATTGCACAGTCTGTGCCTTCTTTCTTAGTGGATGCACCTCTTGTGTAAGGCATAATTATTTCTGTCCCTCTATACACTATGCACTATAGTTATCTGTTCCGATATACCAGAGCTGAGTTTTATATTATTTTTCTATGTAACAAATCCTTTGTAATTTTTTTGTTTTAAAGTTCTATCAGGCAGAGATTATAGTACTTAATTGAGAACATGGTATTGATACATCTATACTTATGTGTTTAAAACCAGATGGGCCAAACTTGCTGGATTATTGCCATACGGGAGGAGTGTTGTTGGTTATCGGAATGAACCTCACAAATCACTCAACCAACTTGACCCAAATTCATTGTAGCTAATATGTTCTTTTAGCAAAAAAATTGTCTGCGTCATTATTGCAATCGTTTATGGTCTGAACTACCACGGTATTGCCAGAGCAATTGCTCCACCAACTGGATCAGAATTGATCATTCCTAGTTAACACGTTCTGTTAGTCAAAATTTTATTCTGCGTCACTCTGACAGCCACGACAAATTTTAAACAAATTCAAAGTCACTGTGCAGTGAAACAAAATTTTAGCCTATGTGGATTCCTCCATACTACGAACTTAATGGTATTTTGCTTTCAACACGTATTTTGGTTAAAACCAGATAGGCTAAACTTGCTGGATGGATTAAAACTGGCAGCTGGGGACTATAAGCAGAATTGCTTTTGACCATTGTAATTTGTGTAAATTATTACTTTTAAATCATAATTGGTTCTGTGTAGTGATGAGCGGCAGGGGTCATATTCGAATTTGCGATATTTCGCAAACATTTTTTTTAGAATATTCGTCGACTATTCGAAAATTCACGATTTTTTTTTCTAAAAAAATCGGCAAGGTAATGATTGTGTAATATGCGAATTTTCGTAATTCGAATTTTCGGATTCAAATTTTTATTGAGAATTTTTCAACTTACAACTATCAGACAAAAAAGATTATAGCACTATATTAGCTAAATTGCTCTATATTGATTTTTTGGGATATTCGCTATATTGCTATAACTTAGTTTTTTCGAATATTCGTAATATTCTAAAACAAGAATATATAGCAATATAGCGAATATTCGAAAAAAACGAATATAGAGCAATTTAGCTAATATAGTGCTATAATCTTTTTTTTATAGTTGCAATTTTTTTCCAATCTGAACTTCAGATGGGAAAAAATTGCAACTATTAGACAAAGAAAATAATAGCACTATATTAGCTACACTATATTAGCTAAATTGCTCTATATTCGTTTTTTTCCCGAATATTTGCTATATTGCTATAACTTTGTTTTTTTGAATATTTGTAATATTCTAAAACAAGAATATATAGCAATATAGCGAATATTCAAAAAAAAAATGAATATAGAGCAAATCAGCTAATATAGTGCTATAATCTTCTTTCTCTAATAGTTGTAATTTTTTTCTCATCTGAAGTTCAGATTGGAAAAACATTACAACTATAAAAAAACTGATTATAGCACTATATTAGCTAAATTGCTCTATATTCGTTTTTTTGGAATATTCGCTATATTGCTATAACTTCGTTTTTTCGAATATTCGTAATATTCTAAAACAAGAATAGAAAGCAATATAGCGAATATTCGAAAAAATGAATATAGAGCAAAATTCACAAACACTACTACGCCTAAAGTCAAGTATATTGCAGCCTTCTTATTGGTCCACAAGCTAGAAGCAGGAATCATGTGTACTGATAAAAAAAAAAAAATTGAAAAAAAATTGAAAAGAATTCGAAAAAAATTTGAATATTCGAAATTACGAATATATATAACTATATTCAAAATATTCGCTAATTTTTCGAAGTACCTATATTCGCGATACAAATTCGAAATTCAAATATTCGTGATCAACACTAGTTCTGTGTGCTTGAGGCTGAGATTTCCACAAAAGAGACGTGCTTCTATTGACCTATGGAGATTAATGTTTTCCAAAGGTTTTGTAAGGCCCACTAGACACTTAACCATATTAGTAGTTTCGGTTTGCTTTTTTGGAAAGGAGAGGATCATAAAGAGTAGACACATACTTCTCTAATCTGTTTAGATCTTTGGTTCCTCTGTTATGATTAGCTTGTATGTAAAATAAGATAGAAAGTATCAGCATAGCAAATTGGCTTTCCTGTGTTATATTTGCTGCTTTTCCTGTATTTCAGTTTTGATATCTTTAGAGGACAAAATAATTGCAATGAACTATTATGCACAAATTCTATATATTCAGAAACCAATTTATGACTCAAAATACATATTTTCATATCAATAGACTGCCACGTCCCATTCTGTACATATATTCTTTTCAGTTGCTATCTCCTTATCATCACAGACATGATTACAATCAAAGGCAACATCTCTATAATAAAGCTGGAGACAAAAAGATAACATAACACTGAGAATAGGCTTTTTGAAGAGCTCTCACCTTTCTCCTACCGTCACCGTCACAGTCACTTGAATAGGTCACAGAGCATGCCCACAACATTCTCCCATATATTTTTGTTTATTACAAAAATATATAATTTTCATTCCTTTTTATGTATTGTATTGTATTTTAACATGGTACTCTGCACAGTATGTGAATTCTACTTGTGAAATTTAGAATCAAGGCATGCCTTAATATAATATTATTGTCTTGTACAGTGCTGTACATATGGAAGGAGCAGCAGTCTTACGTGGCGCAGCGGTAGGACTCGAACAACAGTGGCCAACAGTTTCCAGTGCAACACCAGGTAAACACAACTCTTTATATATATATGTATGTAAAATACAATTCTATTTACTAAAATATATTTAAACTGAATTACTAAAAGCAGTGTATAGTATAGCAAAGTTTTTCAATAGCGTCCTAAATAGACAATATAGGGGAGATTTGTCAAAACTGGTACTGAGGAAAACCATATTGATTCTTTCATTTTTTTGAGTTCCTTTTGAAATTGAAAGGAACAATCTGATCGGTTGCTATGGACAAGTCAGTTATCCGTAGCACCAGTTTTGATAAATTTCCCCCTATATTTAAAATGTAAATAAAAATGTTAAACTGCATAAAATAAGGATAAAGATAAAAATGACAAAATTAATCAGCACCTCCAAACAAAGTGAAATTAATTGATAGGTGCAAATTTACAGTGTCATGTCTCCAAATCAAAAATTAACAAACAAGATACAGCAACAAATTATAAACTATAAATTTGAAATTTTTAAGCACACATTTTCAGGATGCTTTGTAAGCCCACCTATGACACCAAGGCACCCTCACTAAGCTGGGTACTTATTAGAGAACCAGGCAAATTAGCCCAAAAGAATTCTGAGCGAGAGAGACTAGAATACAAGTGTGAGTTCCTTACAAAATATATGTGCGTTGTATAAGGGGTACTTTGTATTTGCTATATTAATATTATATATGACATTTTTGCAGTAATCGGATGTCACCATCAACATACATTCACTAGTTCATATTTTCTTGAAAAAAAAAGTATGTGCTCAAAATAATCCATAGACATTGATAAACTATAAAGTTCATATAATATCCATGCCTTATTTATGCTTATTAGAATTATATTCACTGAAAATCTTGGCGTCAGCTAAATGTGTCCATTGATTGATATGCAATATAATCACACTATGTTCAACACTGGTTGCAAGTCTTGGCAAATTCTGAGGCTTTAGTCTGCTTTGGGAATTGTTTTTACATCTAAGATAAGACAGTAAGTCAGCATAACAAGATTGTCCTTTGATGTACACTAATGCTTTGTAAGTGCACTGGCTTGAAATTTTAAGCAAGGAATTTAACCACTTCACATCCGGGCCATTTACCCACTTCCTGACCAGGCTTAATTTAGCAAATCTGACATGTGTCATTTTAAGTGGTAATAACTTTGGAATGCTTTTACTTATCCAAGCCATTCTGAGATTGTTTTCTCATGACAAATTGAACTTCATGACAGTTGTAAATTTGAGTCTATATATTTCTCCTTTATTTATAAAATAATCCAAAATTAACCAAACATTTAGAAAAATTCACAATTCATAAAATTTCAATTTCTCTGTTTTTAAAACAGAAAGTGATACCTCATAAAATATTTATTACTTAACATTCCCCATATGTTGGCATCATTTTGTAATGTAATTTTTTTTTAAGACGTTAGAAGGCTTAGAATTTTAGAAGCAATTCTTAAAATGTTTAAGAAAATTTCCAAAACCCACTTTTTAAGGACCCGTTCAGGTTTGAAGTCACTTTGTGGGGCTTACATAGTGGAAACCCCCCATAAATGACCCCATTGTAGAAACTACACCCCTTTAAGTTACTCAAAACTGATTTTACAAACTTTTTTAACCCTTTAGGTGTTCCATAAGAATTAACGGAAAATGGAGATACAATTTCAAAATTTCACTTTTTTGGCAGATTTTCCATTTTAATTTATTTTTTTCTTTAACACATAGAGGGTTAACAGCCCAACAAAACTCAATATTTATTACCCTGATTCTTCGGTTTACATAAACATCCCACATGTGGTCGTAAACTGATGTAAGAGCGCACGGCAGGGCGCAGAAGAAAAGGAGCGCCATACAGTTTTTGGAATGCAGATTTTGCTGAACTGGTTTTTAGATGCCATGTCCCATTTGAAGCCCCCCTGAAGCATCATTACAGTAGAAACTGCAAAAAAGTGACTCCATTTTGGAAACTAGGGGCTAAGGGGCCAGTATTATTGGTACTAATCGGGTGTACATATGATTTTTTATTGCTCTACATTACTATATAGTTTTTATTTTTTAACAACATTCATCTGGCAAGGTAGATCATGTGCTACGCAATGATATCAAATATGTCTACTTTCTTTGTTTGTTTCAGTTTTACATAATACATATTTTTTTTTTATTATGTTTGTGTGTCTCCATTTTCTGAATGCCATATTTTTTTAATTTTTCTGCTGATCGTTTTGTGCAGGGGCTCGTTTTTTTGCAGGAAGAGTTGACATTTTTATTGGTACCATTTGTGGGTACATATGATTTTTTGATCATTCATGATCACACTTTATGCAAGGTGACCAAAAAATTGGTTGTTTTAGCACAGTTTTTATTTATTTATTTTTTCAGCGTTCACCTGAGGGGTTAGGTCATGTGATACTTTTATAGAGCAGATCGTTACGATGTGGCAATACCTGATATGCATACTTTTTCTTATTTATTTAAGTTTTACACAATAATAGCATTTTTTAAACAAAAATGATGTTTTAATGTCTCCATGTTCTGAGAGGAATAGTTTTTTTTATGTAGGGGCTAATTTTTTGCGAGATGAGGTGATGGTTTTATTGATACCATTTTGTGGGACATACACCTTTTTGATCACTTGCAGTTGCACTTTTTGTGATGTAAGATGACATAAATGTCTTTTTTGACAGTTTTTTTTATGGTGTCTATCAGACGGGGTGGATCTTGTGATATATTTATAGAGCCAGTCATTACGGATGTGGAAATACCAAATATGTCTATTAATATTTTTAACATTTTCTTATTGCTAAATTTGAGATTTTTTTTTTTACATGTGAAACCTTTATTTTTATTTTTTAAACACTTAATTTTTTTTATTTTCATTTTACACTTTGCATCCCCCCATAATGCCATACAAGACCTCTAGGGGACATTTAACTTATTTTTATCTATTTTTTCACTCCTGATTTCTCATGTAACTGGGGCTGAACAGCAGAAAACAATGCTGTACAGCCTCAGTGCTGGGCTGATCAAGGTCTGTGAAAGACCCGACAGCTCCTGCACTCTCCCGGCCCCGGCGGTCACATGACCACTGGGCCGGGACAGAAAGCGCATAGAGCTTCCTGATCTGTATACATAGCGGTCGCTGAGCGCTGTGTAAACAGCGATCTAGAAGGCAGAGACACCTGGGAACTGTCCCTGCCTTCTCTTTGGGGACAGCATGCAGCTGCCATCTCTGAATGAACGTTCCAGAATGTAAATATATAGCACCCGATGACACGTGTTCGGGTCAGTCTTAGTCAGGGAGAGCTGTGCTGAAGAAGGGACAGATAGTGTAGGGAGTGAAATATTAATATTTTATTGAAAAAACTTGTTAGAGACCCAAAAGTCCTTTTAAGGACTATTGTTGTATCTGGCAGCAATATAATTATTAGTGCAACCTGTGCTGAATTGCGTGGAATTGTTAGAGAGAGACCGAAAAGTCCTTTTAAGGGCTATTATTGTATCTGGCAGCAATACAATTATTAGTGCAACCTGCGCTAAATTGTCTGGAATTGTTAGAGAGAGACCCAAAAGTCATTTTAAGGACTATTGTTGTATCTGGCAGAAATATATATTTTTAGTGCAACCTGCGCTAAATAGCTTGAAATTGGCTGCTGCACACAGCGACAATATCCGCGCTACATCTCCTGTGTAACGTGTGCATATCCAAAATATCAGTGAAATTCTGTCAAATTTTTTTTGCTGCTGGTGGCAGCGACATTACCTGCGCTACATCTCCAGTATAATATTAGCACATCCGAAATGGGATCAGTGGCATTCACTAAAAAAAATTTACACTACATCTCCTGTGGAACTTGTGTGCAGCCTAAAAATATCTGTGACATTCAGTGTACTTTTTCCATAGACGGTGTCTGCTGCGGACAGTTACATTACCTGCGCTATATCTCCTGTATAATGTTTGCCCATTCTAAATATCAGTGACATTAATTCAGTGTAATTTTTTATTAGCCGCTGGTGACAGCGACATTACTTGTGCTATACCTCCTGTATAACATTTGCGTATCCTAAATAACAGTGACATTAATTCAGTGTAATTTTTTACTAGCCGCTGGTGACAGCGACATTGCTAGCGCTACACCTCCTATATAATGTTTGCGCATCCGAAAATGATCTGTGACTTTCAGTGTACTTTTTTAGTGGATGCTGCAGACAGCGACATTATCTGTGCTACATCTCCTGTTGAACGTGTGCGCATCCTAATAATATCTGTGACATTCTGTGCACTTTATTTGCGCATACACTGCGCTACTGTACGTGTGACATACTTGCAAGCATATATACCATTTAATATGCGCAAGGCAAACAGTAAGGGACGGGGAAGTGGCCGTTCTGCTGATGGTGCATGTAGAGGCCGTAGCCTTGGGCGCGGTGAAACTGTGCCTGCTGCCAGAGCACAAGAAACACACTTATCCACGATACCTAGCTTCATGTCCCAGTTTGCAGAGCGGTGCAGGATACCACTCTCGAAGTCGGACCAGTGCAACCAGGTGGTCGGTTGGATTGCAGCAGATAATGCTTCCAGTCGGTTAAGCACCACCCTGTCTTCCACAAAGTCCAGTCTCAGTAACGAAGAGTCTGGTCAACAGAATCCTCACACTGATACTCCTTCCTCCAACCATGGAGAGTCTTAACAAACAAGTTATCCCACACTCGGATATTCTGAGGAGCTCTTTTCATAGCCATTCCTTGATTTGGGCTTATTGACAAGCCCGCTTGAAGAGGGACATGAGGAGATATTGTGCCCTGATTCCCAAACTCTTGAGCATCCATAAGAAAATGACGATGACACACAGTTGCAAATAAGTCAATCGCAATTAGTGTCTCAAGAGGTTGATGATGAGGATGAGACATATTTGTCAATAACAGGTTGTTGTTAGGTCAACAAGTCAGGAGGATAACCAGAGTGAGGAAGTGGAAAAGGACATGGTGGACGATGAAATCACTGACCCAACCTGGGAAGGTGGCAAGCCGAGCGAGGACAGCAGTACAGAGGGGGAGACATCCGCAGCACCGCAAGAGGCTGGAAGAGGCAGTTGGGTGGCAAAAGGGAGAAGGCAGGCCACACCAAACAGGTCCGCAGCTGTTTCCTGGAGCACCCCCTTGCAGAAATCTCTTTTGCCAAGTGGTAGGTGTTCTGCAGTGTTTTTGGAGGAAAGTGCGGACAATAAAAGAATTGTCATTTGCAACCTGTGCTGTACCAAAATGAGCAGGGGCATGAACACTAGCAACCTCACCACCAGCAGCATGATCCGCCACATGGCATCAAAGCACCCTAAAGGTGGGCCGAATGCCTGGGTCCTCAATCAATCAGTGTCTGCAGGGCACACCACTGCCTCTTCTTCCCCTGTGTTATGTGCTGGCCAATCCCCTGTCCAAGATGCAGGCCCGGTTGCCTCCCGCCATGAACCTGGAACTTCGCAAGCACTATCAGCTAGCACTTCCACTTCTGTGTCCCAGCACAGTGTACAGATGTCTATTCCCCGGGCCTGAGAACAAAAGCGCGAATACGCAGCCACCCACCCACAGACCATAGCACAAAATGTGCACCTTTCCAAATTGCTGGCCCTGGAAATGTTGTCATTTAGGCTTGTGGACACTGAGGCTTTCCGCAGCCTGATGGTGCTGGCCATCCCGCTTTACTCTGTCCCCAGTCGCCAATATTTTTCACGGTGTGCCATCCTAGCCTTACACCAGCATGTGTACCGTAACATCACCCGTGCCCTGACCAACCCATTTATTGGAAAGGTCCACTTAACGACTGGCCGGGGACGCTACATTTTCCTGACGGCACACCTCTTCCTCCACTTCCTCCTCTGAATTTTATATTTTTTCCTTTTTTATAGTAGAAGGACCGGCAACATACTCCATCTTTATGTTCCAGCATACATAACTTTTTAATTTTTTTTTCCTATTTTTATTTTTTTTATTTTACAGGATGAGTTGTAGTTTTTTTAGGAACATTTCGGGGTCTATACAGTTTATTAACTTTTATTATTTAATTTTAGGGGGAAAGATATAGAAACATACATTTTTACATTATATTGTGGAATTTGTTTGCGACGTTAACTGAGTGGTAAAAATAACATAATTTTATAATGTGGGTCAGTACAATGATGCCACATTTCTATATATTTTTACTGTTTTTCCTTTCATCCTGCAGCCTGCCACCTCTGCATCTGCTCCCTCATTCTCCTCCAGACTGACAGGGAGGGGGAGCAGCTGCTTTAGCGGTTCATATCTCTGGTTTGGTACCAGCTGGAGATATTGACTTTGAATTGATATCCCTATTAGGCTACTTTCACACTTGCTTTCGGAGCGGATCCGTCTGGTGTCTGCACAAACGGATCCGCTCCTATAATGCAAATGATGGGATCCATTCAGAACGGATCCGTCTGCATTATCTTTCAGAAAAAATTCTAAGTCTGAAAGTTAGTCAGACGGATTCGTCCAGACTTTGCATTGAAAGTCAATGGGGGACTGATCCGTTTGAAATTGCACCATATTGTGTCAACTTCAAACTGATCCGTCCCTATTGACTTACATTGTAAGTCTTGCTTCTATGGTAAGCAAGATATTGTCATGTATTAAATGAGGCATGGACTCAAAGGACAAGGTCATAATATTATCACTTTACAATGAATTGGTGTGGCCTCATCTGAAATATTGAGTTCAGTTATGGGCACCAGACCATAGAAAGAATGCCCTGGAGCTCAAAAAAGTACAAAGAAAAGAGGCATCAAAGGGTGGGGTATGATTAATCTATATAAACATATAAATGGCATATACAAAAATATGATAAAACGCTGTTTCATGTAAAATCCCATCAAAATACTGTACAAGGGGCAAGAGAAAGTTCCAGAGACAACAGTGCTTCTGTACCATAAGAATTGTGAATCAGTGTAATAGTGTACCTTAGGTGATAGTCTCAACAGAAACAATGGCTGACTTAAAAAAGTTTTAGGCAATTTCCTAAAACAAAATAACATTAACGCTTATGTAAATCCATACAATTCTTATTTTGAATGCCGATTCTGTCTGATCAACACTTGGGATCAGGAGGAGAAATTTTCCTTTTTGGGGTAGATTGGTTCATGCTTTATACCGTAGGTTTTCTACCGTCTTCTGGATTAATAGGAGAAGCAATTTTCTAAACTTTACCATTTCACTTTTTCTTTCTATCCATGTCCTTTCCCATCCCTTGGTTGAACTTGATTTGACATATGTCTTTTTTTAACCATACTGTATTACCTGGTTACTATGATGGCCATACTTACATTTTCCACCTGACATGGGGATTTTTGCCTTCTTTCAGATCAAAAATGCTTTAGAATTGAGAAGACGGACAGCTACAGAATTACTTAAATACTAAGGTTACTGTTAATGTACATTTAACAAAGTATGAGCTCCATAAAAATAATAATAAGCATTAATCATTGTAACCATTTTTGAGTTAAATACCAAAATGCCCAGAATTGCCTATTTTGTAATTTTAACTCATAAGCTTTTTTAATGCAACTGTTATCCTTGAGACTAATTAGGGCTAGGCTTGTACATGTACAGTACCACAGAACTATTACATGATCATTAGGTGCGATGATGACTATTGTTCATCACGTAACCTTGTGCATATCTATGGCTAAAAATCACTACAGTTGCAAGACTAGCTACAGTACTTCTAGACTTATCAGCATAGATGACCATGTAGCCACATTTTTTTATGAATAGGAAACAGCAAAGTAATTTCCCATAATTAAAAAAAATGGCTACTGTTTTTTAAATGGACCATATTGAAATGATATTTCCAAAATTTCATGAACAAGACTATCAATTAAATAATATGTGTGCTGCATTTTTTCTTCTTTCTCTAAACAAAGAGCTTCCTGAGAGAGGCAGAACCAGGTCAACTGCCAAATTTATTTATGTTATTCTATAAGTCCCCATTAGCCTCTGGGTGTTGCAGAAACAGAGGAACAACATAAAGTCACTGAAAAGATAGATCTAAAACCTTAAGGAAATTATCAGAATTCTTGTTCATGCAAATAGGAGGCCTTTATAAATAAAATGTTCATGCTCTGCTTTTCACATTAATTAGATGCATGAAAATATTTGTTAGGGTGGGTTCACATCTGCTTTCTGGATTCCGTTATGACTTTCCATACAGAAAATAACGGAATCCAGAGGATGGAAGAATAGATCCGTTATACTGCCCATATCTTATGACGGAATGCAAAACGGAATCCTTTAAAAGGCATTCTGTCTTAATAGAAGTCTATGGGAATCATAATGGATCCGTCTCGTTTCCGTTATGCAGAAAGGAGAAAAAAGTCCTGTCGACAGGACTTTGTTTTCCGTCTTTCTTAACGGGAACCAGACGGATCCGTTATGATTCCCATAGACTTCTGTGAAGACGGATCAAAACGGAATGCCTCTTAAAGGCTTCCGTTTTGACTTCCGTCTTATAGATTCCGTTATTTTCCGTTATAACCATGTTTTAATGGAAAGACATAACGGAATCCAGAACGCAGATGTGAACCCATCCTTAGCAGAACATCCAGTATAATTTATTGTGTGAATGAAGACAAGGGACAAGTAGCAGTTTACACATTTATTACTGCAGACAGAAAATCTCCAGAACTGGAGGTGACAATATAAATGGTACAGTGATACTGTTAGATTTCTCTGCACACAGTTTGAACAACATAGCAAATCTATAAAACAATATTTTATTCATTTATTCACAGTTATTCATCTCAATCAAGAAATGCAGTATATAGTAAACATTTCTAATACACGCATTATAGTAAAATTTAACTAATCCTGACTAAACACAAGCAAATTGATTCTATAGAGTAAAATTTTTACCTTAGAGAGAGTGAGAGTGAGAGAAAGAGTGATAGAGAAAGAGAGAGAGTATGACAACCAGACTGCTATTCATAGCTTTTCAGGAGTATTGAAGCATTTTCAATTTGTGTTTAATTGATTCAGATCTGAATCAAATTGGGAATCTGTCGAAACGAAATTCAGAAATTCGCTCATCACTAATCCTAACTAAAATGTAAACAGTATACATTTGCACAAGACAATATAAGGGTACATGTACACGTTCAGTATTCATGTGCGGAGAATCCGCTCTAAAATCCGCAGGTGTTCGCAGGCAAATCCGTGCGGTCGATCCGCATCAATTAGTGTGGATTTGCATGCAGCTTTTCCGCGTGTGGATTTTACCAAGTGGATAGAGAAAATCGGTCAGGAAAAATAAAATAAATTGACATGCACCACACAGCAGGTCAAAATCTGCACAGAAAAAATCTGCATTGTGTGCATTGAGAATTTCTAATTCTCATAGGATACAATGTACATGACCTACGATGTGGATTTTCTGCACTCAATCCTGATTGTGTGCATTTAGCCTAAAGATCTGCCAGTTTACCACATTGACTTAGACTAGGAGATACATTGGTGGCATTTTTGCCTAACTTAACACCACTTACTGTTTGGATTATTTTGTGCTAAAATGTTGGTGTCATTTTGGAGCAGGTTCTCACATCTAAAGCCATGCCCATTTTGACAAGCTGCACTCCCATTGAGTGAGGTGCAGGGAATTACACCTAAATAGATCTAAATCTACTGTAGATGTAGCGCCTCTATTCTAATAGAGCAGATCTAAAAAAAATGAGGCCAAGAAGTAGGGACTGAGAAAATCATTCATGACTGGAGAAAATACAAATGTAAAACAGGATAGGTTAATAAAGTTAATTCTAAAATGGGGCAGAAATGTTTGATGAATCAGTAAAAAATATAACAGCAAAGAGATACCAAAATTGTGTAAGTTGATAGCCTCTCCTCTCCTACATCCATGATGATCTGAGCAAATGTTTTGCAGAAAGCTTGCAGTAATTAAACAATTGCATTAAAGTTAAGGTGCATTTGCACTGCGCTGATGAACAGACGATTGTCAGGAATGAAACATTCCTTCCCGACAATTAGCTGCTTGTCAGTGAAGGTTAAGCACTGCATTGATCACCTCTATAGTAGGAGGATGAGAGATGGCTCATTCGCTGGGTAATATGCTCGTTTTTACAGACACAAATTGTCGTTTCCTGGCAGCACCTTGTGCTTTCTAAACACACTTTGCTGCTGGCAAATAACAACTCTGTATGGTGATGATAGATGGCATTAGCGATCACTTCTCCCCATACTGTGGAGGGGATCGCTGCATATATATGACGATAAGGTGCTTGCTGGGAAGCAACGGTTCTTTCCTGACAATCACCTGCTAAATTGTCCCATGTAAATGGACCTTTACCAATAATCTGCACGACAATTAATTACACCTTATGTACTGTTTTAGCAGAACTAAAAGGAATTGTGACAAAAACCATTGAAACAATTAGCATTTTTTTCCCTTGTTTTAAACGGGTTAGCTGAGATTTTCATATTAGTGTCTTATCCACAGGATATCAATATGTGATAAGCAGGGGTATGACTCCCCCACTAATCAGCTGATTGAGGATGCCCCTATGCTCACCGAAGCTACTGCTTACAGATCACCAAGCACTGCTGTACCTTGTTATAGGGGCTATTCTTGGTATCACAGCTCAGCCACATTAACATGAATGGGGATGAGCTGTGCCTACGCCATGTGACCGATGTACCGTGACTTCTTTGGCCTAGGAAGAGGCCTATGTGGTCATGGAGCAGTTTGGCCTCTTCATACAGCTGACCTGGTATAGGATAGGTCATCAATATGAAATTCATGGATAAAGCATTAACCATTCCCTCAACACTCAATTATTTGAATCATTAGTTGAAGAAAAACACCTGTGCTTATCAGGTGCTATACAGTGCAACATTTCTGGCTCTTTTTTATCTCTGTAAATGCGCTAAATTTTAATTTATAAAATAATAAAATTAGCTACATATTTATCCACAAAACATTAATGTAGTGATAATGTTAGCCTCTTCATTTAGTCACGCCCCTTGAGAAAGCTAGGCGAAACGTACGTCGGGTGTGCTCACAGCTGACCGGCAGTTGGATCCCTGCTTTGCACCTTAACCCAGGTATTATCTGTTATTTTTGCCTTATGTGATTGTTGCCTGCAGGCTCACTTGTGGTTTCTTATGGTACCTATTGTGGACGTTCCTTATATTGGGCATTTAGGAACATCCAATAGGGTTCCAGGGTGTGGCGAAACCAACCTCGCCACTGGGTTTTGGAGAGGGCTGTTTAAAAGCTTCTTGCCTCAGGATTATGGCCCATACTAACTTTAAAGGAGAAGACAGACCGGCCGCACAGCTTAAATCTGTCTGTAGAATTGTATTTTATGTTATTATGCGTTCGGTTAAATTGTATGTTATGTGAGGGCACCCAGATAGCTAATATTATTGTATTTGTGTATTCTGAGTGCCATTCACCTAATGATATGCACTCAGACTTGAGCTATCTGGGGATATGTTAAATGTCTGTGTTTGCTGTGGGGGTGTGCCATTGTGTGTTTAAATGGTGATGTCTGTCCTGTTGTCTCCACATGTGTATTGGTGATCTCCCTTTGTCCTGAGAGATAATTGGATTGCCCTCGGTTGTCTCCCAGGCAGAGAGGAGGAAACCATGATGCATTGTGGGGATGTGTTGTATCTGTCCTGTATTTGCAACAACTGTAATAAAAACCAGGCTGGGTGTGCCAGCACATGAGACCACTGCTTGACCCTGAACACGGAGCCTTGTCTCGTCATTGGGGGGATTCCATGTATGCTGTTAGAGACTGATTGCCAGGAGTCTAAGCTGACTGATACGCTTTTCCTGTTCGTCTGCTGACAGCTATTTGTGAGGTTCCAGTTTGGAGTGCTATTTTGTATCCAGTTAAACGGATTTTAACCCCTTGTCTGCTGAAATGGTGCCGTTACACAGGGTATTTCTGGGTGCATAGACAGATACTTTTTTCCTGGCACTGCTGCCTTAGCCACTGAGCCTGGTTAAAATTGTATTTTGGGATCTCTCTACTATGCCGGTTAGATAGTGAGCTACCATTTG
Source organism: Bufo gargarizans (assembly GCF_014858855.1). Classification (NCBI taxonomy): domain Eukaryota; kingdom Metazoa; phylum Chordata; class Amphibia; order Anura; family Bufonidae; genus Bufo; species Bufo gargarizans. The sequence goes on along the minus strand of NC_058081.1, from coordinate 457,507,255 downwards.
TAACATCACCTGTACTGCTGCTTTATGAACTTTGATCATCTCTTATCATGTTTTTGTAATTATTTTGCTAGTAATTATTTAATAAAATGTCATATTTTGTGTATGTATGTGTTCCCCTACGGGGTTGTCTTCTTTTGGGTTCCTCTTCATTTACTGTAATTTCCTTATTTTATGGTAATATAATTATTTCTGTATGACCAGAGCCTAGCAGAGCCATAGATGAAAATAAGTAATCTGATATTGAAGTCATCTAATATTGTAATGTGCTGAACACAAAGAGCTTTATTTTTATAATATTTAGAAGAGAACAGTGATGTTACTAAAAGATAAGGCTGCGGTTTGACAAAACTATGAGAATGTAGTTAATATCATTTGTATTTCAACTTTTGTCCAGGTAGACCAGGGAATTTCAGAAAGCAACTATTCATTGACTTTCCATTAATAAATAGATTCAAAACACTTATTGATGAAGAGTTCAACTAGTAGATACAGTCCTGCTCATCGTTATTGGCACCCATGAAGTTCAAGTACATAATGTGGAATGTCTCCTCAAAAAAATGAATCAAGTGAAACAGCTTTTTTGTATACAGCAAAATAAATGTTAAATACAAAAGAGCATATTATAAATAACAATTTAAAACAAAAAACAATGGGAGGGTAAAATAGAAAAACCTAAAGCTTGATGTGACTCTGGTGTTGGCACCCTTTACATTTAATTAGTATGGAAACACATTTTAACTCGCCTGTGGTAAATCACAAATGAGAATCACCTGTGATAAATTGTTAGTGCCCATGTGAAATGAATTAGCCAATGAATGATGACTTTAGTGTTTAAAAAAGCCACATGTTAGGGCCTGTTCCTTTGTCACAATGGTGAAGTCAAAGGAGCTGTCTGGGGACGTCAGAACTGCTATTATTAGCAAATACAAGACTTACGAAGGGTATAAGGGTATCCTAGTTTCAGCATGGACCGTCAAGAACCTCCCTGGACGTGGGGGGGGGGAGGAAAATTGACAAGAGATGTCTTCGAAGGTTGGTACGAATAGTGGAAAAAAATCACCACGTCAAACATCCAAAGATCTGAAGGCCAACCTGGAACAGTCTGAGGTCATTGTTTCAACAAGTACCAAACGCCGCACACTTAACCAAGCAGAGCTTTATGTGCGAAGCACTGATGTTTGCCAAAGAGTACATTGACAAACCACAATCCTTCTGGGAAAATGTTCTGTGGAAAGATGAAACTAAAATTGAGCTTTCTGGCAATGCAAAGCACCAGTTTATTTACAGATGGCACAATGAAGCTTATTCGAAAAAGAACACCCTACCAACAGTTGTGCATGGTGGAGGATCCATAATGCTGTTGGGTTGCTTTGCTGTGTCTGGTACTAAATGCCTTGACTGTATCACAGGAATCAGGAAATCAGATTGTTATCGAGAGATTTTAGAGAGAAATGTCTTACCCTGTGTAAGAAAACTTGGTTTGAATTAAATATCATGGGTCCATGACAAAGACCCAAAGAACACATCCAAAAGTACACAGGAATGGTTGGAAATGAAAAAACTGTGGACTGTTTTAAAATGGCCAGCAATAAGTCCTGACCTCAATCCTATTGGAAATCTCTAGGGTGAACTGAAATCTGCCATTGGGAAAAAGAACCCTGCAAACATTCAAGAGCTTGAACTAACTGCAAAAGAAAAGTGGCAGAAAATACTAGATGAGAAATGCAAGAAGCTTATAGTTGGCTACAATAAACTTTTGGAGGCTGTCATCAGTGCCGAACGGTGTGCAACCAAGTATTAATTAGGGGTGCCTTTATTGCTGCACGTGCTGTTTATTATGTTTCCTCTTTGAAATTACAACATGTAAGTTGAAAAACGTTAGGTGACCCATCTTTAATGTTAATTTCAGTTACATGTTATTCCCTATCCACATCATACTCACTAGAATGGTATTTTCTGCAAAGTATGCCAATTTCCTTAAAAGCTTTAAACCAAACCATACTTTATAGTGAATATGAAGTTTTAATGATACAACAGTGAAGTTACAGTAGGTCTGATATCTGCAATCAGGGTTACATAGAGATAACACCACAGAAAATACAGTGTTTCCCTGAAAATAAGACACTGTCTTATATTTATTTTTCCTCAAGAAGACACGCGATGGCTTATTTTCAGGGGATGTCTTATTTTTTATTAAGTATGGTACAAAAATCTCCCCTGGTGTTTGTGTAAGGTGAGAGAGACCCACAGACTGTTGCTGATCAGTGTTGGGGAGCAGCAGCTTTACTGGTGTTTGTGGGGGGTGAGAGAGACCCACAGTGCTGAGTAAAATGAGAGCCACAGCTGTATTCTTCCCCTTGAGGACACATAATACTTAAAGCAGAACTTCCTGCTCCTCACTTCACTGAGGAGACTTTTACTTTCACTTTCTATGTCTCCCTCTATGCTTCAGCTTGCAGCACACACAGAAGGATCGGTACCTTACAGGGGGAGCAAACCTTGTTGATGGGGCTGCCTCCACCTCTCCAGTCACCTCCGAGAGAGCAGCAGTCAAGATGGGGCAGATGAGAAGGGCTGCCCGTCTTCTCTACCGCTCCGCACCGGTACGCTTAGCCATGCCTATCACTATGTCTTATTTTCAGGGTATGGCTTATAATGCACAAATACTTAGAAATCCTGCTATGGCTTATTTTATATGTATGTATATTTTTTTTTTTGGGGGGGGGGACACGGTACTACGGTATTTTTTTTGAACTGAGGATATGTGTGTGTATTTCCTGGAGTGGCAAAATTTAAGTATGGTGTTTATGCATGTTGTGTAGTATTGAATTCTCTGATGTTGAGAGACATAAATATAGATTTGCTATTGGGGCAAGGATTTAGTGACTAGAGAAGGAAAAAAGTATAAAGTATAAAATCGCAGATGCTGTTATACCAGGGATGTGCATGTGCTGTGTTGGTCAGATAACTCCGAATACCATCTCTCAGGAAAATGGAAACCACAGAGTACATGGACTGGGATTTTGATTTTCTAGGCATTGGTATGCAAAAAGCCTGCTGAAGAGATGGGTATGTCATTTCGGAGATGACCCCAGGGCTGGTGCAGGAAGTGAAGTGTATTCTCACAATCCTATTGCCAGTGCATGCCTCGTTCTTTACTGATTTTTTTTATTTTTTACACATGCCATATTCTATATTTTAAAAAATCCTGAAATATTGCAATATCCGAACTGAACTTTTAGCTTCACTGTAGACTGATACTTCCTGATTTGTAGCAATCAATTCCTGTGCAGTTATTTCACACCTCTATTATACAATGAGCCATTTTTTTCTCCACTTCATCCATACATCGTTGCTTGCACCTTTCCCAGAACCAGGCAATAAAATTCTCTAATAGAAGTCAATAATTTATTTTCTAAGTTTTCTTTTTGTGCATGGATGTGACTAGGGTTAAGCAAATCTCTGGATCTGCCCAGAGTTTATAGTTTAGAGCACTAGCTCATTAAAGATATCTAACCCAAAATTCATGTGCAGACAACAGAATAAAAAATAACAGATTAGAAAAAAGCTATATTTTATTTAAATCCGTGAAATGGCTAGTAATGGACGAACATCGTCCAGGACGTTTCACGAACGTTTGCGGCGGGCCCCATTCACTTTAATGGCAGACGAACCTGAAAAACCTTCAGGTCATATTTGCAGCCACTAAATACTTACTAGAAGTGCTCAAATAGTCCCACAACATGGACAGTGACAGAAAAGAACAAATGATTATGTGGCTGGAGGTATATTAGACAGTCACTGGATAACAATTTTACTGTAGGCCAGTACAGGGCCCAAAAATTAGGCATTCACTTAACAGAAAAGAACAAATGATTATGTGGCTGGAGGTATATTAGACAGTCACTGGATAACAATTTTACTGTAGGCCAGTACAGGGCCCAAAAATTAGGCATTCACTTAACAGAAAAGAACAAATTATTATGTTGCTGGAGGTATATTAGACAGTCACTGGATAACAATTTTACTGTAGACCAATACAGTAGAGGCCCCAAAAATGTGCCATTCACCTGACAGAAAAGGCCTTTTATGCCGCTGTATATACATAAGACAAGGACAATTGTTCTATGTGGTGGCGGATATGTGTGGGCTGGCATGAGGAAATTCAATTACACGTGGTCGTCACAGGTGTTGGAATTGGAAGCATTGGAACGCCCTTGCTCCTGCTGGTGGAGTGCCCTTTCTCCTGCTTATCGCCCAGGAGAATGTCATCCTCGGTCTCCTCCCCCCACCCACTGACAACACCAGGGATCCCTGAAAAGTTTAAAGTCCCCCTCAAAGCCTGCTCTTCTTGCTCCACCTCCTCCACCTTTCCTCAGCCTACATCCTCCTCTGACTCCTCTTCAGACTTTTGCTGACTTGATGGAGTAGCCTCCCTGGGAATTTATTCAGCATTCCTACTTCCTCATCTTCCGGCTCCTGCTCCTCGACAGCTTGATCAATGACACGACACAATGCACACTCCAGAAAGAAGGTGTAATGTACAATGTCACTAATGGTGCCCTAGCTGCGACTGACCAGTTTGGTGATCTCATCAAATAGCTGCAGAACTCTACATGTGTCGCCCATAAGCAGCCACTGGCGCGGTGAAAAGAAACCAAGCTCCCAGAACCTGTCCTGTTGCAGAGTTCGTACAAATAGTCATTAACCGCACGTTGTTGCTGGAGCAGCCTATCAATCATATAAAAAGTGGAATTGTGGGTTCTGACGGCTTTGCTCAGTGATCGGAGGCCAGATGCCTTCTTAAGGTGGTCGTCCCTAGGTAAGTGTTGGGCTTACCGCGACTTATGCATTGGCAGCACAGGCTGCAGATGGCAACACCATTGTCAGCAGCTGACATGTTAAAAAAAGCCCACACTGCAAAGCCATGTGCCAGCTAGTGATGAGCGGGAGGTGCCATATTCGATTTCGCAATATTTTGCGATATTATGCTATTCATTGCAAATATGCAATTTAATTAATCGCATATTGCGATTTTGTGTATTTTACGAATATTCGCCATATTGCTATATATTCTTGTTTTAGAATATGACGAATATTCTAAAAAACTAAGTTATAGCAATATAGCGAATATTTGTAAAATACACATATAGACTGCAATTTCACAAATGTAGTGCTATAATCAATTTTTTTTGTTCAAATTTTTTTGTCTCTTTCTGAATCAGAAAGAGACAAAAAAAATTGACAAGAAAAAAAAAAGATTATAGCACTACATTAGTGAAATTTCTGTCTATATGTGTAATTTACGAATATTCGCTATGTTGCTAAATATTCTTGCATTACAATATGACGAATATTCTAAAAAACAAATATATAGCACTATATCACATATATTCATTTTTTAGAATATTTAATTCCCCCCTCCCCCCCCCCCCCCAATTAGTGCAGTTATTGCCCTTCGGCATACTCCTCCCTGACAAGCATCCCTGTCACCATGGGAACACCTGGTGGTTAGAATATACCATCGGATCTGGGTTTTCACGATCTAACTGGGTTTTCACGATCTAACTGTACTAATTGGGGGAAAAAAAATAATAATCTATTATTATTTGCTATGCGAATATTCGCGCTCAACACTAGTGCCAGTGTCCTGGGATTGCAAGGTGTGACCGTGCATGGTGGATGGCTCGCTCCAGATACATTTGCAGTCTGCTTTTTGCCTCCTGTGCACTGCGAGTTCTGCCTGATTCTCCTCCTTCTCCTCCCTATCTGCTGCTCTGTCTCTCCCTCTTAACTCCCCTCCTCTTCCTCTCCTGTGGGCACCAATGTGGCGTCCATCAACATGTCATCATCGTCACCGTCCCCACCACTGACATTAGAGATCTCGGAGTAGGCAACAACAGCGGGGACCACCCTTCTTGGGCTGATCTGGGTACTGTCGTCAGAACGATGGGTGGAGGCCGTTGCTACCTCCTCTTCCTCATCTGATGCCAAGAATTGCTGCGCATCGGTAAGGTCTGGGAATGGATGGGAAAATAATTCCTCTGACTCAAGAGGAGGGGCTATAGTGGTGGTGGTGTCTTTTGCGGTGCACATAGCAGAAAGTGAGGAGGGTGCAGATACAGAGGATGAGGAGGGTGCAGAGGCGGAAGGCTGAGTGAGCCACTCAACCAACTCTGATGCGTCCTTTGACGTAATCGCATGCACCTTCTCCAACTTCCCACTTAGGCTGCGGCCTGGTGCACCTGCCCAACCCCTACCACCCCTGTGGAATAGCCTGCCTCTTCCTCTGCCTGTCATTTTCAAAATGACCCTGTGCCAAATTCCCTAGAGAAGAGCAATATTTGTGGAAGCAGGTATATTGCAAAACTCAATAAATATTTGGTGGAAGCAGGTATATAAAAAACCCTTAATCTGTATTTTGTGGAAGCAGATGTATTGCAGGCCTCAATCAATATTTGGTGGAAGCAGGCATTTCAATCCCCTTAATCAGCATTTTGTGGAAGCTGGTGTATCCCAGGCCTCAATCAATATTTGGTGGAAGCAAGTATATCAATCCTCTTAATCAGTATTTTGTGGAAGCAGGTATCTTGCAGGCCTCAATCAGTATTTGGTGGAAGCAGATATATAAAAAACCCTTATATACAAAATATAGATTGAGGGGTGCAATATAACTGCTTCCTTAATCAGTATTTTGTGGAAGCAGATATATAGAACCTTTTAATCAATATTTTGTGGAAGCAGGTATATCACAACCCTTAATCTGTCTTTTGTGGATACAGGTATATTAAAATACTTAATCAGTATTTTAGTGGAAGCAGGTATATCATACCCCTCAGTCAGTATTTTGTGGAAGCAAGTATATAGAACCCCTTAATCAATATTTTGTGGAAGCAGGTATATCGCACCCCTCAATCTGTATTTTGTGGAAGCAGGTATATAGAACACCTTATTCAATATATTGTGGAAGCAGTTATATTGCACCCCTCAATCTATATTTTGCGGAAGGAGGTATATAGAACCCCTTAATCAATATTTGGTGGAAGCAGGTATATTGCACCCCTCAATCAGTATTTTGTGGAAGACGGTATATCGCAGGCCTAAATCAATATTTGGTGAAAGCAGGTATATTGCACCCATCAATCAGTATTTTGTAGAAGCAGATATAGCAAACCCCTTAATCAGTATTTTGTGGAAACAGGTATATTGCACCCCTCAATCAGTTTTTTTTTTGTGCAAGAGGTATACACACCCGTTGCAAATAGTTGTTCCAATAGCACTTGTCCCGCTATATAACTGCGGTATTGCAGCAGAACCGCAAACAACTGCTGAACAATACAAATGCACTATATACTTTCTATATTAGAAAGTATATTATAGGTATATCACACCCCTCACTCAGTTTTTTGGGGGGCAACAGGTATATCACAATTGCAATTAGATATTCCAATAAGGTTGGTCTTTCTATATAGCTCCGGTATCGCAGCAGAACCGCACACAACTGCTGCACAATCCAAATGCACTATAATATACTTTCTATGTTATAAAGTATAAGTATATCACACCTCTCAGTATATCACACCTATCAATAGTACACCTATATCAGTCCTTAAAAGGAATTTTGTGGCCCTATTAGCTAGCAATTGGTGTCTCTAACAGTCTGTCCCTGCTCCACAAAGCAACCTCTCCCTACATTGGCAAAACACAGAATGTAAAATAGCTGCCAGATCGGGTTCTGTTATAGGGTGGGGGTTGGTCCATGTGCTGAAAAGTCTCAATTGGCTGTCCTGTCCCACCTGATGTGTGTATCATGGGTCAAAGTTCGGCGGCGGATATTGCCATATGTTCGTATGTTTAGCGAATCGTGAATGTGCAAAGTTCAGCTCGAAATGATCGCCGGGCGAATCGCAAGGCCATCTCTTTTGACCACTTTATAACAAAATTTCTTAACATGCCTCAAAGTATTATGCTGAGTCTAGAGATGATTAAATCAATTCTAAAAGAAACTAAATTCATTATGAATTTCCCAATAACTTCGGTTTCCAATGAATCCTAGATTTTTGGGGATTGGTCCCACATGAATAAAACTAAAAGGTGGCTATAATTTTGCAGTTCAGAAAATAGAGAAGAAGGCATCTTCCACCACAAAGGAATATTTTTTGTATTTATTTAATTAAAAAATATCTGACAGTGTAGTGTAGAGAGGAGCAATTTTTTAGAAATTCATATTGAGTTTGATTCTAACATATCAGTCCAAAAATTTGATTCTTCTTTAAATTAATTATATCTGAATTAAACATGCTTTAATTGGTTTAATAATGGTTTATGACACTGAGTTTCACAGGACTATATACACTCACCTAAAGAATTATTAGGAACACCTGTTCAATTTCTCATTAATGCGATTATCTAGTCAACCAATCACATGGCAGTTGCTTCAATGCATGTAGGGTTGTGGTCCTGGTCAAGACAATCTCCTGATTCTGAATTCCAAACTGAATGTCAGAATGGGAAAGAAAGGTGGGCTGCAACAGCAGAAGACCCCACCGGGTACCACTCATCTCTACTACAAATAGGAAAAAGAGGCTACAATTTGCACAAGCTCACCAAAATTGGACTGTTGAAGACTGGAAAAATGTTGTCTGGTCTGATGAGTCTTGATTTCTGTTGAGACATTCAAATGGTCCAAATTTGGCGTAAACAGAATGAGAACATGTATCCATCATGCCTTGTTACCACTGTGCAGGCTGGTGGTGGTGGTGTAATGGTGTGGGGAATGTTTTCTGGGCACACTTTAGGCCCCTTAGTGCCAATTGGCCATCGTTTAAATGCTACGGGCTACCTGAGCATTGTTTCTGACCATGTCCATCCCTTCATGACCACCATGTACCCATCCTCTGATGGCTACTTCCAGCAGGATAATGCACCATGCCACAAAGCTTGAATCATTTCAAATTGGTTTCTTGAACATGACAATGAGTTCACTGTACTAAAATGGCCCCCACAGTCACCAGATCTCAACCCAATAGAGCATCTTTGGGATGTGGTGCAACGGGAGCTTCGTGCCCTGGATGTGCATCCCTCAAATCTTCATCAACTGCAAGATGCTATCCTATCAATATGGGCCAACATTTCTAAAGAATGCTATCAGCACCTTGTTGAATCAATGCCACGTAGAATTAAGGCAATTCTGAAGGCAAAAGGGGGTCCAACACTGTATTAGTAAGGTGTTCCTAATAATTCTTTAGGTGAGTGTATATACCTATGGAAAAATACATCGTTGAAAGTGTTAACAAACAGTCTGTTTAAAACTACATTGTGCTTTTGGATATTTTACATTTTTTTAAACACACACACACACACACTAGTATTGGAAGAAGCAATGGCTTGCTCTATACTGTGGTCCAAAAAGTATAACTTAAGGGAGGGAAAATGTTTGCCTGTGCATATATACACATATGTGATACTATTGGAAGAAACAGAGGTTTGTTCTAAAACTTCTGAAAAAGCATAAAAAATGATGCGTTAACAACATTAGATGCCAGCCTATGTTTATACACACACAATATTATCGGAAGAATCAGTAGCTCGTTCTAAACAAGAGCCAAAAAATGATGCCTTAATAGAGACAGATGCCTGCTCATGCTTATACAGACACACACAGTAATGTCAGAAAAAGCAGTAGCTTGTTCTGAACAAGCATCCCAAAATTCTTATTATTTTTTTTAGGCGCAGCAGTACAGTATGGAACATAATGGCAGGCAGGCAGCAGCAGTAGCATGATTGAGCAAGAATTAAATAGCCACCATCAGCAATGGCAGATCTACTCATTGGCTTCAGCCAGAGGTGTGTGAAAACTCTCACTGATCCATGTCTCGTTCATTTTGAAAAATTTGATGTTTTATACACTTGTGGAGGACCTTGTGACTATTTGTATCCTCTAGTGCCCAGGTGGCTACCAAAGTGCATCTTTATAATAAACTAAATTTGCATTTGCTGAGGGAAATACATAGTGCTTGAAAAGAGCAGAATCTACAAACATTCTACCATTAATTTTGATGTTTATTATTTTATTTTAAATGTATATTAAAAATGACAAATCAGATTGACAGCAAAAATACATAGCTCCCCTTTCAGCACCAATAACTCTGAATGGAGTATGTTCCCTAAGAGATTTAGACTTTATTAATCACAGAAACTGGAGAAGAATAAATAAAATAACATCTGATGAATTTCAATATAGTGCTTTTCAAACACTATAATAAGATTAAACTTAAGAATCAAAATGACAAAGTAATTGATGTGACAAAGTTAACAAATAGCATTCAACATTTTGTAAATTTGACACGAAAATGAAAGCAAAAGAAGCGGAATGCAGATATTCCTAAATAAAAAGTCCAGAAAGTCACATTGTGATACATTACCCGCTATATGCTAAGACTGAGGTTTGTTCTGCCAGTCTTAGTGTATCTGAACCAGCATGTGTTTTGCTAGGACCCCGTGTTGCAGTTGTGTCAAATTTTTTTTCCAAGATTAAGAAAAAATCCAGGAACTATACAATGTGTATGTGATAGTATTACAAAAATGCAGCACAAACACAGTACTTTCAGAATAACATAGTATATTTCTCAAGATAACAACATTTTCACTTTTACCTAGAATGGGATCAGCAACCTCTGGCACGCCAGCTGTTTCGAAACTACAACTACCAGAATGCTTCATTCACTTCTGCGGGAGTTTGAAAAACAGATGAATATGTTTACATGCTGGAAGTTGTAGTTTCATAGCAGCTGGAGTGCCAAAGGTTGCTTATCCTTGACCTAGAGATGTATATAAAAGAGGTATGTGACCAAGTTAAATGAATGTTCATGAGAGCCCTGAGAATTGTATGTCTTGTTTGGCACAAAAAAAAAAGATAAAAATAATAATTTCTTGACATACTAACATTTGTATGCAGTAGATGAAGCCATGAAGTAAAGTAGATAATAATTATTGTATTATGCAGTTTTCTATGGCTGTAATTTCTCTAATGCAGAATATGCCCTGTGAGGATTAAACTAAATATAATACTGTCCTGAACTTCTGAACTCTGCAGGCAGTGAGTGGTCGGAGGCAAAGCACTAGAGCTGATTAACAATTCAGGTTTGCGTCCAGATCATTGCTTATTCACTGTGTCTACAGTGCCTTTCTAGATTAACTCCTGAAATGTGTTCATTCCCAAATACTGATATGAAAAGCATCTGCACAGCATGTGGCTAATTCAAAGTAATTAGGTTAGGGGCAAGGTCATGCTCCCTATCACCTCATGCTTATGTATGATGTTGCTAAATGAGGGGGCATAAAAATAACCGTAGAATAGACCCATTGCACTTGTCAACATTGCATTCATTTGTTTGATGTTTCCCGTGAATGTTAATGGATAGCCAATGTCATGTTTAAAGATACTTTTAATAAAAACTGCATTTGCTGTGTATTTCCATGCCTATAGTATGAGCTTGTGGAAGAAGACTTTTATCTGAATCTGCTTTGTTCTTTGAGGAAAGCAGTGACCGGAATTTCATGCGTTGGTTAAAGAATAGAGGGTGGGCGGCTTTGATCTGCATGATGTTCTACCTGTACAGTGCTGCAGAGTCTTCATAAAAATATACACACTGTCAGAAAAGTGATTCATAAAAAAAAAAACTAGTAATGCATTTTAAATAAGACAGCTTTAAAAGTAAAGCTTTATTTCTGTCCTAGATTTAGTTTTCCTGCTTTTAGTGTATTATCTAAATGAGGAAAACAGAAAGAGCAGGCTGTGCTGTTAGCATGGGGAGAATATGCGGGAAAAGGGCATGCTAAAAATAAAAATTACTGTGCTTGTTCTTTATGCTTAGATGTTGTGAATGTATAAACTAAGTTTCGGAAGCTTTCCAATTGCAGTGAGTTGATGTGTAATTATGCCAGGAATATCAGCAAATAACTGTTTTTTTATATCTAGGTTCATGTCAAATATGTCTTTGTGGTTTATTTTGCAAATGTTATGATAAAGGGGAAATCACATCTTTATTCACCACATTATTGGCACTCAATAGTGTTGATTGAGCACCAGTGTGCTCGGGTGCTCGACTAGAACACATTGGAATGCACAGGTGCTCGGCAGAGCACCCAAACACAATGGAAGTCGATGGGAGAGCCCAAGCATTAAACCAGACACCCCCTGCTCTGAAGGGGGGAGGGTGTCTGGTTCATAGGACTCCCAGGTCACTGCGGGGAACGATGTTGTCCGAGCCACTTTTACAGACTGACAATAATACGCACCAAACCGAAGATAAAATCGATTTTGGAGGAAAAATTATTAGGAAACATTGTTTCCTGTATATTTACTTGTATATAAAGTGCAAGTGCTGCCAAAAATTACAAGGAAGAGGCACTTCGATACAACATCACATAAAGGAGGGCCTCATTCACATTGTGTACAATTGTTCAGGTAGTGGGACTCCTACACTCATAAAGCCTATGCACTAAGTGATACGTCTGCCAAAAAAGAGGAACCAGCACTCCAATACACCCTTTCTTACACATAAAGGAGGGCATCATACACACCCTTGAAAAATGATGATTGATGGCCTGCTGGTGACCCTCAAAAACATTAGGAGCAAGGGCCTGCTAGTGACCCTCTAAAACATTAGGTACAATGCCTGCTGCTGATCTGACCATCTAAAACATTAGGGGTGAGGGTCTGCTGCTGATCTGACCATCTAAAAAATTAGGGGTGAGGGTCTGCTGCTGATCTGACCATCAAAAAAATTAGGGTTGAAGGTCTGCTGCTGATCTGACCATCTAAAAAATTAGGGGTGAGGGTCTGCTGCTGATCTGACCTTCTAAAACATTAGGATTGAGGGTCTGCTGCTGATCTGACCATCTAAAACATTAGAGGTGAGGGTCTGCTGCTGATCTGACCATGTAAAACATTAGGGGTGAGGGTCTTCTGCTGATCTGACCATCTAAAAAATTAGGGGTGAGGGTCTGCTGCTGATATGACCATCTAAAAAATAGGGGTGAGGGTCTGCTGCTGATCTGACCACCTAAAACATTAGGAGTGAGGGTCTGTTGATGACCTGACCTTCTAAAACATTAGGGTTGAGGGTCTGCTGCTCAGCTGACCATCTAAAACATTAGGAGCAAGTGCCTGCTGCTGATCTGACAATCTAAAAAAATAGGGGTGAGGGTCTGCTGCTGAGATGACCATCAAAAAATTTAGGAGTGAGGGTATGCTGCTGATCTGACCTTCTAAAACATTAGGGGTGAGGGTCTTCTGCTGATCTAACCATCTAAAACATTAGAAGTGAGGGTCTGCTGCTGATCTGACCATCTAAAACATTAGGGGCAAGGGTCTTCTGCTGATCTGATCATCTAAAAAATTAGGGGTGAGGGTCTGCTGCTGATCTGACCTTCTAAAAAATTAGGGGCGAGGGTCTGCTGCTGATTTGACCATCTAAAAAATTTGGGATGAAGGTCTGCTGCTGAGCTGACCATCTAAAACATTATGGGCGAGAGCCTGCTGGTGACCCTCAAAAACATTAGGAACGAGGGCAGCCTGATAAGCATGTTGATATGATGGAGAAGGAGGAGGAGAAAAATGAGACTGAACCATATCCCCTTTTTTTGTTCAGCCGCTTTCCTCTGGTGGAGTAGAGAAGTTAGGGGCAAACCAGGCCTTGTTCATTTTGATAAGATGTCAACCTGTCAGCATTTTCAGTTGACAGTAGGATGCGCTTATCAGTTATTATGCCCCTAGCAGCACTAAATACCCGCTCTGACAAAACACTAGCGGCAGGGAAGGCCAGCACCTCGAAGGCGTAGAGCACCAGTTCGTGCCATGTGTTTAGCTTGGACATCCAATAGTTGTAAGGCACAGAGGTATCATTGAGGACACTGACACGGTCTGCTATGTACTAGTTCACCATCTCCCAAAACTTTTCTCTCCTTGTGCTGGAGAGGTGTCCCAGGCCTTGGAGAGTGTTGCCTTGCCTTTCTTGGAACTGCTGTGTGTTCCCCTCGTCTCCCCTCCTCAGTTGCCCAAGGAACTATGTACTCTGTAGCCAGCGTTGTCAGCTTGAAATTTTTTGAGCAGTTTTTCCACAAGGACTTCTTGTGTTGCACCATTTTGCTAGATCTCTCTGCCACAGGAATGAGAGATGAGAAGTTCTCTTATTAGCGGGGGTCGAGAAGGGTGAACAACCAGTAATCGCTGTTGGGCGAAATGCATATAACGCAAGGGTCACTGGAAAGGCAGCATAACATAAAGTTAGCCATGTGTGCCAGAGTCCCAACAGACAAGACTTTGCTATCCTCATCAACAGGATGACTTTCAATCTCCTTATCCTCTTCCTCCTCTTCGGCCCATCCATACTGAACAGATGGAATAAACCTCCTATAGGTACTACCCTCTGTAGCGGAGGCAACCGTCTCCTGCTCCTCCTCCTCATCATCCAATTCACATTAAGAAGTCGAACGGAGGGTGGTCTGGCTATCACCCTGTGTACTGTTTTCCCCCATTTCTACCTCTTACACATGCAAAGCGTCCTCCCTCATTGTGAGCAGCAAGTGTTTCAGTATACACAGACGTGGGATGGTTACGCTGATAATAGCGGCATCGACCCTCACCATCTGTGTTAATTCCTCAAAGTTGTGTAAAGTCTCACAGTGGTCAGACATTCATGCCCACTCATTGGTTGTGAAGAGCAGAAGCTGACTTGAAAGGCGACGACCATGTTGCAGCTGGTATTCCACTACTGCCCTCTGCTGCTCACAAAGCCTGGCCAACATGTGGAACGTAGAGTTCCAGCGCGTGCTCAAGTCACACAACAGTCGAGTGAACTGGAACTTGCAAGCGCTGCTGCAGCGTTGCCAGACCGGCGGCAGCTGTAGGTGACTTTCAGAAATGGGTACACATGCAACGCCAAGGGTTGCTGGCCATACTTCCATCAGGATTTCCGCAACCATCTACTTTAGTGACCGCAACCCCCCCTTCTCCTCCTCCACTTTCTACTCCACTTCCGCCTCTGAATTCTCATCTTGCAGCACCAGTCAGTCATCAGTCAGTAGCTGGAAGCATTGTAGCACTGCAGTGGGGAAGCAGCAACAGGCTGTGCTGAAACTTATTTGCTTAGGTGACAAACAGCTGCAGAGCTATGACAGGGTATAAGGCACCAGACTGAGCTGTGGCCACTCAACCTAGAATCAGGTATGGTTGTGTCTGATAATGGCCGTAATGGCTTTGGAGCTTGGCAAGATCATACACATACCATGCCTAGCCCACGTGTTCAACTTTGGATAGGTTTTGAGAAACCGCTGAACCACTATTTGCCTGAACTACTGGTGAAGGTGTGTCGCATTTGTACCCATTTCTGAAAGTCATCTACAGCTGCCGGCGGTCACTGGAACTCTACATTTCTCAAGTTAGCCAGGCTTTGTGAGTAGCAGAGGGCAGTAGTGGAATACCAGCTGCAACATGGTTGTCGCCTTTCCAGTCAGCTTCTGCTCTTCACAGGTGACGAGTGGGCATTAATGTCTGACCACTGTGAGGTTTTACGCAACTTTGAGGAATTAACACAGAAGGTGAGCGCGATGTTGCTATTATCAGCATAACCATACAACTTCTGTGTATACTGAGACGCTTGCTGCTCACAATGAGGGTGGACGCTTTGCATGTGGAAGAGGTGGCAAATGGGGGAAAACAGTACACAGGCTGATAGCCAGACCACCCTCCGTTCGTCTTCTCAGAGGCTAGGAGCGAGTCTTACCCTGGGATGGCACAGGTGCTACCGACGCCAAGGATTGCTGGCCCTACTTCCATCAGGATTTCTGAAACCACTTACATTAGTCGCTTGCTCGCCCAACACTAGCACTCAAACTAAGGCTTCATGTACAAAGTATGTCTGCATTTCAGTCTGCAAACAAAGGATCTACAAAATATGACTTTTTTTTTCACTACAATCAACAGAGAAAACTATTCTTGTTAGCAATAAAGACAAGAATAGGACACGTTCTAAAATTTGTGCAACAGACATACAAATCATCCAAAAAAGCCTAGCCCTAGATCTACTATCTGCAAAAACATGAAGTTACAAAGTGTGGTAACTGAGTCCTGAGGCACATAGGGGCTCATTTGTGGTTCTTAAATCTGCCTATATTTGGCGTATTTTAGGCACAGATTGCAGCACAATGGTTAGCTGTGCCTCAGTTTGCAGCTTTTCCCCACTCATGCCAAGTCCAAAAAAGTAGGCATGGCATAGGCAAGGAAGCGGACAGGCAGGCAGACCCATCTCATTTACAATTTTTTACACCTGATTAAGGCATAGAAAAAGGTCTAAATGTAAGACAGCTAGGAAGCAATTCTGCACCTTCACCTACGGTGTACTACCATTCCTCTCCTAGATACCTATCTGCGGCACAGGTAAGCCCACCACAGGGGAGTATGGCCTCAGTATCTTGCTATGCATTTTACATGGAGTTTTCTTTACCATCTACAACGATAGTGTCTATAATTTCCTGATGTATCCCCAATGATAAGATCTTATGTCTGTATTCATGCCATAATTATTTATCAGATCCACCAGAAATGTAGCCTTCCTCCAGGTCTCCTTCTGTATACAAATACTTTATTATTCCAGCAGATTCTAGCACAGTATTTTGTAATCAGTATAACACATGTGGTATGTATCAATTATGAGCATAGTCAATTAACAGCCATTCTTTATGTCATGTCAGTCATTGTATTGTCTTTTTCAATGTTTCTTATATGATTATATTTCCTTCATTGCATTTTTTGTGTCTGATGAAGGCCTAGGCCTGCGTGCCGAAAACGTTTACAAACCTACTGTCGCTTGTTTTCTATGAACTCAGCAAGTTGAATTGCTGCTTCAGTATACTGAGACATTTTGAACAATTGAATGTCTCCAATTTTGTTGGAATGGTTTGCAGAAGGCCTTTTTCTGTTTTTGAATGGCTGTGCCCGGATTTAAAAAGCAAGATCCATAAAGGCATGGTTAGGTGTGTTATTTAAGTCACAATTATAGACAAACACAATCTAGCTAATAGCACACAAACCTTTGTCCCATTCATGTATTTTATTTGAGACAAGTTGCAATGTTTAAGATTTATTTTAGACAGCAATGGCAGGGTCGTGCCCCAAAGGCACTTGTGGGTATATTCCTAGGGTGCCGCACTGCAGGGGGGTGATGTCAGAGAGGAATATATATATATATATATATATATATATATTTATTTTTATTTTCATAAAAAAAAAAATATATAGCAATCCCCCTTCACCCCAGCCAGGTAACCAGGTTGTGTTGGGGGGTGGGAGAAGGTGTTCTAAATGTTTACATAAGATATAGAACTTGTCGGAAGTCAAATCCATGATAAGTCCTGTCCAAGAATTCAACGTCAGTTAGTCTGATTATTATTGTAATATGGCCATGGATCCAAGTGGGAGTTGGTGGTGATATACAGTATTTTTTATACAACACGTTCTGTAGTAATGTCTAATGCTGTTGTTTTGTACTATTGTATAGTGATAAATGACATCACACATATACAGTTGGATTTTTCAGTCAGTCCGTCAGCCCGTGGTTCTATTTTATTGCTATAAAAGTCTTTTGAGTTGGACACATTGTGGCAGGGGGCGTGTCTGGGCTCCTTCTTGCAAGAGTGACGCCCCTCTGGGCACCTTACTGGCTCATTTGCATACCAAATAAACTGGATTTTCAGAGGATAAAAACATCTATTGCTGGAACAAAGGCACAGCTTGAAATAAGGTACTAAGTGCTATTAGGCCATGGCTTAACTTCAATAGCGATTATCCTGGTGAAATGGCTGGGTTGTTATGGAAACCTGGAGTAAAACTGTGTATGTGGAGGCTGGAGGACCTGCGAGCTTCTATTGGCTGATAAGGGTCATGTGACCAAGCTTCTATTGGCTAATGCATTTTTGGGGAATATCTCAATAAACTTTCCCGGATACCTGATGTACCTGTGTGCCAAATTTCGTGATTGTAAATGCGATGGTGCGGATTCCTTTAGCGGAAACACACATACATACACTCAGCTTTATATATTAAACATATTATCATGATGGCACCGGCTTTTTTCAAGCTTGAAAAAGACTATTGTCGAAACGTTGCTGCTGATTTTGTGGTGTAATAAAAACACTGAATAGCCTTTGGAGTGCCGTGACCTTCTTCATTTTTTCTAACATCATAGGTAGCCATGCAAGGAAATATATGTTCAGGATATGAGAACCTTTCTTTACCAGCCTATTACAAACAATTACATCAAAGAGACCTAAGCAAAATGAAATTGGAAATTGGAGAGGAGTTGATTATATTTGTAAAATGCTGATAGCTGAATCTAGATTGATGTATAATTTTGAAACATTAGTACCAAAGGGTTTGAATGCTGCAATGGAGTTGTTTGGCCATCTGCATCAGGCTGTTTTCTAGCACACAGAAGCCCCTGTGACCCAATAATGTGGTGGTAAACTGTAGGAACACATGGCAGAACAATTTTTTGGGCAATTGTCTTATGTTGGGATTCATTTTTACAGGAAAAGGTGCGCGATTGCTACCATTTTGGGGTGCATATTACCTTTTAAACACTCAATATTGCTAATTTTGTAAGGTGAGATGACAAAAATGACTGTTCTAGCACTGTTTTTATTTATTTATTTTTACAGCGTTCACCTGAGGGGGTAGATCATATGATATTTTTATAGATCCGGTTGTCATGGAAGTGGCAATACTTAATATGTCGATTTTTTATTTATTTATTAAGTTTTACACAGTAAAAGCATTTTTTAAATGAAAAATATCTTGTTTATGTGTTGCCATTTTCTGAGAGCCATATTTGTGGAATGAGATGATGGTTTGATTGGTACAATTTTGGGGTACATATAACTTTTTGATCGCGTGGTATTACGCTTTTTGTGAGGCAAGGTGACCAAAAATGGGTGTTTTGGCACAGTTTTAATTTTTTTACACCTTCATCTGAGGTATATCATGTGATATTTTTATAGAGCCAGATACTGACACAGCGATATATATTTTTTTCACATTTTATACTCTTTTTTATATCTTAATTATGGGAAAAGGGTTCTTTTTTACTTGAAAGATTCTAGTATAATAAACTGACAGCCTTCTTGCTTCCATAGAAGGCAGTCTCGATGTCTGTGGAAGGCATTGGGCTGCCTTCACAGCCATTGGGTCCCTATCAACACAATGTGGGACCCGATGAGAACGGGTAGGGAGCCCCCTACCTCCACTAACCCTGTACATGTCGCGGTTAGCGCTGACTGTGGCAAACAAAGATTTAAAGTGTATACAGCAGGAGCTCGGCTGTCGGCGACTGCCGAGCCCTTGCCACTGATCTGGCAGCCGAACCTCCTGCACCCGTCTGATCAGCATGCCATATCTGTAGTGCACTGGGGTACCTGTCACCATCATAGATGTTTTTTACTTTTTGGAAGGCTCTATGGCTTTGCTTGTTATGGCCATGAGTAAATATACCTTTATGTCCAATCCCATGTTTTCTATCCCCCAAAACAGGTGGTAATATGCTAATTAGGTTGAAAAGAGCCCAATGGGCTGTACTTATCCTTTGTGGAGCCCAGCTGCTCCCATCCACAGTAAGCCCTGCTAGTTCCCATTCTTCTTCTTTTCTCCTCCTAGCAGCGGTGATGTCATCATGCTTCTGGCTATAATCTTGTGCAGGCGCACATTCAGCTTTCTGTGTAATGCAGCTGGAAACAGTTTTATTAAATAAATTACACATGTGGCAGTAGAGTTGGATCATTCAACAGGTAATTATCGGCACTTTTACACAGGCAGATCATGGCTAGTTCCTACGTTTGTTAGCAATTAGTGCTGAGCAAAGCATCCAAAGCAAAATTTGGTCTAATGTTTAGGAAAAATGTATTTCTAAAAAAGTTTGAATTTGTGTGTGCTGCATGGTAACTAATCAGTTTTCCTAAAATGGCATCCGAAGGTGTTAAGAAAGTTAAATTAAGTGTAAAGAAGACAAGCCCGGGAATGCAAGATCACCCATAATTCCGTGCAACAAGCCAATCAGCAGGTATCCACCTCCCTGTGATGTCACAGCTAGACAGAGCCTTATTGATCCTGTGCGGTCCCCACCATTTTCCTGTTAGCTGAGCATATGGAGAGACGTGACAAGATGCTCATGCACTATGGACAGTGTTGCTGCAAACTCTTAACAGAGACTGTAGGACAATATTGGAGAAGAAGAGTGCAGGCAGAGTGTCCCATCAGTATTACAGGACTAATTTATCATTATGTACATAAGTGTGCACTGCACCAATATTCATAGCTAATCTGTTCTGTTAGCTGTAGGGTTACTGTTTGTCAGTATTACAGGTCTCTGTTACCGGCATGTCTAATTTATCGCCATGTGTGCAATGCACCAAGATTTATAGCTAATCCATTCGGTTAGCTGTAGAGTCAGTATTACAGGCAGGTCTAATTTATTGCCGTGTACATAAGTGTGTAGTGCGCCAAGATTCATAGCAAATCTCATATGTTAGTTTCATCTTTTAAGTTGCATTACTGAAATAAATGAACTTTGCACGATATTCAATTTTTTTAAGTTTTACCTGTATATGTAGATGATGATGTAGCCGATCGCACATGGGAGCGATCATCATTATCAAGGGGCAAGGGTGGCAGCATGCCTGTGAGACAGCAGAATGTAAACAGTGTGAGATCTGAGGCCAAACGTGGGAGGGGTACACTGTCTGCTACTCGGGAAACTATCTGTGAGGAGCACACTGGCAGTGCATGGGTTCATAAAGGCAGCAGAAAGCAGGCATCACACAGTGGTGAAGGGAAAATAATATGCTCGGCAGTGTAGAATTATTTCACACAGTCACTGGTGGATGTTAATTCACACAGTCCAGATGTGTGGAGCGTCACCATAAAGTGGCGTGGGAAAACCGTGCCATTCATTTAGTGTTAAAAGCTGATGCAGCAACTGCTGCATCTCCCTATGGCCGGCACCCCCTCTCAAGCAGTCATGGCTCGTCAACGCCAGCAGAGGGAAGCTGTTGCTCCTTCCCATTGACTTCAATGTCGCCTATTGCTCCTGATGCTGCTTCTCGTCACTTGTTTCAACAGTAATTGATCACTGCAAAAAGACAACATTATGCGTGCACTCATCCAGCAGCACAAAAGCTGAGCATGCACCTGGCCAAGTTGCTGGTACTACAGTCCCTCCCTTTCCATGTAGTTGACTCACATTTTAGAGAACTGATTGCTTGTGCTTACTAAGGTGGAGAGTCCAAAGCCAAATTTTTTTCCCCAAAAAGCTCTACTAGCTCTGCACACCAATGTTGAACAGAAGGTGGGCCAGTCCTTGGGCCTCTCAGTGTCTTGTAGAGTTCACGCCAGTGCTGACGTATGGAGTTGTAACTATGGTCAAGGACAATGTATGTCATTCACAGCCCACTGGGTAAATGTTGATCCGGCCCAAGCACACCAGCAACTTGGCAAGGTGACGGTAATGCCGCTTCCGCATTGTAGTCATGGCAGTTCAGTGGTCCTCCATCATATCACCTATGCAAAACTAGGCATAGTCACACAGTTCTGCACCTTGTAATCCTGAGAGAAATGACTGGGCTCCACAACAAATTTTTGAATGGGGCCCCCCTCCCCCAGTAATTTTTTCGCAACCCTTCCTTTCATGCCGCCCCCATTCTTGTGACTAGTAAAGATCACTCTCTCAGATCAGGCCCGGCAGCTGTTCCATCCATCTATACTGCCACTGTATATAATTTCATTGTGTAATACTGTTGAGGGGGCCCTGAAAAAAATCTTTTAGTCCTCCTCTTCCTGGATGGGCCCCTTCTGGGTCAGGGCCCCAAAGCAGGCGCTTCCCCTGCTTCCCCTATAGCTACGTCCCTGCATGCTGTCATGTTTGCATAGTGATAGGTGTATTGTCAGGTTTTGGCACAGGGATGACTACTGACTATCCACATTGTTAGACCCTTGCTGCAGGTCAAACATGGGGGCATTTTTAGACCTTCTGAGAGGGATTCAAAAATGGACTACTATAAAGACATGCTTAAAACACAAAAAAATAAATACCATAAGTATCTTGCATGGAATTATCCATACATCACCTTTAACACTAAAAAAAGCTACCACACAAGTGAATATTATCATTAAATACTTTATTAGAAATACATATACACACCACATTCATTATATTCTTTAAAATACATAAAGCAGCAACTGTGGGAACACTGAAGTGTATCAGACAATTTAAAAAGAGTAGGCTCCAGACCACAAAGGACTAGTATATAAGTAAATAGCAGCATCAAAAAATGTAGGGCTCATATAGCAACCGTGCATCCAATTACAATCCACCGCACAACACTGAAACCGTGAAGGGCGGTGATGTTCCTATGCACACCTAAGATATGAAGCTGCTACAAGAAAGAATCACATTAATAACCACATATTACTGACCCAGTCTGGAGCGGCTGTCTGAAATCCATTTTTATGCCAGACTTGAAAATGCTGTTTCTAGGCAGATTGGCCTGGGTATACCTGATTTATAGCTATTTGTAATTAATTAAAATTTTTGTCGTACTTCGCGAAGCTGCCGAACCAAATTTTTCAAAACTTCGCTCATCTCTATTAGTGATAATCTGTCCGACTCTCTGCAGGTCTAATACAGTCTTAAATCACCATCCATATCCACATGTTCACAGCCTAATTAATCCAGTTAGTTAAGGTGTCCATGCAAAATAAATAATTGTCAACTGAGCTTTCTAATTAAATAGGACCAGTTGAACAGCTAATGAGTAATGGGGTCCTCTAACTTTCCCCCTTGATGGTAGATGTCACTGGAGATAAGGATCTGTCAGTAGATGTCTGATGGTGTCTCACAGTGAATTTCTCTCCTCTTTTAATACACATGCATGCTTGATCAAGCCAAACATGCATGTATAGAGGGGTCAGGAGATTTAGTATGCAAACATTAAAGGGGTTGTCCAGTTTGGTATTGATGATCTATCCTCGGGATACAGATGTAGTAGAGTTAACACTCAAACTCTTAACTGAAATTTCTTAACTCATAGTGATATTCTATAACAAAAGCTATTAAAAAGCAATTTAAGATGTTGACACAACTGGTTTAGCTGACACATCTAGTTAAGCATATATGTTAACTCTACTACATCTGTAGGTTATCAATATCTGATCAATGGGGGGTATGGATCCAGGTACTCCCGCTGATCAGCTGTTTGAAAAAGTTATATCCCTCAAGGGAACACCATTATCATGATAGCCATGTGCTTCTAGGGTTGTATAGCGCTGTGATATGATATACATTTTGTGACTTTTTTGTTGGATTCATATAGATGACTCTGGACTCCATGTTCAGGAAACATGCATGCTCAGTCAAGAAAACATATCAGACTCGTGAGAGAGCTAGCTATATGCTAACAAGTATTCAGTTGACAGCTTTCTAATATTTATGGCCCCTTTTAGCATTTGGATATTAATGGTAATTTGAATCTATGCAATCCAATGCATCTAGCTGAACATAACTGTGATATGACATCCAGTGGAGTATTTACTTTTTTCTGTTTCATTCATAAGGAATTGGTCAGAAACAAATCTCTGTATGCATCAGTTATGTGTTTGTGTATGCTCATGTTATGTTGCTGCTGAATCATCACAAATCTAAACCACACATTCCCCTTGTATTTTATTGCAATCTGTGCTTAGCTAATAGACTGTAGATTTTATTTTTCTATAAAATAATTAAGTTGATATTCAGTGCACCAGGTAAAAAAGGTCACTCCAAAGGGAAATTACACTTTAATATCAAACTTCTATCTTCTTATAGTTTGGTATTACCTTTTAGATGTTATTTTCCTGGTATAACCTCAATATGTCTTGACAGCGATGTTATTAGATCTATGAGAATCAGAGGCATAGAAGCTCCCAACAATACTCCAATTGCCTGATAAAAATCTGGAATTTTCTGTGGTAAATCAAACAGAAGTTTAATTTCCTGAAAAGGGAGATAAAGCTGAGCTCATAAGCAAATCTGGTTAACTCTGTGTGTTGAGGATTAGGATTTGCAGTGTCCTCTTTTCAGTGCCTGAAAGAATAACAGTTTATCTGGCCTAATTTTATAAATCATTATATAATAATATTAATTATAGACCTTTGTGGTTGTAATGCTCAAATTATATGACCGTGTTGTTAAATTGACTAGCGTATTCACAATGTAATCAAGTTTTTTTCCGGATGCAATATTACAAAATAGTATCCAAATTCAAAAAGAAAGCTAAATACATCTGCCTATAAGTCTCTTAAACTATACATTTTCTTAGTTGTTTTGTTGGTGTGTTGTTGGGATTATTCCATCCGGACAACCCTTTTGTATATGCCCCATTAGAGCATCTGCCCTTTACAGAGTGGAATCTGCTATGATGTACCCTTTCTATGAAAGAGTGTCTTCCATTCTGACAGACTCATTCACCCCACAGAGCTTCCACATGATTGTTGGAAGTTCTAATAGAAAGATAATCCAGACCAGCGAGGATCATCTTATGACTATGGTGCTTTCGTTCTAAGAAAGGGTTATGTAGTTAGGGAAAACTAATTTAGCAAAGTCTTCAAAGAAAAGCTTGCCCGTCAAAGTGGTCAGTGATGAATATATATGAATAGATGTTACATTCTGTTGTCTAAACATTCCGTATATCTATAAATGTAGAAATCTATTAAACATTTTGATGTTTTTTTTAATTATATTCCAAATAGAAATTGAATTTTAAAGTATGGCTTACTACTGTACAATAATATACAATAAAAATAAACATACTTAAAGTGTAGGTTCAATCTCCTATTTGTCTAAACATAAATACTACATAATGATGTTTAATATTTATATACTTTTCTTAAATTTTTCAGAACCAGAAGGAGGAGAAGTGTCTCCCCCAGTAGGAGCTGGTGTGAATTGCAACAGTTGGACCTTCAAATATGGACCTGGCAATCAAAAACAACCAGTACCACAAATACCACCAGATTTTCCGGAGAATTTTATTATCCCGGGATCCCCAGCCATCATTTCAATCCGCCAGGATCAACCATCGGCCCAAGGTCATAAAAGTAACTTCATAACTTTTGGTAAAAAAGAGGAAACCAAGAAGAAAAAGAAGAAGAAGAAGGGAAACAAGAATAATCAAGAGAAAGGAAATAATCCAAATGACAACAATGATCAATAAAAGGAGATTGAAGCCAATTCTTATCCCATTTTTGTAAAGAGTAATGTAGCAACAAAGTAAAATTCTTCCTATTGTTAATGCACCTTCCTATGAACAAAAAGACTGCAACATTCAAGCCTGAAAATCTATACATATATGTCTATATTATTTACCAGATTATGTCTATAGCTTTATTATGTCAAATGTTTAACTGTACAACACTCAGCTGTTGTCCCTCACATCCAAAGAACACAGTGACAGTTTGTGCATACAGTAAATTATAGTAAGTGACTGTTAAGGCCTATGTCTTTGTAAATAGTTTATGTGTATTATAAAGAAAATGCATTATATCCAGGTAGCCATGAAAAAGTATGGATTTCAGACAGATAAAAATGGTAAGAATAAAGCAGGATAATCACTAGGAAAATAGGCAAATTATAGCTAAATCATTATAAATATTGCAAATAGGATTGTCTAAGTTATCATTATAGTACATTTAAACTTTAGCATCTTGATTAACATGACCATTTACATAAAATTTAAAAGACATTAAAAAATTTGAACACATTAAAGGGGTTGGGCACATTGGTGGAGGTTGGAAAACACCTCTCCTGTGCAGATATGTGAAGGAAAACAAACTTACCTACTTCCTGACTCCCGGCTCCTGCACTCTTCAGCTTCCACTGCTCCGCGGGGGTCTTGGGATGACTCACGGTTTGAGCAAGTCACAGCAGTGACCTGCTCCCCATCATGTGACACAAGGAGATCAAGTCACTACTGCGACCAGCAATCGGCTGTTGGATCAAACCGGAGATTTACAATTAGGGACCCAAGCGGAACAGCGGAGGCTGGATAGTGAAAGAGCTGGGAGCCAGTGCAGCAATGCAGGTAAATATGCTTCCCTTCGCAGGTCTGACTAGGAGGGAGGTTTGCCAAATGCCCCAAACATGCACAACCCCTTTAAATTGAGATAAATTCCTCAGGAATCAAGATAGTAAGGCTACTAGCATATATGTTTGTGTGCTCATAGATCATCTGCATACAGAAATGATAACACAAAATAATATACCGTAGCAATACCTTACTACAGCTCCCATTTTTTTTTTACTTTATTAAAGAATACACAAGAAGGCTAGTACCCCCATGATATGTTAAATTGTCATTTGCAATTTGTGTCACTTAAGTTATCAGACAATTGATAATCTATGCATCTATGGACAACTTAGGATACTAGTACCAGATATTTAGCAAGTAATTGCCTAACCTATACCCAGTGGCAAACCTTTAATAGAGTAAGACCAGATGACTGCTACATAGCCCCAGAGACAAGCCCTAAACTTCTTGTTCTGTTCCCAATTTAAAAACACTGGGCAATATTTATCAAACTAGTATAAAGTAGAACTGGCTTAGTTGCACATAGCAACCAATCATTCCCCCTTTCATTTTTTACAACTCCTTTGGAAAATGAAAGGTGGAATCTGATTTGTTGCTATAGGCAACTAAGCCAGTTCTACTTTAAACCAGTTTGATAACTCTCCCCAACTGCATTTTTATGCAGTTGCCAGTAAGGGGGAGTTCAGTATAAATTGATGATAATGGCTTCAATAGCAATTTTAACTCTATAAACTCCTAGGCGCTAAGCTCCCCCTAGTGGTAGCGGCAGGCAGACAGTTGCAAACAAGATATTTATCAATGTATTTATACAAGTTTCTGATTTAAATATATTGAGAAACATGATAATCAGAATGAGCACCATAATTACAAACTACCTGTTCCTCTTTTTCTGGCAAAGAAGTCAGAAAAAGTTGGTAGGCAGAGGGTGACTTTTTATTGCAATTTTTTAAATAAACATTTCCACTGCTTAATAAAAAAAAAATGTAGATTTGTCTAAAATTCTGGGCCTTGTGCTTTGCATTCTGTGTTCCCTGGGAATGTTTGACCCCACATACTGGCTACTTCATGGTGCAGGGGAGCCTATACTAAGTTTTGAAATGGGGCTCTATGAGATCTTTGTCTGCCTATACCCTGAATGTAGGAAAAAAACTAAGTGTGAGTGAAACATTATTGGGAATATTGAGCTGTGAGTGCAAGTTAGTGTCAATTTCTACTGACTTCCATGGAATGACAATGCATGCAATAGTGAAAAGTGTCATTATCATGGGGCAAATCAGTGCATTCGTATGCTGCAATCCATAACAGGCGTAAGCCAGCTAATTAGTTGTTTATTAAAATGCAAATATATCTTTAAAATACATTATATTATTTAATCATTAAAGTAAAGTTTTTCATTAATATATGAATAATAATCAAAGAAAGGCAGTGGATCTTATAGCTACATGTTATTTTTATTTTTTTACTCACTGTACCATTGCTTCTCAAATTTCCATACATAATTATTACTGCTATCCTCCAACCACCTTCCATATGCTTTATATGCTCATTTGACTACCTTAGAGGAGATATAGATGCAGATATGTAAACTAAATCAACATTTGCACTATATTACCGTAACTGCTTATATAGCGCAGACAGTTTCTCTTTTGGAGTAGATTATTTGCAGCACTTTGGTATACCTATTTAGTTAAAAATTTTAGATTTGTATTATTTAAACAAGGTAAATTTAGTTTATACATTTAAACCTTACATTACAATGTGTCTTGAGATTTAATTTCCTTAAGTAAGTTCTCCAGTTGTATTATATGCTGAAATTTCAAGTCAATGACATGTCAAAAAAATTGCATCAAAGAGATGAAACTCTCAAAAAGTCTGAATAGCTTCATTGGCACCACTGCTGAACATTTCTGAGCTACAGTATAGAACTACCAAATTAAGCTGTTGATCAAATCTGATAATTTTTAGGTACTTAACTACCAGTACTCCGTTATTTAAGGAATTGGAGGGGGGTTACAATTTCTGACATATCTAACATAAATGTGAAAATAAACTGCAGTACTAACAAACTTGTGCGGTACTAACTTAATTAGTGGAGGACATTGTGATTAGAGGTTTTGCCATTTTAGACCAATTAAACCAAAAATATTAGTAAGAACTAATCATTTAAAAAAATGTAGCATTTACATTAGCTATATATTAAATAGGGTGTCCCTCAAAGGACATTTATTTCCTATTTATGGTATAGGTAGTGGATATGTAATCACTAGGGGACCTACTTCTGTAAACCCACCAATCACTAGAATAGAAGCTTTAAGCCAGGAATTTGGATAAAGAGGTGGTCATGCATTTGCCCTTCTGTTCCAGTCAATGTCTATGTGGCTGACAGAAGCAATGAAATACAGCAGCACTTGGTTCATTCTAGCTCCTTATTGTTATCATGCAATAAGGAGTAAAGGGGAGCTTAGGACCTCCATTATAGTGATCAGTGACCCCCCAGTGATTATCTATTATGGGTGATGTGTCTATTGTGGGAAGCCCCTTAATAACCTTTTTCTTACCTTAGATGACTTAAGATACTGTGTGTTAGTGGATTTGCTATGTTGCTAGACGATACTTAGCAATATTAATAATTCGATGTTGAGTCCGTTTTTGAAAAAGCAAAATTAAATGAAACATTGTAGAAGAGGAAATGCATAGAGAAAGTAATGTTATTTAACAAGGAAAATTGTTTTCAAACAAATCTTTTGTAAAAATAAACTGTATATTTGTGAATGGTATAAATAGGTCTTTTATGAAGACCTGCTTGTTTTTCAGTAACACTTTCACAATAATCACATTTCCTAAATCTTCTAAATCATGTGTATTGTACTGTTCATTCAACACTACTTCTGCTTCTATCAGATCACCATGTGGCTAACCACTGCATGTGTTAAAAGATGTAAAAAAATAGTTAAAAAAAATTAAGTTAAAAAACAAAACAAAAAAACTTTCTGCATATTTACTAACACTAATATCTCTGAAAACTTAACTTCATTGATATCACTGAAAACTGTCCAAACTATAAAGGTCTCACATATACACTTATGATGTAATTTGTAAATAATGATTTTACAACTTTTTGAAGATTGCTGCTTATCACACACGGGTTTGGTTTTATTTTTGCCTTGCCTTTCTTACAAAAAATACATAAACTACTGTAACAATTGTATCACTCAGCAAATATATCACATGCCCTATGCTCCTAAGAATTTCCAACATATATTTATTCTGTGCTTGTGTATGTGAATGCAAAATGCTACTATCAGTTATGGTTGACCTTAACTGTTGAATGTAAATCCATATATTTATTTCTTTTTGTACACTTGTGAAAAGGTGAAGTAATGTTGATTTTTAATTAAAGGATGTCCATCTTTTTAATTTCAAATTACACAGTAAAAATATTTCTTAATTCAAAAAATATTTAATGGCCCATTGTTTTACCTTTTATTTGTAGACATAATGATTTGGTGTATCTTGAAAAAAAAATTAAAATGCCATATAAATGTGTATCTCTGTTTAAATGTTATATCTGGCAAAATCTGTGTAACACTCTTGGCCTTGGGATATCAGGAAATATAACCAGCCATCTTGCACAATTAATGTATAGTACACCTTTTTTTCCAACTTACAACATTTTGTTCTGGGGATTACTTCGGAGAAGTTTCCACCACCACTAGTTATTTTCATTGTTCCACTCTGTTAGAGAAGCAGAACAATAAAATTGCAACAGTCTGGATTTGGCACATAACTGAGAACAATAGAACTGGCCAGACTCCACTGACTACAATGGAGTCCATTCAGTTTCAATTTGAAAACCATGTTTTTTTCACACAAAAAGCCCTGTCTTTTGACAGAATCGGCGATGGAATCCCAAATAGAACATATAATTGGAACAAAACAATAGTTATCATATGGTTGTCAATGAAAGTTAGTGTTAAATTAGGTGGACAAGTAGTTTATGGACAAAAATAAATAAATAGACCCAAAATTTCCAGCTGCCAGCCTGTTGCGAGTAAAGGGAGGCACAAAGTGGAGAGGTGGGGGCAACAGCAGTTGCAGTAACAGCACAAGATGGTGGGTAACAGTGGGAGAAGATGGCAGCAGAGGCAGCAGGAGTATGGAATGATGTGGATGGCAGCATCAGAATAGAGGCTGAAGTACGTAGCCAGAAGTAACGGGCCATTTTTCACAATGTTCTGGAACATTACTGTCAGAATGATCTCATGCATCAGTCACAGGCATGTGGAAATCCTGGCTAATCCATGTCTGATTCATCTTCGGAAAGGTTAATCTCTCAATATTTCCTTTTGAAAAGAGTTCTCTTTGGGGTAACTATGCCTCCCACCGTACTAAACGCCCGCTCTGATGCCACAATACTGGCTGGGCAGGAAAGCTTGCCAAGGCCAAACTCAGCCAGTTGCAGCTACAACTTAAGTTTAGCTGCCTAGTAGTACAGGGGATCTTAGATCAGGGGTGGAAGGGTGAAGTCCAAGTATGCTACCACCTGCTGGTTTAGGTTCTGCTCCACATCCTGCTGCTGGGTGGTTTCTTCAGTAGGCGCTTAAAGAAAAGTGCTCATTAGAAACTTCAGGCTATAGTTGCTGGTGATGGAACTGGTGCTGATCCTGCCTCCCACCCTCCTCCAGCAGCCATGGCATTGTAGCATGAGCACAGGGGGTCCCCCCAGCCAGACCTCCGTGAGGATAGACGATGGGGCACATAGGCAGCGGCCAACCGACTAAATAGGATATCTTGATAGTAGTCAAGTTTTTCATCCCTCTCAGCAGGTATAAAAAAAGGCCTCCATTTTGACCAGGTAGGGAGGTTCTAACATCATGGAGAGCCAGTAGTCATTACTCTGACAAATGGTGATAATGCTGCTACAGATGTACCATGGTTATTATTCCCGCTGTTAACTCAAATTTCTTAACTAATTTTGTTATCTTGAGACAAAAGCCATTAAAAAGCAATTGAAGGTGTTTGCTTAGATTAGATAACCAAACTCAGAAATCTCCAAAAAAAGGAGTGCTAACCATGTTACATCGGTATCTCTACGCACGCGACTCCCTGCCTCCATCTCCACTGCATATTGCCACAGTCTGCCGGGGTTATCTGCCTGGTCTTTTTTTTAGCCCTCCAGCTCCTCATGCTCATCCTGCTCCTCCTGTTCCTCTACTGTCAATTGGAGAAGTAAACCACCTATTTCTGTATACAATTACTGGGCATTAAAGGTGCTATCCCATCTTAGACAATGGGGGCATATCGCTAGGATATGCCCCCATTGTTTGATAGGTGTGGGTCTCACCTCTGGGACCAGCACCTACAAGGAGAACGGAGCGGAGAAAGTTGAGGAGGGCACACTAGGCATGTGCACCCACCCTCCATTCATTTCTATGGAGCCGCCAAAATTAGCCGATCGCTGGCTTGGCTATTTCCGTCGGCCCCATAGAAAACAATGAGAGCGGTGGCCACGCATGCGCGGTTCCGCTCCCATTTACTTCAATGGGAGAGGCGGGGAACTTGTGCCTGGTGGTGGACAGGGTTCTCCAGCCACAACTTTCCCCAACTCCGTCCTCCTTGTAGGTGCGGGTGGGAAATTGTTCACTGCCTTCCTCTGCTCATACAGTCAGTCCAACATGTATGGGGTGGTGTTCAAACACGTGGAAATATGGCATATGAGGCGATGTTGGTGAACACTATTCTGAATTTGCAGCTCAATCAGGGCATGTTGCACAGCAAGAGTTGCTGAAGTGCATGCACTGTTTCGTCGCAATTTTCAATACAACTTGAAGTTGAGTTGAAGACTTCAGGAACCGGGTTACAACCTGATTAAAG
Organism: Bufo gargarizans; assembly: GCF_014858855.1. Classification (NCBI taxonomy): domain Eukaryota; kingdom Metazoa; phylum Chordata; class Amphibia; order Anura; family Bufonidae; genus Bufo; species Bufo gargarizans. The sequence goes on along the minus strand of NC_058081.1, from coordinate 457,475,209 downwards.
AAAACAAGGCCAACGTTTGAGTTCTGTCCTTGTTCATGGCTTATAAATGGTAAGTACAAAAATAGGTATTAACTATTATTTGTTGATTTTTAAATATATTCAATATTCAGGATGGTAAGTATAAATGTCTTACTTAACACAAAAGAAACAATATAGGATATCCATGTGGTGAACTATCAATTGGTGACAACATAATATCACAAGCATTATAAAACGAGTATGCCTATATGTTATATGGGGGTAAGAAGAGCCAACATAGAAACAAATACAACAAGAGTATGGCCTTAATAGTTATAAAGTTATTGACTGATAAATAGGGTTGAGCGAACCCAAACTGTAAAGCTCGGGTTCGTACCAAACTTTAGGATTTTTAGACCCCAGACCCGAACTTTTTAGTAAAAGTTCTATTTTGGGCAAAATACTTAATTTGCAGCCTTTGCTGCATCTGTCAGTGTGAGATACACGATAGAAATACTTCAATAATATTCTGGGTTAAAAAAACACCCATTTTGGGCAAAATACTTAATTTGCAGCCTTTGCTGCATCTGTCAGTGTGAGATATAAGCAAGAAATACTGCAATAATATTCAGTTTTTTTTTTAAAAAAACACCCATTTTGGGCAAAAAAATAAATTTGCAGACTTTGCTGCATCTGTCACTGTGAGATACACACGTTAGGTACTGGTGTTCTATTCTGTTGTTAAAAAAACACCCAATATAGGCCAAATAGTAAATTTGCGGCCTTGGCTGCATCTGTCAGTGTGAGATACAAGCTTAAAATACAGCAATAGTATTTAGGGTTTAAAAAAACACCCATTTTTGGCAATACCCTACATCTGGGGCCTAGACTGCATTTGTTAGTGTGACATACAAGCTAGAAATACTGCAATAATATTATTGGTTTAAAAATAAAACCATTTTGGGCAAAATACTTAATTTGCAGCCTTTGCTGCATCTGTCAGTGTGACATACAAACTACAGTAGAAATACTGCAATAATATTCTGGGTTTAAAAAACACACCCATTTTGGGTGAAAAACTAAATTTGCAGTCTTTGCTGCATCTGTCACTGTGAGATACATGCGTTAGATATTGGTGTTCTATTTTGTTATAAAAAAAACACCCATTTTGGGTAAAATAGTATATTTGCGGCTTAGGCTGCATCTGTCAGTGTGAGATACAAGCTTGAAATACTGCAATAATATTCTGGGTTTCAAAAAACACATTTTTGGCAATACCCTACATCTGGGGCTGTTATTAAAAAGCACCCATTTTGGGCAAGATCCAAAATTTTTGGAGAATGAGGAGAGCGTTGAATAAGGGACATAGCCCTGGTCGTGGTGCTGCTGGTGGGGCTCCTGTTGCAGGGATTGGACGTGAACGATCTGTGCCAGCTACACGCACAAGTGAAACACCTTCCTCAGGTGCGAGTAGGCGACAGAACCTTCAGTGTTTATTTGTCGTACCTAATGCAGCTCTATGAATGGTGAGGCCAGAACAAGTACAGGCAATAGTAGATTGGGTGGCTGACAGTGCCTCCAGTTCCTTCACATTATCTCCCACCCAGTTTCCTGCTGAAAGATCAGAGTTGGCACCTGCAGCCCATGTCCATTAGTCCTTCACCGCACCCCTTTTAAATCAGCCAAGCAGTCTGAGCACCAAGTTATGGATCAGTCTCTTCTGCTTTTTGATGACCCTGCTAGCAGGGTTTCCCAGGGCCATCCACATAGCCCTGCCCCAGAAGTGGAAGAGATTGAGAGCACCAATGCCGAACCACTTATGTTTCAGGATAAGTACATGGGAGGACCATTGCAGCATGTCTCGAATGATGATGAAACACAGGTGTGCTGTGGCTTTCGAAAGTGTGCATACCGACAAGGAGGGCAGGGGTGAAGACTGGGTGGAAGATGATGTGGAGGACGATGAGGTCCTCAACCCCACATCGAATCAAGGTCATGCGAGTGACCTGTGTAGTTCAGAGGAAGGGGCAGTGGTCGCACAGAGCCACCAGCACAGAAGAAGATGGAGCAGGGTGCTACTGCCCACCGCAGCAAGGTACAGAGCACACCAAATCCAGCTCCAAGAAGTTCCCTGGTGTGGAAGTTCTTCAGACAATGTGCTGACGACAAGACACGATTAGTTTGAAAGTTGGGCAATCAGAGTCTGAAGTGAGGCATAAACGTTCTCAACCTCAGCACAATCTGCATGACCAGACATCTAAGTGCAAAGCACGAGCTGTAGTGGAGTAGACACCTCAAAAATAAAGAAAGGTCTCTGGCTCCTCCTGCTTCCTCTTCTGCTGCAGTCTTGACCTCTTTATCCACCTCTGGAGTGACAGTGGCACCTGCCACCCCGCAAACAGAGGATATGCCAGCAATACCACCACATGGGTCACCAAGCATCTCCATAATGTCCCACGGAATCACGGAATCATTCAGCTCTCCATCTACCAAACACTGGAGCGGAAGTACCCCAATACCCACCTGAGATCCCTGGCCCTGAATGCCAGCATTTTAAAATTACTGGCATTTGAAATGCTGTCATTCTGTCTGGTGGATACGGAGAGTTTTAAAAGCCTTATGGTGGCGGCTGTCGTGCCACAGTACGTATTGCCCAGCCGCCATTACTTTTCCAGGCAAGCCAACCCTTCCCTTTACAACCAAGTGGGGGACAAAATCAGGTGTGCACTGCTCAATGCCATCTGTGGCAAGGTCCACGTAATTACGGATACGTGGACCAGTAAGCACGGTCAGGGACATTATATCTCCCAGCACACTGGGTAAAAATGCTTCAAACCCTATAACCGGAAGAGCTATTCCACCTTACACATGCTGGCCAGACTGTGTGAGCAGCATCAGGCAATAGTGGAGTTTCAGCTGCAGCACGCATGGGTGAGTCCCTCTGCGGAACAGCACCACTTCACCAGAAATGAGTGGGCCTCCATGCGAGACCTGTGCGCCTTGTTACGCTGTTTCGAGTACTCTACCAATGTGGGACAGGAGGAGGAAGAGGAATCATTTCATAGGGTTTCAGGCCAGTCATTCACAAGTGGCTCCGAAGGTGGGTTCCTGCACCCACAAACGGCAGGTACACAATTGTCCAGCCAGGGCACAGTTCTGGAGGATGACGAGGTGGAGGATGAGGAGGAGGAAATGGAGGAGGAGGAACTGTGTTCACAGCAGGGTGGCACCCAAACCAGCTCATGGCCATCACTGGTGCATGGCTGGGGGGATACAGAGGACACAGACGATACACCTCCCACAGAAGACAGCTTTTCGTTGCCTCTGGGAAGCCTGGTACACATGAGCAATTACATGCTGCAGTGTCCCTGCAACGACCTCCGAGTTACCCACATTCTAGTTTGTGCTGATTACTGGGTGGCCACACTGCTGGATCCCCATTACAAGGACAACGTACCATCCTTAATTCCCTCACTGGAGCGTGATCGTAAGATGCGCGAGTACAAGTGCACGCTGGTAGATGCGCTGCTGGTGGCATTACCACCTGACAGTGGTGGCACAGTGGAAGCACAAGGCGAAGGCAGAGGAGGAGGAAGAGGTTGCTAACGCAGCTGGGGCACCACCAGCACCTCAGAAGGCAGGGTTAGCATGGCTGAAATGTGGAAAAGCTTTGTCAGCACGCAACAACAACCAGCACTATCAGCTGATATGGAACGTCTTAGCAGGAGGCAGAATTTCAGCAATATGGTGGAGAAGTATGTGTGCACACGCCTATACGTACTGATTAATGGGTCTCTCCCCCTCAACTTCTGGGTCTCCAAATTGGGCACATGGCCTGAGCTTGCCCTTTATGCCTTGGAGGTGCTGGCCTGCCCTCAACCTCCTACTCCATATTGACCTTCACCTCATACATCAAGATTATTTTTTGTTAATTTTTACGTATTTTATTTTATTTTAAGTAATTTCACTCATTTGTCTGGTACATATACCAAATTTTGGGCTTTGATATACCCCTGCTCTACCTAGTGGACAGGTTAATACATTTCACTAATTTGTCTGTTACCTTTCTCGGGTGAAATTCACCAATTTTTGGCTGTGATATACCCATGCTCTACCTAGTGGACAGGTTAATAAATGTCACTAATTTTTCTGTTACATAGTTGGGTGACATTCACCAATTTTTGGCTGTGATATACCCCTGTTCTACCTAGAGGACAGGTTAATAAATTTCACTCATTTTTCTGTTACATAGTTGGGTGACATTCACCAATTTTTGGCTGTGATATACCCCTGCTCTACCAAGCGGACAAGGAAAAACATTTCACTAACTCGTCTGTTACATTCTTGGGTGGCATTTTACCATTTTTGCTGTGAATAAACCCCTGTTTTGCATAGGTGACAGGGTCATAAGTTTCAAAAAAATCGTCAGTTACATTGTCAGGTGACATTTTACCAATTTTGCCGTATACAAACCCCTGCTCTGCATAGGTGACAAGGACCTAATATTTGTAAAATTGTCTGTTCAATTGGTGGGTGACATGAACCCAGTTTTGCTGTGAATAAACCCCTGCTCTGCATAGTTGAAAGGGACCGAAATTTTTACAAATCGTCTGTTCCATTGGTGGGTGACATTAACCCATTTTTGGCGATGAAAAACCCTTGCTCTGCATTGGTGACAGGGAATTAAGTTTCAAAAATCCGTCTTTAATTGACGCTTCAACTTTAACAACTTGTCCCACATTTCCGCTCAATCACATTGGAACCATTGACCTCCCTTGGATGTGGTATCTCTGTCTCACGCTCCCTCTCTGGCGTGGAACCCTGATTTGCCATTAACCGTGATCATCATGGTAGGCGAAGATAGAGAAGATATCCAAATGGAACGTGGACTTCACGGGATGTGCGATCAGGCAGAAGTTATCTAGAGTCAGCAAAGCAGCAGCAGGGCCTCTCCTGTCTAACGTTTCCAAATACAAAATACCCCAGTGACATTCCCTATAACTTTTTTATGAATCATTCCAATAACAGGGCATCTTAAGAGTCCTGTATTGTTATTTATCGTCACTACCTCCCCGAATCGGGAGTGAGTAATTGCCGTGCGCCCCCTCCTTTACTTGGAAGCTTCAGCTTCAATAATTTGTCCCACATTTCCGCTCGATCACATTTAATTTCATACATTGACCTCCCTTGGATGAGGTATCCCTTTCTCACACTCCCTCTCCGGCGTGGAACCCTGATTCGCCACTAACTGTGATCAACATGGTAGACGCAGAAAAGAACATCGAAATTTGATGGAGCAGATATCCAATTAGATCGTGGACATCATGGGGACGTGCGACATTGTGGAGCAGTATGTGTGCACATGCCTACACGTACTGACTGATGGGCCTGAGATTGCCTTTTACTCCTTGGAGGTGCTGGCCTGCCCTAAAGCCAGTGTATTGTCTGAACGTTTGTATCACAGGTTATATTTACCAATGTTCTGGGGTGTACGCTAATTTAAACAAAAAATAAATTAAATTAAATTAAAACCAAAAAACTGTGTAGGCTACCTCCTGCTCCTCCACCGCCGCTTCCACCTACACCGCCACATCCACCACCTCCTCAACCTCCTACTCCATATGGACCTCGTCCTCCAAGATCAAGATTATTATTTTTTGTTTTAAGTCATTTCCATATCCACATTTATTTGCAGAGCACTTGCCATGCTATTAACCACATTTTACTGCCATTTGCAGCGGTCTAGCCCTTTCCATTACTCTTTTAGAGCCATTTTAGTGCTCCAAAGTTCGGGTCCCCAAGTGCCTTTATGTTCAACCATTTTCCTCTGGTGGAGTCGAGAAATCATAGTCAATCCAGGCCTTGTTCAAGCGTCAACCAGCATTTTCAGTTGACAGGCGGATATGCTAATCTGTTATAATGCCACCAGCAGCACTACATACCCGCTCAGACAAAACGCTGGCACCAGGGCAGGACAGCACCTCCTAAACATAGAGCACCAGTTTGTGCCACGTGTCCGGCTTGGACACCCAGTAGTTGTAAGGCACTGAGGGATCATTGAGGACGCTGACATGGTGTGCTATGTACTCCTTCAGCATCTTCCAAAAATCTTCTCTCCTTGTGACAGTAGGCCGCGCATCAGGGTGAGAGAGCTGGTGGGGTGTCCTGAAACTGCCCCAGGCTTTGGTGAATCTTGCCCTGCCTCTGTTGGAACTGCTGTGTATTCCCCTTGTCTCCCCTCTTCGGTTCGCCAAGGAACTACAGACTCTTCCGCCAGCGTTGTCAGATGGAAACTTTTGGAGCAATTTTTTAACAAGGATCTTCTGGTATTGCACCATTTTGCTCATCCTCTCCACCAGAGGAATGAGAGATGAGAAGTTCTCTTTGTAGCTGGTGTCCAGAAGAGCGACAAAAAGTAATCCGTGTTGTCTAAAATGCGTATAACGCATGGGTCGCGGGAAATGCAGCCTAACATGACGTTAGCCATGTGTGCCAGAGTACCAACAGCCAAGACTTCACTGTCTTCATCAGGAGAATTACTCACAATCTACTCATCCTCTTCCTCCTCTTCTGCCCACCCACGCTGAAAAGATAGAATCAAACTTTCATGGGTACTACCCTCTGTAACTGAGGCAACCGTCTCCTGCTCCTCCTCCTCCTCATCTTCATCGTCCAATTCGTGCTGAGATGATGAACTGAGGGTGGTCTGGCTATCACCCTGTGTAATGTCTTCCCCCATTTCCACCTCTTTCACATACAAAACGTAGTCCTTAATTGTGAGCAGCGAGTGTTTAATTCCTCAAAGTTTCTTAAAACCTCACAGAGGTCAGACATCCATGCCCACTCCTTGCTTGTGAATAGCGGAAGCTGACTGGAAAGGCGACGACCATGTTGCAGCTGGTATTCCACTACTGCACTCTGCTGCTCACAAAGCCTGGCCAACATGTGGAACGTGGAGTTCCAGCGCATGCTCACGTAATACAACAGCTGGTGAGCTGGCAATTTCAATTTCACAAAGTCGTGGGTGACTTCAGCCGTTCTACAGAATGTATTGTACTGAATTGAAATAGGGATCAAACCCAGAAAAGGGGAAGTCCCACAGTGGGACAAATATAAAAAGTGAAAAAAAGTGAAAAAAAATGTTTTTATAATAAAAAAATTAAATGTTTCAAGTAAAAGAAAAAAAGCATCCTTTTCCTAAAATAAAGAAAAAAATGTTGTAAAAAATAGGGGAAAAAAATAAAAGTAGACACATCGACCGTCTCTATAAAAATATCACATGACCTAACCCCTCAGATGAACACCGTCACCACCTCTCACTAGCCCTATTATGCCTCATTTGCCCCATTATGCCTCATTAGCCCCATTATACCTTTCATTAGCCCCTATATGCCTCATTAGCCCTCATTGTGCCTCCCATTAGTCTCCATTATGCCCCCAGCAGCCTCATTTTTTGTAAATTAAAAAAACACTTACCTCTCTGCTCCTGGACGCCACCACTCCTTGCCGCCCGCAAACCTCTTCCTCCTGCTGTCAACTGTGCTCTGAACTGGCGCGCACAGCGTGACGTCACAAAGCGCCTCACGCTGTGCGCAGCCCTGTACAGCCGACAGCCGAGGACCATTTTTTGTCACCTTCACAAAAAGTGTAATATCAAGCAATTGAAAAGTCATACGCACCCCCTAATTGTACCAATCAAACCGTCATCTCATCCCGCAAAAAATGAGACCCTACCTAAGATATTTGCATAAAATAAAATAAAACTATGACTCTCAGAATATGGAGACACTAAAACATGACACTTTTTTTTATATTCAAAAATGCTGTTATTGTGTAAAACTGAAATAAAATAAAAAAGTATACATATTAGGCATGGTCACATCCGTAAGAACCTGCTGTACAATAATATCACGTCACTTAACCCCTCAGGTGAACACTGTAAAAATAAAAGTGTGTCAAAAGAGCAATTTTTTGTCACCTTACATAACAAAAGTGTAATACCAAGCGATCCAAAAGTCATACTCACCCTAAAATAGTACCAATCAAACCATCATCTTATACCGAAAAAAAGTTGACCCTACACATAGGCGTGCGCAGCCTATTGCAATAGGGTGTGTATATTAAAGCACAAACACACATACAGCGCGCTTGTGTATGTATGTATATATATATATATACACTCACCTAAAGAATTATTTGGAACACCATACTAATACGGTGTTGGACCCCCTTTTGCCTTCAGAACTGCCTTAATTCTATGTGGCATTGATTCAACAAGGTGCTGATAGCATTCTTTAGAAATGTTGGCCCATATTGATAGGATAGCATCTTGCAGTTAATGGAGATTTGAGGGATGCACATCCAGGACACGAAGCTCCCGTTCCACCACATCCCAAAGATGCTCTATTGGGTTGAGATCTGGTGACTGTGGGGGCCATTTTAGTACAGTGAACTCATTGTCATGTTCAAGAAACCAATTTGATGGCCAATTGGCACTAAGGGGCCTAAAGTGTGCCCAGAAAACATCCCCCACACCATTATACCACCACTACCAGCCTGCACAGTGGTAACAAGGCATGATGGATACATGTTCTCATTCTGTTTACGCCAAATTCGGACTCTACCATTTGAATGTCTCAACAGAAATCGAGACTCATCAGACCAGGCAACATTTTTCCAGTCTTCAACAGTCCAACTTTGGTGAGCTCGTGCAAATTGTAGCCTCTTTTTCCTATTTGTAGTGGAGATGAGTGGTACCCGGTGGGGTCTTCTGCTGTAGTAGCCCACCTTTCTTTCCCATTCTGACATTCAGTTTGGAGTTCAGGAGATTGTCTTGACCAGGACCACAACCCTACATGCATTGAAGCAACTGCCATGTGATTGGTTGAATAGATAATCGCATTAATGAGAAATAGAACAGGTGTTCCTAATAATTCTTTAGGTGAGTGTATATTGCCTTTATGCCATTAGCCCCCATTATCAGCCCTTATTACTCATTAGCCCCATTATGCCTCTCATCAACCCCCTTTATGCCTCAATATCCTTCATTAGTCCCATTATGCCTCATTAGCCCCCATTATGCCGCAATAGTCCCCATCATCAGCACTTATGCCTCATTAGCCCCCATTATGCCTCTCATTAGCTCCCATTATGCCTTTCATAGCCATATTATGCCTCATTAGCCCCATTATGCCTCATTAGCCCCATTTTAGCTCTCATTAGCCCCCATATTCCTCATTAGCCACCATATGCCTCATTAGCCCATTAGCCCCCATATGCCTCATTAGACCCCATATGCCTCATTAGCCCCCAGCATGCCTCTCATTAGCCTTCATTATGCCCCCAGCAGTCTCATTGTCCTCCTTCTGTCGACTGTGCTCTGAACTGGCGTGCACAGTGTGACCTCACAAAGTGCCTCACGCTGTGCGCAGCCCTGCACAGCCAACAGCCGAGGACCAGGAAGCCGTAAGTGCATAGCATTCACTGCTTCCTGGTCCTCCGGTACTAATGAGCGCTTCCAAAATTTAGTATTATTATTAGTATTCGCCGGACAGCAGGCTTCATTGGGGAGTGCCCAGGCACACCCGGCACACCCCGTGTCCACAACTATGAACCTACATTACAGACAGTCTACACTAAGACAGTCACCCCCAAAAAAAAATATATATATATAGCGTTCAGAATATGGAGAAACAGAAAATTTATTTTTTTCTAAAATGCTTTATTATGTAAAACTGAAACAAACAACTAACAAAAGTCAAAGTGATATTTGGTATTGTCGAATACGTAACAACCTGCCCTATAAAAATAGCAAATGATTTAACCTGTCAGATGAACATTGTAAATAACAAAAAATAAAAATGGTGCCTATTTTTTGTTACCTTGCCTCACAAAAAAGGTAATATAAAGCAACCAAAAATCATATGTACCCTAAAATAATACTAACAAAACTGCCACCTTATCCCCTAGTTTCCAAAATAGGGTCATTTTTTTGGGGGGGGTTCTACTCTAGGGGGGCATCAGGGGGTCTTCAAATGTGACATGGCAGCTTAAAATTATACCAGTGAAATCTGCCTTCCAAAAACCATATGGCATTCCTTTCCTTCTGCGCCCTGCCATGTGCCCATACAGCAGTTTACGACCACATATGGAGTTTTTCTGTAAGCTACAGAATCGGGGCAATAAATATTGAGTTTAGCTTGGCTGTTAACCCTTTTTTTGTTAGTGGAAAAAATTGATTAAAATAGAAAACCGGCCAAAAAGTGAAATGTTGAAATTTCAGCTCCATTTTCCTTTAATTCTTGTTTAACACCTAAAGGGTTAACAAAGTTTGTAAAATCAGTTTTGAATACCTTGAGGCGTGTAGTTTCTAAAATAGGGTCACGTTTTTGGAGTTTCTACTCTATCGTTGCATCTGGGGGTCATAAATGTGACAAGGCAGCTTAAAATTATCCCTTTGAAATCTGCTTTTCAAAAACCATATGGTTTTCCTTTCCTTCTGCGCAATGCTGTGTGCCCGTACAGCAGTTTACGACCATATATAGAGTGTTTCTGTAAACTACAGAATCAGAGCAATAAATATTGCAGTTTTGTTCTAAAATTTGGTCACTTGGAGCGGTTTATAAAGTCCTTATTTACCATGGCTGGATCTTAACAAGGTTTCAAGTAGAGCTTCAACATGCAACAAGAAGAAATGGGAGTGAGACAAAACATTTTTTGAGCATTCAATTTAATGGAAACAACTAATAAACTGAAACAGGCTGTTATTCAACTGATCAAAAGTTTAGGACCACACCTCCAAAAAAAAAAAAAATTAACCCCCCAAAACAGAAATCCAACTTCCAAACATGAACTCAGTAATGAGTAGCTCAGCCGTTATTGTTTATCACTTAAAAATTTTTGTTTCGGCATGCTTGATGCCAGCGTTTCCATGAGGTGAGTGGGAACATTTCTCCAAGTGGTAAAGACGACCGCACAAAGGCCATCTACTGTCTGGAACTGTTGTCCATTTTTGTAAACTTCCCTTGCCATCCATCCCCAAAGGTTCTCAATTGGATTTAGTTCAGGGGAACACGCAGGATGGGTCAAAAGAGTGATGTTATTCTCCTGGAAGAAGTCCTTTGTCCCGCAGGCATTGTGTACTGTTGTCCTCTTGAAAAACCCAGTCGTTACCACACAGACAAGGAATGCTCTCCGCAACATCTGGACATAGCAAGCGGCCGTTTGACGCCCCTGCACTTCCTGAAGCTCCATTGTTCCACTGAAGGAAAAAGCACCCCAGACCATTATGGCGCCCCCTCCACTGTGGCGTGTAGAAAACATTTCAGGTGGGATCTGCTTGTCATGCCAGTAAGGTTGGAAACCATCAGTACCATCAAGGTAAAAAAATTCTCATCAGAGAATAAATCTTTCTTCCACCTTTGAATGTCCCATGTTTGGTGCTCTCTTGCAAAGTCCAAACGAGCAGTTCTGTGGCGTTCAAGGAGACGAAGTCTTTGAAGACGTTTTTTGTTTTTGAAGCCCTTCAGTCTCAGATGCCATCTGATGATTATGGGGCTGCAGTCAGCACCAGTAAGGGCCTTAATTTGGGTCGAGGATCGTCCAGTGTCTTGACGGACAGCCAATTGGATCCTCCGGCTCAATGCTGATGACATTTTTTTGGGTCTTCCAATTGACTTTTTTGTTCCATAACCCTCAGGATTATTTAAGAAATTCCAAATGACTGTCTTACTGCGTCCCACCTCAGAAGCAATGGCGCGCTGTGAGAGACCCTGCTTATGCAGTTCAAAAACCCGACCACGTTCAAAAAGGGGGAGTTTTTTTGCCTTTGCCATCACAACGTGTGACTACCTGACAGAAAATGACAATGAATCCACATCTTTGCACAGATTTGGCCTTTTAAAGACATGTGGTCCTAAAATTTGGATCAGCTGAAAAACAGCCTGTTTCAGTTTAATTGTTAATTTTAATTAATTGAATGCTCAAAAAATGTTTTATCTCACTCTCATTTCTTCTTGTTGCATGTTGTCATTTTTCAAGTGGTATTTTGATCAGGACTGTATTATGTAAGCCTCACAAAGTGACTTCAGACCTGAACTGGTCCTTAAAAAGTGGGTTTTGGACATTTTCAAAAAAATTTCAAGATTTTCTTCTAAACTTCTAAGCCTTCTAATGTCCGCAAAAAATAAAATGTAATTCACAAAATGATCCAAACATGAAGTAGACATATGGGGAATGTAAAGTAATAACTATTTTTGGAGTTATTAATATCTATTATAAAAGTAGATAAATTGAAATTTGCTAATTTGCGAATTTTTCCAAATTTTTTGTACATTTGGTATTTTTTTCTACTTAAAAATGATTTTTTTTTTAACTCAGTTTTACCACTGTCGTGAAGTTCAATATGGACGAGAAAACAATCTCAGAAAGCGTTTTAAAGTTATCACCACATAAAGTGACACATTCAGATTTGCTAAAAATGGCCTGGTCCTTACGGTGAAAAATGGCTGGGTCCTTAAGGTGTTAAAAACATAGTGATGTTTTTGGTAATTAAATCAAATCACTGTCAATCTGAACCATTGTGAACTGAATATTAAAGCCTAAGTTATAAAATGGCCATTTATTTAAAATCTTTTATCTACTGTTAAATAGTTTAACATGGATCCTGGAAAACTTTTAGGATTGTCCAATGATCTTATTTGGGGGAAGAGTATTTAAATAAGGAGAAATATGCTCCAGTAAAGATGAAGTATTAGCTCTTCATAATTTCAAAGGATATGTTTATGCTATGTAACTACAATATTTTTGCAGAAAACATTTTTAGTTAATAAATATTTGTTAAAATAATATAGGATTTATTATTTATAATTTAAGTGATTTATTAAAACTGACTAGCCATTTTAGAAATATGGATATGTAATAGGTAGACATGGAATTAAAGGCGCTTTAACCCTTTCAGGACTCTGCCATATGTCACCTTAAGAACCAGGCCGTTTTTTTAAAATTTGACGTGTCACTTTATGTGGTAATATCTTTAGAACGCTTTCACTTATCCAAGCCATTTTCTCATGACACATTGTACTTCATGATAGTGGTAAATTTCAGTCAATATTTTTTATTTTTATATAAACAAAATCCCAAATTTACCCAAAAATTTGAAAAACTCTTAACTTTCTACATTTCAATTTCTCTGCTTTTAAAACAGATAGTGATATATCATATAATAGTTATTACTTTACATTTCCCATATGTCAACTTTATGTTTGGATCAATTTGTGAATGTCATTTTAATTTTTGGAGACGTTAGAAGGCTTAAAAAGTTTAGAAGCAAATCTTGAAATTTTTTTGAGAATTTCCAAAACCAATTTTTAAGGACCAGCTAAGTTATTAGGTCACTGTGGAGCTTACGTAATAGTTACCACCCATGCATGGCCTCATTTTAGAAACTACACACCTCAAGGTATTAAAAACTGATTTTACAAACTTTGCTAACCCTTTAGGTGTTTCACAAGAATTAAGGTTAAATGTAGATAAGATTTCAGAATTTCACTTTTTTGGCAGATTTTCCATTTTGATCCATTTTTTTTCCGGTAACAAAGCAAGGGTTAACAGCCAAACAAAGCTCAATATTTATTACCCTGATTCTGTAGTGTACAGAAAAACCTAATTTGTGATCCAAGACTGCTGTATGGGCACACGGCAGGGCACAGAAGAAATAGAGTGCCATATGGTTTTTAGAGGGCAGATATCACTGGGATCATTTTTTCAGGGTAAGATAACTGTTTGATTGGTACTATTTTTGAGTGCATATGACTTGTTGATCGATTGGTATTACACTTTTTGTGATGTAAGGTGACAAAAAAATCGCTGTTTTGACATAGTTTTTATTTAAAAAAATTACGGTGTTCACCAGAGGGGTTAGGTCATGTGATATTTTTATACAGCAGGTTGTTACGGACACGATAATACCTAATATGAATACTTTTTAATTTAAGTTTTAAACAATAAAAGCATTTTTGAAACCAAAAAATGTACGGCGTTCATGTGAGGGGGTAGATAATGTGATATTTATATAGTCGGTCGTTACGGATATGGCAGTACTCAATATGTCTGTTTTTATTTTTTTTTCTTGCATTTTTTTTACAATTTGATGTTTTATTGTGGGAAAGGGGCTTTTTTAATTTGAAAGTTTATTTTTTTGTTAGGAAAAAAACCCTTTTTTAACTTTTTATTTTTATCCTACTCTGGGACTTTAATTTCTGTGGTACTAGTAAGAATTCCTATATAGCAAAAGTCTCATTATTATTATTATTTTTTAAGCAACTTGCCATGCAACTCTATAGTGCAGTGGTTAACATTCTTGGCTATAATATAGAAGGTTGTGAGTTTGAATCCTGACAGAAGCTTTTCAGAAATGGAGGCAAAATTAGATTTAAATACACCTATTCAAGGATCGCACTCGAGCACACGTTATATTTGGCCGAACACCACGATGTGCAGAGCATAGTGATGCTCGAGCCGTACTAGTGTTCGGCCAAGCATGCTCGCCCAACACTAGAGAATATGTATTTGATTCTATCAAATATTCAATTAAACACAGTTATTCAAGCTACTTATATTCATTTTATATAAAACTTTTTGGTAGGTGCACCAAAAATTGAAAAGTTTTTAATCAGGTGATTGTAATCAGCCACAGTAGGTATTTGCTGTAAAAATTCCATTTAATCTGACTTTACATACTGTGTAATAGCACTATATTTGCAAGTAAAAGAAAAAACTGCAGTTTTGATATTATTAATATCATCATTAAATGTATGTTTTATAAAGCTAAACAAGAAATACATTTTTTCAAAATCCAGACTGGTGTGGGTGAGGGTTAGATTATAGAGAGAGTAAATTCCAAGAGAAAAAGTGTAGCGCACAGAGAAGTGGTGGTGAACCTATTGCACGGGTGCCAGAGGTGGCATTCATAGCCCTCTCTGTGGGCACCCACACCCTGTAAAAAGTCTATGGGGTACCTATATGCCTTTGACTTTTCCTGCCATTAATCAGCACAGGGCAGACTATGAACAGCACATTGAATGTAGGCAGGCTATTATAGCTAAATGATAAAGTACATGGAAGATATACTACAGGGTGGGCCATTTATATGGATACACCTTAATAAAATGGGAATGGTTGGTGATATTAACTTCCTGTTTGTGGCACATTAGTATATATGAGGGGGGAAACTTTTCAAGATGGGTGGTGACTATGGCGGCCATTTTGAAGTCAGACATTTTGAATCCAACTTTTGTTTTTTCAATAGAAAGAGGGTCATCAAACTTATTGGGGAAATCACAAGAAAAACAATGGTGTGCTTGGTTTTAACGTAACTTTATTCTTTCATGAGTTATTTACAAGTTTCTGACCACTTATAAAATGTGTTCAATGTGCTGCCCATTGTGTTGGATTGTCAATGCAACCCTCTTCTCCCACTCTTCACACACTGATAGCAACACCGCAGGATAAATGATAGCACAGGCTTCCAGTATCCGTAGTTTCAGGTGCTGCACATCTCGCATCTTCACAGCATATGCTGTGGTATCTTTAGATGCACTCGACCACTGGATTTGAGGTTCCCTTCACATTCAGTTCTCTCGTCTCCTGGATGTTAAATTAGAGGACTGAACATAGTGAGGTACCGCAACACTTCATTAAACAATTTGTTTTATTATACTCACATAGATAAAACAGTATCATGCATATAAAAATATAAAATGATGCTCAGAATTGCATGCCCGACCCGGGTTTCCCCTTCGCTTGCTTCGTCAGGGGCTGCTCTGAATACAATTATTCTAACCACCCTTTTATACCCAGGTGAGCGCTAATTGAATAGACCATTTAAACAATCCCTAAAGTGCAACTCCAAAAATCTCTATAAAATCGTCAATAAAAGCATATCTTCTATAAAATTATCTCCAATCAATATATATTCTAATATGACAAAATAGATTATTTTTCTTATGTTTCTAACAGATGGAATCTCCAGTTTACCAGTAATGTAAGTGCAACCTCTGTCAACTTTTTAGACTTCACCATCTCCCTAGAAGGGGGTAGTTTTAAGACCACTGTCTATTTCAAGCCCACAGATGTTAACACCTATATTAATAACACGAGTTGCCATTATAAACCTTGGCTGACCAATATTCCTAATAGTCAGTTAAAAAGAGCACATCGTAATTGTACAAAAATTGATGACTATTATAAGCAAAGTGAATTGATTGAGAAAAGATTTTTAGAAAAAGGCTTTAAAAAAGTTGTTTGAGAGAATGTAAAGATGCAGTTGCAAAAGAAAATAGACAAAAAACAAAAGAACAGGAAGATTATAACCTTACCTCCAAGAAAAATAACAAGAAAATGAGGCTGGCATTTATCACTCTATTCAGTGATAGTGCTGGCTTGATAAAAAATGCATGAAGAAAAAACTGTGTGGTTTTAAAGAACAACCCGGTTCTTGGAGGGTTAATTCCAGATAAGCCAACTGTAGTATACAAAAAAGCACCAAATATTAAAGACAAATTGGTTCACAGTTGTTTACCTATACATCAACAAAAAAAGTTAAAAACATTGATTAATTTGGTGCGGCTTCTGTGTGGTTTGCAAGATGTGCACAAGAGAAAATAGACAAATTCGTACTGAAGAGGTCACTTCAAACAGCAAGGGACTAACCTACACCGTGCAAGGAGAATTAACTTGTGAAAGTATGGGGGTCATCTACATGCTGGAGTGCCCATGTGGCCTCCAGTTTGTTGGGCGGACTTTTAGGAAGTTGAAAACTCATTTACAGGAGCATTTAAGAAACATAAAAAAAGGAGTAGTGTGTCAGCTCACTTCAAGAAAGCACATAATAAAAACCCACAGGGTTTAAAGTTTGTGGGCTTGGAAAGGGTCCAGATGAATTGGAGAGGGGAGGATCCGATCAGAAAAATTAATAAAAAAGAGGTTGAATGAATTTACCATCTGGGTACACTGCAACCCGATGGGTTAAATATAGAATTTGATATCAAGACGTATTTGAAGGGGTGATGGGAGACACCCAAAATAACTATGGTTTCATCAACATGGTTGTAAATGATGTGTTTTTTATGTGAATAATGCTGGAGAAGAGGAATACGGTTTCATTTGTTTTGCCGCTAGGCAAGTTGATATGTCTGAAGGGGTGACTTTTTATAATAATTGCGGTTTTATGAACATGGTTGAGAATATGTGCGTTTTTGTATGTGAACAGGGCTGGAGAAAAGGAATGCATTTATTTTTGCTATATAAACTGTTAGATAGAAGAAAAATAATTTATTTTCTCATATTAGAATATAAGTTGATTGGGGGATCATTTTATAGAAGATATGCTTTTATTGACGATTTTATAGAGATTTTTGGAGTTGCACTTTTGGGATTGTTTAAATGGTCTATTCAATTATCGCTCACCTGAGTATAAAAGGGTGGATAGAATAATTATATTCAGAGCAGCCCCTGACGAAGCAAGCGAAGGCGAAACCCGGGTCAGGCATGCAATTTTGAGCATCATTTTATACTTTTATATGCATGATACTGTTTTATCTATGTGAGTATAATAAAACAAATTGTTTAATGAAGTATTGCGGTACCTCACTATGTTCAGTCCTCTAATTTAATATCCAGGAGGTGAGAGATCTGAATGTGAAGGGAACCTCAAATCCAGTGATCGAGTGCATCTAAAGATACCAACCACCTACATTATTCATCCACGCTCCTATGGAAAGAGTTTGAGCTGCACAGTCTTATTTTGGACAAAGGACTGAGTGGGAATTTGAACCTACTTCACTATAGATCTGCTGTGCTCCAAGGGATTTTGCGGTTTGGGACAATATTATATACAATTTTTATCTATTTGTGTTCGGAATTCTTAACTGCTGTAAAGTGTTAATAGGAAAATATTGGAGAGGTAGAGTGCTGAGAGAGTGCAGGGAATCTTATTCTGTGTCAGTTTTATTCCTACATTTACTTATTCCTACATCAGTCATATACTAAGATATGCAATTCAATACCATTAAGATGGAAGCTTTTATTATTCCACTGCCAGCATGCCAACCAATACCATCCAGTCTGCACCCCTTGGGGAGACCAGATCTTAAAGGGGTTGCCTGGGTTATTTTTTTGTTTTTTGTATGTTTCTAACTAGGCAAATGAAAGGGCTTTACCATGCACTTACTGCATCTGCAGTGGCTGCTTTCTCAGATTTCACCAAGGTTCACATGACCTATGATGTCAGCTTCTCTCCCTGCTCTGATGATATTTCATGCACAAGCCTGAGAGAGCAGATCAAGGTATACACAACGTCACTGTGTCTCCCTCACACTGGAAACTGAAGGGTTAAATAGAATAAGCTAAATGATCTGTATGAATGACAGGATGTCGGGTGACATGATACTAGAGGGCGAATGTATTTACATTAGCCTTATTTCCATATAAGGAATTGTTTCTACTCAGCACCATTGTATATGTGAACCATGTCTGTTTCCTATATGTATCTACATATAAAAGGCCGTATTGTAAAGATGAAATCAGAGCTGTTTCAGAGACCATACTGTGTGTGGCATTGATATAGCTCTCCAGGCACCTGTCATTGGGGATGGAGGAATCAGGGTGCATACAGAAGCAGAACACTTTCAGATACTTCAGGAAAGAATAACCCCTTCAGCAGCAGAGAAGCTGCAGGCAGTGAGGAGACAAATGCTGGGCACAGGAGCTGACAGACTGGAGGAGTTATGCAGAGTATTGCACAAGAACAAGTAGGGGGAAGATCCTGTGTGTATCAGCAGTGTCATTGTACAGCTAGGACTTGTAGTACTACACATACAACATGCTGCTAAATATCCCAGAAGTCAGATATTTCACTAAGGGTAGCCTTATTCACTCAGTTTGCAGAGCAGGGGGAGGGGGGCACAAATATTTTTTAAATTCTTTTTATTGAACACACAAAGTCAATTATGATGTCAATCTTTGTACACAGCATGACACAATGTACATCAGCAATGTTAAGAAGACACAAAAGTGACAAGACTTTGCATAATAAAGGAATAAAAACAATAACACAGTAAACTCCTATGCTGTATACAATCCTTTGCTTATTCTTTCCTATACAAGAGATATTTTCATGGTCGCGTAAAATCTTCTAATACCCCACCCCTTATAATTTCCAGTGCATTCACTTGAACCAACTATTTCCTCCTGACAAGGTGTTTCATACTTATCCAACTTGTTCTGCATTTAGTGCTTCAGTTAGCCTTCTAGCAGAATAAGCTGTCCTAGAGGACGCACACCCCACTCCCCACACTTTTAGAAATTTGGGCGAGCAACCCCTATTCTTATACACTATGTTTTCATATGGTATAACAGTGTTAACCAGTTGTTTCCACTGCGTAAGAGTGGGCGCCCTGTCCCACATCCATCTCATGGCTATTGCCTTACGTGCTAAAAATAATGTTTCCCTCAAAAATATCCTAGTGTGATGAAAGTGCACAGTTTCGTCCAGTATTCCAAATATGCAAATTTTCGGGTCTAGTGAGAGTGTGATGCCTATAAGATCTGAAAGCAAATTTGTAACGTCACCCCAAAATGTTTGTAAAACTGGGCATGCCCAGATGAGGTGCCAAAAATCAGCACCCTCTGACGTGCACCTATGGCATTCGGAGTGTGTACGTCTGCCTATTCTGAATAGTCTGGACGGAGTCAAGTAACTTTGGTGTATTATACACACTTGAATAAATTTATTATTGATGGCCGGCGACACTAATGTGGGGGATTCCAGCACATCCTCTATTTCTTCTTTAGACAAGTCAGGAATCACAGCTTTCCATTTATCTAAAGATAACATAGGGGTACCTTTCAACTTGGCATCTAAGAGGTGAGTGTATAATGCTGAAATGAAGCCACGTGGTCCTTGGGAACGTACAATACCTATCATTGGAAAAGAGGAGAAGAGGACTGGGCTGTTCCGATAATGTTTCTGTAGGGCATGTCTCAACTGCAGGAATCTAAAAAATGCCTGTCTCGGTAGCTCATATTTACGACTCATGGATTCAAAATCATTAAAAGCATTATCGGTATACAAATTTCCCATTGTGATAACCCCATGTTCCTTCCAGAATGTTTTGCCTTGTAATGTCAACAAATCAGGGAACATAGGGTTATCCCAAACTGGGGTCTCCAACAGTTCCGCTTCCACATTGTGCATACGCTTGCAGGCTGTCCACACTTGGATTGCCACTCTGTGGATCGGTAACAATTTGCGAGGAAACAATTTCGGTTGTTCCAGAACCGGCCATAGGTTAGTGAGGCCCAGAAACTCGGCCAATTGTTTCTCCTGTCTACAAAGAGGACCCTCCGGATTCAGCCATGACTTAATATTCCTCAATTGTCCTGCAAGGTAGTACAAGTAAATATCTGGTAGAGACATACCTCCCTCTTTCTTAAAGCGGGTTAGATTCCCCATTGACAGCTTGGGTCTATTAGCTCCCCATATAAAGGGTGAAAATAAAGAGTTAATTTTTAGGAAGACAGCTTTTGGGACTAAATATGGAGCATGCTGCAGAATGTACAGACACTTCGGCAGAATGATCAGTTTTATAGTACTCCCGAAACCTGTGTGCTATAGATTCCGGTTCAGAGAGCACCCGTCCATCTACTGCTTTTATTCTCAGCACCGCGGGGGAGGTTTGGTTTTGCCTAACTATGTGAGCCAAAAGCTTACTAGATTGGTTCCCCATCTCAAAGTACGTTTGTTTGGTGAAGAACATTTTCCTTTGAGCCTGCTCCTTAAGCAGGGTTAAATACTGCCTTCCTGTCGCCAGCCAAGCCTCTCTATTGACATCACTAGGATCTGCTACATATGCTGTTTCCAACCTTGAACACTCTGTTGCCAATCCTTCCTCCTGTCTAGCCGCCGACTTTTTAATATATGAGATAGAGGAACGCAGGCATCCTCTAAGGTATGCCTTCATAGTTTCCCACAGTAACGTAGTATTTGTTTCTTCCTCATGGCCTTCCAGAAAAACTGCCAACTGATCAGGAATGCGATCAGACGGTCCAAAAAGGGTCAACCAAAAGAGGTTAATCCGTGTTGAGCGTCTGATCACCCCCCCCCCCCCCTCTAAAATCAACTTCAGTTGTATTGGTGAATGATCGGACACACCTCTAGACCCGTATTCCACAGTGTATGCTAAAGAGCACATATGAACGTTACCCAGGGCGAAATCTATTCGTGACAGTGCGTTATGGCTAGCTGAATGACAGGAATACTGCCTAACATCCGGATATTTAAGGCGCCACATATCAGACCATCCCACCTCCTCCATTAACTCTGCAAGTGGTGTTTTATTATGAAGCTGATTATCCACTGACCCCGCCTGGTGATACCTATCCAGCTCCCTATCCAAAGTCATGTTGAAGTCTCCGAGATTTATTATACGGGCTGTTGGGTAAGAGGCTGCGAAGCTCACAGCTTGCTGCATCACTTGCATGGAGAAAGGCGGTGGAATGTATACACCAAGTATTACATACAACGTGCAATTTATATATGCCGTCACAAACACATATCTCCCTGCTGAGTCTATCTGATACCGTTCCATTTCCCACCTAAGGGATTTATGCACCAGTATTGATACCCCTCTGGACATAGTCCAGATCAGTTGGCAGCATGAGTGTTGTGCCCACTGTACCCACGGCTTCTGCAACCTCCCCGTATTCCCGGCTGTCAAGTGAGTCTCCTGGAAGCATAAAATATGGGGATTGAATCTCCTGACAACCGAGAATACCATGGCACGCTTCCTTGTTGTTCCCAGTCCCCTTACATTCCAAGACATTATATGTAGTTCTGACATAGTGGATTGCTTACAAGGACCTCGTGCATCTCTCGTCTTCCTCTCTTAGTTACCTCATGATTGATACAGCATATAACATACATAACTTGAACCGTCTGGCTGTTCCTGCCATAACCTGTGAGTGCTCGCCTGATGTAACTGCGAAGCATACCTTGCACTCTCAGTGTGTATACCACTTTTGCTAGGTGGCACTACACATAAACGGGGTGTGCATTTGGTAAATCACAAATCACACTAAAGATCTTATAACTGATACGAGGAATAAAAATGAAAATATAACCAAAACATGAGCTCACACCCTAACTTCTAACAGAGAGCCGATTCAGGACCTAGAACGTTAAAGCATCATGGGATTCCAACCCTTCCCCGGTGTTTTCCCTGCAGCCTGTTCTGTGCTGTCAATATAACCCCTAAATCAACAGTATTATTCTGTCTACTCCCTTCCTATCCCCTCTGTACTGATCCCGCACAGATGTAACATGAACATGTATAGTAACATAGCTTAAACCGTATGGAAGGGTCCATATATAACTCATTTTCCCACAGGCTAACTAAACATTCAGATATGAATTTACCACAGACAAGGTACTCAAGTCCCAGACTCTCCTTGCTATGCCGTCAGCAAAACTGAATGTTCGCATCTTCATCTTGGGGCCCCTGCATTTCTCCCCCTACCATCCAGCCAGGCAGTGGCTTCTTCAGGGTTATTAAAAAAACGGCTCACTTCACCATCCACCACTCTCAAACGGGCCGGGTATACCATGGAATAAGGCAAATTCTTCTCTCTCAGCCTCCTTTTCACTGTGCCAAATGTCGCTCTCCTCTTCTGTAGTTCAGACGAGAAGTCCGGAAAAATCATGATGGTGCTGTTCTCATATTTGAACTCCCATCTGGTACGCGCCATTTGTAGCACATGATCTCTATCCATCGAGTTCAGAAGTCTTGCTAGTAGCGGTCTCGGTGGGTTCCCCGGTGGAAAGGGCTTAGCGGGTACTCGGTGTGCTCGTTCTATTATAAACGCTGCAGAGAAGGACGCCTCTGGAAAGGAGCTGCGTAGCCATGTGGTGACGAACTCGCACGGATTATTGCCCTCAGCTTTTTCAGGCATTCCAATTATCCGCAAGTTATTACGGAGCGTGCGATTTTCGTAGTCGTCACACTTTTGTTGCCAGAAGCTGATCTTTTGCTCCAGCTCCTGTACTTTCGTGGGCAATGGCTGTAAGCGGTCCTCCACATCAGAGATCCTAGTCTCAGTCTCTTTCACCTGTTCTCGAATAGCTTGCATATCGTGGCGAAGTAGGCCTATGTCCACCTTCACTTCTTCCAGCTTACCCACCATCGATGTGCGGCAGGTAGATATCGCGTTTAGTAGCTGTTCGGTAACTTGTTTTAAGGATGGTTCGGCGGCCGCTTGCTCCGCTCCCACAAGCGCAGGATCCTCCGCTATCTCTGCTGACGGTGAGGCACGTGAGCCCGCGCCATCTTGGCCATCCACGCGGGCAAACTCCCGGAGCCTTTCTGTAGCGGACTGCGCCTTGTTACGGGACATGCTTACACTGCGGGACTTCCCCGATCTCCTGCCGATTCTGGAGGTAATTTTTGCGGCGGTAAGTGTCAGGATAATGTAGAAGTTAGGGATATAGGCTCGGAGCTCTCCTACATGCGTCCTCTCATATCAGCTTCCGGCCACGCCCCCGGGGGCACAAATATTTATGAGGAAAACCTCAGAGATTGTTGTTACTGCAGGTAACAAAGTGCTAGAAGCGAAATGGGGAAATCAGGAAATATAACTTTTTTTGACTAAAACTTGCTTGGCTTAGTGATATATTGCTGATCAGATTTACAGTACTATATATATATATTTTTTTTATAACTCGGAAAACCCCTTTAATGATGACCATCCTTATCTTTTGTTGCTTTGCTTCTTCCAAATCATCCTTTAAAGTCTCCAGGTCCTAGAAAAACCAGCAAGATGTAAACAGTGGAGGAGCTGGATGTTCCTATACAAATGGCAGAACCTGTAGAGCAGCAGAGCACTGGGGTTGAAGAAGTGGGTATGCCAGAACTGATTAATATTCAGCTTTAACTGTCAAATAACCGGCAGGAAATTGCAGGCAAGACCGACATTAAAATGCATATTGCCCCCCAATGAACCAGACAATAAAGTTTGATGTTAGATGTATTACACAGGAGAGGTATAAGAATGTATAAGCATAATTTTATGTCGCACTTACAATCACAATCACGGGTCTCAGCTCTCTAGCACGTACTGTTCCTGAGACATTCCCCCAAAAATGCATTAGCCAATAGAAGCCTGACATACACACGGTCACATGTCTCTTATCAGCCAATAGAAGCTTGCAGGCCCTTAGTCTCCACATACACACAGTTTTACACAAGGTTTCCATAACAACCCAGCTATTTTTCTTCACTGCTGTAGGTCAGCTTTAAAGGGGCATGGCGCTGTGGATGACACTGTTAAGGGAGCGGAGTGCTGTGCAGATCACAGTCAAGGGGGAAGTTAAGGTGGCCATTCAGGCCACCCTCAAAAGATGGACTTAAAAACCCCACCCCCTGCCCCACTAAGTCACGCCCCTGACCCAGTTAGGCTTCCTTCCACTCCGCAGCCAACGGGGATTGAAAAATTAAAGGTAAAATCAACTTCTGTCAGCTGCAGGGGTGGGAGGGAGGGTGACTTTCTCCCTGCTGCTCACGCTCAGACAGCACAGTGCTGCTGTCTGAGAGTGAGCTGTTAAAAGGACATCCCTGTGTCTGTCCAGGCCCTGTGCCGGACAGAGGACAAAGAGTCTGAAAGCCAGACTGTCTGGCCTAAAACCAGACCTCTTGCCAACCTAGGGGCAGACTGCTTTGGAGGTCACATTTAAGGTGACGGTCCACTATGGAGGCCGGTGTTAAGGGGCAGATTGCTGTAGAGGCCACTGTTAAGAGAGTGGGGTGTTGTGGAAATCACTGTTAAGGAGAAGAAATACTGTGGAGGTTACTAATAAAGGGGCGGCCGCTGTGGAGGTCACTGTTAAAGGAGTGGTCCACTGTGGAGGTCATTGTTAAGGGGGCAAGATGCTGTGGAGGTCATTGTTAAGGGGGCAAGATGCTGTGGAGGTCATTGTTAAGAGGGCAAGATGCTGTGGATGTCACAGTTAAGGGGTCTGCTTTGGAGGTCAGTGTTCAGGGGTGAGGTGCTGTGGAGGCCACTGTTAAGGGGGTAGGGTGTTGTGGAGATCCCATTTTAAGGGAACGGAGCTCTGTAATTATTAAAATTCATTTATTGATTCAGACATCAAAAATGGTTTACTATTTGATTGAACCTGCCACAACAACAATAAAAAAATATTGATGTTCACTATAGGTAGCAGTGACTAACTTCAATCAGACAGAAAAACAATTTTGACTAAAAAGCAAACGTAAGCAGTATACGAATTAATACTGTATACTTAAGGCACTCATCCCGTTGACTTTCATTGAGGTCATCCCAATTTGGCACTATCGCCTCACAGATCTCGAGCCAGAGGAGCCAGGGCGCATGATGGTCTGCGTGGCGGCAGTCGGTGTGGTCCCACAATGGTGGTCGGTCCTCCACCATCTGGATGAGGAGATCGTTGTCGATCAAAAAACCCAATGTATCCACTATGTACTTGCACCAACTGCAGTCCCTATGCAACAGTACATAGGGAATGCATGTGGTGCAAGTACATAGTCGATGCTAGGAGTGGTAATCATCAGGCCTACTACCCCTAGCATCCACTATGTACTTGCACCACATGCATGTTGCTATGAAAAAGTAGATAGGGCCCCACAGGTGGTAAAAGTACATAGTGGATGCTAGGAGTAGTATTCCTAGCATGACCTATGTACTACAGCTCCTATGTATAAATATATAGGCGCTGCTTATATTTTTTTCTGAATTTGCAACATAAAAAAAATAATGACATTATACTCACCATTATACGTCCACCCCTCTCCCTCACAGGCACGAACGAAGAGACAACAGGAAGTAGACTGCACCCACAGCTCCTCCTATTTGATTGCGCAGGTGCAGCATGTCAATATCTTTTAACATCACAGATAAACATCAAACCCTTCTGGACGCTGCCATATTTCACCTTAAAGGGGTATTCCCATCTTAGACAATGGGGGCATATCGCTTGGATATGCCCCCATTGTCTGAAAGGTGTGGGTACCACCGCTGGGACCCACACCTATATCGAGAATGGAGCGGGTATCGCTGTGGCTGGAGGACCCCAGATTTCTTGGGGACCGTCCACCACCAAGCTCTAATCCCCGCCTCTCCCATAGAAGTGAATGGGAGCGTGCTGCACATGCAAGCTATTTTCGGCAGCCCATAGAAATGAATGGAGGGCAGCTGAGCATGCGCATTGTGCTCTCCTTCACTTTCGGGGCTCCGTTCTCTATATATGTAACATAATAACATAGTACATAAGGCCGAAAAAAGACATTTGTCCATCCAGTTCGGCTGTCATCCTGCAAGTTGATCCAGAGGAAGGCAAAAAAAACCTGTGAGGTAGAAGCCAATTTTCCTCACTTTAGGGGAATAAAAAATTCCTTCCCGACTCCAATCAGGCAATCAGAATAACTCCCTGGATCAACGACCCCTCTCTAGAAGCTGTAGCCTGTAATATTATTACACTCCAGAAATACATCCAGGCCCCTCTTGAATTCCTTTATTGTACTCACCATCACCACCTCCTCAGGCAGAGAGTTCCATAGTCTCACTGCTCTTACCATAAAGAATCCTCTTCTATGTTTGTGTACAAACCTTCTTTCCTCCAGACGCAGAGGATGTACCCTCGTAACAGTCACAGTCCTGGGGATAAATAGATGATGGGAGAGATCTCTGTACTGACCCCTGATATATTTACACATAGTATATAGATCTCCCCTCAGTCGTCTTTTTTTCTAAAGTGAATAACCCTAATTTTGATAATCTTTCAGGGTACTGTAGTTGCTCCATTCCAGTTATTACTTTAGTTGCCCTCCTCTGGACCCTCTCCAGCTCTGCTATGTCTGCCATGTTCACAGGAGCCCAGAACTGTACACAGTACTCCATGTGTGGTCTGACTAATGATTTGTAAAGTGGTAGGACTATGTTCTCATCACGGACATCTATGCCCCTTTTGATGCAACCCATTATCTTATTGGCCTTGGCAGCAGCTGCCTGACACTGGTTTTTGCAGCTTAGTTTGCTGTTTATTAAAATTCCTAGATCCTTTTCCATGTCAGTGTTACCGAGTGTTTTACCATTTAGTATGTACGGGTAACTTGAATTTTTCCTTACCATGTGCATAACTTTACATTTGTCAGTGTTAAACCCTCATCTGCCACTTATCTGCCCAAGCCTCCAATCTATCCAGATCGCTCTGTAGTAGTATACTGTCCTCTTCAGTGTTAATTACTTTACACAGATTAGTGTCATCTGCGAAAAATTTTATTTTACTATACAAGCCTTCTACAAGATCATTAATAAATATATTGAAGAGAATGGGGCTAATACTGACCCCTGAGGTACTCCACTAGTGACAGTGACCCAATCTGAGTGTGTACCATTAATAACCACCCTCTGTTTTCTATCATTGAGCCAGTTACTTACCCACTGCGATGGGACCCGCACATATAAGACAATGGGGGCATATCCTAGCGATATGCCCCCATTGTCTGAGATGAGAAAACCCTTTTAATGATCAGGCCATTTTTTGCAATTCTGACATGTGTCACTTTATGTAGTGATAACTTTCAAAAGCTTTTACTTATCCAGGCCATTCTAAGATGGTTTTCTTGTCACAAATTGTAGTTAATGACACAAATGGTAAGTGGTAAAATTGAGTAACAAAATGTTTATTTATAAAAAAAATACAAAATTTACAAAAAATTTGGAAATATTAGCAAATTTCCAATTTTTTATTTCTCTTCTTTTATAATAGATAGTAATACCTCCAAAAATAGTTATTACTTTACATTCACCATATGTCTGCTTCATGTTTGGATCGATTTAGGAATGCTATTTTATTTTTTGGGGACGTTAGAAGGCTTAGAAGTTTAGAAGCAAATCTTGAAATCTTTCAGAAAATTTCCAAGGCCTACCAGTTCAGGTCTGAAGTCACTTTGTGAGACTTACATAATAGAAACCACCCAAAAATGACCCCATTTTACAAACTACACCCCTGAAAGTATTCAAAACTGATTTTACAAACTATTTTAACCCTTTTAGCTGCTCCACAAGAATTAATGGAAAATGGAGATGAAATTTCATAATTGCACTTTTTTGGCAGATTTTTTTTTTTTAATCCATTTTTTCCAGTTACAAAGCAAGGGTTAACAGCCAAACAAAACTCAATATTTATGGCCCTGATTCTGTAGTTTACAGAAACACACCATATGTGGTCATTAACTGCTGTACAAGGCACACAGCATTGCGCAGAAGGAAAGGAACGCCATATGGAAAGCAGATTTTATTGGGATATTTTTATGCAGCCATGTCCCATTTGAAGCCCCCCTGATGCACCCCTCGAGTAAAAAATCCAAAAAGGTGACATTTCAGAAACTACAGCCCTTAAGGTATACAAAACTGATTTTACTAACTTTGTTAACCCCTTTAGGTGTTCCACAAGAATTAACTACGGGATAAGGTGGCAGTTTTGATGGTACTATTTTAGGGTACATATGTTTTTTGGTTGCTATATATTACACTTTTTGTGAGGCACGGTAAAAAAAAAATTGCTGTTTTGGCACCGTTTTTATTTTTTGTTATTTGCAACGTTCATCTGATAGGTTAAATCATATTGTATTTTTATAGAACAGGATTTTTTGGTGTCTACATTCTGAAAGCTGTATTTTTTTGTGTTACAGTCTTTTGTAGGGGCTAATTTTTTTCTGTATGAGATGACTGTTTGATTGGTACTATTTTAGGGTGCGTATGACTTTTTGATCTCTTGCTATTACACTTTTTGTGATGTAAGGTGACAAAAAAGGCTTTTTTTATATTGTTTTTATTTTAATTTTTTTTACAGTGTTCACCTGAGAGATTAGGTCATGTGATAATTTTATAGAGCAGGTTCTTATGGATGTGTCGATACCTAATGTGTCTACTTTTTTTTTATTTATGTAAGTTTTACACAAAAAAAGTGTCTCCATAGTCTGAGAGCCATAGTTTTTTTTATGTTTTGGGCTATTATCTTAAGTAGGATTTAATTTTTGTGGGATGAGATGACGGCTTTATTGGCACTATTTTGGGGTGCATATGACTTTTTGATCGCTTACTATTACACTTTTTGCTATACAAGGTTTTTTTTTTTAGGTGTTCACCTGAGGGGTTAGCTTATGTGGTATTTTTATAGAGCAGCGATACCTAATATGTCTACTTTTTTATTCATGTACGTTTTACACAATGATATTTTTTAAACCCAAAAAATTATGTTTTAGTGTCTCAATATTCTGAGAGCCATAGTTTTTTATTTTATAGGTGATTGTCTTAGGTAGGTGTTCTTTTTTTTGCGGTATGAGGTGATAGGGAGATTGGTACTATTTTGCGGGGCATACGCCTTTTTGATTGCTTGGTGTTGCACTTTTAAGTGATGTAAGGTGATAAAAACATGTTTTTTAGAATAGTTTTTATTTTATTTTTTTGATGTTGTTCATCTGAGGGGTTAGGTCATGCAATATTTTTATAGAGCCGATCTATACGGACGTGGCGGATGAGATAACAGTTTGATTGGGACTATTTTGGGGTGCATATTACTTTTTGATCGCTTGCTATTACACTTTTTGTGATATAAGGTGACAAAAAATTGCTCTTTTGACACTTTTTTTATTTTATTTACGATGTTCATCTGAGGGGTTAGGTCATGTGGTATTTTTATAGAGCAGGTTGCTACGGACGCAGCAATACCTAATATGTATACTTTTTTTTCATTTACTTAAGTTTTGCACAATAAACCCAAAAAATTATGTTTTAGTGTCTCAATATTCTCAGAGCTATAATTTTTTTATTTTATGGGCGATTGTCTTAGGTATGGGCTCTTTTTTTTGCGGTATGAGGTGATGGTTAGATTGGTACTATTTTGGGGGGCATACACCTTTTTGATTGCTTGGTGTTGCACTTTTGATGTAAAGTGACAAAAAAAAGTTTTTTAGCATAGTTTTTATTTTATTTTATCTTTTGTTCATCTGAGGGGTTAGGTCATGTGAAATTTTTATATAGCCAATCTATGTGCATGCGGCGATACTTAATATGTCTACTTCCCTAGTGGGTACGCAGCTCCAGCACCCACCCGATCACCACGCCTTACATGCATGGCGCTGGTCCTTAAGTCTCAGATATCTTTGCTGTACATGTACTGCGCGGGTCCTCTACAGGTTAAATGAAATAGATGAAATATACCCTTTCAAAGCCGGATCCTTCAGCTAGTTATTCAATAAAAATTAAAAATGAGTATTGCTTTAATGTAAAGAATGTAATATGACTTTAATATTAAAGACATTGGGGGTCACTTACTATTCTGAAAGTTAGTTCCTACACTATCTGTGACTTTAATCTGCTAATGCTAGGACTAAAATTGGGGGCATGGCAGGGGTGGGGAAGGGGAGGGGACATCAAGCCGATCTCATTCATCATTTTCTACGCCTGTTTTAGGCATAGAAAATGGTCTAAATGTAAGATGAGCCGAAGTTATGCAGAGGCTGGCGCCTTTTTCATAAATCCGGCTGTTCCACCACCAGATATAGAGGTTATTAAGACCAGCATCTAAAAGGCTGGTCTTAATAAATGTACCCCATTGTATCTGCAATTCTTTTGTAGTTTTCATTTTCTCTGTATTCGGTTATCTTGCCTGAGCAGCCAGGTGAACCTACTGTAGGAATCGATAATGTAAAGACAACTCATTGACTTCTGTGGAATAGTTTGTCGCTACTGTATGCTCTTTAACCTATGCAGAGTTCACTGTTTACAGGTAGAGTTGAGCGGACACCTGGATGTTCGGGTTCGAGAAGTTCGGCCGAACTTCCCGAAAATGTTCGGGTTCGGGATCTGAACCCGATCCAAACTTCGTCCCGAACCCGAACCCCATTGAAGTCAATGGGGACCCAAACTTTTCGGCACTAAAAAGGCTGTAAAACAGCCCAGGAAAGGGCTAGAGGGGTGCGAAAGGCAGCAACATGTAGGTAAATCCCCTGCAAACAAATGTGGATAGGGAAATGAATTAAAATAAAAATTAACCAAAATCAATTGGAGAGAGGTCCCATAGCAAAGAATCTGGCTTCACGTCACCCACCACTGGAACAGTCCATTCTCAGATATTTAGGCCCCGGCACCCAGGCAGAGGAGAGAGGTCCCGTAACAGAGAATCTGGCTTCATGTCAGCAGAGAATTAGTCTTCATGTCATAGCAGAGAATCAGGCTTCACGTCAGCCACCAATGCAACAGTCTATTGTCAGATATTTAGGCCCAGCATCCAGGCAGAGGAGAGAGGTCCCGTAACAGAGAATCTGGCTTCATATCAGCAGAGAATCAGTCTTCATGTCATAGCAGAGAATCAGGCTTCACGTCACCCACCACTGCAACAGTCCATTTTCATGAATTTAGGCCCAGCACCCAGGCAGAGGAGAGAGGTCCCGTAACAGACAATCTGGCTTCATGTCAGCAGAGAATCAGTCTTCATATCATAGCAGAGAATCAGGCTTCACGTCAGCCACCAATGCAACAGTCCATTATCAGATATTTAGGCCCAGCACCCAGGCAGAGGAGAGAGGTCCCGTAACAGACAATCTGGCTTCATGTCAGCAGAGAATCAGTCTTCATGTCATAGCAGAGAATCAGGCTTCACGTCACCCACCACTGCAACAGTCCATTTTCATAAATTTAGGCCCAGCACCCAGGCAGAGGAGAGAGGTCCCGTAACAGACAATCTGGCTTCATGTCAGCAGAGAATCAGTCTTCATGTCATAGCAGAGAATCAGGCTTCACTGTCAGCCACCAATGCAACAGTCCATTGTCATGATATTTAGGCCCAGCACCCAGGCAGAGGAGAGAGGTCCCGTAACAGAGAATCTGGCTTCATGTCAGCAGAGAATCAGTCTTCATGTCATAGCAGAGAATCAGGCTTCACGTCAGCCACCACTGCAACAGTCCATTATCATAATTTAGGCCCAGCACCCAGGCAGAGGAGAGAGGTCCCGTAACAGACAATCTGGCTTCATGTCAGCAGAGAATCAGTCTTCATATCATAGCAGAGAATCAGGCTTCACGTCAGCCACCAATGCAACAGTCCATTGTCAGATATTTAGGCCCAGCACCCAGGCAGAGGAGAGAGGTCCCGTAACAGACAATCTGGCTTCATGTCAGCAGAGAATCAGTCTTCATGTCATAGCAGAGAATCAGGCTTCATGTCACCCACCACTGCAACAGTCCATTTTCATAATTTAGGCCCAGCACCCAGGCAGAGGAGAGAGGTCCTGTAACAGACAATCTGGCTTCATGTCAGCAGAGAATCAGTCTTCATGTCATAGCAGAGAATCAGGCTTCACGTCAGCCACCAATGCAACAGTCCATTGTCAGATATTTAGGCCCAGCACCCAGGCAGAGGAGAGAGGTCCCGTAACAGACAATCTGGCTTCATGTCAGCAGAGAATCAGTCTTCATGTCATAGCAGAGAATCAGGCTTCACGTCACCCACCACTGCAACAGTCCATTTTCATAAATTTATGCCCAGCACCCAGGCAGAGGAGAGAGGACCCGTAACAGACAATCTGGCTTCATGTCAGCAGAGAATCAGTCTTCATATCATAGCAGAGAATCAGGCTTCACGTCAGCCACCAATGCAACAGTCCATTGTCAGATATTTAGGCCCCGGCACCCAGGCAGAGGAGAGAGGTCCCGTAACAGACAATCTGGCTTCATGTCAGCAGAGAATCAGTCTTCATATCATAGCAGAGAATCAGGCTTCACGTCAGCCACCAATGCAACAGTCCATTGTCAGATATTTAGGCCCAGCACCCAGGCAGAGGAGAGAGGTCCCGTAACAGACAATCTGGCTTCATGTCAGCAGAGAATCAGTCTTCATATCATAGCAGAGAATCAGGCTTCACGTCACCCACCACTGCAACAGTCCATTTTCATAAATTTAGGCCCAGCACCCAGGCAGAGGAGAGAGGTCCCGTAACAGAGGATCTGGCTTCATGTCAGCAAAGAATTAGTCTGCATGTCATAGCAGAAAATCAGGCTTCACGTCAGCCACCACTGCAACAGTCCATTGTCAGATATTTAGGCCCAGCACCCAGGCAGAGGAGAGAGGTCCCGTAACAGAGGATCTGGCTTCATGTCAGCAGAGAATTAGTCTGCATGTCATAGCAGAGAATCAGGCTTCACGTCACCCAACATTGGAACAGTCCATTGGCATATATTTAGGTCCCGGCACCCAGACAGAGGAGAGGTTCATTCAACTTTGGGTAGCCTCGCAATATAATGGTAAAATGAAAATAAAAATAGGATTGAATGAGGAAGTGCCCTGGAGTACAATAATATATGGTTAAGGGGAGGTAGTTAATGTCTAATCTGGACAAGGGATGGACAGGTCCTGTGGGATCCATGCCTGGTTCATTTTTATGAACGTCAGCTTGTCCACATTGGCTGTAGACAGGCGGCTGCGTTTGTCTGTAATGACGCCCCCTGCCGTGCTGAATACACGTTCAGACAAAACGCTGGCCGCCGGGCAGGCCAGCACCTCCAAGGCATAAAAGGCTAGCTCTGGCCACGTGGACAATTTAGAGACCCAGAAGTTGAATGGGGCTGAACCATCAGTCAGTACGTGGAAGGGTGTGCACACGTACTGTTCCACCATGTTAGTGAAATGTTGCCTCCTGCTAACACGTTGCGTATCAGGTGGTGGTGCAGTTAGCTATGGCGTGTTGACAAAACTTTTCCACATCTCTGCCATGCTAACCCTGCCCTCAGAGGAGCTGGCCGTGACACAGCTGCCTTGGCGACCTCTTGCTCCTCCTCTGCCTTGGCCTTGGGCTTCCACTTGTTCCCCTGTGACATTTGGGAATGCTCTAAGTAGCGCGTCTACCAAAGTGCGCTTGTACTCGCGCATCTTCCTATCACGCTCCAGTGCAGGAAGTAAGGTGGGCACATTGTCTTTGTAGCGTGGATCCAGCAGGGTGGCAACCCAGTAGTCCGCACACGTTAAAATGTGGGCAACTCTGCTGTCGTTGCGCAGGCACTGCAGCATGTAGTCGCTAATGTGTGCCAGGCTGCCCAGGGGTAAGGACAAGCTGTCCTCTGTGGGAGGCGTATCGTCATCGTCCTGCCTTTCCCCCCAGCCACGCACCAGTGATGGGCCCGAGCTGCGTTGGGTGCCACCCCGCTGTGACCATGCTTCATCCTCATCCTCCTCCACCTCCTCCTCATCCTCGTCCTCCTCGTCCTCCAGTAGTGGGCCCTGGCTGGCAACATTTGTACCTGGCCTCTGCTGTTGCAAAAAAACTCCCTCTGAGTCACTTCGAAGAGACTGGCCTGAAAGTGTTAAAAATGACCCCTCTTCCTCCTCCTCCTCCTCCTCCTCCTCCTGGGCCACCTCCATCATCGCCCTAAGTGTTTTCTCAAGGAGACATAGAAGTGGTATTGTAACGCTGATAACTGCGTCATCGCCACTGGCCATGTTGGAGGAGTACTCGAAACAGCGCAACAGGGCACACAGGTCTCGCATGGAGGGCCAGTCATTGGTAGTGAAGTGGTGCTGTTCCGCAGTGCGACTGACCCGTGCGTGCTGCAGCTGAAACTCCACTATGGCCTGCTGCTGCTCGCACAGTCTGTCCAGCATGTGCAAGGTGGAGTTCCACCTGGTGGGCACGTCGCATATGAGGCGGTGAGCGGGAAGGCCGAAGTTACGCTGTAGCGCAGACAGGCGAGCAGCGGCAGGATGTGAACGCCGGAAGCGCGAACAGACGGCCCGCACTTTATGCAGCAGCTCTGACATGTCGGGGTAGTTGTGAATGAACTTCTGCACCACCAAATTCAGCACATGCGCCAGGCAAGGGATGTGCGTCAAACCGGCTAGTCCCAGAGCTGCAACGAGATTTCGCCCATTATCGCACACCACCAGGCCAGGCTGGAGGCTCACCGGCAGCAACCACCCGTCGGTCTGTTGTTCTATACCCCGCCACAACTCCTGTGCGGTGTGGGGCCTGTCCCCCAAACATATGAGTTTCAGAATGGCCTGCTGACGTTTACCCCGGGCTGTGCTGAAGTTGGTGGTGAAGGTGTGTGGCTGACTGGATGAGCAGGTGGAAGAAGAGGAGGAGGAAGCCGAGAAGGAGGAGGTGGCAACAGGAGGCAAAGAATGTTGCCCTGCGATCCTTGGCGGCGGAAGGACGTGCGCCAAACAGCTCTCCGCTAGTGATGAGCGGGAGGTGCCATATTCGATTTCGCGATATTTCGCGAATATTCGAATGAATATTCGTGTTATATTCGTCGAAATCGAATATTCGTAATTATTCCAATTATCGCGAATAATATACGAATTTTTTTTCGCGTATTGCGATTATTTATCTTGATAGTATAAGGCAACGTTCCTATGCTAATTGACTATGGCTAGGCTAATATGTGTATTTTACGAAATTTCGTGATTTGCTCTAACTTCGTCTCTTAGAATATTACGAATATTCTAAAAGACGAAGTTAGAGCAATATTACGAAATTTCGTAAAATACACATATAGATTGTAATTTAGCTAATATACTGCTATAATCCCTTTTTTTGCCTCTAATTTTTTTTTTGCCTCTTCTGAACTTAAGTTTTGTAAAATATGTACACAATTAAAAAATAATACTATAGCAGTATATTAGCTTAAATACAATCTATGTGTATTTTACGAAATTTCGTAATATTGCTCTAACTTCGTCTTTTAGAATATTCGTAATATTCTAAAAGACGAAGTTAGAGCAATATTAAGAACATTTGCAAAAGCCGAAATTGCGATGCGAGTAATATAATACGAAATAATCGCATGAAGATTTCAACTTAGCACTGCTATATTCCATATTCTAGCCTAATATGGAATATAGCTGTGCTAAGTTAGCACTGCTATATTCCATACTAGGCTAGAATATGGAATATAGCAGTGCTAAGTTGAAATCTTCATGCGATTATTTCGTATTATATTACTCGCATCGCAATTTCGGCTTTTGCAAATGTTCTTAATATTGCTCTAACTTCGTCTTTTAGAATATTACGAATATTCTAAAAGACGAAGTTAGAGCAATATTACGAAATTTCTAAAAGACGAAGTTAGAGCAATATTACGAAATTTCGTAAAATACACATAGATTGTATTTAAGCTAATATACTGCTATAGTAATATTTTTTAACAGTGTA
This sequence comes from Bufo gargarizans, assembly GCF_014858855.1. Taxonomy (NCBI): domain Eukaryota; kingdom Metazoa; phylum Chordata; class Amphibia; order Anura; family Bufonidae; genus Bufo; species Bufo gargarizans. The sequence continues at coordinate 457,438,952 of NC_058081.1, read as the reverse complement.
CATATTTTACAAAACTTAAGTTCAGAAGAGGCAAAAAAAATTAGAGGAAAAAAAAGGGATTATAGCACTATATAAGCTAAATTACAATCTATATGTGTATTTTACGAAATTTCGTAATATTGCTCTAACTTCGTCTTTTAGAATATTCGTAATATTCTAAAAGACGAAGTTAGAGCAATATTAAGAACATTTGCAAATTTCGCAAGTTGCGATGCGAGTAATATAACACGAAATAATCGCATGAAGATTTCAACTTAGCACTGCTATATTCCATATTCTAGCCTAGTATGGAATACAGCAGTGCTAACTTAGCACAGCTATATTCCATATTAGGCTAGAATATGGAATATAGCAGTGCTAAATTGAAATCTTCATGCGATTATTTCGTGTTATATTACTCGCATCGCAACTTGCGAAATTTCGTAAAATACACATATAGATTAGATTGTAATTTAGCTAATATGGAATATAGCAGTAAGTTGAAAACGCCACTGACTGGAGCAGCCAGGAAGCCAGGAATCCAAAGGACAGGTAAGAACAACTTTAGAGAAGTGGGAAAGAAAAAAAATATTATAATAAAAAAAAAAGAAATACGAATATTCGAATTCGCGAATATATAGAACGATATTCTAAATATTCGCAAAATCTCGAAATTGCGATATTCGAGAAAAAAATTCGTAATTCGAATATTCGCGCTCAACACTACTCTCCGCCTGGGGCCCAGCTGCCACTACATTTATCCAGTGTGCAGTTAGGGAGATATAGCGTCCCTGGCCGTGCTTACTGGTCCACGTATCTGTGGTTAGGTGGACCTTGCTAAAGATGGCGTTGCGCAGTGCACACTTGATTTTATCGGATACTTGGTTGTGCAGGGAAGGCACGGCTCTCTTGGAGAAGTAGTGGCGGCTGGGAACAACATACTGTGGGACAGCAAGCGACATGAGCTGTTTGAAGCTGTCTGTTTCCACCAGCCTAAATGACAGCATTTCATAGGCCAGTAGTTTAGAAATGCTGGCATTCAGGGCCAGGGATCGAGGGTGGCTAGGTGGGAATTTATGCTTTCTCTCAAATGTTTGTGAGATGGAGAGCTGAACGCTGCCGTGTGACATGGTTGAGACGCTTGGTGACGGAGGTGGTGGTGGTGTTGGTGGTACATCCCCTGTTTGCTGGGCGGCAGGTGCCAACGTTCCTCCAGAGGTGGAGGAAGAGGCCGAGGCAGCAGCAGCAGAAGAGGCCGAGGCGGCAGCAGCAGAAGAGGTAGCAGGGGGAGCCTGAGCGACTTCCTTGTTTTTAAGGTGTTTACTCCACTGCAGTTCATGCTTTGCATGCAGGTGCCTGGTCATGCAGGTTGTGCTAAGGTTCAGAACGTTAATGCCTCGCTTCAGGCTCTGATGGCACAGCGTGCAAACCACTCGGGTCTTGTCGTCAGCACATTGTTTGAAGAAGTGCCATGCCAGGGAACTCCTTGAAGCTGCCTTTGGGGTGCTAAGTCCAAGATGGCGGCGGTCAGTAGCAGGCGGAGTCTCTTGGCGGCGGGTGTTCTGCTTTTGCCCACTGCTCCCTCTTTTGCTACGCTGTTGGCTCGGTCTCACCACTGCCTCTTCCTCCGAACTGTGAAAGTCAGTGGCACGACCTTCATTCCATGTGGGGTCTAGGACCTCATCGTCCCCTGCATCGTCTTCCACCCAGTCTTGATCCCTGACCTCCTGTTCAGTCTGCACACTGCAGAAAGACGCAGCAGTTGGCACCTGTGTTTCGTCATCATCAGAGACATGCTGAGGTGGTATTCCCATGTCCTCATCATCAGAAAACATAAGTGGTTGTGCGTCAGTGCAGTCTATGTCTTCCACCGCTGGGGAAGGGCTAGGTGGATGCCCTTGGGAAACCCTGCCAGCAGAGTCTTCAAACAGCATAAGAGACTGCTGCATAACTTGAGGCTCAGACAGTTTCCCTAATATGCATGGGGGTGATGTGACAGACTGATGGGGTTGGTTTTCAGGCGCCATCTGTGCGCTTTCTGCAGAAGACTGGGTGGGAGATAATGTGAACGTGCTGTATCCACTGTCGGCCACCCAATTGACTAATGCCTCTACCTGCTCAGGCCTTACCATTCTTAGAACGGCATTGGGCCCCACCATATATCGCTGTAAATTCTGGCGGCTACTGGGACCTGAGGTAGTTGGTACACTAGGACGTGTGGATGTGGCAGAACGGCCACGTCCTCTCCCTGCACCAGAGGGTCCACTAACACCACCACGATCATGTCCACGTCCGCGTCCCTTAATAGATGTTTTCCTCATTGTTATCGTTTACCACAACAACAAAATTATTATTTGGCCCAATGTATTGTATTCAAATTCAGCTGAATATAAATTTGAGGCCTAGTATTTAGGCACTGGGTGACAGGTATAGATTTACTGACAGAATTAGACTTGGAAATGCACAGTAGCATGTGTGTGAAGTTATTCTGAATGACCCTATGTGCACCTTGAATATTATATACCCTTTTAGGGATGTATTTAAAGTAGGCCTGATACAGCAGAAACCACTAAATTAGGAAATTGCTAAATTGGGAATTGTATTTCATCCCAGAACAAAAAATGTGCTTTGACGGACACTAAATAACTTGCCCAGCCAGAACAGTACACCAGTAACGACAGATTTAGCGGGATATAAATTTGAGGCCTAGTATTTAGGCGCTGGGTGACAGGTATAGATTTACTGACAGAATTAGACTTGGAAATGCACAGTAGCGTGTGTGTGAAGTTATTCTGAATGACCCTATGTGCACCTTGAATATTATTTACCCTTTTAGGGATAGATTTAAAATAGCTCTGATACAGCAGAAACCACTAAATTAGGAAATTGCTAAATTGGGAATTGTATTTCAACCCAGAACAAAAAATGTGCTTTGACGGACACTAAATAACTTGCCCAGCAAGAACAGTACACCAGTAACGACAGATTTAGCGGGATATAATTTTGAGGCCTAGTATTTAGGCGCTGGGTGACAGGTATAGATTTGCTGACGGAATTAGACTTGGAAATGCACAGTAGCGTGTGTGTGAAGTTATTCTGAATGACCCTATGTGCACCTTGAATATTATATACCCTTTTAGGGATGTATTTAAAGTAGTCCTGATACAGCAGAAACCACTAAATTAGGAAATTGCTAAATTGGGAATTGTATTTCAACCCAGAACAAAAAATGTGCTTTGACGGACACTAAATAACTTGCCCAGCCAGAACAGTACACCAGTAACGACAGATTTAGCGGGATATAAATTTGAGGCCTAGTATTTAGGCGCTGGGTAACAGGTATAGATTTACTGACGGAATTAGACTTGGAAATGCACAGTAGCGTGTGTGTGAAGTTATTCTGAATGACCCTATGTGCACCTTGAATATTATATACCCTTTTAGGGATAGATTTCAAATAGCTCTGATACAGCAGAAACCACTAAATTAGGAAATTGCTAAATTGGGAATTGTATTTCAACCCAGAACAAAAAATGTGCTTTGACGGACACTAAATAACTTGCCCAGCCAGAACAGTACACCAGTAACGACAGATTTAGCGGGATATAAATTTGAGGCCTAGTATTTAGGCGCTGGGTGACAGGTATAGATTTACTGACAGAATTAGACTTGGAAATGCACAGTAGCGTGTGTGTGAAGTTATTCTGAATGACCCTATGTGCACCTTGAATATTATATACCCTTTTAGGGATGTATTTAAAGTAGTCCTGATACAGCAGAAACCACTAAATTAGGAAATTGCTAAATTGGGAATTGTATTTCAACCCAGAACAAAAAATGTGCTTTGACGGACACTAAATAACTTGCCCAGCCAGAACAGTACAGCAGTAACGACAGATTTAGTGGGATATAAATTTGAGGCCTAGTATTTAGGCGCTGGGTGACAGGTATAGATTTACTGACGGAATTAGACTTGGAAATGCACAGTAGCGTGTGTGTGAAGTTATTCTGAATGACCCTATGTGCACCTTGAATATTATATACCCTTTTAGGGATAGATTTCAAATAGCTCTGATACAGCAGAAACCACTAAATTAGGAAATTGCTAAATTGGGAATTGTATTTCAACCCAGAACAAAAAATGTGCTTTGACGGACACTAAATAACTTGCCCAGCCAGAACAGTACACCAGTAACGACAGATTTAGCGGGATATAAATTTGAGGCCTAGTATTTAGGCGCTGGGTGACAGGTATAGATTTACTGACAGAATTAGACTTGGAAATGCACAGTAGCGTGTGTGTGAAGTTATTCTGAATGACCCTATGTGCACCTTGAATATTATATACCCTTTTAGGGATGTATTTAAAGTAGTCCTGATACAGCAGAAACCACTAAATTAGAAAATTGCTAAATTGGGAATTGTATTTCAACCCAGAACAAAAAATGTGCTTTGACGGACACTAAATAACTTTCCCATCCACAACAGTACACCAGTAACAACAGATTTAGTGGGATATAAATTTGAGGCCTAGTATTTAGGCGCTGGGTGACAGGTATAGATTTACTGACGGAATTAGACTTGGAAATGCACAGTAGCGTGTGTGTGAAGTTATTCTGAATGACTCTATGTGCACCTTGAATATTATATACCCTTTTAGAGATAGATTTCAAATAGCTCTGATGCAGCAGAAACCACTAAATAAGGAAATTGCTAAATTGGGAATTGTATTTCAACCCAGAACAAAAAATGTGCTTTGACGGACACTAAATAACTTGCCCAGCCAGAACAGTACAGCAGTAACGACAGATTTAGCGGGATATAAATTTGAGGCCTAGTATTTAGGCCCTGGGTGACAGGTATAGATTTACTGACGGAATTAGACTTGGAAATGCACAGTAGCGTGTGTGTGAAGTTATTCTGAATGACCCTATGTGCACCTTGAATATTATATACACTTTTAGGGATAGATTTAAAATAGCTCTGATACAGCAGAAACCACTAAATTAGGAAATTGCTAAATTGGGAATTGTATTTCAACCCAGAACAAAAAATGTGCTTTGACAGACACTAAATAACTTGCCCAGCCAGAACAGTACAGCAGTAACGACAGATTTAGCGGGATATAAATTTGAGGCCTAGTATTTAGGCGCTGACAGGTATAGATTTACTGACAGAATTAGACTGGGATATGGCCAAAAAATAACCACACTATTGCTGGTTAAATGCACTTGGTGTGACAGCTTGACCAACCACACTACTGAGGGTTAAATGCACTTGGTGACAGGCGCAGCTTGCCCCTGATGTAGTATATGCCCAAAAAATGAACAGACTATTGCTGGTTAAATGCACTTGGTGTGACAGCTTCACCCTGATGTAGGCTTTAGCCAAAAAACAACCACACCATTGAGGGTTAAATGCACTTGGTGACAGGCGCAGCTTGCCCCTGATGTAGTATATGGCCAAAAAATAAACAGACTATTGCTGGTTAAATGCACTTGGTGTGACAGCTTCACCCTGATGTAGGCTTTAGCCAAAAAACAACCACACCATTGAGGGTTAAATGCACTTGGTGACAGGCGCAGCTTGCCCCTGATGTAGTATATGGCCAAAAAATAAACAGACTATTGCTGGTTAAATGCACTTGGTGTGACAGCTTCACCCTGATGTAGGCTTTAGCCAAAAAACAATTACACCATTGAGGGTTAAATGCACTTGGTGACAGGCGCAGCTTGCCCCTGATGTAGTATATGGCCAAAAAATAAACAGACTATTGCTGGTTAAATGCACTTGGTGTGACAGCTTCACCCTGATGTAGGCTTAAGCCAAAAAACAACCACACCATTGAGGGTTAAATGCACTTGGTCGCAGCTTGTGCTGGCGCACCACAAGACACAAAATGGCCGCCGATCACCCCAGAAAAAAGTCACTGACAAACGGTCTGGGCAGCCTAAAAAAAGTGAGCAATTGAGTATCAGCAGCTCAATGACCCACAGCTGCAGATCGATCAATAATCAAGTCCTTTGGAGGAGTTAATCTGCCTAATCTCGCCCTGCTGTCGCAGCCGCAACCTCTCCCTACGCTAATCAGAGCAGAGTGACGGGCGGCGCTATGTGACTCCAGCTTAAATAGAGGCTGGGTCACATGGTGCTCTGGCCAATCACAGCCATGCCAATAGTAGGCATGGCTGTGATGGCCTCTTGGGGCAAGTAGTATGACGCTTCTTGATTGGCTGCTTTGCAGCCTTTCAAAAAGCTCCAAGAAAGCGTCAAAAAGCGCCAAGAAAGCGACGAACACCGAACCCGAACCCGGACTTTTACGAAAATGTCCGGGTTCGGGTCCGTGTCACGGACACCCCAAAATTCGGTACGAACCCAAACTATACAGTTCGAGTTCGATAAGTTCGATAAGAAGGGTAGTTCGATAAGTTGTGATTATCAACTATTGTGAATGGTGGATCCTGTGATATCTATATACAGGTTTTATCTGTTATTTTAGTCTTGCCTGTGATGATCCTGTGATCAGAGTAAAATAAAAATCTTCAAGATTTTGCTTTATTATAGATAGTTCCATTAAGAAATTGTTCCATTAAGAAATAGCAAATAAAACATACAAAATTCTGAGAAAAATGATACAAATCTTAAGCTTTCTCATGATACATTTGCTTAAAAGAGGGCTTCCACCAGAAAAGTGTGTACTGTACAATTGACTGCATATTAGTAGATCAGAAGCTATAGCAATAACTACAGTTTAATAACTAGGCTTGTTTAACAGAGATATTGGCATTGTTTTGACAACAGAAAGTGTAGCCATTTTAGCTCAATTAACCCCTTAGTGACCAGCCTGGAGAATTTTTTTTATATTTTTCATTGTTGCCTTCCAAGAGCTATAACTTTTTTTTATCATTTTTGTCTATGTAGCTGTATAAGGTGTTTTTTGAAGGACAAATTGTAGTTTTTAATTGTTCCATTTTGGGGTACACATAACTTACCGTTTTGTGAGAAATAAAAACAGCAATACTGCCACTATGTTATACACTTTGCTCTATTCATTTTTTAGCATAAATATATCTAGGGTTCTTATGTTTTACTACTTTTGCAAAATTAAAAAAAACATTAAAAAAAGTTTTTGAATCCCCACATCCCAAGACCCATAACTTTTTTTTTCTTTCTATGTAGCTGTGCGAGGGCTTGATTTTTGCTGGATAATTTTTCATTTTATTTTGAGGTATATACATCTAATATATAAGGCTGAGTGCATGTATGTATGTATGTATGTATGCTAAAGGAATCCCCACTGTCGCATTTACAATCATGAAATTTTGCATAGCCGCCTCCTATGACTCGGGGAACGTCATAGACTATGTTTTGAGTGGAATTTTTTGCCCTGCACTTTCCAGTTATTTGCCAGAAAATATGCTTAGTAACCTAACCACCAAACTATAGGATCCATTGTCTGTTGGCTATTGTGGCAGTTAGCCTGGAAATTTATCAGATTGCATATAGCAACTAATCACAGCTCAGCTTATATTTTGCTACAGGTCATTATTATGAGCTTTGATTGGTTGCTATAAGCAATGAAGTACATTCTTAGTATAAGACAGATTATGTTTGAGTTAATATGTTTTCGATTGCGACGCTTAGCCAACGTTGTTGTAGAGGCTGATGTAACTCACATGACCTTATGTGTATACAAATTCTGTGGGGTTTTATATACTGTCAATTAAAGACAATAATGCCCCGTAAAAAAAGGAATTTGATTGGATGATCGTCAGGCCGCTGTGGAGGTCACTATTAAAGGGCTGGGCACTGTGGAGGTTGAAAGGGTCTTTATTCTGCACCCTGCTTTCCCTTCGGACGTCCGGAGAGTATATTTCAAAGAGACACAGATACACGCTTCTAGTGTCACTACAAATAACTCTAATTTTATCTGTGTTCTCTCAGTCTTATATACATTCATTCTAACAATCATTAACAGGTGTGGTTTACATATACAAGGTTGTTGAGTACAAACAATTCCCTATATAGTCTATTGCAAACATACCTGACTGATGTCCTTGGTACAGATCAAATAGCATTTCTTTATAAAACTCATCACTACATAGCATATGGCTTGCTTTATTTAACCCTTCAATCCCCTCTTAAGTCATGAATATGACTTATCTTCTTTCTCTCAAAGAGAGGTAAGTAGCATATGGTTGTCCAGGATCTGTGGGTTTTGGGCTCATTGCATAAAACATCTGAATGAGAGAAGGAATACATTGAATACAACAGCATATAATAATCAAGGAAGCAATTATGATTATAAAGCTGATAAATAATGTTAGTAACCAACTCAAATCCGGCAGCCAGCTCAATAACCAGTCCCACCAGGGGGATGAATTAACATCCTTCTTAATATTATTAGCAATTTCATGTAACGCTTGAATATGGGACTGGATTGATCTGGAATGGTCAGATAGTCTAAAGCAACACATTCCTTTAAAATCTTGACATCCTGTATTATGTTTAAGTAACAGATAATCTACAGCAAACTTAGTTTCTAGCACTGCTCCTCTTATGCCTTAAAAATCTAAAAGTATGTCTGATAAAGCGATAGAGGTATAATTCAGAGATTTAGCCAAGGCACATGCAATAGAATTTATAGTACGAGCATTATATATAGCCAGTCCGGGCACTCCTAATATAGAGGCACCCAAACTTGTATATTCTGCACGGCTGAGAAGGGAAAAAGTAGAGTCACAGTCTTCTGATAAAGTCTTGGTAACCGATCTGTGAGCTCTCCTGATAGGGGGTTGACTGAAAAGGGCCAGAGTCAGCCTGGCTAACGCACAGGGACCTCCAATAACATTAGCATGAATGTAATTGTAAGTGATGTTACCACAAGACCAAAACTATCCCTAAGGGAGCATTAAATTATAGTTAAAACTAGGAGTCACAATGGTCTTATTACAACTCATGGAATTATTCAGGGAGCTAGCAAGCCTACTATCTTTGCTGTGTCATCAATGTAATCATATACACTATTCTTAGGTAATCCACTTTTTATGTCTCTACCATCACAATTAGGGATGAGCGAACTCGAACTGTATAGTTCGGGTTCGTACCGAATTTTGGGGTGTCCGTGACACGGACCCGAACCCGGACATTTTCATAAAAGTCCGGGTTCGGTGTTCGTCGCTTTCTTGGCGCTTTTGTGACGCTTTCTTGGCGCTTTTTGAAAGGCTGCAAAGCACCCAATCAACAAGCGTCATACTACTTGCCCCAAGAGGCCGTCACAGCCATGCCTACTATTGGCATGGCTGTGATTGGCCAGAGCACCATGTGACCCAGCCTCTATTTAAGCTCGAGTCACATAGCGCCGCCCGTCACTCTGCTCTGATTAGCGTAGGGAGAGGTTGCGGCTGCGACAGTAGGGCGAGATTAGGCTGATTAACTCCTCCAAAGCACTTGATTATTGATCGATCTGCAGCTGTGGATCATTGAGCTGCTGATACTCAATTGCTCACTGTTTTTAGGCTGCCCAGACCGTTTGTCAGTCACTTTTTTCTGGGGTGATCGGCGGCCATTTTGTGTCTTGTGCGGTGCTGCGACCAAGTGCATCCAAGCTGCGACCAAGTGCATTTAACCCTCAATGGTGTGGTTGTTTTTTGGCTAAAGCCTACATCAGGGTGAAGCTGTCACACCAAGTGCATTTAACCAGCAATAGTCTGTTTATTTTTTGGTCATATACTACATCAGGGGCAAGCTGCGCCTGTCACCAAGTGCATTTAACCCTCAATGGTGTGGTTGTTTTTTGGCTAAAGCCTACATCAGGGTGAAGCTGTCACACCAAGTGCATTTAACCAGCAATAGTCTGTTTATTTTTTGGCCATATACTACATCAGGGGCAAGCTGCGCCCGTCACCAAGTGCATTTAACCCTCAGTAGTGTGGTTGGTCAAGCTATCACACCAAGTGCATTTAACCAGCAATAGTCTGTTCATTTTTTGGCCATATACTAAATCAGGGGCAAGCTGCGCCCGTCACCAAGTGCATTTAACCAGCAATAGTCTGTTTATTTTTTGGCCATATACTACATCAGGGGCAAGCTGCGCCCGTCACCAAGTGCATTTAACCCTCAGTAGTGTGGTTGGTCAAGCTATCACACCAAGTGCATTTAACCAGCAATAGTCTGTTCATTTTTTGGCCATATACTAAATCAGGGGCAAGCTGCGCCCGTCACCAAATGCATTTAACTAGCAATAGTCTGTTCATTTTTTGGCCATATACTACATCAGGGGCAAGCTGCGCCCGTCACCAAGTGCATTTAACCCTCAGTAGTGTGGTTGGTCAAGCTGTGACACCAAGTGCATTTAACCAGCAATAGTCTGTTCATTTTTTGGCCATATACTACATCAGGGGCAAGCTGCGCCCGTCACCAAGTGCATTTAACCCTCAGTAGTGTGGTTGGTCAAGCTGTCACACCAAGTGCATTTAACCAGCAATAGTCTGTTCATTTTTTGGCCATATACTACATCAGGGGCAAGCTGCGCCTGTCACCAAGTGCATTTAACCCTCAATGGTGTGGTTGTTTTTTGGCTAAAGCCTACATCAGGGTGAAGCTGTCACACCAAGTGCATTTAACCAGCAATAGTCTGTTCATTTTTTGGCCATATACTAAATCAGGGGCAAGCTGCGCCCGTCACCAAGTGCATTTAACCAGCAATAGTCTGTTCATTTTTTGGCCATATACTACATCAGGGGCAAGCTGCGCCTGTCACCAAGTGCATTTAACCCTCAATGGTGTGGTTGTTTTTTGGCTAAAGCCTACATCAGGGTGAAGCTGTCACACCAAGTGCATTTAACATGCAATTGTCTGTTCATTTTTTGGCCATATATATACTACATCAGGGGCAAGCTGCGCCCGTCACCAAGTGCATTTAACCCTCAGTAGTGTGGTTGGTCAAGCTGTCACACCAAGTGCATTTAACCAGCAATAGTGTGGTTATTTTTTGGCCATATCCCAGTCTAATTCTGTCACTAAATCCATACCGGTCACCCAGCGCCTAAATACTAGGCCTCAAATTTATATCCCGCTAAATCTGTCGTTACCGCTGTACTGTTGTGGCTGGGCAAGTTATTTAGTGTCCGGCAAAGCACATTTTTTGTTCAGGGTTGAAATACAATTCCCAATTTAGCAATTTCATAATTTAGTGGTTCCTGCTATATCAGAGTTATTTGAAATCTATCCCTAAAAGGGTATATAATATTCAAGGTGCACATAGGGTCATTCAGAATAACTTCACACACACGCTACTGTGCATTTCCAATTCTAATTCTGTCACTAAATCCATACCGGTCACCCAGCGCCTAAATACTAGGCCTCAAATTTATATCCCGCTAAATCTCTCGTTACCGTTGTACTGTTGTGGCTGGGAAAGTTATTTAGTGTCCGTCAAAGCACATTTTTTGTTCTGGGTTGAAATACAATTCCCAATTTAGCAATTTCATAATTTAGTGGTTCCTGCTATATCAGAGCTATTTGAAATCTATCCCTAAAAGGGTATATAATATTCAAGGTGCACATAGGGTCATTCAGAATAACTTCACACACACGCTACTGTGCATTTCCAAGTCTAATTCTGTCACTAAATCCATACCGGTCACCCAGCGCCTAAATACTAGGCCTCAAATTTATATCCCGCTGAATTTGAATACAATACATTGGGCCAAATAATATTTTTGTTGTTGTGGTGAACCATAACAATGAGGAAAACATCTAGTAAGGGACGCGGACGTGGACATGGTCGTGGTGGTGTTAGTGGACCCTCTGGTGCTGGGAGAGGACGTGGCCGTTCTGCCACATCCACACGTCCTAGTGTACCAACTACCTCAGGTCCCAGTAGCCGCCAGAATTTACAGCGATATATGGTGGGGCCCAATGCCGTTCTAAGGATGGTAAGGCCTGAGCAGGTACAGGCATTAGTCAATTGGGTGGCCGACAGTGGATCCAGCACGTTCACATTATCTCCCACCCAGTCTTCTGCAGAAAGCGCACAGATGGCGCCTGAAAACCAACCCCATCAGTCTGTCACATCACCCCCATGCATACCAGGGAAACTGTCTCAGCCTCAAGTTATGCAGCAGTCTCTTATGCTGTTTGAAGACTCCGCTGGCACGGTTTCCCAAGGGCATCCACCTAGCCCTTCCCCAGCGGTGAAAGACATAGAATGCACTGACGCACAACCACTTATGTTTCCTGATGATGAGGACATGGGAATACCACCTCAGCAGTGTCTCTGATGATGACGAAACACAGGTGCCAACTGCTGCGTCTTTCTGCAGTGTGCAGACTGAACAGGAGGTCAGGGATCAAGACTGGGTGGAAGACGATGCAGGGGACGATGAGGTCCTAGACCCCACATGGAATGAAGGTCGTGCCACTGACTTTCACAGTTCGGAGGAAGAGGCAGTGGTGAGACCGAGCCAACAGCGTAGCAAAAGAGGGAGCAGTGGGCAAAAGCAGAACACCCGCCGCCAAGAGACTCCGCCTGCTACTGACCGCCGCCATCTGGGACCGAGCACCCCAAAGGCAGCTTCAAGGAGTTCCCTGGCATGGCACTTCTTCAAACAATGTGCTGACGACAAGACCCGAGTGGTTTGCACGCTGTGCCATCAGAGCCTGAAGCGAGGCATTAACGTTCTGAACCTGAGCACAACCTGCATGACCAGGCACCTGCATGCAAAGCATGAACTGCAGTGGAGTAAACACCTTAAAACCAAGGAAGTCACTCAGGCTCCCCCTGCTACCTCTTCTGCTGCTGCCGCCTCGGCCTCTTCCTCTGCCTCTGGAGGAACGTTGGCACCTGCCGCCCAGCAAACAGGGGATGTACCACCAACACCACCACCACCTCCGTCACCAAGCGTCTCAACCATGTCACACAGCAGCGTTCAGCTCTCCATCTCACAAACATTTGAGAGAAAGCGTAAATTCCCACCTAGCCACCCTCGATCCCTGGCCCTGAATGCCAGCATTTCTAAACTACTGGCCTATGAAATGCTGTCATTTAGGCTGGTGGACACAGACAGCTTCAAACAGCTCATGTCGCTTGCTGTCCCACAGTATGTTGTTCCCAGCCGCCACTACTTCTCCAAGAGAGCCGTGCCTTCCCTGCACAACCAAGTATCCGATAAAATCAAGTGTGCACTGCGCAACGCCATCTGTAGCAAGGTCCACCTAACCACAGATACGTGGACCAGTAAGCACGGCCAGGGACGCTATATCTCCCTAACTGCACACTGGGTAAATGTAGTAGGCAGCTGGGCCCCAGGCGGAGAGCTTAGCGCACGTCCTTCCGCCGCCAAGGATCGCAGGGCAACATTCTTTGCCTCCTGTTGCCACCTCCTCCTTCTCGGCTTCCTCCTCCTCTTCTTCCACCTGCTCATCCAGTCAGCCACACACCTTCACCACCAACTTCAGCACAGCCCGGGGTAAACGTCAGCAGGCCATTCTGAAACTCATATGTTTGGGGGACAGGCCCCACACCGCACAGGAGTTGTGGCGGGGTATAGAACAACAGACCGACGAGTGGTTGCTGCCGGTGAGCCTCAAGCCCGGCCTGGTGGTGTGTGATAATGGGCGAAATCTCGTTGCAGCTCTGGGACTAGCCAATTTGACGCACATCCCTTGCTTGGCGCATGTGCTGAATTTGGTGGTGCAGAAGTTCATTCACAACTACCCCGACATGTCAGAGCTGCTGCATAAAGTGCGGGCCGTCTGTTCGCGCTTCCGGCGTTCACATCCTGCTGCTGCTCGCCTGTCTGCGCTACAGCGTAACTTCGGCCTTCCCGCTCACCGCCTCATATGCGACGTGCCCACCAGGTGGAACTCCACCTTGCACATGCTGGACAGACTGTGCGAGCAGCAGCAGGCCATAGTGGAGTTTCAGCTGCAGCACGCACGGGTCAGTCGCACTACAGAACAGCACCACTTCACCACCAATGACTGGGCCTCCATGCGAGACCTGTGTGCCCTGTTGCGCTGTTTCGAGTACTCCACCAACATGGCTAGTGGCGATGACGCCGTTATCAGCGTTACAATACCACTTCTATGTCTCCTTGAGAAAACACTTAGGGCGATGATGGAAGAGGAGGTGGCCCAGGAGGAGGAGGAGGAGGAGGAGGAGGAAGAGGGGTCATTTTTAGCACTTTCAGGCCAGTCTCTTCGAAGTGACTCAGAGGGAGGTTTTTGGCAACAGCAGAGGCCAGGTACAAATGTGGCCAGACAGGGCCCACTACTGGAGGACGAGGAGGACGAGGATGAGGAGGAGGTGGAGGAGGATGAGGATGAAGCATGGTCACAGCGGGGTGGCACCCAACGCAGCTCGGGTCCATCACTGGTGCGTGGCTGGGGGGAAAGGCAGGACAATGACGATACGCCTCCCACAGAGGACAGCTTGTCCTTACCCCTGGGCAGCCTGGCACACATGAGCGACTACATGCTGCAGTGCCTGCGCAACGACAGCAGAGTTGCCCACATTTTAACCTGTGCGGACTACTGGGTTGCCACCCTGCTGGATCCACGCTACAAAGACAATGTGCCCACCTTACTTCCTGCACTGGAGCGTGATAGGAAGATGCGCGAGTACAAGCGCACGTTGGTAGACGCGCTACTGAGAGCATTCCCAAATGTCACAGGGGAACAAGTGGAAGCCCAAGGCCAAGGCAGAGGAGGAGCAAGAGGTCGCCAAGGCAGCTGTGTCACGGCCAGCTCCTCTGAGGGCAGGGTTAGCATGGCAGAGATGTGGAAAACTTTTGTCAACACGCCACAGCTAACTGCACCACCACCTGATACGCAACGTGTTAGCAGGAGGCAACATTTCACTAACATGGTGGAACAGTACGTGTGCACACCCCTCCACGTACTGACTGATGGTTCGGCCCCATTCAACTTCTGGGTCTCTAAATTGTCCACGTGGCCAGAGCTAGCCTTTTATGCCTTGGAGGTGCTGGCCTGCCCGGCGGCCAGCGTTTTGTCTGAACGTGTATTCAGCACGGCAGGGGGCGTCATTACAGACAAACGCAGCCGCCTGTCTACAGCCAATGTGGACAAGCTGACGTTCATAAAAATGAACCAGGCATGGATCCCACAGGACCTGTCCGTCCCTTGTCCAGATTAAACATTAACTACCTCCCCTTAACCATATATTATTGGACTCCAGGGCACTTCCTCATTCAATCCTATTTTTATTTTCATTTTACCATTATATTGCGAGGCTACCCAAAGTTGAATGAACCTCTCCTCTGTCTGGGTGCCGGGGCCTAAATATATGCCAATGGACTGTTCCAATGTTGGGTGACGTGAAGCCTGATTCTCTGCTATGACATGCAGACTAATTCTCTGCTGACATGAAGACAGATTCTCTGTTACGGGACCTCTCTCCTCTGCCTGGGTGCTGGGCCTAAATATCTGACAATGGACTGTTGCAGTGGTGGCTGACGTGAAGCCTCATTCTCTGCTATGACATGCAGACTAATTCTCTGCTGACGTGAAGCCAGATTGTCTGTTACGGGACCTCTCTCCTCTGCCTGTGTGCTGGGCCTAAATATATGCCAATGGACTGTTGCAGTGGTGGCTGACGTGAAGCCTCATTCTCTGCTATGACATGCAGACTAATTCTCTGCTGACGTGAAGCCAGATTGTCTGTTACGGGACCTCTCTCCTCTACCTGTGTGCTGGGCCTAAATATATGCCAATGGACTGTTGCAGTGGTGGCTGATGTGAAGCCTCATTCTCTGCTATGACATGCAGACTAATTCTCTGCTGACGTGAAGCCAGATTGTCTGTTACGGGACCTCTCTCCTCTGCCTGGGTGCTGGGCCTAAATTTATGAAAATGGACTGTTTTTGTGGTGGCTGACGTGAAGCCTGATTTTCTGCTATGACATGCAGACTGATTCTCTGCTGACATGAAGCCAGATCCTCTGTTACGGGACCTCTCTCCTCTGCCTGTGTGCTGGGCCTAAATATATGCCAATGGACTGTTGCAGTGGTGGCTGACGTGAAGCCTCATTCTCTGCTATGACATGCAGACTAATTCTCTGCTGACATGAAGCCAGATTGTCTGTTACGGGACCTCTCTCCTCTGCCTGTGTGCTGGGCCTAAATATATGCCAATGGACTGTTGCAGTGGTGGCTGATGTGAAGCCTCATTCTCTGCTATGACATGCAGACTAATTCTCTGCTGACATGAAGCCAGATTGTCTGTTACGGGACCTCTCTCCTCTGCCTGGGTGCTGGGCCTAAATTTATGAAAATGGACTGTTGCAGTGGTGGGTGACGTGAAGCCTGATTCTCTGCTATGACATGAAGACTGATTCTCTGCTGACATGAAGCCAGATCCTCTGTTACGGGACCTCTCTCCTCTGCCTGTGTGCTGGGCCTAAATATATGCCAATGGACTGTTGCAGTGGTGGCTGACGTGAAGCCTCATTCTCTGCTATGACATGCAGACTAATTCTCTGCTGACATGAAGCCAGATTGTCTGTTACGGGACCTCTCTCCTCTGCCTGGGTGCTGGGCCTAAATATATGCCAATGGACTGTTGCAGTGGTGGCTGACGTGAAGCCTCATTCTCTGCTATGATATGCAGACTAATTCTCTGCTGACGTGAAGCCAGATTGTCTGTTACGGGACCTCTCTCCTCTGCCTGTGTGCTGGGCCTAAATATATGCCAATGGACTGTTGCAGTGGTGGCTGACGTGAAGCCTCATTCTCTGCTATGACATGCAGACTAATTCTCTGCTGACGTGAAGCCAGATTGTCTGTTACGGGACCTCTCTCCTCTGCCTGGGTGCTGGGCCTAAATTTATGAAATCGGACTGTTGCAGTGGTGGCTGACGTGAAGCCTGATTTTCTGCTATGACATGCAGACTGATTCTCTGCTGACATGAAGCCAGATCCTCTGTTACGGGACCTCTCTCCTCTGCCTGTGTGCTGGGCCTAAATATATGCCAATGGACTGTTGCAGTGGTGGCTGACGTGAAGCCTCATTCTCTGCTATGACATGCAGACTAATTTTCTGCTGACATGAAGCCAGATTGTCTGTTTCGGGACCTCTCTCCTCTGCCTGGGTGCTGGGCCTAAATATATGCCAATGGACTGTTGCAGTGGTGGCTGACGTGAAGCCTCATTCTCTGCTATCACATGCAGACTAATTCTCTGCTGACATGAAGCCAGATTGTCTGTTACGGGACCTCTCTCCTCTGCCTGGGTGCTGGGCCTAAATATATGCCAATGGACTGTTGCAGTGGTGGCTGACATGAAGCCTCATTCTCTGCTATGACATGCAGACTTATTCTCTGCTGACATGAAGCCAGATTGTCTGTTACGGGACCTCTCTCCTCTGCCTGGGTGCATGGGCCTAAATTATGAAAATGGACTGTTGCAGTGGTGGGTGACGTGAAGCCTGATTCTCTGCTATGACATGAAGACTGATTCTCTGCTGACATGAAGCCAGATCCTCTGTTACAGGACCTCTCTCCTCTGCCTGTGTGCTGGGCCTAAATATATGCCAATGGACTGTTGCAGTGGTGGCTGACGTGAAGCCTCATTCTCTGCTATGACATGCAGACTAATTCTCTGCTGACATGAAGCCAGATTGTCTGTTACGGGACCTCTCTCCTCTGCCTGGGTGCTGGGCCTAAATATATGCCAATGGACTGTTGCAGTGGTGGCTGACGTGAAGCCTCATTCTCTGCTATGACATGCAGACTAATTCTCTGCTGACGTGAAGCCAGATTGTCTGTTACGGGACCTCTCTCCTCTGCCTGGGTGCTGGGCCTAAATTTATGAAATCGGACTGTTGCAGTGGTGGCTGACGTGAAGCCTGATTTTCTGCTATGACATGCAGACTGATTCTCTGCTGACATGAAGCCAGATCCTCTGTTACGGGACCTCTCTCCTCTGCCTGTGTGCTGGGCCTAAATATATGCCAATGGACTGTTGCAGTGGTGGCTGACGTGAAGCCTCATTCTCTGCTATGACATGCAGACTAATTTTCTGCTGACATGAAGCCAGATTGTCTGTTACGGGACCTCTCTCCTCTGCCTGGGTGCTGGGCCTAAATATATGCCAATGGACTGTTGCAGTGGTGGCTGACGTGAAGCCTCATTCTCTGCTATCACATGCAGACTAATTCTCTGCTGACATGAAGCCAGATTGTCTGTTACGGGACCTCTCTCCTCTGCCTGGGTGCTGGGCCTAAATATATGCCAATGGACTGTTGCAGTGGTGGCTGACATGAAGCCTCATTCTCTGCTATGACATGCAGACTTATTCTCTGCTGACATGAAGCCAGATTGTCTGTTACGGGACCTCTCTCCTCTGCCTGGGTGCTGGGCCTAAATTTATGAAAATGGACTGTTGCAGTGGTGGGTGACGTGAAGCCTGATTCTCTGCTATGACATGAAGACTGATTCTCTGCTGACATGAAGCCAGATCCTCTGTTACAGGACCTCTCTCCTCTGCCTGTGTGCTGGGCCTAAATATATGCCAATGGACTGTTGCAGTGGTGGCTGACGTAAAGCCTCATTCTCTGCTATGACATGCAGACTAATTCTCTGCTGACATGAAGCCAGATTGTCTGTTACGGGACCTCTCTCCTCTGCCTGGGTGCTGGGCCTAAATATATGCCAATGGACTGTTGCAGTGGTGGCTGACGTGAAGCCTCATTCTCTGCTATGACATGCAGACTAATTCTCTGCTGACGTGAAGCCAGATTGTCTGTTACGGGACCTCTCTCCTCTGCCTGTGTGCTGGGCCTAAATATATGCCAATGGACTGTTGCAGTGGTGGCTGACGTGAAGCCTCATTCTCTGCTATGACATGCAGACTAATTCTCTGCTGACGTGAAGCCAGATTGTCTGTTACGGGACCTCTCTCCTCTGCCTGGGTGCTGGGCCTAAATTTATGAAAATGGACTGTTGCAGTGGTGGCTGACGTGAAGCCTGATTTTCTGCTATGACATGCAGACTGATTCTCTGCTGACATGAAGCCAGATCCTCTGTTACGGGACCTCTCTCCTCTGCCTGTGTGCTGGGCCTAAATATATGCCAATGGACTGTTGCAGTGGTGGCTGACGTGAAGCCTCATTCTCTGCTATGACATGCAGACTAATTTTCTGCTGACATGAAGCCAGATTGTCTGTTACGGGACCTCTCTCCTCTGCCTGGGTGCTGGGCCTAAATATATGCCAATGGACTGTTGCAGTGGTGGCTGACGTGAAGCCTCATTCTCTGCTATGACATGCAGACTAATTCTCTGCTGACATGAAGCCAGATTGTCTGTTACGGGACCTCTCTCCTCTGCCTGGGTGCTGGGCCTAAATATATGCCAATGGACTGTTGCAGTGGTGGCTCACGTGAAGCCTCATTCTCTGCTATGACATGCAGACTAATTCTCTGCTGACATGAAGCCAGATTGTCTGTTACGGGACCTCTCTCCTCTGCCTGGGTGCTGGGCCTAAATTTATGACAATGGACTGTTGCAGTGGTGGGTGACGTGAAGCCTGATTCTCTGCTATGACATGCAGACTGATTCTCTGCTGACATGAAGCCAGATCCTCTGTTACAGGACCTCTCTCCTCTGCCTGGTTGCTGGGCCTAAATTTATGAAAATGGACTCTTACAGTGGTGGGTGACGTGAAGCCTGATTCTCTGCTATGACATGAAGACTGATTCTCTGCTGACATGAAGCCAGATTGTCTGTTACGGGACCTCTCTCCTCTGCCTTGGTGCTGGGCCTAAATATATGCCAAAGGACTGTTGCACTGGTGGCTGACGTGAAGCCTGATTCTCTGCTATGATATGAAGACTGATTCTCTGCTGACATGAAGCCAGATTCTCTGTTACGGGACCTCTCTCCTCTGCCTGGGTGCCGGGGCTTAAATATCTGAGAATGGACTGTTGCAGTGGTGGCTGACGTGAAGCCTCATTCTCTGCTATGACATGCAGACTAATTTTCTGCTGACATGAAGCCAGATTGTCTGTTACGGGACCTCTCTCCTCTGCCTGGGTGCTGGGCCTAAATATATGCCAATGGACTGTTGCAGTGGTGGCTGACGTGAAGCCTCATTCTCTGCTATGACATGCAGACTAATTCTCTGCTGACATGAAGCCAGATTGTCTGTTACGGGACCTCTCTCCTCTGCCTGGGTGCTGGGCCTAAATATATGCCAATGGACTGTTGCAGTGGTGGCTGACGTGAAGCCTCATTCTCTGCTATGACATGCAGACTAATTCTCTGCTGACATGAAGCCAGATTGTCTGTTACGGGACCTCTCTCCTCTGCCTGGGTGCTGGGCCTAAATTTATGACAATGGACTGTTGCAGTGGTGGGTGACGTGAAGCCTGATTCTCTGCTATGACATGCAGACTGATTCTCTGCTGACATGAAGCCAGATCCTCTGTTACAGGACCTCTCTCCTCTGCCTGGTTGCTGGGCCTAAATTTATGAAAATGGACTCTTACAGTGGTGGGTGACGTGAAGCCTGATTCTCTGCTATGACATGAAGACTGATTCTCTGCTGACATGAAGCCAGATTGTCTGTTACGGGACCTCTCTCCTCTGCCTTGGTGCTGGGCCTAAATATATGCCAAAGGACTGTTGCACTGGTGGCTGACGTGAAGCCTGATTCTCTGCTATGATATGAAGACTGATTCTCTGCTGACATGAAGCCAGATTCTCTGTTACGGGACCTCTCTCCTCTGCCTGGGTGCCGGGGCTTAAATATCTGAGAATGGACTGTTCCAGTGGTGGGTGACGGGAAGCCAGATTCTCTGCTATGGGACCTCTCTCCAATTGATTTTGGTTAATTTTTATTTATTTAACTTTTATTTTAATTTATTTCCCTATCCACATTTGTTTGCAGGGGATTTACCTACATGTTGCTGCCTTTTGCAGCCCTCTAGCCCTTTTCTGGGCTGTTTTACAGCCGTTTTAGTGCCAAAAAGTTCGGGTCCCCATTGACTTCAATGGGGTTCGGGTTCGGGACGAAGTTCGGATCGGGTTCGGATCCCGAACCCGAACATTTCCGGGAAGTTCGGCCGAACTTCTCGAACCCGAACATCCAGGTGTTCGCTCAACTCTAATCACAATATAAAGTCATATCCTGGGAAAAGGTGAAACAGGTCTCTGCTGCAGTCACATTGATAGTAATTATCCTAATATTATCCCGGCTATCTCCTAATTTCTGGCACTCCCCACAGAGGTCATACAAGGGAATAAAAGATTGTGTATTGTTAGCTATTGACCAAACTTCAAGGAGAGATTCATCGGGTGTAGGCACAGCAATAACACATGTTTGTATAAGACTCCTGCTTACTTCCTGTCTTTGGGATATGGGTAAAGTCAATTTGTAAGTGAGTGAATGGCATAGTTGGGTAATTCAGATGCTGGTGTTGGGCCTTCTTTGAATTATTTGGGTTGTTTCTGAGACATATAATACACCGTGAAACATAAGATTGTACCTTTGACCTAAGATGTGGTATAAAAAATGTCTCCGAATGAGGTCAGTGGTTGCCTGTGCTCCCCTATGGCCAAGACCGTGATATTGTGAAATTAAAATTGGGGCACTTGCAACTGGAATACATGCTTTCCCCTCTTTGCAGATAAGACCCATATCAGGGTCTTGTACTGCACCTATTGACTGCCATTCCATCTTGTCACTACTGGTAGCCAAATCCTGGAGGCTGAGCACTAGATTGTCAGCGAGGGTAATTTCTGGAACTAGGGAGGTCTTTTGAACAGTCGCTGGCATTCTAATGGCAGCTTCTTTTGCTGCCTGATCAGCCAGGGCATTCCCTTTAGCCATGTGCGTTTGGAGACCAGTATGTGCCCTGCAATGGATAATAGCAACTTTGCGTGGTAATTGGATGGCGGCCAGGAGATCATGTACTAGGGTGGAATGTGAGATTTGCTT
Source organism: Bufo gargarizans (assembly GCF_014858855.1). Classification (NCBI taxonomy): domain Eukaryota; kingdom Metazoa; phylum Chordata; class Amphibia; order Anura; family Bufonidae; genus Bufo; species Bufo gargarizans. The sequence goes on along the minus strand of NC_058081.1, from coordinate 457,417,014 downwards.
CCCATCTGCAGCTATGAAGCCTCTTCTGTGCCAGATTACCCCATGATCATGGACAACCCCAAAGGCATATTTGGAATCTGTGTATATATTTACATCTCTTCCCTCGAAAAGACAACAAGCTCTAGTGAGGGCAATCAGTTCAGCTGCTTGGGCTGACTGAAAAGGTATAGGATTTGATTCCAGAATGACATCAGGGAGTTGAACCACAGCGTATCCTGCATGATAAGTGTTGTCATTAGGGCGGGAACAGGATCCATCCACAAAAACATAAGGTGCTCCTTCAATGGATGTGGACTGTAAGTCAGGCCTAGGTGAGGTATGTTCATGTATAAGCTCAGTACAGACATTGGGAGGAGGCAAATCATCCTGTTCTCCCTTGTATCTTAAGTGCCCAAGTCATACTTGGCAATTTGTGTTTCAAACAGTCCAACATGCAATAGAACTAAATTTGCACAATATTCTATGACTTTCATTCTACATATTAGTAAGGAACACAGTTTTACATCTTTACATTTGACATATGTTGAGTATGTATGTTCTTCAACAGGGCCTGAACATTGTGTGAGGTATGCAGAGTGGTAGGATGACCTAGGGTGACAGGCGTAGCCATCTCAGCGACCATAGCACAAGCTGCCAAACACCTGAGACACGCTGGCATGCCCTGAACCTGTACGGGAACCACCTTTGAGAAAAAGGCAACAGGGCGGAATTTGCCTCCATGGTCTTGCGCCAGGACTCCTGCCATGGTTTTACAATTGTCCCTGGCAAATAAGTGAAACATCACGCTATAGTCGGGTAGGCCCAAACCAGGACTTGAAACCATTGCACATTTCAAATGACTAAAAGCTTGCAACATTTCATCAGACCATGTAATGAAGTCAGGCATATCAGTATGAGTAGCTTGTCTCAGAATATTATCATAGTAGGAACAATCAGCAATCCATTGGCGGCAGTAACCAATCATGCCAAGAAAGGTTAACATGTCTTTCTTGATTTGTGGGCGGGGCAGACCCAGTACAGCAGCAATTCTGGCATGGCTGATTCTCCTCTCACCTTTACTGAGAACAAAGCCCAAGTATTCAACACTGTCCATACACCATTGAAATTTTTCCCTAGAAACTTTGTGACCACATTCACATAACCACAGTAATAAACTAACACAATCTGCCTGGCAAGCCTCCCGAGTAGAACTACATATGAGGAGATCGTCCACATATTGTAGAAGGACAGAACCATGAGGGGCAGTCCAAGGGCGCAGTGTAGCTTGGAGAACAATGGAGTAGACTACTGGGGAGTCTACATAACCCTGAGGCATTCTACACCAAGTATACTGGTGAAATTTACATGTGAATACAAAGAGTGGTCGTGTCTCCTTGTCCACTGGGACAGAAGAAAATGCATTCTTTAAATCAATAACGGAGAAAAACTCTGCATGGGCAGGAATAGCTGATAGCAGAGATGGTACGTCTGGAACCACAGGGGCTATGGGTATGATCTGTCCATTTACCGCTCTAAGATCCTGGACAAACCTAAAGATATTGTCAGCCTTTCTCACTAGATTGATAGGTGTATTATAGGGGGAAATAATTTCCTCAATTACCCCTGCCTCTAGGAATTCCATCAACCCCTGCCTCAATCCCCTTTTCTTTTTCTGGGGAAAGGATGTATTTTTATATATAAACAGGTGCAGCGCCGGGCTTAAGCATTGCCTTATATGGTGTACAAGAGATAAGGCCAACATCTTGGTCAGTATTTGCCCAAACCTCAGGAGGAACCTGACCAAGTAGCGGATCCTGTGGTTGGAATTCCACATATAGAAAACAATTACCCTTTGGTACATGAATGGGCATAACTGAGGATGTGACTTATAGGTGTCCCGTCTTGCTAATCCCCAACTGCAACCTCAACAGAACAAATAAATCTCTCCCTAATAAATTCACAGGACAATTTGGAATGATCCTAAAACTGTGTGTGAACATTGCCTGGTGATTGTATGGATGTTGGATCGAGAGAGGAGGAGTTTTGTAAGATCTGGTCAGTATCCCATTAATTCCCACAAAGGGCTCAGCATTCTCTCTTGGACCGCCATAATAATCCTCACATATAGTACTACTAGTATCACCAGAGTCTACAAGAAAAGGGAGTGGACGTCCCTCTATGGTTAACACTATCAGCGGTGATTCCTTATAGTGGTTTGTGATGAGAGTGAATGCTGGGATACTGTCCCCCGGACATCCTCATTGTGATGTCTGCTGCCCCCAGTCTACAGGAAAGCGAGGGGTATTATTCTGGGGCTGTGGCAGTGGTGGGGAAAGATCTCGGATCTGAGCTTGTGGATATCTTTGGGAGCCTTGAGCTTGGGTATCATTTGGGGCATGTTGTCTGAGTGGGTAAGTGCATCGACTGATCCAGTGGTTAGTCTTACCACAATTAAAGCAACCTGCAGGACGATTTCTATGATACCCCCCTTTCCCAGAGTATTCCCCTCTACCTCTTCTACTGCCTCTTCCCTTATTGGGCTGATTCGTGGGACAATTCCTATCCTGAGTTTGGAAATGGGCCTCTTTAGGTCTCACCATTTCAAAACAACCAGCTGCTTCTTTTTCCATTAACTTATTTTGGAATTGATCTTAATTAAGACTAGGCCATTCGGAGATCATTCGTTTAACCCCTTAAGGACGCAGGGCAGTATGTAAATAGGGCAGTATGCCCTATTTCCCGAGTCCTTAAGGACTCAGGGCGTACCGGTACGTCCTAACTTTAAATCGGGATTCCGGCGCCACGGGGTTAATCGGAATGGAATGCCGGCTGAAATCATTCAGCCGCCATCCCGTAACAATGGAAGGTGGGGTCATTTGACCCCCCCGTATCGGCGATCGCAGAAAACCGCAGGTCAATTCAGACCTGCGGATTTCTGCGTTTCCGGTCCATTTGGGTCTCCTGTGACCCGATGAATTGGAAAAAGACTGGCCCTGGTGCTGAACACCGCTGTCCAGGGTGCTGATTGGTGCAGGGGAGAGAGGCGCGAGATTCAAACTTCCTGCGCTCCTCTCTCCCCTCCTCTTCCTGTCCAGCACCCTCACCGTGCAGCATTGTCCAGCACCAGCTCCTGCGTCCCCCTAAAATCGTCATCCATCACCCTCCTGCACCCATCGCCATCCAGGTAGGTTAGGGTCAGTGAGGGAGAGGCACCGTTAGGCAGGGAAAGAAGGGAAAAGTTAGTTAGGAAAAAAAATTATAATAACTTTTACCTAAATCTTTCTTTATTCCATCTCTCAGACCCCAGACCCCCCCTGCCACTTGCCCCCACCACCAGCCCCCCCACCACCACCAGCCCCCCACCACCACCAGCGCCCCCACCACCACCAGCCCCCCCACCACCACCACCACTGGACACCGGTCAGTGCAGCCGAGATGAGGACATTTTGGGGCCTCGTGCTGCATATGGGTCTAGTCCAAAAACCCAGTGTCAGGCAATACTGGAGTGGGGACGTCCTATACCAGACCCCACTGAACAGTATGGTCATGATACGTCCCCAGTTTGAGGCCATTCGGAAATGTCTGCATTATTCCGATAATGCAGCATGTCCCCCCCGAGGTGATCCTGCCTATGACCGTCTGTATAAGATACGGCCGGTCATCGATCACTTTGGGGCCAAATTCATGGAGGCCTACGTACCTGGAAGGGAGGTCACGGTTGATGAGTCTCTCATTGCGTTCAAGGGGAGACTCAGTTTCCGCCAATATATTCCCACAAAGCGGGCGAGCTATGGCGTGAAGCTATAAAAAAAATTGTGAGAGTACCTCAGAGTACACTTACAAGTTTCGTGTGTACGAGGGGGCGAGATTCCCGTATTCAACCCCTAGAATGTCCCCCCACTCTGGGTGTTAGTGGGAAACTCGTGTGGGGCATAGAACGAAGGGAACTCCATACGGTTTCTGGAAGGCAGATTTTGAATGACAGTTTTTTTTTTTGACACCATGTCCCATTAGAAGCCCCCCTGATGTAGCCTAGACTAGAAACTCCAAAAAGTGACCCCATCTAAGAAACTACACCCCTCAAGGTATTCAAAAGTTACTTTACAAACTATGTTAACCCTTTAGGTGTTCCACAAAACTAAATTGCGAATGTAGAAAACATTTTGAAATTAAATTTTTTTGTTACATTGCCTCAAAAAAGAGTAATATAGAGCAATCAAAAATCATATTTACCCCTAAAATAGTCCCAAAACAACAACCACCTTATCCCGTAGTTTCCTAGATGGGGTCATTTTTATGGAGTTTCTACTCTAGGGGTGCATCAGGGGGCTTAAAGGGTACATGGTGTAAATAAACCAGTCCAGGAAAAATCTGCCTTCCAAAAATCATATGACGTTCCCTTTCTTCTACGTCCTGCCGTTTAGCCAAATAGTAGTTTACGACCACATATGGGGTGTTTCTGCAAACTAAAGAATCAGGGCAACCCATTTTGAGTTTTGTTTGGCAGTTAACCCTTGTTTTATTCCTGGAAAAAATTGATTATATTGGAAAATTTAAAAAAAAAATAGAAATTTCGAAATTGTTTCTCAATCTGCCATTAACTCTTGTGGAAGACCTAAAGGGTTAATAAAGTTTGAAAAAACTGTTTTGAATAACTTGAGGGGTGTAGTTTCTAGAATGTGGGAGGTTTCTATTATCTAAGCCTCACAATATGACTTCAAACCTGAACTGGTCCATAAAAAGTGGGATTTTGAAGATTTTTGAAAAATTACAAAATTTGCTTCTAAACTTCTAAGCCTTGTAACATCCCCAAAAATAAAATATCATTCCCAAAATGCTACAAACATGAAGTAGACATATGGGGAATGTAAAGTCATCACAATTTTGGGGGGTATTACTATGTATTACAGAAGTAGAGAAACTGAAACTTTGAAATTTGCAAATTTTTCTAAATTGTTGGTAAATATGGTATTTTTTTATGCAAAATAATTAACTTTTTTGACCCAATTTTAGCAGTGTCATGAAGTACAATATGTGACGAAAAAAACAATCTCAGAAAGGCCTGGGTAAGTCAAAGCGTTTTAAAGTTATGAGCACTTAAAGTGACACTTGTCAGATTTGCAAAAAAATGGCCAAGTCCTTAAGGTGAAATAGGGCTGAGTCCTTAAGGGGTTAACAGTAAGCTGGAGATGTGGCTGTAGATTGGTAAGGAAAGTCTGAATGAGCATAGAATGCATGTTATCCTGAATAATCATTCCTGCCTCCAGAGTCTAAACTTCATTAAACCTTTTCCAAAAGTCTTTAACAGACTCTCCTGATTTTTGTTTACAGTCTACAGCAGTCGGCAGCGAGGACCTAGTCTGAAAACACCTCTCCATTTCACACTTAATTTCTTCCCACATTGTGTCTATGCCCACCTCAGTATTTAATTTATAATTTCCAGCCGGGGTATTCAGGGGCTCTATAGTGCTTATAGAGGGAACCTTGCTCCAATCCCAGGGGGAATTGTGCCCTACTATCCCATCTATTATAAGGCGTATATCCTCCTGTGTCAGACATCTCCCTCTACAAGTTCTCTTCAAATAATGAAATGTCTCAGATGAAGAGGGCTTTGGGCAGTGCTTGACAATCTTATTAATCTCATCTACAGTACATCAAGAAGTTTTTTTAACAAGATATCCCCTACCTACAGTCATAAAAGGGAACTGTTCCTCGGGTCACTGTCAGGAAGAGGTATATGTTCAGGTTTGGGAAAATACTTTTGTGATCTAAGGCGCATGGGAGATATGACATCCCCATCACCGACAGCACCAGCCGCTGGATCCTGACCACTTTGATCAGGCATGGTTTGGGGCAACTACGAAAGGCGGCTGCGGGAGCTGGAGAGCTGTAGGTGGTTGGATGTTAGTAGCAGTATATGCTGCCAGTAGATCTAAATCATCTTTTGAGAGGGATGGTTATACAGTATCTTTGGGATATTTGCTAAATAGGGAGGAGGGGGCTTTTGAAGTGAACCACTTGTCAATTCTTTTTCTAACTCAAGTTTATTTTTATATCCCTCCTGGTTCTCTGCCTTCTGTTTCTTAACCATTTTATTTGATCTGTCATACCAATATGGTGCATAAGTAAGCCAATTTTCCCCTCCCAACTTCATATACTGCATGTCCCACTGAGGGTCTGGACCATAATATGGGGAAGCTTCAATGTCACCCAAACATAACCCTTTTACCATGTCCATATGGAAGGTGTCATTAGCCCCTTACCAAGGGAACGGATTTATACTCTTCATCCCCTCTGTTCATCCTGCCATATTATCCACCCAGGGAGTAACTAAATAATGATTAGTCCCACAGACCCGGGCTACATAATCCTTGCATGTTTCTCCCACATGCAGAGGGGGTGGAGAGACTTTTCCTTGCTTTGCACCCATTTTTTATAATTTTATTGAGACGGAAGCAGTGCAGAACTCTTTCCAGGACTGGCTGTATTGAACCGTGAATGCTCTGACAAGTCCTGCCAACTGGGTAGAGGACTTATGTCTGTGCTCAACTTCCTTCTTAACTGCCTATTAGTATTATCGCTTAAAAAACGTCACTTGCTTTCACCAGTTTCTGGGTTAGCAGGTTTCCCCTCGCCAGAGTGGTGGGGCGTCTTATGGTTCTCCAGGACACACACAATAAAGTCAGTACATTTTTTTACAATATCATTGGCTGCTTACCTTCAGCATAAAATAAAATTACTTAATGTTTCATAACATCATAACATAACAGAGAGCACAAGAAAGCGACAGATAAGAAGCGGTAGACATGGGGTGACAAGAGAGACTAGGGTTCAGACAATATTTGAATTCTTGCCAAAAGAATTCCTGTTTTCTAAATCCTTCCCAAAAGGATTGCTCTATCTGCCATTAGTCTATATAAAAGTCTACCTTGCCAAAAGATAGATTAATCCTTACCGAAAGGATTGCGCTATTAAATTCTTACCAAAAGAATTTATCTTTTAGACTTGGCCACTATTCTATCTTGCCTAAAGATAGATACTATTCCTTTCAGTGTATCTTCAGTGAATTTTCGGAAAGCATCGAAATCTCCCAATCCTGAAGGCAGGGATTTTCCATACTTATCGAATTCCTGTATGTTCTATCCCGGACTCGAGCCCCCAGCTGAAAGGGTCTTTCTTCTGCACCCTGCTTTCTTTTCGGACGTCCGGAGAGTATATTTCAAAGAGACACAGATACACGTTTCTAGTGTCACTACAAATAACTCTAATTTTATCTGTGTTCTCTCAGTCTTATATACATTCATTCTAACAATCATTATTTGGTGTGGTTTACATATACAAGGTTGCTGAGTACAAACAATTCCCTATATAGGCTATTGCAAACATACTTAACTAATGTCCTTGGTACAGATAAAATAGCATTTCTTTATAAAACTCCTCACTACATAGCATATGGCTTGCTTTATTTAACCCTTCAGAGGTCACTGTTAAGGGGGCAGGGGACTGTGGAGGCCACTATTTAAAGGTGTTAAGGGATGGGGTGTTGTAAAGGTCACTGTTACATTAAAAGAAATAGATTAAATATACCAGTGCGAAGCTGGGTCCTTCTGCTAATATATATATATATATATATATATATATATATATATGTTCCAAAAAATGAGGCAGCACTTACCAACAAAAATTTGTTGATATAATGATGGTTAATTTAAGTTAACCCCTTAGTGGCCACCAATATGCCTTTTTATAGCGGTCACTAAGGGGCCTTAGGCTAGTCAAATGTAAGTAGTTACAAAAGGAACTGTCTCCCTCTGTCTGTAATTGGCACCTCACAAATGAGATTGTGGAGTACTGATGCCTGTTTAGCACTGACAATAAAATACATTGCACTATAGGGCTATATTATTTTAGAAGCAATCAAAAGATGAGATGAAAGTCCTCTTATGAGACTATAAAATAGTTAAAAAAGGAAAAAATAAATAAATAAATATATTTGAGTATTGAGTGAGAAGAGGCCACTACAGGCATCTTGATTTAAGATCCCGCTCAAAATCTAGTGAGCGGTGACATATGATGTAACCATGCTGCCAATGATTACTTTCAGCCCTGGCCACAGCATGCTTGCTGTTTGTTTTCTGCAGCATTTCCTTAAGGGCCGGCGGTGGCACTTCCTGTGTTCTATGGGTTGGATCATGTGACCTTGTATTCCTGTATTCTGCTACCTGTTTGATCCCTGCGTGCTTGCATTGACTCTCCTGTTACAGATCCGGATTGCCTGACCTCTACCTGTGCCGCCTGCCCTGACCTATTGCCTGTCTGACTTTGCTTCTGCCTCATTCTTTGGTCCTGCACTGTTGTTCCTGGTAATGACTCAGCCTGCTGACATTGCCTGTAACTCTGGTACCTTTCTCAGGTACCTCCTGGTCCACCTGGACCAGCTGCCTCATGGGCCTATCCTCTTCAAGAGGTAGCGACCTGGTGTTCCCCTCGGGAAAGTATATCCCCACCTTCAGGGGTACTGTGAAGATCGAGAGGTTCACTTAGACAATGCCCTAGGAGGTAGGTGACGTGGCACAGTGGGTTCACACCCACTGGTTTGTGACAGTCACATGACACAGGTGAGAAGCATAATTGAGTTATAACTCACAAATACAGCCACTGGTAAGAAAATTACATTCACTACATATTACATCATCTACCTTTCTGACATTCACTACACATTACATCATCTACCTTTCTAACAGGTCAGAGAATAAAATTGTGGGTGGGAGTTCTTCTTTAACCAAATTCTAGCAAGGTAGCTAAGGAAAGAGTGGACACATCTGTATGATAATTTATTACAGATAAATATGGTCCTACATGGATTCTGATATATCATTTTCCAGGTTACACAAAATTCTATAATTCTTCAGGATTCATTCAGGATTTTTTCCCCGCCACATTTCTTCCACGAATACGATGGGTCCCCACTATCCTTCCAGTTTTTAATAATGCGTTGGACAGTTCTTAACCCAATTTTAGTCGTTTCTGCAATCTCCTTAGTTGTTTTCTCTGCTTAATGCATGCCATTGATTTGACCCTTCTCAAACAGACTAACATCTTTTCCACAACCACGAGATGTGTCTTTCAACATGGTTGTTTAAGAAATGAGAAGTTAACTTAATTTGAAAAATTTATTAACAGAGCACATTCAATGAATACTTCAGAAGTCTCTATTTCCTTATGTACAAATGTTTGCAGAGTCTGAAATTTGGATTGGGCATGTTCCATTCAGCAACATACAGTATACACAGTGAAAATAAACTGGACCTTTTTATTAAAGTTGGGGATAGGGCCTGAAGAATCAGAGAGAGGGGGGAGTATACAGTAGCTATAGATCAGATACACTCCCTGTCCCAAAAAGTCGCCACCTGAATTTAACTAAGCAAATAGTTATGAGCCTCCTATTGGATAATTACTGCATGGGCGATTATCTTTCAGCTGTCAATAAGATATTTAACCCCCAACTGGTGCAATGAGTTGCTTCTCATTTCTTAACAACCATGTCGATAGACACATCTCGTGGTTGTGGAAAAGATGTTAGTCTGTTTGAGAAGGGTCAAATCAATGGCATGCATCAAGCAGAGAAAACATCTAAGGAGATTGCAGAAACTACTAAAATTGGGTTAAGAACTGTCCAACGCATTATTACAAACTAGAAGGATAGTGGGGACCCATCGTATTCGAGGAGGAAATGTGACGGGAGAAAAATCCCGAATGATCGTAATCGGCGATCACTTAAATGTTTGGTAAAATCAAATCGAAGAAAAACAACAGTCGAACTCAGGGCTGTTTAATAGTGAAAGTAAGAGCATTTCCACACACACAATGCAAAGGAAACTCACGGGATTGAGACTGAACAGCTGTGTAGCCGTAAGAAAACCACTAATCAGTAAGGCAAACCAGAAAAAAAAGGCTTCAATTTGCTAGGGAGCATAAAGATTGGACTCTGGAGCAATGGAAGAAGGTCATGTGGTCTGATAAGTCCAAATTTACTCTGTTTCAGAGTGATAGGCACATCATGGTAAGAAGAGAGGCAGATAAAGTGATGCACCCATCATCCCTAGTGCCTACTGTACAAGCCTGTGGGGGCAGTGCTATGATCTGGAGTTGCTGCAGTTGGTCAGGTTCTAGGTTCAGCAACAGTATGTGCTCCAAGAATGAGGTTAAAAGTTTACCTGAACATACTGAATGACCAGGTTATTCCATAAATAGATTTTTTCTTCCCTGATGGCACGGGCATATTCCAAGATGAAAATACCAGGATTCATCGGGCTCAAATTGTGAAAGAGTGGTTCGGGGAGCATGACAAATCATTTTCACACATGGATTGGCCCCACAGAGTCCAGACCTTAACCCCATTGAGAATCTTTGGGATGTGCTGGAGAAGGCTTTGCGCAGCAGTCAGACTCTACCATCATCAATGCAAGATCTTGGTGAAAAATGAATGCAACACTGGATGGAAATAAATCTTGTGACATTGCAGAAGGTTATCAAAGCAATGCCACGGCGAATGCATGCCGTAATCAAAGGTAAAGGCTTTTTTTTTTTGTGGCTACTTTTTTGGGGACAGGCAGTGTATAACTGTCACCGCCAGCTCTCTGAGAAGTTCTGGCAGATGTTCTTCTGTACCTTTTGCATGATGTTCTTTGTTTTGGTTTCACTTTGTCATCTCCTTTCCTTCTCCCAACTGTCACCTATTCACACTAATTGCCTCCCTTTATATTCCCTCCCATACTGCCTCACTTTGCGGTTTATACTACTTCCTGGATTGAAGTGATCACTGCTGGAGACTTCTGTTACTGCTTGTTCAGATAAGTCCTTTCTTGTATTGTGTTTCTTTGCTGGCTTGATTCTAGGTGACCCTGACTCCCTCCGTATTAAGTGCAGGGAGCCGGTGGTCGTGTCCCCTCACTATTATAGGGTTTTCAGGTGTCACACAGTCTAGGTACGAGGGCATGCAATTGTCTACCTCTGAGACCCTTGTATGGGCTTAGCAGTCAGGGTGAGCTCTTAGGGTTTTACATGGGTCACCTTTATGCTCCTTAGTTTGGGATCAAGCCAGTCGGGTGTTTATCCATAACTTCCAGCTATCTGCAATATCATCCGTGACAATAATCCTAGATGCCCAGATAATCCATAATGCCCAGGCCAGATTGATATATTTGCAATACGATGGAGTTAATACCAATCCGATAAACAGCCTGTGACTAGTACTATAGGGGGAAAAGTAACTGTTACTGTTATAGAGACACTATGGTTACTACATTTTACCATCACTATAAAGTCACCCTTACTGGAATATCATACCTGCCTCTTTTTATTATAGGATTATAACATATAAGTCCACCATTAGAATTTGCTTAAGGACTCCAATTTCTCAGGAAACAAATTCAATACAATATGACATCCTGGCCTCAACACCCTTTGAAATACCATGTCCCAATGTATTTTTCTAATTTACCACTAGTGGCTGCTGTTTTACTCACTCTGAACTATTGTGCTGCACTTCCACTTGTCACCACTGGAGGCTGCTGTGTTTGTTCTAAGATTTGCCCTTAACAAAGATAGCGGATGTGTGCTGATTGGAAGCCATCTTGTTTCCTGTTTGGCCTACTTATACCCATGAGGCAATTCAATCATTGCTCGAGAACTGTGATTTGTTCCAGTCTCATGCTCCTCTGAACCGATTTTCCCATACTGTTTCTACTCTTTGCTGAATTATCACCTTGCTATCTACATTTTAAGCCACACTACAACTTTACAGTTCATAACTACTCCTGACTTATTTCATCTGGCTACCGGAATCCAGCCTTGTCTACCAATATCGAAACATACCAAGGTTCAATGTGCAGCAGTGCAGACATATAAATTAATCTGGTTACAGTCAACTGTGACCCCAGAATCGCAAATAATCAAGCAGGGTGGGATCTTTCAATTCTGAGATCACTGTAGTGGCATTTTGTAATTTGTGCTGAAACCCCATTCATTTCTATGGGTGACGTGCTACAAAGAGATTCTTGGCTGCACAATGGCTGTGACAGCTAAGATTGCTGTTTAGCTCCAGCCTTATAGTTGCAGTCATTACAGATACTATGATACTAACAATTCAAATAGGATTAGTTATCTTATTATAGTAATAAATTATTTAGTTGATCTAGTTATAGTAATAAATTATCTATATGATCTAGTTCTGAATATATTTGGTAAGATGTTTGCAAAAAGCAAAAATACCTGCTTTAAAAACTGACATTTTAGGTTGGCAACCTTGGAATTATAATATAAATATATCATATTTTTTATATATAGATAGATAAGTAAATCACAGCAGGATCTTGTTTTCATCAATCAATAATGCTGTTTTTTTTTAACACTTTAAATTTGATATGCGGCTTTAGTATTCGTGTAAACATTTTCAGCAAAAATGCCTTTGTCAGACACTACAAAAATATAGATATTATCAGATATATATTCAGATAAATATTCACACGTTTATGCATATCATTTTACATATAAACCCAGAGGGTCCGTTGCAATTTTCGCAATATCATGGAGGATGGACCTCATGTTCCAGATCTTTACTAGGAAGAGCTGGACTGGACCGCAAGTTGTAATGTAGGAGCCTTCTAAAATACAATACTGGCAGAGACCCATTTGCATATTCAGCTAGTGGGACATCAATTGTATTACAGAAAAAATTGCATTACAGGTAAATGAATCACAATCTGGTTACAATCTGTCAGACCATTTACTGTGGGTGCTCTTGACTGTCTGGAGATTTCATTTAAAGAGGACCTTTCACCGATTTTTACACTGTGAACTAAGTATACAGACATGTAGAGCGGCGCCCGGGGATCTCACTGCACTTACTATTATCCCCGGGCGCCGCTCCGTTCTCCTGCTATGCCCTCCGCTATCTCCGCTCACTAAGTTATAGTAGGCAGAGTCTGCCCTTGTTCTTCTGTAGTGCTGGCCAATCGCATTGCAGAGCCCACAACCTCCCAGGCTGTGAGCTCTGCTCTGCGATTGGCCAGCGCTAGAGCAGAACAAGGGCAGACTCTGCCTACCAAAACTTTGGGACTGAAATCTCCACCTACTATAACTTAGTGAGCGGAGATACCGGAGGGAATAGCAGGAGAACGGAGCGGTGCCCAGGGATAATAGTAAGTGCAGTGAGATCCCCGGGCGCCGCTCTACATGTCTGTATACTTAGTTCACAGTGTAAAAATCGGTGAAAGGTCCTCTTTAAGGAAAAGAGAGAAAGAAGAAATGCAGATAAGCTGGATATTCACTCATTCTGATATAATCAAGAGGCCAGAGGAAACTTATATATAACAGTAATAAAGCTATGCTGTTGTTCTGGACTTCAATATTAAATGCTAATGAATATAGCTGTTATGTATAGTATATGGTGTGTGCTGTGTCCGTCCCCTGTTATATATAAGTTTCCTCTGGCCTCTTGATTATATCAGAATGAGTAAATATCCAGCTTATCTGCATCTTCTTCTTCCTCTCTTTTCCTTAAATGAAATCTCCACACAGTCAAGAGCACCCACAGTCAATGGTCTGACAGATTGTAACCAGATTGTGATTAATTTACCTGTAATGCAATTTTATCTGTAATACAATTGATGTCCCACTAGCTGAATATGCAAATTGTGAAAATTGTAACGGACCCTCTGGGTTTATATGTAAAATTATATGCATAAACGTGTGAATATTTATCTGAATATATATCTGATAATATCTATATTTTTGTAGTGTCTGACGAAGGCATTTTTGCCGAAAACTTTTACACGAATAGTAAAGCCGCATGTCAAATTTAAAGTGTTAAAATAAATAGCACTATTGATTGATGAAAACCAGATCCTGCTGCAATTTACTTATCTAATATTACTGGGGTGGGAACCCTATCCACAGCAACCAAGCAGTATGAAAACAAATCTTTATTTGTACATTCCATATATAGTACATATATTTTTCATGTAAGTATAGTAAATAAAATAGAAATCGTTTTTTAAACCTGCAGTGCTACAACTATACCTCTGAGCGCCACTGTTCACTCATAAGAAACAAGCTGGTGTTTTCATCATTTTTCACTAATGATCTGTATGGAAAGAAGCAGATATGTTTCTGAATTCTGTACATGATCATTTCATTTATCCTTCCATGTATCAATGAGGAGGTAAGAACAACAAAATATGGGAAAGCATTCAGATGGTAAGTAAACATTTCTATTTTGTTTGCTTGGCTGTGTCATTCAGTCTCTGGTTAGATTCAATATTCGATTGTAGAGGAAATGAGAAAAGACTCTGTTATAGCAGATACTGAATATGACCTTGGATCAGATTTTAAACTGCTCTCATCTAGAAAACTGAGGGTTGCATCCAGAGCTTTAGAGAAATGTTTCCATTTAAATATAGACAATGATAATCTTGACCATGGCTACTAATAAGGAGGAGGCAGGCAGACTCAGTGAGGGACAGTGACTGCTTGGTTATTTAAAATCCTTCTTAACTTAAGATGTTCAAAAAGAAACTGAAGATTTAAATGACATTTTTCCAGTATTTTTATTTCATTAGAATGGCAGCTATTAAATGGAAATTGGGATCATCTCCTATTCACAAAATTAGGGATATCTATTAAATTGGTGGGCATCAGACCTTTGGGACACACACTGCTCATTAGAGTGGGGACCCAATGCACAGTGCTGCTCTATTCATCTCTATTGGACTACTGAAAAGTGCTGACATTCAGCTTTCTCAGTTCCAAAGAGCTCAACCAGTCCCTACATTCATTTTAGTGGTGATATCTGTGGCGATCCCCATTCTTATGATTAGTGGGAAACCTAGCAGTTGGACACACACTGATCCATTACTTATGCCCTACGTTATAGACAGGAAATAATTTGTAACAACCCTATTTAGTCTGAACACAGATTTTCTATTGGATTGAGACCTGGACTTTGACTAGGCCATCCCAACCCATTTACAGGTTTTCCCTTAAACCACTCAAGTGTTACTTTAGCAGTGTGTTTGGGGTCATTGTCCTTCTGGAAGGTGAATCTCCATCCTAGCCTCAAATCACACACAGAGTGGTACAGGTTTTGCTCAAGAATATCCCTGTATTTAGCACCATCCATCTTTCCCTCAACTCTGACTAGTTTCCCAGTCCTGGCTGCTGAAAAACATACCTGCAGTATGATGCTGCCACCACCATGTTTCACTGTGGGGATGTTGTTCTTTGGGTGATGTGAAGTGTTGGGTTTTCACCAGACATAGCGTTTTCTTTGATGACCGAAAAGTTCAATTTTAGTCTCATCAGACCAGAGCACCTTCCTCCATACATTTTGGGAGTCTCCCACGTGCCTTTTTGCAAACTCACAACATGCCTTTTTGTTTTTAGCTGAAAATAATGGCTTTCTTCTGGCCACTTTGCCAAAAAGCCCAACCCTATGGAGCGTACGGCTTATTGTCGTCCTATGTACAGATACTCCAGTCTCTTCTGTGGAACTCTGCAGCTCCTCCAAGGTTACCTTAGGTCTCTGTGCTGCCTCTATGATTAATGCCCTCATTTCCTGGTCCGTGAGTTTTGGTGGGCGGCCGTCTCTTGGCAGGTTTGCTGCTGTGCCATGTTATTTCCATTTGGTTATGATAGATTTGATGGTGCTCCTGGGGATCATCAAAGATTTGGATATTTTTTTATAACCTAACCCTGACTTGTACTTCTTAACAACATTGTCCCTTACTTGCTTGGAGAGTTCCTTGGTCTTCATGGCAGTGTTTGATTAGTGATGCCTCTTGCTTAGGTGTTGCAGCCTCTGGGGCCTTTCAAATGAGGTGTGTATATGTAATGACAGATAATTTGACACTTAGATTGCACACAGGTGGACATCATTTCACTAATTATGTGACTTCTGAAGGTAATTGGTTGCACCAGAGCTTTTTTGGTGCTTCCTAACAAAGGGGGTGAATACATACGCACATGCCAATTTTCTGTTTTCTATTTCTAAACAATAGTTTTATTTATATATTTTTCTTATTTCATTTCACCAACTTAGACTATTGTGTTCTGATCCATCACATAAAATTCAGATTAACAAAACATTGAACTTAAGGCTGTAATGTAACAAAATACAAAAAAAGTCAAGGGTGGTGAATACTTTTGAAAGGCATTGTATATCAACATGGACATGTGACCAAAGCCATGAAAGGGTGATAGGAGTAATAAAGGTAAAATAAGTGTTATTGCCTACATACCTCTGATAGATTTATACATATAACTTCAATCTATATAATCATAATTTATTTAACTCTTAAGTTATCCAAGGATTGCTACATTTGTTATTGTTATTGATTTATAAAATTGTTGTATTGCCTTTAAGTCATTTATGCATAATGAACCCATAGGTACTCTACCATTCATATATCCTCACTATCAAGAAACAGTTGTTTTTCTTACTCAAAATCCTGAAAGAGCTAGTATGGATGGTTAAAATTAACAAGGAGCAAGGATGTTTGATGAATGATTTCTGCCTAGACATAATTATTTTAAAGGGTATGGATACAAACTTAAAAACCCCATTAAATCCCAAGTATTTACAGTATAAATGAAAATATTTCAATTACAGTAACTCAGTATAATACACTAAGTTTAACACATGCGATTGAAAAAGATGAAGGATGGAATGTACAGTACAGGACAGCAAAATACAAGAAATTTGTTTGTTTTTTACACTGGAAAACAATGTGAACTCTATGTGAACTCACTCAATGTGAAATTAAGAGTGAACTAAAGTGGAGCTAGCCTTGTTAATTACTCAAGAACATAAAAGGTGACGGATATGTGTCCAGGATTTTTGTCAGATTATGTTTTTACTTCTACTCCTAAAGATACTGCTCCCGGTTCATTAAAAAGTTTGACAACAGGCCATGGCCAATATACTGAAGAAAATGAATAAAATATGTTAAAGAAATGCCAGACTTACTTTGATTCTAGTAGACGCAACAATTGTTACTCTGACTTAAAAATTATCCACCAAGTGTTTCATTCAGTACTATTGCACAGTAAATACAGACCCTAGACATACAGTCTACCTTTACAAACATGTGGAAAATGGCTTGTTCTAAAGAGCTCACTCACCATTGCAACAAATAAGTTTGTGAAATTTCTTACCAACTACATATTCCACAATCATCTGGGAGTGGTATTATTGTAGAAGTATTTAGGAGAAACGTATTCATGAAGGTCAAGGTACAAAGCTTAGTGGCCAGGAGCTGAGGCACATAGTGCAGAAAAGTTGCCAATACTCTGTATATGTATTTCTGAATCTGCTCAATAAATGCAAAGTTCCAAACCTACTCTGGCATTAAAATCAGCGCAAAAACTTTACACCAGGAGTTTTATGGCATGGCTTTCTATGGATGAACAGCTGCAAGCAAGCCTTATACCACCAAGCACAATGCTAAAAGTCAGATAGATTAGTTAAAAATCACACTGCCACTGGACTTTGGAGCACTGAATACATGTTCTGTGGAGAGACGAATATTGCTTCTTTATCTGATAGTCTGATGGATGAGTCTGTTAAGCAAATGCCAGGAGAATTTGACCTACCAGACTGTGTTGTGCCAACTAAAAAGTTTAGTAAAGGAATCATAATGCTATGGGGTTTTCAGTAGTGGTCCTAGGCCCCTTTGTTCGAGTGAGTAGAAATCTTAATGCTTCAGCATACCAAAACATTTTGGACATTGTAAATTTAACTTTTCTATTCCAGTATGACTCTGCCCCAGTGCACAAATCTACAGTAAGTTGACAAATACATAATTGGGGTAATTTAGTGTGAGAGAACATGACTGTTTTGCACAAAGCCCTGACCTCAACCCCATCAAACAACTTTGGGATTAACTAGAATGGAGATTGTGAGCCAGGCCTCCTCATCCAACATGTGTCTGACCTCAGAAGTGCCATTCTGGATTAAGGAGCAAACATTCCCACAGACACACTCCAAATCTTGTGGAAAGCCTTCCCAGAAGATTAGAAGATGTTTTATCTACAAAGGGTGATAGGCACCAACTCCAATTTACACCAATACATATGTATTTTGAATGGTATGTCATAAAAAACATGTTGGTGTATATACTGTATGCAGATTTCAGATTCTGTTATTGAAAACAATGATTAAATTGGTTATGCAATATGTAGCAATAATTAAAACTGTCATTATTTGTTTTACTTAATAAAGAATATAAATATGTGTAACCTAAACCGCAATGTTAGATTAATTATTGTCATAGTGCCTAAAGATGTTAACTTATGAAAAATTTAACCAGAGATGAGTGAAGTTTAGAAAAATTTGATTCGGCCAATTCGCCAAAAATTGGCCAAGAAATTTAATTCTCCACAAACTGCAATAAATTCGGTATACCCAGGCTACTCTGCCTAATCATATTAATCCCACTTGGTAACCCAATCTCAGTGAAAAGGCTTAAAAGTTAAACTGCAGGGAGAGTGTATCGCCATGTGCATTATGTTCTAGTGCACCCACATTCATAGTTCATTTGTTCTGTAAGTAGTGTGCAGTCAGTATTACAGGCAAGTGTAATTTATTGCTGTCTAAATTATTGTACAGTGCACCAAGATTCTGTTAATCCTTTCTGTTAAACAAAAAGCAAAGCACATAGCCCCTTCAGTAAAGCAAAAAAAAAAACTGTGTGCACCCCTGCAGGATCTGTTTCCAAATAGCTCCATAGTGGAACAAAATAAAGAAATAGAGTAACACTAATAAAGTAGTTGTTGGGGATATAAAGCAAAATGCTTCCTATAAAAGAAAGAATCAAAAGAAAATTTTCCAAAAGGTTATTGATCCTCGAGGTGGACATATATAACACCTCAAAAAGTTTGATCGGTTATTTAATTACATTGTGCAATCAGTAAAACAAGGTACACGCATCTATGCAAAAATATAAATGATTTATTAAACAATAATTTAAAATACAATCAAAGATTAATCAATGTAAAATTCAGTAATATGCAATTATATACAGTGATATGCAAAATTTGCCACTAGATGGCACCAACACAAATATCAGCGTATACACAGTACCTCTCAGACATAGGATGTAATACAATGTCCCGACCACACCTTCTGAAATATAAAAACTCAATAATAACAAGTATATATTTTGCTCTGCTAAAAATATGACAAATCTCGGAAATTGGTTGTTAAGGTTACCTGCACAATTGCTTGTAGAGGTTACTCGAAGAGGGGAAGGAGTCCAATGGCAGCGACACAGGAACAGAGGAGCGTGGAAACGGAATGGATGAATGATCCCGAGAATGGGAATGGTGGCCCCCTCCAAAAGGTGTCTCCACTCCGAGAAAGCTTCCTTGATTGCAAGTAGTTCCTTATTCCCGATGTCGTACTTTTTCTCGGCTGGGGACATTTGGCGAGAAAAATAGGCACAAGGGTGAAGCAACTCTTTATCTCCTGTACGTTGTGACAAAACCGCCCCCATTGCTGAATCAGATGCATCCACTTCTACCGTGAATGGTAGTTCTGGATCTGGATGGATTAGTATTGGTGTGCCTGTGAACAGAGTCTTTAGTTGACTAAATGCGTCTTGTGCCTCGGGAGTCCAGGTAAAGTGTACGGTTTTCTTTGCGAGTTGTGTGATTGGTTTGATGACCCTGGAGAAATTCCGGATAAATCTCCTGTAGAAATTGGCAAAACCGATGAATCTTTGTATGTCTTTTACATTTCTGGGAGTAGGCCACTCCGTTACAGCTCTAATCTTGCTGGGGTCCATCTCTAGACCCTTCGGAGAAATGATGTATCCCAAAAACTGAACAGTTGTTTTTTCAAATTCGCATTTCTCAAGTTTAATGTAGAGTTGGTGTTCTCGAAGTCTCTGTAGAACCTTGCAGACATCCATACGATGTTGCTCCAGACTTTCAGAAAAAATTAGAATGTCGTCCAAGTATATTATTACGAACTGATCCAACATGTCCCGGAACACATCGTTAACAAAGTGTTGAAATGTAGCTGGCGCATTACACAGTCCGAAAGGCATAACGAGGTATTCGAAATGTCCATACCTAGTTCGGAAAGCAGTCTTCCATTCATCACCCGGACGAATACGGACCAGGTTATATGCTCCTCTGAGATCGAGTTTCGTAAATATTCTGGCAGTGCGCAGTCTTTCGAGAAGTTCAGATATTAAAGGAAGGGGATAACGATTTTTTACAGTGATACTATTAAGTTTCCGGTAGTCTATACAGGGGCGTAAAGAGGAATCTTTCTTTTCTACAAAGAAAAAAGGAGCACCAGCTGGAGAGGTGGAGGGTCGGATAAACCCCTTTTTTAGATCTTCATCTAGATATTTTTTCAAAGCCTTCAATTCAGGATCAGAAAGCGGATAAATGCAGCCAAACGGTATTTCCGCTCCCGGTAATAGTTCAATCGGACAGTCGTAAGAACGGTGAGGAGGAAGCTTATCTGCATTTTTCTTGTCGCCAACATCCTGAAAATCCTTGTACGGCAGAGGTAATAACTCACTTGTAGACTGTTCCGGAACCAGAGGGATCGCTGGAGTTGAAGACTGAGTGTATTGCAGGCAATTACACTGACAGAATTCCGACGGGAAGTGTAGTACATGATTTTCCCAGTCAATGGATGGATTATGAATCGCCAACCATGGGATCCCCAAGATTATGGGAAATTTTGGTGAAGAGATCAAAGAAAAATGGATGTCCTCAAGGTGATCCGTGTTGATGCGCATTTGGAGCTTTACCGTTTCTTGCGTAACTGGACCTGAGGAAAGAGGTGAGCCGTCCACAGTCTCCATATCCAATGGTTTTGTTCTCTTTAATAGTGGGATATGGTTTTTTTGTGCAAATGTTAAGTCCATAAAATTGCCCCCGGCCCCAGAGTCCAGCATAGCAGAGCAGGAGATTTTGAGTTCAGAGGTGAAGATCTGAATGGGTACCATGAAATGAGACTCGGGGATAGTAGTTTGGTCTTTCTTCCAAGCAATAGGGGAAATAGAGTTTATTTCAGAGTGTATGGAGTATGGATTTTCTGATTCCAATTGTTCTTCTATCTCTCTGACCGCGTTTATTCTACGGACCCTTCTAGGGCAGTCGATAGCATAATGTCCCGGTTTTCCGCAGTAGAGACAAAGATCTTCTGAGATGCGTCTTTCCTTTTCCGCTACAGTTATGGATCTCCGTAATGCATCGATTTGCATAGGTTCCGGTGCAGGTTCAGGATTACGGGGAGCTGATGGTCTGAAAAAATAGGTGGGTCGGTTTTCCTGCGCCCATTCTTTCTCCCTTCTCCTTTCAGTAAGTCTCTGATCGACTCTGATACAAAGTTTAATGAAGTCTTCAAAGTCTTCTGGAATATCTGTCCTAGCAAGTTCATCTTTCATTTGCTCAGACAACCCCCGCCGGAACTGACTCTTTTGGGCGGCATGATTCCAGGTGGTGTTGGTCACCCAGCGGCGGAATTCGGCTGTGTAAACGGCCACTGAACGGTTTCCTTGGCGTAGATTATGTAGTTTTAGTTCCGCAGTAGCACAACGATTAGGATCATCAAACATCTGACTTATGGCAGAGATGAAGGTCTCCAGATCCCGCAGAAGGCTGCTGTCGGTCTCCACGTAAGGAGATGCCCATGCGAGAGCCTCATCAGACAAAAGATTGATTATGAACAATACCTTCATCTTTCCAGTAGTGAACCGGGCTGGATTCATTTCAAAATAGATTCGACATTGGTTCATAAAACCTCGGAATTGGCGTCGATCTCCATTAAACCTTGCTGGGAGCGGCATGCGAGTATCTCCAGCTGGGGCCTGCCCCTCCAGGAGTTGTCTCTGTAGGGCGATTATTTCCCCTTGTTGATCTTGTACCACACTTTGTAACTGGGAAAACTTTTCCTGATAAGTGATTCCGAATTCTTGTAGCTCTATAACTTGTTTTTTCAGGAGCGTCACTGCGGACTCCATTTTTGAGGCCAGATTATTCTGTTAAGGTTACCTGCACAATTGCTTGTAGAGGTTACTCGAAGAGGGGAAGGAGTCCAATGGCAGCGACACAGGAACAGAGGAGCGTGGAAACGGAATGGATGAATGATCCCGATATGCAGGAATGGCGGTGGCTCAATGGACCCGATAAGGTGCACGTGGTAGATGAGTGCCGAAGAACGAGGAAGGCAAGAGAGTAGTCAGGCAGTCCTGGGTCGGTACACGGGATGGCAGGTACAAGGATTCAGGATGAGGCAGGAGAGTAGTCGATGGAGGCAGAGTTCGGTACACGAGCAGGTTAGCAGACAAAATACTGAGAGGCTGAAGCAAGACTACGGCTGAGATAGCTCAATAATCTGGCAAGGGAGGAAGTGACATGGTCTTCCTTAAATAGGGCGTACACAGATCTGATTGGTCAAACCAAAAGCAGGAACATTCAGGTCAAGGAGGTGGTTCAAAAAAGTAACAGAAACTGTCCAGGAAGCTGTGTGGTCTAGCAAGCAAGGCTACAGCCTAGGATGCTGGAGTCTCCCGGTTCGATCCCTGACATTGGTAGTATTGCCACACTAAGGTATTAACTATAGAATGAAATTATTCTGGAGAGTTACCTCTGAAATCAATATTTAGGTCTTTTATTCAGTAATATGCATCTTACTGAATATTGACAATATTGATGTAGCACTTTTAAGAACTATACATCCGCCAACAGCCAATATCAAGCTGATTAATTTATATCAATACTACATAAAATAAAGTTATACATTACCGAGAATGCAGATGAAGGGAAGTCAGCTCTAAGGTACATTCTGGTCAAAAGGATTTTTCTTCTGGGGTCTCTCCTCACTTTCTTTGTTCTTGTGGTACCTGTGTCTTTCTTTTATGTTCTTCCTTCCCTTGCTCTAGTGTATGGTTTATTATCCCAAAACTTATCAGTTAGGCACATCTTCCTAGCTTGGTGTTTTCCAATCATTATCGGCTAGACATGTAAATGTGATAAGGATGGTGATGTCACTTCATCACCCAGAATGCACTTCTGCTACTGTTGTAATGTCACCTACTCATACCTAGGTGGCACTGTTGTATAAGCTATTAGCATCATACTATAAAGAGTTAACTACGCAAGTCTGACTTCATCTTGCATTCTATACATTTGACATCTAGAACCTAAATCAAAGCTAGAGGGATTCATTCTAACACTTTTACCAATTAAGGACAGACTTTTAGACACCTTTTACATTGCTAAATTTACATTACAGATAATACAATGATGA
The DNA here is from genome assembly GCF_014858855.1 of Bufo gargarizans. Lineage (NCBI taxonomy): Eukaryota > Metazoa > Chordata > Amphibia > Anura > Bufonidae > Bufo > Bufo gargarizans. The sequence goes on along the minus strand of NC_058081.1, from coordinate 457,393,703 downwards.
GCTTGTTTTCTCACAAAGATATCTGTGCCTCCTCTGCTACACCAATGGTTAATTCATTGTTAGTAAAAATTTCACATCTTTACAGAGTCCATACCCAAACTGTCTTCATCATATAATAGGAATATATGCGTTCCTAAGAATGTATATACGATAGAAAATACGCAAATGCCCTTAATAAGACGTAACAATATAAAACAATACATATGTCTTTGATTTTCTTATACAAACAAAACTAAGGTTGATTATACGTATACATATACATCACAGATTTTCGGCTTCATTAATAAATACCAATCTGTAGAGGTAATTAGCACCAGCTGCATTCAGAGCATATCCTTATCTCAGCCATAAATCCATAAAGAGACAAGACCTTTTTTCAGACTAGTACATTCATGAGAAGAAATCTTATTAACAGTGCCCTTCCCATGACCCTCTCTCAGACAACTTTAAGATACATAACATATAACCATATATGGCCTCTTATAGGTATATATAATCAAATCCAATATAACTAGGATATTTAGATACAATTTTTTATACACTTATGAAAAAGCACAACAAATCCCCCTTCATTACAATGTAATCCATTGAAATAAATCTGATTATGTTGGAATGTCCAAAAGGGCTTTTCATACGGGTTCCTTAAGAACCGGGGTGTTTGTACTCAGTTTTTAATGTTCAATTCAGAGCTTTGCTAAAGTCTTTCTGAAACTTGCATCCAATGCATGAATAGTCATCAGATTCTTCTTCAGTGAACCGATCTCCAATGTCTTCCAATGTCCTAATATAGATGGAATTAGCAGCTGATACACCAGTGGCAACGACAGCGCCTACTACGCCAAAGATTATGGTGGCTGCAATTGCAAAAATGAAACGCTTTGGTCGTTGACTCGTGGAAAACTGTTCCCTGGTCAAGGTCTTTCTTGTCTGTTCCAGGATCTGTGTAATCCGTTCTTGGGAGTAACCATGTATTTGATACCACATCTTTATCTCTGGAGACTGAATCTCGGAAACGTTGAACTGTCTTTCAACGGAGATGCGTGGATCCAAACTGTTGTAGATCTCCTGGGATAGAATCCCCTTATTCGTCAAGATGAATCCCATGGTATTCTGCAGCATGACCCCAGATGAAGGACCTGGTACAGCAATAATCAATTTAGTGTGGAACTCCTTCCCCAAGACTAGCACGATGTAGATAACAGCAATGATCTTTGATGCCATCTTGTGCCAATCCTGGGTTTCCGTCTTTAGCTGGAACCTTGATATCTCTTTATTCTTCATCATGCGGTAATCCTTCCATCTTGCGAAGTTGTGACCTAGGATGACAAACACGTAATTGATTAATATGCACCCACTTCTCTATAAACTTATCCCCCTTAGGAATTTTGATCTTGTAGACCACAGGTGACAATTTGTCAATGATGACACAGGGTCCATTCCAGGAAAGCAGGAGCTTCCTTCCTTTTACCTGATCCCGGGCAACCTTATAGAGATAAACCTGATCAGAAATCTGGTACTCCTTTTGAGTAGTCTTTAGGTCATAGTAGGTTTTTACGCTTACTGCTGCTTTCTCAAAAATTCTCTGGGCAAACGCAAATGCATGCTGAAGGTGCTTGCGTAGATTCTCCACATACTGATGAGCTGTTGAAGCATTTATCAAATTATGGTCTGTTGTCCGGTAGAGTAAATGCTGGGGTAACACCATCTTCTTGCCCGTGATCATTTCAAAGGGAGAAATTGTTGTTGCCGCACTTTGGGTGGCTCTGATGGCCATGAGAACCAAAGGCAACTTCACAGCCCAGTCTTTACCGGATTTATTGACAAATTTCTTTAGAATGTTGACAATTGTTTGGTTGTAGCATTGTACTCCACCACTAGAGGCTGGCTGATAAGCTATATGTAGCTTTCTTTTTACCCCCAGTATCTCCCACATTTTCGTCATCACCTCACTAGTGAAATGACTTCTGCGATCGGACTCGATGCATTGGGGAAGACAAAACCTGGAAAATACGTGGTTAATGAGTAGAGATGCGCATACACTTGAACTGCATGTTTTGCAAAGTCAGACATTCCACCCATTTTGTGAATAAACAAGTTAACGTATATCTGTTGCCTTTTGATAAAGTTGTTACTGGTCCAATAAAGTAAATTTGGATGTCTGACCATGGCATGGACATCCCCCTTTTCATCAGCGGTGCCCTATGAGTGGGTGCTTGTGGCTGGAATTGAGGGCATATTAAACATCCTTGACAATATGTGCAAACGTCTTGCAACATATGAGGCCAAAAAGAGTAATCCTGTAATAATTCATACGTTAACTTTTCACATCGATGACCAGCCGTTGGGGCGTCATGGGCGTGCTGTAACATCAAACCTCCGAATGCCACGGGTACCAACCATTGTGAGATACCATTATTCAAGGTTATTACGAACAATCTATCCTGTAACAAGAATTGGGACTTATCCTTCATCAAAATCCGTAACTCTTCTTTGCCTACACAGTCTTCCACAGTTATGGGACAATTCTGTGGATCTTCAATGTGTTTGTAAAAGATACCAATGACCGAATCCCCCTTTTGACTCGTGATGAGATCCTCACTAGGGGAATCTGGGCTCCATTGCACCACATTGGCTTCGGCCTACTTTTAATCCTGTCTTCTTGTTGTTGCCTCCACTTGAACAGTTCCCACAAGGTCATCAAAGTTCAAGACTTCTCCATTATTGGCTCCTTGTTTGGCGAGGGAATCTGCCAAATCATTCCCTTCCTTATCCACACCTAGATATTTTGAGTGGCCTTTTACCTTTTTCCAGTAAATGGTAAGACCCTGGGATAACCATCTTGTTGATCCTACAAAACGTTTTATTATGCTTGACAGGCTTGTTGTTGCTTCTTATCATGTTAGACCTTTTCCATCCAGGGAAGTACTGCACAAAGGTGTTGCGAACATAATTAGAATCTGTAATTATAACAAACTCTTTAATACCAGATTTGATAGCCATTTGGCTTTATACACAGCGGAAAGCTCTGCGACTTGGCAACTTTTGGGACCAAATTTGTACCTCATGGACACATATGGGAATATATTATTCCACACGACTTCAATACCAGCAACCAGTGTACGTTCAGTTCCTTCATTGGTATGGAAAGAACAGCCGTCTACATATACACATGGTAAAGATTTGCAATAATCTTCTTCATAAGACTTGTATAGAGATAAAGATTGTTCTTCCAGCCAGGAAATCATTCCCGGTTGATTCATCTTTATGTCCTGCATTGGTACAATCGACTAATCCTTGAGCAACTGGATTCTTATTATTTTGTTTGTACCTGATTTCCAATGGCCATCCCATTAAGGACATCATCCAGGCGGTTAGCCTGCTGTTTGACAGATTTCCCTCCTTGATTCACTAACTTTGCAAATATTGCAGTGGTTAGTGTGCAGTTTCCACAATGATCTTTTCACCTTGGATAAAACTCCTGAAATATTGCAAAGCCCACACTGTTGACAGTAATGCTTTTTCACAGCCATTGAATTTTACCTCAATCGGTGATAAGGACTTGCTGGCATAGGGGATAATCTTATTCAGGTTTCGCTGTTTCTGGAAGAGGACTGTACTCACGCTTTTGTCAGTGAAGCCTGTTTCAAAGAAGAAAGGTTTCCCACCTTCTGGGTAAACAAGGCATGGAGCTTGGGTAAGTCTGGCTTTGAGCTCATTTACAGCTTGCTCATGGTATTCACTCGATTCCCATTTCACTTCTTTCTTCAGCAACTGCAAAAGAGGTTTTGTGATCTCGCCATAGTTGTCTATGAACTTACGTGAATAGTTCATCATACCCAGAAGGGATCTCAACTCCGTGAGGTTTCTAGGTGACTTCATATTTGTCACTGCTTCCACCTTCCTTTTCTACTGGTTGATTCCATCAGCAGTGATTTTGTGACATAGGAAATTGACTTTGGTATGACACCATCTGCAAAGAAAGTTTCACACCAGCTTTCCTCAGTTGGGTTAGTACATGCCTCAGTTTTGCAATGTGTTCCTCAAAAGTCGTGCTTTTGATCAGGACTAGAGTTCAGCGGACACATGGATGTTCGGGTTCGACAGGTTGGGCCGAACTTCACAAAAAAGTTCGAGTTCAGAACCCGAACTTGACCCCCAACCCGAACCCTATTGAAGTCAATGGGGACCTGAACTTTTGAGCACAAAAATGGCTGTAAAAATGTAATGGAAAGGCCTGGAGGGCTGAAAATGGCATAAAAATGTGGTTAAGAGCATGGCAAGTGCTCTTCAAACAAATGTAAATAAGAAAATAACTTTAAATAACATAAAATACGTAAAAATAAAAAAATATAATTTTGATCTAGGAGGACGAGGTCCATATGGAGTAGGAGGTTAAGGAGGCGGTGGATGTGGTGGTGTAGGTGGAAGCGGCGGTGAATGAGGAGGAGGTAGCCTACACTGCTTTTTGGTTTTAAATGTTTTTTTTTATTTTTTTATTAGGGTACACCCCAAAACATTGGGAAATATAAACCCCTCCAGTCATGCTAAACACACGTTTAGACAATACACTGGCTGCAGGGCAAATGATAATCCCCTCCAGTCATGCTAAACACACGTTTAGACAATACACTGGCTGCAGGGCAGACCAGCACCTCCATGTGCCCAATTTGGAGACCCAGAAGTTGCAGGGGGCAGAACCATCAGTCAGTTCATGCAAACATACTGCCCCACAATGTCGCATGTCCTCGTGATGTTCACGATCCAATTGGATATCTGCTCTATCAACTTTCAATGTTCTTTTCTGCGCCTACTATTTTGAACACGGTTATCGGCAAATAAGGGTTCCACGCCGGAGAGGGAGCATGAGAAAAGGAGACCTCATCCAAGGGAGGTCAATGGCTGAAATGGGATGGAGCAGAAATGTGGGACAAATTATAAAAAAAAAAGGATCAAATAAAAGGGCCAATTAAAGACAAATTTTAGAAATTTAAGTCACTGTCACCTATGCAGAGCAGGGGGTTTTCATTGCCAGAAATGGGTTAATGTCACCCACCAATGGAACAGATTATTTTAAAAAATGGACTAGGTAGAGCAGGGGTATATCACAGCCAAAAACTGGTGAATTTCACCTGAAAATATAACAGACAAATTAGTGATTTTTTTTTACCTGTCTACTAGGTAGAGCATGGGTATATCACACCCAAAAATTGGTGAATTTGACCCAAAAATATAACAGACAAATTAGTGATTTTTTTTTACATATTAATAGGTATAGCAGTGGTATATCACACCCAAAAATTGGTGAATTTTACTCGAAAATGTAACAGACAAATTAGTGAATTTTTTAACCTGTCTACTAGGTAGAGCATGGGTATATCACACCCAAAAATTGGTGAATTTCACCTGAAAATGTAATAGACAAATTAGTGATTTTTTTTAAATCTGTCTACTAGGTAGAGCAGTGGTATATCACACCCGTAGACACGGTGGTTGGAACCAAAGATCTCAAATTTGGACTCATCAGACCAAAGCACAGATTTCCACTGGTCTAATGTCCATTCCTTGTGTTCTTTAGCCCAAACAAGTCTCTTCTGCTTGTTGCCTGTCCTTAGCAGTGGTTTCCTAGCAGATATTCTACCATGAAGGCCTGATTCACACAGTCTCCTCTTAACAGTTGTTCTAGAGATATGTCTGCTGCTAGAACTCTGTGTGGCATTGACCTGGTCTCTAATCTGAGCTGCTGTTAACCTGCGATTTCTGAGGCTGGTGACTCGGATGAACTTATCCTCCGCAGCAGAGGTGACTCTTGGTCTTCCATTCCTGGGGCGGTCCGTATGTGAGCCAGTTTCTTTGTAGCGCTTGATGGTTTTTGTGACTGCACTTGGGGACACTTTCAAAGTTTTCCCAATTTTTTGGACTGACTGACCTTCATTACTTAAAGTAATGATGGCCACTCGTTTTTCTTTACTTAGCTGCTTTTTTCTTGCCATAATACAAATTCTAACAGTCTATTCACTAGGACTATCAGCTGTGTATCCACCTGACTTCTCCACAACGCAACTGATGGTCCCAACCCCATTTATAAGGCAATAAATCCCACTTATTAAACCTGACAGGGCACACCTGTGAAGTGAAAACCATTTCAGGTGACTACCTCTTGAAGCTCATCAGGAGAATGCCAAGAGTGTGCAAAGCAGTAATCAAAGCAAAGGTGGCTACTTTGAAGAACCTAGAATATTACATATTTTCAGTTGTTTCACACTTTTTTGTTATGTATATAATTCCACATGTGTTAATTCGTAGTTTTGATGCCTTCAGTGTGAATCTACAATTTTCATAGTCATGAAAATAAAGAAAACTCTTTGAATGAGAAGGTGTGTCCAAACTTTTGGTCTGTATTGTACGTACAAATAAAAAAAATACTTGATTTATGAGGTGGAGGTCCATATGGAGTAGAAGTTTGAGGAGGAGGTGTAGGTTGAAGCAGCGGTGGAGGAGGACGAGGTAGCTAACACTGGTTTTTGGTTTGAACTATTTTTATATATTTTTTTATTAGGGTACACTCCAAAAGAGTGTGAAATATCCAAAATGCAAGATTGAGCAATTGCGCTGTAGTATAACAATGGCTGGTTAAGGCCAGTGTACATGTCTATTCTGCACAAGGTACGGACAAGTCCTGTGGGGTCCATGCCTGGTTCATTTTAATGAACGTGAGCTTGTCCACATTGACTGCAGACAGGCGGCTGCGATTGTTTTTGATAACACCCCCTGCCATGCTAAACGCACGTTCAGATAATACACTAGCTGCAGGGCAGGCCAGCACCTCCAAGGCGTAAAGGGCAAGCTCAGGCCATGTGCCCAATTTGGAGACCCAGAAGTTGAAGGGGGCAGACCCGTCATTCAGTACGTGTTGGCGTGTGCACACATACTGCTCCAACATGTTGGTGAAATGCTGCCTCCTGCTAAGACTTTTCATATCAGCTGGTGGTGCTGGTTGTTTTGGCATGCTGACAAAGCTTCTCCACATTTTGGCAATGCTAACCCTTCCCTCTGAGGTGCTGGCAGTGCCCCAGCTGCGATGGCGACCTCGTCCTCTGCCTTCTCCTTGTGCTTCCACTGTGCCCCCGCTGTTAGGTGGGAATGCCATCAGCAGCGCGTCTACCAGCATGCACTTGTAGTTGCACATCTTACGATCGCGCTCCAGTGAGGGAATTAAGGACGGTACGTTGTCCTTGTAACGGGGATCCAGCAGCATGGTCACTCAGTAATCAGCACAAGTTAGAATGTGGGCAACTCGACGGTCATTGTGGAGACACTGCAGCATGTAATTGCTCATGTGTGCCAGGCTGCCCAGAGGCAACAAAAAGCTGTCCTCTGTGGGAGGTGTACTGTCTGTGTCCTCTGTATCCCCCCAGCCACGCACCAGAGCAATGCACCAGTGATGGCCAGGAGCTTATCTGGGTGCCACCCTGCTGTGAACACAGTTCCTCCTCCTCCATCTCCTCCTCCTCATCCTCCACCTCGTCATCCTCCAAAACTATGCCCTGGCTAGACAATTGTGTACCTGGCTTTTTTGGGTGCAGGAACCCACCCTCGGAGCCACTTGTGAATGACTGGCCTGAAACCCTATGAAATGACCCCTCTTCCTCCTCCTGCTCCTGTGGCCTATCCTCTCCATCATCGCCCTAAGCGTTTTTTCAAGGATGCATAGAAGTGGTATAGTAACGCTGAGAAAGGCGTCATCGGCACTGGCCATGTTGGTAGAATACTCAAAACAGCACAACAAGGCACACAGGTCTCGCATGGAGGCCCAATCATTGGTGCTGAAGTGGTACAGTTCTGCAGCTGGAACTTCACTATGACCTGCTGCTGCTCGCACAGTCTGGCCAGCATGTGCAAGGTGGAGCTCCACCTTGTTGGCACGTCGCATATGAGGCGTTGAGCGCGAAGGCCGAAGTTACGCTGCAGCGCTGACAGGCGAGCAGCAGCAGGGTGAGAACGCTGAAAGCGCGCACAGACGGCCCACACTTTCTGCAGTAGCTCTGACCAAATTCAGCATATGCGCATGGGTGTAGGAATCCCAAAAAATCTGGGGGGGGGACAGCATTTTTGCTCGCCGGTTATATTCTTATTCAGTAAACTGCAAGTTGTTTTTATCGTTAAATTTTAAGTGTGTGTGTGTGAAAATACTAAATTCCAGCTAAATCAATTGACATGGATATGATGGGGTAAGTAGAGTATATCTATATTCCAGCAGACAAAAACCCCTAAAATCACAATTTTAATAATATACGTTTAAAAAGGTCCAGAGTGGACCTCCAATACCAAAACAAAAATTGCAAAGTGAATTAATGATAGACTGCATCCAGATACTTGACAATGTTTCTGGGGAAGGGAATGGATTATACCTAGGTTTACCCCTATCCTAAAACCTCAGCCCAGGGAGGACCCCCTCAGATAAGAGCCCCATGCCTCATAGCAGCCCCCAGTGCCTCTCCAGCAGCCCCCAGTGCCTCTCATCAGCCCCCCAGTGCCTCTCATCAGCCCCCCAGCGCCTCTCATCAGCCAGTAATAACAGCCCCCTCAATCATGTGCCAGTAATAACAGCTCCCCCAATCATGTGCCAGTAATAACAGCCCCCCCCAATCATGTGCCAGTAATAACAGCCCCCCCAATCATGTGCCAGTAATAAAAGCCCCCAATCATGTGCCAGTAATAACAGGGTCCCCCCATTATGTGCCAGTAATAACAGGGCCCCCCATTCATGTGCCAGTAATAACAGAGCCCCCCAATCATGTGCCAGTAATAAATGCCCCCCCCATTCATCTGCCAGTAATAACAGGGCCCCCCATTATATGCCAGTAATAACAGGCCCCCCCCCATTATGTGCCAGTAAAAACAGGACCCCCCCATTATGTGCCAGTAATAACAGGGCCCGGCTCCCCATGTTCCAGTAAAAGTATTGTATATATATATTTTTTAAATGAACACTTATACTTACCTCTTTGGCAGCGATGCGATGCAGGCCTCTTCCGGCCTGTGTCCCGCGCTGTACGGCTCAGGCGGCTCGATGACGTCATCGCGCCACCTACGCTGGCCTCATGCCGGCAGCCTATCAGAGGAACAGGAAAGGGACACAACTCTCTCCTGCTCCTCCGCACAGCCTTCTGTTTGTATCGCTGTCCTGAGGACGGTGAGACAAATAGATCACTATGGAGTTGAAGCGCTCATCTCAGTGCACTGCCGCCGCACACATTGCCCCGCTGGGGGAGATTTCACCATACATGTCCCCTCCCCGCATTATTTACTGGGGGGGATCCGTCCCCGCCGCGGCCCCCCCCCCCCCGCTTCCTACGCCCATGCATATGCGCTAGGCGAGGGATGTGCGTCAAACTGGCTAGTCCAAGAGCTGCTATGAGATTTTGTCCATTATCGCACACCACCAGGCTGGGCTTGAGGCTCACTGGCACCAACCACTCATTGGTCTGTTGTTCCATGCCCGTCCATAGCTCCCGCATGGTGTGGGGTTTGTCCCCCAAACAGATACATTTTAAAACTGCCTACCTGTGCTGAAGTTGGTGGTGAAGGTGTTACGCTGACCGGATGAGGATCCGTTAGAGGATGAGGAAGGAGAGTAGGAGGAGGAGGCAACAGGAGGCAAACTGAAGTGCCCTGCAATCCTCGGTGGTAGAAGGACATGCGCCAAACTGCTATCCGCCTCAGGCCCAACCGCCACTGCATTTACCCAGTGTGCTGTTAGGGAGATATAATGTCCCTGACCGTCTTTATTGGTACACGTATCCGTAGTTAGGTGGACCTTGCCACAGATGGCATTGCGCAGTGCACACCTGATTTTGTCCCTCACTTTGTTGTGCATTGAAGGGATGGATTGCCTGGAAAAGTAGTCATGGCTGGGCATGACGTATTGTGGGACAGCCACCACTATAAGGCTTTTAAAACTTTTCGTCTCCACCAGACGAAATGACAGCATTTCAACGGCCAGTAATTTTGAAATGCTTGCATTCAAGACCAGGAATCGCGGGTAAGTAGAGGAGTACTTCCTCTTCCGCTCCAGTGTTTGGGAGATAGAGAGCTGAATGCTTCCATGGGACATTGTGGAGATGCTTGGTGACCCAGGTGGTGGTGTTGCTGGCAGATCCTCTGTTTGCGGGGTGGTAGGTGCCACTGTCACTCCAAAGGTGGATGAAGAGGCTGAGACTGCAGCAGAAGAGGAAGCAGGAGGAGCCAGAGACCTTTCTTGTTTTTTGAGGTGTCTACTCCACTGTAGCTCGTGCTTTGCAATTAGATGCCTGGTCATGCAGGTTGTGCTCAGGTTGAGAACGTTTATGCCTCGCTTCAGTCTCTGATTACACAGCGTGCAAACCACTCATGTCTTGTCATCAGCACATTGTCTGAAGAACTGCTTCGCCAGGGAACTCCTTGGAGCTGGCTTTGGTGTGCTCTGTCGCTTGCTGCAGTGGGCAGTAGCAGGCGTACTGTCTAGGGGATAGGCCGCTCAGCTTTTGTACCCTGCTCCCTCTTCTGCTGTGCTGGTGGCTCTGTGCCACGACAGCCTCTTCCTCTGAACAACACAGGTCACTCGCATGACCTTGATTCCATGTGGGGTCGAGGACCTCATTGTCCTCCACATCATCTTCCACCTAGTCTTCACCCCTGCCCTCCTTGTCAGTCTGCACACTGAAGAAAGCCACAGTAGTTGGCCCCTGTATTTCGTCATCATCCGAGACGTGCTGCGGTGGTCCTCCCATGTACTCATCTTGAAACATAAGTGGTTGGGCATTGGTGCATTCAATCTCTTCCACTTCTGGGGGAGGGCTAGGTGGATGGCCCTGGGAAACCCTGCTAGCAGAGTCATCAAAAATCAGAAGAGACTGCTGCATAACTTGGTGCTCACACTGCTTGGCTGATGTGAAAGACTGATGGACATCGGCTGCAGGTGTCAACTGTGATCTTTCAGCAGGAGACTGGGTGGGAGGCAATGTGAAGGAACTGGAGGCACTGTCAGCAACCCAATCTACTATCGCCTGTACTTGTTATGGCCTCACCTTTCGTAGAGCCGCATTAGGCCCGACCAAATAACGCTGAAGGTTCTGTCGCCTACTCGCACCTGAGGAAGGTGTTTCACTTGTGCATGTAGTTGGCACAGATCGACCACATCCTCTCCCTGCAACAGGAGCTCCACCAGCAGCATCGCGACCCGGGCCAAGTCCCTTACTTGAAGCTCTCCTCATTCTCCACAAATTTAGGATCTTGCCCAAAATGGGTGTTTTTTTAATAACAGAATATAACAGCAGTATCTAACGCTTGTATTTCACACAGACAGATACACCTCCTGTTCCACACCTGGCACTTGGGCACATACAACACCTATTTCTATATACAATTCCTGGTTGCTAATGTCCTCCTCCTCATTCTTATCCTCCTTCTCTGCCAGTTCAACCCCCACAGGGCTCAAGTGGCCATGATATATAGGCGACATGTCTCTTGTCTTCTGGCCAGCCAGCTTTAGGCCTTCCAACTGACCAAAAAATTGGCCTTCTCAAAGGGGCTGTACAAATGGCAGATGTCACGCATGAGCTGCCACTGGCTAATATCGAAGTTATACAGAGGAGTGCTCCTGTCCACCTGCATCAACAAGAAATCATTCATGGCCTTCCTCTGCTTATATAGTCAGTCCAACATGTGGAGGGTGGAGTTCCAAAGTGTGGAAACGTCATATAGGAGGTGATGTTGGTGAACACTATTCTGCCTTTGCAGCTCAATGGAGGCGTGTTTTGCACAGTAAGAGTGGCAGAAGAGCATACACAGTTTCATGGCCGTTTTCAAGAAGTCTTGCAGTTGGTTTGAAGAATTCAGGAACCGATTTACAACCAGATTGAAGACATGCGCCATACAGGGTGCATGAGTCAGCCCTACTTGATGCAGTGTGGAAAGAATGTTCTTCCTGTTATTGGCAACTATGGTTCTGATCTTCAGTTGGTGAGACAGCCAGCATTCAATTTCTTGAAGAAGGACATGGAAAAGTTTCTCCCTGGTGTGACTCCGTTCATCCAGGCTGGCCAGTTGCTTACAGGCTGCCATCGCCATGCTCTACATAGGTGGTATGCTGGAGGACCGCTCAGAACTGTGCCTACAGTACAGGCTAAGATTAAGGTGGAGAGTGAGGAAGCAAAGGAGGACATTGACGCTGGAATCACAGCATGAGAATGCAACGCCACAGTATCATCGTCTGCCAAGTTGCTGGAGTGCCTTGGCAGGAACCATATTTACCAAGTGGGCCATGAAGTACATATATTGCCCTTGACCATGGTTATAGCTCCACGCTTCGGTGCTGCCATGAACTGTCACATATACTGACAGGCATAAGGTCTGGCCCACCTTATGCTGTATGTATGATGCAGGGCTAGTACAGCTTTTTTTTTTGAGAAGTAACAGCTTGGGACTCTATGCATTTGGTGGGCACAAGCCATCAGTTCTCTGAAATGTGCAGAGTCAACCACATGGAAAGGGATGGACTGTAGTACCAGCAACTTGGCCAGGAGTACGTTCAGCTTCTGCGTCATTGGATCAATGCATGTAAACTTTTATTTAATTGTAATCACCTCAATGATTTATTGCTGATAAAGCGAGTGACAAGTAGTGATGTGCGGCAGGGGAAATATTCGAATTTGCAATATTTTGGAAATATTTTGTAGAATATTTGTCATATATTCGCAAAGTTGAGAATTTGAGATTATATTCTTGATTGCAAAAATCGTCAATGTATTATTTTCGTAATGCGCGCCAAATACCGGCGTGGGTCACTTATGCTACATTTTTCAAGCTGGTATAAGTTTCCTGAGACTGGAGAAAATGGTTGACACGGCAGAACGTTAGAATAGCTTTATATGCAGATAGAGTGCTCCAAAATAATGCACATATTTTTTCGCAATACGTGCAACTTGTATAGTAAGGGGCAGGAAACTTTTCTATTGGTTGCTAGGGATGTTGCTAAGAAAAGCCTTCTCATTAGCCCACAAGCTAGAAGAAGGGAGAGATGATCACCTGATGTGTACTTTTCGAATATTCGTGCGTGGTGGAACTTTGACTGCTGAAGAAGCAGTGCGGGCTGCTGGGAGATGTGTCAGGCTTTAACACTACATTAGCGCCATGAATTTTCCAGACCACTTTATGGTGATGCTCCATGTGTTGACACTGGGCCGTAGTACTAACATTGGCACCCTGGCCACACTTCACCTTCTGCCCACAGATCCTACATGTAGCAACGCTGACGTCCTCAAGCGACTTTAATTTAATTGCTTATCTATTAAACAAGGTGGGCACCTCAATAACAGTATAATTAGAAAGCTTATTCACCCCAATTTAAGAACCAAGGCCTAATAGAATTTTTGGACAACCCAGCTTTTTAGCTACTAAACATGGTGGACACCCTAATAGCAATACAATTAGTAACATAGTAACATAGTACATAAGGCCGAAAAAATACATTTGTCCATCCAGTTCGGCCTGTTATCCTTCAAGTTTAGATAGCTTATTCACTCCAGTTTCAAAATCAAGGCATACTAGTATTGCTTATCTATGAAACAAGGTAGACACCCAAATAATAGTAGAACTAGACAGTTTATTCACCCTAATTTGAGAATCAAGGCCTATTTGAATTGCTTATTTATTAAACAAGGTGGACCCCCCAATAACAGTAGAACTAGACAGCCTATTTACCCCAATTTGGGAATCACTGTATAATTTAATTGTTTAGCTATTAAACAAGATGGACAACCCAATAACAGTACAATTAGAAAGCGTATCTACTATCTACCCCTATTTGAGAATCAATGCCTAATAAAATTGCTTATCCATTAAACAAGGTGAACACCCAAATAATAGTACAACTATACAGCTTATTTACCCCAATTTGGGAATCAAGACATAATATAATTGGTTATCTATTAAACAAGGTGGATAACCTAATAAGAGTAAAATTAGACAGCTTATTCACCCCAATTTGAGAGTGAAGACATAATATAGTACATTAGTTTTAGCTATTAAATAAGGTGGACACCCCAATAACAATACAATTAGACAGCTTATTTATTTTAAGAATCAAGTTATTATAGTATTGCTTATTTATGAAACAAGGACTTCTGAGGGACAAGCTGGAGATGGCAGGAGTGGACCACCACATTTCACATTGGATACTGGACTACTTCACAAAACGCCCACAGTTTGTAAAATCTCAGGGTTGTGTCTCTGACAAGCTGATCTACAGTACGGGGGCACCGTTCCTCTTCAACCTCTACACTGCAGACTTCTCCATCAACTCCCCAGGCTGCCACCTACAGAAGTTCTCTGATGACTCTGCCATAGTCGGCCTTATCACAGGTGAGCACGACTCAGAGTACAGACAGGGGACACAGGATTTTGTGGAATGGTGTCAGTGGAACCAGCTCCAGATCAACACGGGCAAAACCAAGGAGCTGGTGGTGGATTGCCGCAGACACAGGCCCACTGCTTTAGTTCCGGTGAACATACAGGGAACAGATATTGAGGTGGTGGACTCTTATAAGTAGCTGGGTGTTCACCTGAACAACAAACTGGACTGGAGCCATAACACATGCGCTTTTCAAAAAGGGTCAGAGCAGACTCTATCTGTTGAGGAGACTGAGGTCCTTTGGAGTGCAGGGGACGCTCCTAAAGACCTTCTTTGACTCAATAGTGGCAACAGCCATATTCTATGGTGTGGTTTGTTGGGGGAGCAGCTTATCTGTGGCTGAAAGACAGAGATTAGATGAGCTCATTAAGAAGGCCAGCTCTGTCCTAGGTTGTCCCCTTGATCCAGTGCAGGAGGTGGGTGAAAGAAGAACTCTAGCAAAATTAGCATAACTGTTAGACATTGTCTCCCACCCCATGCATAAAGCTGTTGTGGAGCTGGATAGCTCCTTAAGTAAATTCTGTGTTATGTTTTTCTTGTATTTTACTCTTTAATTTCTAATTACTCTTATTTTGCCCCTGTTGTGAATGGGATTGCTGCTGTTATGCCAAAATTTCCCCACTGAGGGACAATAAAGGGAGTTTCTTCTTCTTCTTAAGGTGGACACCCAATAATAGTAGAGCTAGTCAGATTATTCTCTCCAATTTGAGAATCAAGGCCTAATTGAATTGCTTAACTATTAAAAAAGATGGACACCCCAATAACAGCAAATTTGAAAGCATATTTACCCCAATTTGAGAATCAAGGCCTTATACAATTTCTTCTCTATTAAACAAGGTGGGCACCCCAAAACAGTAAAATTAGAAAGTGTTTTAGCCCTAATTGACAATCAAGGCCTAATAGAATTGCTTTAATAATTTAACAATGTGGA
Organism: Bufo gargarizans; assembly: GCF_014858855.1. Taxonomy (NCBI): domain Eukaryota; kingdom Metazoa; phylum Chordata; class Amphibia; order Anura; family Bufonidae; genus Bufo; species Bufo gargarizans. Next base: position 457,378,323 of record NC_058081.1, on the reverse strand, counting down.
CATCCCAATAACAGTAAAAATAGACAGCTTATTCACCCCAATAAGAAGGACACTGTTTAATTAGATAGCTCGGTGCCTTATACAGGGATTGACTTCTCTCTTGGCTGCAGGCTCTATCTTAGGGCTGCACCTCAATTGGAAAGGGGTAGCTGTGTTGGGGGAGAAGATGGCTAGAAAGCTGGAGGAGTGTTTAAACTAGAGACTTAGGGGAAGGTAATTACATTATAGGAGGGGAAGATCGTGCAGATAGAGACCGGGGGGCAAGGAAATGGGACTGAGTAAGGAATGGATAGATGGGACTAGAACAGTTCAGAAGGAAAGGTGTAGGGTAAAAAAATATACATAAACCTCTTAAATATATGTATACTAATGCCAGAAGTCTGACTAATAAAACTGGGGAACTGGAATTAGTGATGTGTGAGGAGGACTATGACATAACTGAGACACGGCTGGATGATAGCTATGACTGAGGGTTTGCCTTTATGTAAAGTCCTGTCTAAAGCCCACAGTCCAAGAAGATATAAGTGAGGGTCATGAACATGTGGAGTCACTGTGGTTAGAAATAATAAATTATTAATAGGAGTTTATTATAAACCACCAAATATACCAGAGTCCACAGAAAATCTACTACTAAACGAGATAGACGAGGCGGCAAATCATAATGAGGTGGTTATTATGGGGGACTTCAACTACCCAGATATAGACTGGGAAACTGAAACTTGTATAACTCATAAAGGAAACAGGTTCTTGGCAATAACCAAAGACAATTACCTTTCGCAACTGGTTCAGGACCCGCCTAGAGGGACGGACATACTGGCGAAACGCATTGGGTAAGTGGGGGACACTGGGATGGGTTTTCTGGCTGTAATATTGTTTCTATGAACCTCAGAGGAGCCTTCTGACACCCTTGATCCCCTTGACACTATTATGCACTTTAATTGATTAGAAGCCTTCATATGCACTGCCTGTTTGGGAGATTTTTATTGTATTTTACTTACTTACCAGCAGCAGATACTGTTGAGAATTACTCTGTATGTAGTTTGATCAAAATCATGTTTATAGATTTTTTTTGCTCCTGCTATATATATTATTAGTCATCGGCCCCCTCCCATTTATCCCCCTTTTGTGTATGTTTTTATTCCACTGAATCATGTAGACTCCATTGTATGTTTTTTTATTAATCATATTTATTGGATTTAATAAAGATTCTTTGTCAATTAAATGGTCGTGTGTATATCCATGACCTGGGTATGCACATTTAGTTTGTAGATTTTGTATAATTTCCATGTGGCCCTGATAGGTCATTTCTATAGGTTTGATGGAATTTGTATTAACCAATAGACCTGACAGAACAAAAGATGTGCAGGATGAGGGACACCTGGAAAATAGTGACCATAAAGTAATAACCTTCCATTTATCATTTAAAACAGTGTTTCTTCAGGGAGGAACAAAAATACCAAATTTCTAAGAGAGGCCATAGGCCTTACTAACTAGGACAAAGTCCTCAAAAATAAAACATTTTGCCATAAAATGGGATTTTTTTAAAAGCATCCTAAAATATAATTGTGAGAGGTAAGGTATTTATGGAAATAAAAGTTTAAGGAACAAGAAAAAAACAACGTGGATAAATAGAACTATAAAGAAGACAAATAAAAAAAAGAAAGCATTTAAATCACTAAAACAAGAGAGTAGCGAGGAAGCACTGAGAAAGTATAAGGAAAAAAATAGAATATGTAAACAACTAATAAAAGCAGACAAACTAGAGACCGAGAGAATAATTGCCAAAGAGAGCAAAACTAACCCTAAAATGGTAAAAGTATAAATCTGAAGGTGTTGGCCCACTAGTATTAAGGGGGGAGTTCCAGGGAGCAAATCTATTAAATATTTTTTTTTTCTCCACTTTATTCTCTGAAGAAAACAAACTGTCAGATAAATGCATAATGTAAAAGTTTATTCCCCATTAAAAGTGACCTGTCTGAACCAGGAAGAAGTACAGCGGCATCTTAAAAAGATTAATATAGACAAATCGCCAGGACCAGATGGCATACACCCCCGTATCCTAAGAGAATTAAGTAATGTCATAGCCAGTACAATAATTCTGATATTTAAGGACTCTATACTGACGCAGGATTGGCACATAGCAAATGTCGTGCCAATATTCAAAAAGGGTACAAAAACCGAGCCTGGAAACTATAGGCCAGTAAGTTTAACATCTGCTGCAGGTAAACTGAAGGTTTTGAGAACCTATTTTGGAGTACCTCAAAGAAAGTAAGCAAATAGAACCATATCAGCATGTCTTCATGAGCGATCGGTCTATGAGGAGGTAAGTTCTAGGCTTGACAGCAGCACATCAATGGATGTCGTATATCTGGACTTTTCCAAAGCAGTTGACACTATACCATGTAAAAGGTTAGAATATAAAATGAGAATGCTTTGACTGGGAGAAAATGTCTGTATCTGGATAAGTAACTGTCTCAGTGATAGAAAACAGAGGGTGGTTATTAATGGTACACACTTAGATTAGGTCACTGTCACTAGTGGAGTACCTCAGGGGTCAGTATTGGGACCTATTCTCTTCAATATATTTATTAATGATCATGTAGAAGGCTTGCACAGTAAAAATATCAATATCACTAAACTGTGTAATGTAATTAACACAGAATAGGACAGTACACTGATACAGATAGATCTGGATAGATTGGAGGCTTGGGCAGATAAGTGGCAGTTGAGGTTTAACATTGACAAATCTAAGGTTATGCACATGGGAAGGAATAATGCAAGTCACCCGTACATACTAAATGGTAAAACACTGTGTAACACTGACATGGAAAATGACCTAGGAATTTTAGTGAACAGCAAACTAAGCTGTAAAAAACAGTGTCAAGCAGCTGCTGCCAAGGCCAATAAGATAATGGGTTGCATCAAAAGGGGCATACATGCCCATGATGAGAACATAGTCCTACCACTTTACAAATAACTAGTCAGACCACACAGGGAGTACTGTGTAGAGTTCTGGGCTCCTGTGAAAAAGGCAGACATAGCAGAGCTGGAGAGGGTTCAGAGGAGGGCAACTGAAGTAATAACTGGAATGGGGGGACTACAGTACCCTGACAGATTATCAACATTAGGGTTATTCACTTTAGAAAAAAGATGACTGAGGGGAGATCTAATTACTATGTATAATATACTATGAGGGCTTGTTTTTTGCAGGACAAGTTGTAGTTTTTAATGCCACCATTTTGGGGTACACATAACTTTCTGATTAACTTTTATTAACTCTTTTTGGAAGGGAAATGGGAAAAACAGCAATAGTGCCACTATGTTTTAACGTTATAAATTTGACAGCATAGATTTTTCGGTATGAATAACAGTATGATTACAGTGATACTAAATACATATATTTTTTTTTACATTTTACTACTTTTTCACAATAAAAAAAGAAAAAAAAGAAAAAAAATTTTTTGCATCGCGGCTTCCCAGGACCCATAACTTTTTTATTTTTCTTTCTATGGAGTTGTGTGAGGGCTTGATTTTTGTGGGACTACTTTCATTGGTATCATTTTGGAGTAAACATCGCTTTTTGATCGCTTGTTATTATATTTTTTCGGTGCCAACTAAGACTAAATTAGCAATTCTGGCTATCTTTTTTTTTTCTGGCGTCCACCGTAGGGGATAATTTACATAATGTTTATGTACGGTAGTCCGGGTTGTTACGGACATGACAATACCAAACATATGGGAAATATTTATATTGTTTTGGAAATTTTTTCATTGAAAAGCGTTTTATTTATTTTTTTACCACTTAATAGTCCCACAAGGGGACTACAGCAGACCGCTTTTTGATTGCTTTTAAAATGCAATGCACTATCCCTATAGTGCATTGCATTTAATGGCAATGCTATTTTAACATTGTATATTCAAGACAGGCACTCTACAGCTGAAACCGTCCAGAGAAAGTACAACATATCCTTAAATGAATATTTAATATTGTACATCCACATTAATAATAGATAAAATTCATATCTACATTCACATTTGATGAAAACCTGTTCTAGAACGTAATAAAAAATAATAAACACGAATAAAAAAATAAAAAATGTGTATCATACGGTGGTGATATTGTACTGGGAGCTGTATGTGTGGTATGTCTGCTAGTAGCATTGTATATGGTTGAGAATATTAATAGCCTTCATCGACACAGCCTACAGAAAATCAACACTTTAAGTACCACAATTGTGGTGGTATTACGTTATAGATAATAATACATTTACATATGCTAATATATAGTTAAAAATATTGACACAGTTTGTTAAATCCACTGGAATTCTGTCTACTTATAGAAATAACGTCTCCTTTAGGGATACTTCACTCTTAGTAGTGTTTGTAAGACTATTGGTTAGTTCACCAGATTAGATACACAAGTGGTACATTTGGATGCTCATATTGTATATGTTGTATGATTATGTTTGCATTTTGCAACACTCTGCTGTCCCCCAGTGATCAGTATTAGATACTAGCTGTCCGTCTATAGCATCTGACCGCCTTGGCGTCCCATGTGGCAATCAGTACACTGACCTCTGTTTCCTCCTTCCTATAGCTGGTTCAGCTATTGTTACCTCTACTCCCGGCCGCGTTCTCTGCAATCCCCAAAGTCGGTACCTGGCATCCCGCGTTACTCAGTATGCTGATGCTTGGTGTCCCACGTGTCTCAGTGCACCAGTTTCAAACTTCTCAAGCTCTTGGCGAGATTGCGGACCCTGGGAGGAGGATTGTATTGTCTGTGAAGAGCTTCTCATTATACAATAGTAGAGAGAGATTTTTCATACATCCATGAATTTTAGTAAATGGGTCTCAGGGTTTGCAGGTATGTCTATGTCCACCAGACACATTTCGGAGTCCTGACCGACTCCTTTCTCAGTGGCTACCTATACCTGGATACCCTTCCCACTTATATAGCCCTCTGTTCAGTCATAAAAATAAAAACTGGATTTTTTGCTTTCCTCCCATTTTTTGGAATTCTTCATTGCTCCAAATTTTCCAAATAAATCATATTTAGTTTTTTACTTTACATATTTCTCAATTTTCTTCTTTTTTATTAAAATATTATTGTACCGGCTCCAAAAAACACATTGCATTTGTAATGTGTTTACAATGCATTTTTTTGTCTATTGATGCGTTTTTTGTATATAGTTGATTTTTGTACTCATATTTATTTATTTTTGCTATAAGTTTGCATAGCCCCAAAAAACATAAAAAATATAAAAATATATAAAAAACATATAAAGATTAAAAAAATATCCATATTTCTGTAATATTATCTAAAATAACTATCCCTATTGCTATAATCTATTCAGGTATATCCAATTTTTTATATTTTTCTGACAATACTGATGTAGCAGGGTTAACACACAAACTCTTAACTGAAATTTCTCAGCGTGTTATCTTGAAACAAAAGCAATTGAAGGTGTTTCCATAAAATATTTCGTTTAGATAACTAAACTATAGACGTCTCATATAGCATGTGTGTGTTAACCGAGGTCATTGCGCACAATGTTCAAGTGTCACTAGAGGCGAATACGTTACTCACCCTAGAACTGGACGACCATACCAAATTAAGGGATTCTTTACATGCGATTCCAGTTTTGTAGTTTATGTGCTGAAATGCCCATGCGGACTGGCGTATGTGGGCGAAACAACTCAACATGTTCGCGATCGTGTAAGCAAGCACAAATCCACCATTAGACTTGGACACACCCTGCTACCCGTCCCTTATAATTTTAACGAGAAAAACCATCGGGTATCCCAATTACGGTTCCAGGTATTGGAGCAAATCGACCTTCCAAGATGCGGCGGAAACCGGATCCTATATCTAAAACAAAGAGAGGCGTATTGGATCCACACACTCGGGACTCTCTCACCACATGGTCTCAATCGGGAATGCGACTTCTCTATTAATGCCTAATGTAACGGCTAAGATTACCATTTCCATGTGTGATTAACAAACTTTTCATTTTTCCTTACAGACCCGTTGAGATTACGACCTGCGAGGGTGAGATAACCAAACCCTTCCCCCCCCTTTTTTTCCCCTTTTTTTCCCTTCATTTCCTCTTCTCCCCTCCCCCCTCACCCTCCTCCCTTCCCTCTCCCTAGCTCTTCCCTATCCTTCTTTCCCGTTGTCCACCCCACCAATCATCCATCACGATAGGGACATTATAGATTAACCATATACCAATAGGTCTCTATTTTGTGTTAACTTTTATAAAAGCATGCCATGGTATCATATGTGGTGTACTGCCGTATATTTCAATGTGCCTATTCCATGATACCCCCGCCCTCTGACTATCAAATAGACACACGGCTATAGCGAGTGACACGCAGGTGGAACGCATGGCAGTTCCGCCCTGGTCACGTACTCGCGCATGCGCACTTCAGAACGAACGGCTGGCCTGCGTGCCTGACACGCAAGTGGAACGCACGCACGCCCCAACAATAACATGTGACCGGATGCACCCTATGACCCACAGAGCAGTGGCGTTCCTCGCCACTTTAAAAGGTGCCAAGCTAGCGCCTATTCGGTGCATCCAGCGCAAGATCCCTGATACACAGCATCCAAGGTAATCCCAGGATGTCTACCTGTCTTTGGTTCTCTACACGATATGATGTTCTTTTATGTTTTCTTATGAGGTTTCTTCATGCTTAATCAGGGTGTTGGGGACATACCCGGCAATAACAATGACTGTTGAACGATCTCTCCACAATGATTTAAACTACATGCACTGAGGGGGCTGCCCAACCGAAGGCACAAAGCACTGACTCCATAGACTTTTATATATATAGAAACTCCATATGATCCCCAGACTTACTTGATGGATCATCTATGCTAAATGCTTGGTTACTAGTGCGAATGTGGCCTACGTTGGGCAGCACCCCCATAAGTGCAACCATGACACTGTAATGTACTACATGCATTAACCTGTTTACCTATAGCAACATACTAAATTCTATTGACTTAAATCATAATCGCTGACAAGATCATATTAACTCCCAGATGGCAACAAACTGTCAATTGTTTTTATACTATATTCTCTGTAAATAATTTCTTTCCTTATGTTCAATGTATATATATATATATATATACTAAAAATTCTTTCAAATTTTTTCCTCATCTAACAAAGATCCTAATGCATATATCATATAACTCATACAAATGTATATTATCTTTATAGATTTAAAACCACTGAGGAAGGCCGTAAAAGGCCGAAACGTCTGGTCACTCTCTTCTATGCATATAGCTGTGAAAATTGCACTGGAACTCTAATTATGTGATGAAAAAATGTAAAATTAAAACTTAATAGCAACAAGAAAAACTGTGTGCTGCAATCTTCTTACTATACTAGTGTACTGATTGCAACGGATACAATATGAGCATCCAAATGTACCATTTGTGTATCTAATCTGCTGAACTAACCAATAGACTTACAAACACTACTAAGAGTGAAGTATCCCTAAAGGAGACATTATCTCTATAAGAAGACAGAATTTCAGTGGATTTAACAAACTGTGTCAATATTTTTAACTATACACTCACCTAAAGAATTATTAGGAACACCTGTTCTATTTCTCATTAAAGTGATTATCTAGTCAACCAATCACATGGCAGTTGCTTCAATGCATGTAGGGTTGTGGTCCTGGTTAGAGTTGAGCGAACACCTGGATGTTCGGGTTCGAGAAGTTCGGCCGAACATCCCGGAAATGTTCGGGTTCGGGATCCGAACCCGATCCGAACTTCGTCCCGAACCCGAACCCCATTGAAGTCAATGGGGACCCGAACTTTTCGGCACTAAAAAGGCTGTAAAACAGCCCAGGAAAGAGCTAGAGGGCTGCAAAAGGCAGCAACATGTAGGTAAATCCCCTGCAAACAAATGTGGATAGGGAAATGAATTAAAATAAAAATTAAATAAATAAAAATTAACCAAAATCAATTGGAGAGAGGTTCCATAGCAGAGAATCTGGCTTCCCGTCACCCACCACTGGAACAGTCCATTCTCAGATATTTAGGCCCCGGCACCCAGGCAGAGGAGAGAGGTCCCGTAACAGAGAATCTGTCTTCATGTCAGCAGAGAATTAGTCTGCATGTCATAGCAGAGAATGAGGCTTCACGTCAGCCACCACTGCAACAGTCCATTGGCATATATTTAGGCCCAGCACCCAGGCAGAGGAGGGAGGTCCCGTAACAGAGAATCTGTCTTCATGTCAGCAGAGAATTAGTCTGCATGTCATAGCAGAGAATGAGGCTTCACGTCAGCCACCACTGCAACAGTCCATTGGCATATATTTAGGCCCAGCACCCAGGCAGAGGAGGGAGGTCCCGTAACAGAGAATCTGTCTTCATGTCAGCAGAGAATTAGTCTGCATGTCATAGCAGAGAATGAGGCTTCACGTCAGCCACCACTGCAACAGTCCATTGGCATATATTTAGGCCCAGCACACACACAGGCAGAGGAGAGAGGTCCCGTAACAGAGAATCTGGCTTCATGTCAGCAGAGAATCAGTCTGCATGTCATAGCAGAGAATGAGGCTTCACGTCAGCCACCACTGCAACAGTCCATTGGCATATATTTAGGCCCAGCACACACACAGGCAGAGGAGAGAGGTCCCGTAACAGAGAATCTGGCTTCATGTCAGCAGAGAATCAGTCTGCATGTCATAGCAGAGAATGAGGCTTCACGTCAGCCACCACTGCAACAGTCCATTGGCATATATTTAGGCCCAGCACCCAGGCAGAGGAGGGAGGTCCCGTAACAGAGAATCTGTCTTCATGTCAGCAGAGAATTAGTCTGCATGTCATAGCAGAGAATGAGGCTTCACGTCAGCCACCACTGCAACAGTCCATTGGCATATATTTAGGCCCAGCACACACACAGGCAGAGGAGAGAGGTCCCGTAACAGAGAATCTGGCTTCATGTCAGCAGAGAATCAGTCTGCATGTCATAGCAGAGAATGAGGCTTCACGTCAGCCACCACTGCAACAGTCCATTGGCATATATTTAGGCCCAGCACACACACAGGCAGAGGAGAGAGGTCCCGTAACAGAGAATCTGGCTTCATGTCAGCAGAGAATCAGTCTGCATGTCATAGCAGAGAATGAGGCTTCACGTCAGCCACCACTGCAACAGTCCATTGGCATATATTTAGGCCCAGCACCCAGGCAGAGGAGGGAGGTCCCGTAACAGAGAATCTGTCTTCATGTCAGCAGAGAATTAGTCTGCATGTCATAGCAGAGAATGAGGCTTCACGTCAGCCACCACTGCAACAGTCCATTGGCATATATTTAGGCCCAGCACCCAGGCAGAGGAGGGAGGTCCCGTAACAGAGAATCTGTCTTCATGTCAGCAGAGAATTAGTCTGCATGTCATAGCAGAGAATGAGGCTTCACGTCAGCCACCACTGGAACAGTCCATTCTCAGATATTTAGGCCCCGGCACCCAGGCAGAGGAGAGAGGTCCCGTAACAGAGAATCTGTCTTCATGTCAGCAGAGAATTAGTCTGCATGTCATAGCAGAGAATGAGGCTTCACGTCAGCCACCACTGCAACAGTCCATTGGCATATATTTAGGCCCAGCACCCAGGCAGAGGAGAGAGGTCCCGTAACAGACAATCTGGCTTCATGTCAGCAGAGAATCAGTCTGCATGTCATAGCAGAGAATCAGGCTTCACGTCACCCACCACTGCAACAGTCCATTGTCATAAATTTAGGCCCAGCACTAGTGTTGAGCGGCATGTCCCATATTCGAATTCGCGAAATTTTGTGAATATTCGAAAGAATATTTGTAAAATATTCGCGATTATTCAAATTCGTTATTATTTCGCATATGCGATAATTCGAATTATCGCATAATACATATGCTATGCAAAATTCACATGTGCGCTAATGAAATCGCCTTACGAAGATTCGCAACTCAATTCAATCACTAATGTATGAATGCAATGCCCTTTGCCTCTGTTCTGGGACAAGTGTAGATATTCGCATGTGCGCTAATAAAATCGCCTTACGAAGATTCGCACCTCAATCACTTTCTAGGGAATGTGAGACTTTTGGGAATCAATCGAGATACAGTGGGGGGTGATGACAGTAGTTGACAGAGTACAGATCAATGTAATCTGTAAGGTGGAAAGTAAAATAAAAAATACGAATATTCGTAAATCGAATTTTACGAAGTTCTACGTATTCGCGAATATGGTGCTATACTATATGAATGCACAGGCCTTTGCCTCTCTGTTCTGGGGACAAGTGTAGATATTTGCATTTGCGTTAATAAAATCGCCTTACGAAGATTCGCAGCTCAATTCAATCACTAATGTATGAATGCAAAGCCCTTTGCCTCTGTTCTGGGACAAGTGTAGATATTCGCATGTGCGCTAATAAAATCGCCTTACGAAGATTCGCAACTCAATTCACTAATGTATGAATGCAAAGCCCTTTGCCTCTGTTCTGGGACGTGCCGATATTCGCATGTGCGCTAATAAAATCGCCTTACGAAGATTCGCGCCTCAATCACTTTCTAGGCAATGTGAGTAAGATCTGAGCTGTTGGACCTTTGGGAAACAATCAATTATATGTGTACTGTAATTTTGTGGGGGGGGGGGGGAAACAAAAAACGAATATTCGTTTTTACGAATATATAGCACTATATTCGAAATATTCGCGAAATCGCGAAGTTGCGATATTCGCGAAAAAAATTTGCTTTTCGAATATTCGCGCTCAACACTACCCAGCACCCAGGCAGAGGAGAGAGGTCCCGTAACAGAGAATCTGGCTTCATGTCAGCAGAGAATCAGTCTTCATATCATAGCAGAGAATCAGGCTTCACGTCACCCACCACTGTAAGAGTCAATTTTCATAAATTTAGGCCCAGAACCCAGGCAGAGGAGAAAGGTCCCGTAACAGACAATCTGGCTTCATGTCAGCAGAGAATCAGTCTTCATATCATAGCAGAGAATCAGGCTTCACGTCACCCACCACTGCAACAGTCAATTGTCATAAATTTAGGCCCAGCACCCAGGCAGAGGAGAGAGCTCCCGTAACAGAGGATCTGGCTTCATGTCAGCAGAGAATCAGTCTGCATGTCATAGCAGAGAATGAGGCTTCACGTCACCCACCACTGCAACAGTCCATTGGCATATATTTAGGCCTAGCACACAGGCAGAGCAGAGAGGTCCCGTAACAGACAATCTGGCTTCATGTCAGCAGAGAATCAGTCTGCATGTCATAGCAGAGAATGAGGCTTCACGTCACCCACCACTGCAACAGTCCATTGGCATATATTTAGGCCTAGCACACAGGCAGAGCAGAGAGGTCCCGTAACAGACAATCTGGCTTCATGACAGCAGAGAATTAGTCTGCATGTCATAGCAGAGAATGAGGCTTCACGTCAGCCACCACTGCAACAGTCCATTGGCATATATTTAGGCCCAGCACCCAGGCAGAGGAGAGAGGTCCCGTAACAGAGAATCTGTCTTCATGTCAGCAGAGAATTAGTCTGCATGTCATAGCAGAGAATCAGGCTTCACGTCAGCCACCACTGCAACAGTCCATTGTCATAAATTTAGGCCCAGCACCCAGGCAGAGGAGAGAGGTCCCGTAACAGACAATCTGGCTTCATGTCAGCAGAGAATTAGTCTGCATGTCATAGCAGAGAATGAGGCTTCACGTCAGCCACCACTGCAACAGTCCATTGGCATATATTTAGGCCTAGCACACAGGCAGAGCAGAGAGGTCCCGTAACAGACAATCTGGCTTCATGACAGCAGAGAATCAGTCTGCATGTCATAGCAGAGAATCAGGCTTCACGTCAGCCACCACTGCAACAGTCCATTGTCATAAATTTAGGCCCAGCACCCAGGCAGAGGAGAGAGGTCCCGTAACAGACAATCTGGCTTCATGTCAGCAGAGAATCAGTCTTCATATCATAGCAGAGAATCAGGCTTCACGTCACCCACCACTGTAAGAGTCAATTTTCATAAATTTAGGCCCAGAACCCAGGCAGAGGAGAAAGGTCCCGTAACAGACAATCTGGCTTCATGTCAGCAGAGAATCAGTCTTCATATCATAGCAGAGAATCAGGCTTCACGTCACCCACCACTGCAACAGTCAATTTTCATAAATTTAGGCCCAGAACCCAGGCAGAGGAGAAAGGTCCCGTAACAGACAATCTGGCTTCATGTCAGCAGAGAATCAGTCTTCATATCATAGCAGAGAATCAGGCTTCACGTCACCCACCACTGCAACAGTCAATTGTCATAAATTTAGGCCCAGCACCCAGGCAGAGGAGAGAGCTCCCGTAACAGAGGATCTGGCTTCATGTCAGCAGAGAATCAGTCTGCATGTCATAGCAGAGAATGAGGCTTCACGTCACCCACCACTGCAACAGTCCATTGGCATATATTTAGGCCTAGCACACAGGCAGAGGAGAGGTTCATTCAACTTTGGGTAGCCTCGCAATATAATGGTAAAATGAAAATAAAAATAGGATTGAATGAGGAAGTGCCCTGGAGTCCAATAATATATGGTTATGGGGAGGTAGTTAATGTCTAATCTGGACAAGGGACGGACAGGTCCTGTGGGATCCATGCCTGGTTCATTTTTATGAACGTCAGCTTGTCCACATTGGCTGTAGACAGGCGGCTGCGTTTGTCTGTAATGACGCCCCCTGCCGTGCTGAATACACGTTCAGACAAAACGCTGGCCGCCGGGCAGGCCAGCACCTCCAAGGCATAAAAGGCTAGCTCTGGCCACGTGGACAATTTAGAGACCCAGAAGTTGAATGGGGCCGAACCATCAGTCAGTACGTGGAGGGGTGTGCACACGTACTGTTCCACCATGTTAGTGAAATGTTGCCTCCTGCTAACACGTTGCGTATCAGGTGGTGGTGCAGTTAGCTGTGGCGTGTTGACAAAAGTTTTCCACATCTCTGCCATGCTAACCCTGCCCTCAGAGGAGCTGGCCGTGACACAGCTGCCTTGGCGACCTCTTGCTCCTCCTCTGCCTTGGCCTTGGGCTTCCACTTGTTCCCCTGTGACATTTGGGAATGCTCTCAGTAGCGTGTCTACCAACGTGCGCTTGTACTCGCGCATCTTCCTATCACGCTCCAGTGCAGGAAGTAAGGTGGGCACATTGTCTTTGTAGCGTGGATCCAGCAGGGTGGCAACCCAGTAGTCCGCACAGGTTAAAATGTGGGCAACTCTGCTGTCGTTGCGCAGGCACTGCAGCATGTAGTCGCTCATGTGTGCCAGGCTGCCCAGGGATAAGGACAAGCTGTCCTCTGTGGGAGGCGTATCGTCATCGTCCTGCCTTTCCCCCCAGCCACGCACCAGTGATGGACCCGAGCTGCGTTGGGTGCCACCCCGCTGTGACCATGCTTCATCCTCATCCTCCTCCACCTCCTCCTCATCCTCGTCCTCCTCGTCCTCCAGTAGTGGGCCCTGGCTGGCCACATTTGTACCTGGCCTCTGCTGTTGCCAAAAACCTCCCTCTGAGTCACTTCGAAGAGACTGGCCTGAAAGTGCTAAAAATGACCCCTCTTCCTCCTCCTCCTCCTCCTCCTCCTGGGCCACCTCCTCTTCCATCATCGCCCTAAGTGTTTTCTCAAGGAGACATAGAAGTGGTATTGTAACGCTGATAACGGTGTCATCGCCACTGGCCATGTTGGTGGAGTACTCGAAACAGCGCAACAGGGCACACAGGTCTCGCATGGAGGCCCAGTCATTGGTGGTGAAGTGGTGCTGTTCTGTAGTGCGACTGACCCGTGCGTGCTGCAGCTGAAACTCCACTATGGCCTGCTGCTGCTCGCACAGTCTGTCCAGCATGTGCAAGGTGGAGTTCCACCTGGTGGGCACGTCGCATATGAGGCGGTGAGCGGGAAGGCCGAAGTTACGCTGTAGCGCAGACAGGCGAGCAGCAGCAGGATGTGAACGCCGGAAGCGCGAACAGACGGCCCGCACTTTATGCAGCAGCTCTGACATGTCGGGGTAGTTGTGAATGAACTTCTGCACCACCAAATTCAGCACATGCGCCAAGCAAGGGATGTGCGTCAAATTGGCTAGTCCCAGAGCTGCAACGAGATTTCGCCCATTATCACACACCACCAGGCCGGGCTTGAGGCTCACCGGCAGCAACCACTCGTCGGTCTGTTGTTCTATACCCCGCCACAACTCCTGTGCGGTGTGGGGCCTGTCCCCCAAACATATGAGTTTCAGAATGGCCTGCTGACGTTTACCCCGGGCTGTGCTGAAGTTGGTGGTGAAGGTGTGTGGCTGACTGGATGAGCAGGTGGAAGAAGAGGAGGAGGAAGCCGAGAAGGAGGAGGTGGCAACAGGAGGCAAAGAATGTTGCCCTGCGATCCTTGGCGGCGGAAGGACGTGCGCCAAACAGCTCTCCGCCTGGGGCCCAGCTGCCACTACATTTACCCAGTGTGCAGTTAGGGAGATATAGCGTCCCTGGCCGTGCTTACTGGTCCACGTATCTGTGGTTAGGTGGACCTTGCTACAGATGGCGTTGCGCAGTGCACACTTGATTTTATGGGATACTTGGTTGTGCAGGGAAGGCACGGCTCTCTTGGAGAAGTAGTGCCGGCTGGGAACAACATACTGTGGGACAGCAAGCGACATGAGCTGTTTGAAGCTGTCTGTGTCCACCAGCCTAAATGACAGCATTTCATAGGCCAGTAGTTTAGAAATGCTGGCATTCAGGGCCAGGGATCGAGGGTGGCTAGGTGGGAATTTACGCTTTCTATCAAATGTTTGTGAGATGGAGAGCTGAACGCTGGCGTGTGACATGGTTGAGACGCTTGGTGACGGAGGTGGTGGTGGTGGTGGTGTTGGTGGTACATCCCCTGTTTGCTGGGCGGCAGGTGCCAACGTTCCTCCAGAGGCGGAGGAAGAGGCCGAGGCGGCAGCAGCAGAATAGGCCGAGGCGGCAGCAGCAGAAGAGGTAGCAGGGGGAGCCTGAGTGACTTCCTTGGTTTTAAGGTGTTTACTCCACTGCAGTTCATGCTTTGCATGCAGGTGCCTGGTCATGCAGGTTGTGCTCAGGTTCAGAACGTTAATGCCTCGCTTCAGGCTCTGATGGCACAGCGTGCAAACCACTCGGGTCTTGTCGTCAGCACATTGTTTGAAGAAGTGCCATGCCAGGGAACTCCTTGAAGCTGCCTTTGGGGTGCTCGGTCCCAGATGGCGGCGGTCAGTAGCAGGCGGAGTCTCTTGGCGGCGGGTGTTCTGCTTTTGCCCACTGCTCCCTCTTTTGCTACGCTGTTGGCTCGGTCTCACCACTGCCTCTTCCTCCGAACTGTGAAAGTCAGTGGCACGACCTTCATTCCATGTGGGGTCTAGGACCTCATCGTCCCCTGCATCGTCTTCCACCCAGTCTTGATCCCTGACCTCCTGTTCAGTCTGCACACTGCAGAAAGACGCAGCAGTTGGCACCTGTGTTTCGTCATCATCAGAGACATGCTGAGGTGGTATTCCCATGTCCTCATCATCAGGAAACATAAGTGGTTGTGCGTCAGTGCATTCTATGTCTTTCACCGCTGGGGAAGGGCTAGGTGGATGCCCTTGGGAAACCCTGCCAGCGGAGTCTTCAAACAGCATAAGAGACTGCTGCATAACTTGAGGCTGAGACAGTTTCCCTGGTATGCATGGGGGTGATGTGACAGACTGATGGGGTTGGTTTTCAGGCGCCATCTGTGCGCTTTCTGCAGAAGACTGGGTGGGAGATAATGTGAACGTGCTGGATCCACTGTCGGCCACCCAATTGACTAATGCCTGTACCTGCTCAGGCCTTACCATCCTTAGAACGGCATTGGGCCCCACCATATATCGCTGTAAATTCTGGCGGCTACTGGGACCTGAGGTAGTTGGTACACTAGGACGTGTGGATGTGGCAGAACGGCCACGTCCTCTCCCAGCACCAGAGGGTCCACTAACACCACCACGACCATGTCCACGTCCGCGTCCCTTACTAGATGTTTTTCTCATTGTTATGGTTCACCACAACAACAAATATATTATTTGGCCCAATGTATTGTATTCAAATTCAGCGGGATATAAATTTGAGGCCTAGTATTTAGGCGCTGGGTGACCGGTATGGATTTAGTGACAGAATTAGACTTGGAAATGCACAGAAGCGTGTGTGTGTGAAGTTATTCTGAATGACCCAATGTGCACCTTGAATATTATATACCCTTTTAGGGATAGATTTCAAATAGCTCTGATATAGCAGAAACCACTAAATTATGAAATTGCTAAATTGGGAATTGTACTTCAACCCAGAACAAAAAATGTGCTTTGACGGACACTAAATATCTTGCCCAGCAACAACAGTACAGCGGTGGGTAACGAGAGATTTAGAGGGAATTAAATTTGAGGCCTAGTATTTAGGCGCTGGGTCACCGGTATGGATTTAGTGACAGAATTAGACTTGGAAATACACAGTAGCGGGTGTGTGTGAAGTTATTCTGAATGACCCTATGTGCACCTTCAATATTATATACCCTTTTAGGGATAGATTTCAAATAGCTCTGATATAGCAGAAACCACTAAATTATGAAATTGCTAAATTGGGAATTGTACTTCAACCCAGAACAAAAAATGTGCTTTGACGGACACTAAATATCTTGCCCAGCAACAACAGTACAGCGGTGGGTAACGAGAGATTTAGAGGGAATTAAATTTGAGGCCTAGTATTTAGGCGCTGGGTCACCGGTATGGATTTAGTGACAGAATTAGACTTGGAAATGCACAGAAGCGTGTGTGTGAAGTTATTCTGAATGACCCAATGTGCACCTTCAATATTATATACCCTTTTTGGGATAGATTTCAAATAGCTCTGATATAGCAGGAACCACTAAATTATGAAATTGCTAAATTGGGAATTGTACTTCAACCCAGAACAAAAAATGTGCTTTGACGGGCACTAAATAACTTTCCCAGCTACAACAGGACAACGGTAACGAGAGATTTAGAGGGATTTAAATTTGAGGCCTAGTATTTAGGCGCTGGGTGACAGGTATGGGTTTAGTGACAGAATTAGACTTGGAAATACACAGTAGCGGGTGTGTGTGAAGTTATTCTGAATGACCCTATGTGCACCTTCAATATTATATACCCTTTTAGGGATAGATTTCAAATAGCTCTGATATAGCAGAAACCACTAAATTATGAAATTGCTAAATTGGGAATTGTACTTCAACCCAGAACAAAAAATGTGCTTTGACGGACACTAAATATCTTGCCCAGCAACAACAGTACACCGGTGGGTAACGAGAGATTTAGAGGGAATTAAATTTGAGGCCTAGTATTTAGGCGCTGGGTCACCGGTATGGATTTAGTGACAGAATTAGACTTGGAAATACACAGTAGCGGGTGTGTGTGAAGTTATTCTGAATGACCCTATGTGCACCTTCAATATTATATACCCTTTTAGGGATAGATTTCAAATAGCTCTGATATAGCAGAAACCACTAAATTATGAAATTGCTAAATTGGGAATTGTACTTCAACCCAGAACAAAAAATGTGCTTTGACGGACACTAAATATCTTGCCCAGCAACAACAGTACAGCGGTGGGTAACGAGAGATTTAGAGGGAATTAAATTTGAGGCCTAGTATTTAGGCGCTGGGTCACCGGTATGGATTTAGTGACAGAATTAGACTTGGAAATGCACAGAAGCGGTGTGTGTGAAGTTATTCTGAATGACCCTATGTGCACCTTCAATATTATATACCCTTTTTGGGATAGATTTCAAATAGCTCTGATATAGCAGGAACCACTAAATTATGAAATTGCTAAATTGGGAATTGTACTTCAACCCAGAACAAAAAATGTGCTTTGACGGGCACTAAATAACTTTCCCAGCTACAACAGGACAACGGTAACGAGAGATTTAGAGGGATTTAAATTTGAGGCCTAGTATTTAGGCGCTGGGTGACAGGTATGGGTTTAGTGACAGAATTAGACTTGGAAATACACAGTAGCGGGTGTGTGTGAAGTTATTCTGAATGACCCTATGTGCACCTTCAATATTATATACCCTTTTAGGGATAGATTTCAAATAGCTCTGATATAGCAGAAACCACTAAATTATGAAATTGCTAAATTGGGAATTGTACTTCAACCCAGAACAAAAAATGTGCTTTGACGGACACTAAATATCTTGCCCAGCAACAACAGTACACCGGTGGGTAACGAGAGATTTAGAGGGAATTAAATTTGAGGCCTAGTATTTAGGCGCTGGGTCACCGGTATGGATTTAGTGACAGAATTAGACTTGGAAATACACAGTAGCGGGTGTGTGTGAAGTTATTCTGAATGACCCTATGTGCACCTTCAATATTATATACCCTTTTTGGGATAGATTTCAAATAGCTCTGATATAGCAGGAACCACTAAATTATGAAATTGCTAAATTGGGAATTGTACTTCAACCCAGAACAAAAAATGTGCTTTGACGGGCACTAAATAACTTTCCCAGCTACAACAGGACAACGGTAACGAGAGATTTAGAGGGATTTAAATTTGAGGCCTAGTATTTAGGCGCTGGGTGACAGGTATGGGTTTAGTGACAGAATTAGACTTGGAAATACACAGTAGCGGGTGTGTGTGAAGTTATTCTGAATGACCCTATGTGCACCTTCAATATTATATACCCTTTTTGGGATAGATTTCAAATAGCTCTGATATAGCAGAAACCACTAAATTATGAAATTGCTAAATTGGGAATTGTACTTCAACCCAGAACAAAAAATGTGCTTTGACGGACACTAAATATCTTGCCCAGCAACAACAGTACAGCGGTGGGTAACGAGAGATTTAGAGGGAATTAAATTTGAGGCCTAGTATTTAGGCGCTGGGTCACCGGTATGGATTTAGTGACAGAATTAGACTTGGAAATACACAGTAGCGGGTGTGTGTGAAGTTACTCTGAATGACCCTATGTGCACCTTCAATATTATATACCCTTTTTGGGATAGATTTCAAAGAGCTCTGATATAGCAGGAACCACTAAATTATGAAATTGCTAAATTGGGAATTGTATTTCAACCCAGAACAAGAAATGTGCTTGAACGGACACTAAATAACTCGCCCAGCTACAGCACTAGGGACAGATTTAGCTGGATATAAATTTGAGGCCTAGTATTTAGGCGCTGGGTGACAGGTATGGGTTTAGTGACAGAATTAGACTTGGAAATACACAGTAGCGGGTGTGTGTGAAGTTATTCTGAATGACCCTATGTGCACCTTCAATATTATATACCCTTTTAGGGATAGATTTCAAATAGCTCTGATATAGCAGAAACCACTAAATTATGAAATTGCTAAATTGGGAATTGTACTTCAACCCAGAACAAAAAATGTGCTTTGACGGACACTAAATATCTTGCCCAGCAACAACAGTACAGCGGTGGGTAACGAGAGATTTAGAGGGAATTAAATTTGAGGCCTAGTATTTAGGCGCTGGGTCACCGGTATGGATTTAGTGACAGAATTAGACTTGGAAATACACAGTAGCGGGTGTGTGTGAAGTTATTCTGAATGACCCTATGTGCACCTTCAATATTATATACCCTTTTGGGATAGATTTCAAATAGCTCTGATATAGCAGGAACCACTAAATTATGAAATTGCTAAATTGGGAATTGTACTTCAACCCAGAACAAAAAATGTGCTTTGACGGGCACTAAATAACTTTCCCAGCTACAACAGGACAACGGTAACGAGAGATTTAGAGGGATTTAAATTTGAGGCCTAGTATTTAGGCGCTGGGTGACAGGTATGGGTTTAGTGACAGAATTAGACTTGGAAATACACAGTAGCGGGTGTGTGTGAAGTTATTCTGAATGACCCTATGTGCACCTTCAATATTATATACCCTTTTAGGGATAGATTTCAAATAGCTCTGATATAGCAGAAACCACTAAATTATGAAATTGCTAAATTGGGAATTGTACTTCAACCCAGAACAAAAAATGTGCTTTGACGGACACTAAATATCTTGCCCAGCAACAACAGTACACCGGTGGGTAACGAGAGATTTAGAGGGAATTAAATTTGAGGCCTAGTATTTAGGCGCTGGGTCACCGGTATGGATTTAGTGACAGAATTAGACTTGGAAATACACAGTAGCGGGTGTGTGTGAAGTTATTCTGAATGACCCTATGTGCACCTTCAATATTATATACCCTTTTTGGGATAGATTTCAAATAGCTCTGATATAGCAGGAACCACTAAATTATGAAATTGCTAAATTGGGAATTGTACTTCAACCCAGAACAAAAAATGTGCTTTGACGGGCACTAAATAACTTTCCCAGCTACAACAGGACAACGGTAACGAGAGATTTAGAGGGATTTAAATTTGAGGCCTAGTATTTAGGCGCTGGGTGACAGGTATGGGTTTAGTGACAGAATTAGACTTGGAAATACACAGTAGCGGGTGTGTGTGAAGTTATTCTGAATGACCCTATGTGCACCTTCAATATTATATACCCTTTTGGGATAGATTTCAAATAGCTCTGATATAGCAGAAACCACTAAATTATGAAATTGCTAAATTGGGAATTGTACTTCAACCCAGAACAAAAAATGTGCTTTGACGGACACTAAATATCTTGCCCAGCAACAACAGTACAGCGGTGGGTAACGAGAGATTTAGAGGGAATTAAATTTGAGGCCTAGTATTTAGGCGCTGGGTCACCGGTATGGATTTAGTGACAGAATTAGACTTGGAAATACACAGTAGCGGGTGTGTGTGAAGTTACTCTGAATGACCCTATGTGCACCTTCAATATTATATACCCTTTTTGGGATAGATTTCAAAGAGCTCTGATATAGCAGGAACCACTAAATTATGAAATTGCTAAATTGGGAATTGTATTTCAACCCAGAACAAGAAATGTGCTTGAACGGACACTAAATAACTCGCCCAGCTACAGCACTAGGGACAGATTTAGCTGGATATAAATTTGAGGCCTAGTATTTAGGCGCTGGGTGACAGGTATGGGTTTAGTGACAGAATTAGACTTGGAAATACACAGTAGCGGGTATGTGTGAAGTTATTCTGAATGACCCTATGTGCACCTTCAATATTATATACCCTTTTAGGGATAGATTTCAAATAGCTCTGATATAGCAGAAACCACTAAATTATGAAATTGCTAAATTGGGAATTGTACTTCAACCCAGAACAAAAAATGTGCTTTGACGGACACTAAATATCTTGCCCAGCAACAACAGTACAGCGGTGGGTAACGAGAGATTTAGAGGGAATTAAATTTGAGGCCTAGTATTTAGGCGCTGGGTCACCGGTATGGATTTAGTGACAGAATTAGACTTGGAAATACACAGAAGCGGGTGTGTGTGAAGTTATTCTGAATGACCCTATGTGCACCTTCAATATTATATACCCTTTTTGGGATAGATTTCAAATAGCTCTGATATAGCAGGAACCACTAAATTATGAAATTGCTAAATTGGGAATTGTACTTCAACCCAGAACAAAAAATGTGCTTTGACGGGCACTAAATAACTTTCCCAGCTACAACAGGACAACGGTAACGAGAGATTTAGAGGGATTTAAATTTGAGGCCTAGTATTTAGGCGCTGGGTGACAGGTATGGGTTTAGTGACAGAATTAGACTTGGAAATACACAGTAGCGGGTGTGTGTGAAGTTATTCTGAATGACCCTATGTGCACCTTCAATATTATATACCCTTTTTGGGATAGATTTCAAATAGCTCTGATATAGCAGAAACCACTAAATTATGAAATTGCTAAATTGGGAATTGTACTTCAACCCAGAACAAAAAATGTGCTTTGACGGACACTAAATATCTTGCCCAGCAACAACAGTACAGCGGTGGGTAACGAGAGATTTAGAGGGAATTAAATTTGAGGCCTAGTATTTAGGCGCTGGGTCACCGGTATGGATTTAGTGACAGAATTAGACTTGGAAATACACAGTAGCGGGTGTGTGTGAAGTTACTCTGAATGACCCTATGTGCACCTTCAATATTATATACCCTTTTTGGGATAGATTTCAAAGAGCTCTGATATAGCAGGAACCACTAAATTATGAAATTGCTAAATTGGGAATTGTATTTCAACCCAGAACAAGAAATGTGCTTGAACGGACACTAAATAACTCGCCCAGCTACAGCACTAGGGACAGATTTAGCTGGATATAAATTTGAGGCCTAGTATTTAGGCGCTGGGTGACCGGTATGGATTTAGTGACAGAATTAGACTGGGATATGGCCAAAAAATGAACAGACTATTGCTGGTTAAATGCACTTGGTGTGACAGCTTCACCCTGATGTAGGCTTTAGCCAAAAAACAACCACACCATTGAGGGTTAAATGCACTTGGTGACAGGCGCAGCTTGCCCCTGATTTTGTATATGGCCAAAAAATGAACAGACTATTGCTGGTTAAATGCACTTGGTGTGACAGCTTCACCCTGATGTAGGCTTTAGCCAAAAAACAACCACACCATTGAGGGTTAAATGCACTTGGTGACAGGCGCAGCTTGCCCCTGATTTTGTATATGGCCAAAAAATGAACAGACTATTGCTGGTTAAATGCACTTGGTGTGACAGCTTCACCCTGATGTAGGCTTTAGCCAAAAAACAACCACACCATTGAGGGTTAAATGCACTTGGTGACAGGCGCAGCTTGCCCCTGATTTTGTATATGGCCAAAAAATGAACAGACTATTGCTGGTTAAATGCACTTGGTGTGACAGCTTCACCCTGATGTAGGCTTTAGCCAAAAAACAACCACACCATTGAGGGTTAAATGCACTTGGTCGCAGCTTGTGCTGGCGCACCACAAGACACAAAATGGCCGCCGATCACCCCAGAAAAATGAGACTGACAAACGGTCTGTGCAGCCTAAAAACAGTGAGCAATTGAGGATCAGCAGCTCAATGATCCACAGCTGCAGATCGATCAGTTAATCAAGTCCTTTGGAGGAGTTAATCTGCCTAATCTCGCCCTACTGTCGCAGCCGCAACCTCTCCCTACGCTAATCAGAGCAGAGTGACGGGCGGCGCTATGTGACTCCAGCTTAAATAGAGGCTGGGTCACATGGTGCTCTGGCCAATCACAGCCATGCCAATAGTAGGCATGGCTGTGATGGCCTCTTGGGGCAAGTAGTATGACGCTTGTTGATTGGCTGCTTTGCAGCCTTTCAAAAAGCGCCAAGAAAGCGTCACAAAAGCGCGAAGAAAGCGACGAACACCGAACCCGAACCCGGACTTTTACGAAAATGTCCGGGTTCGGGTCCGTGTCACGGACACCCCAAAATTCGGTACGAACCCGAACTATACAGTTCGAGTTCGCTCATCCCTAGTCCTGGTCAAGACAATCTCCTGAACTCCAAACTGAATGTCAGAATGGGAAAGAAAGGTGGGCTACAACAGCAGAAGACCCCACCGGGTACCACTCATCTCCATTACAAATAGGAAAAAGAGGCTACAATTTGCACGAGCTCACCAAAATTGGACTGTTGAAGCCTGGAAAAATGTTGTCTGGTCTGATGAGTCACGATTTCTGTTGAGACATTCAAATGGTAGAGTCCGAATTGGGCATAAACAGAATGAGAACATGTATCCATCATGCCTTGTTACCACTGTGCAGGCTGGTGGTGGTGGTGTAATGGTGTGGGGGATGTTTTCTGGGCACACTTTAGGCCCCTTAGTGCCAATTGGCCATCGTTTAAATGCCACGGGCTACCTGAGCATTGTTTCTGACCATGTCCATCCCTTCATGACCACCATTTACCCATCCTCTGATGGCTAATTCCAGCAGGATAATGCACCATGTCACAAAGCTCTAATCATTTCAAATTGGTTTCTTGAACATGACAATGAGTTCACTGTACTAAAATGGCCCCCACAGTCACCAGATCTCAACCCAAAAGTGCATCTTTTGGATGTGGTGGAACGGGAGCTTCGTGCCCTGGATGTGCATCCCTCAAATCTCCATCAACTGCAAGATGCTATCCTATCAATATGGGCCAACATTTCTAATGAATGCTATCAGCACTTGTTGAATCAATGCCACATAGAATTAAGGCAGTTCTGAAGGCAAAAGGGGGTCCAACACCGTATTAGTATGGTGTTCCTAATAATTCTTTAGGTGAGTGTATATTGGCATACAGTTGCAAGAAAAAGTATGTGAACCCTTTGGAATGATATGGATTTCTGCACAAATTGGTCATAAAATGTGATCTGATCTTCATCTAAGTCACAACAATAGACAATCACAGTCTGCTTAAACTAATAACACACAAAGAATTAAATGTTACTATGTTTGTATTGCCCACACCATGTAAACAATCACAGTGCAGGTGGAAAAGGTATGTGAATCCCTAGACTAATGACATCTCCAAGAGCTAATTGTAATGAGGTGTCAGCCAACTGGAGTCCAATCAATGAGATGAGATTGGAGGTGTTGGTTACAGCTGCCTGCCCTATAAAAAAACACACACCAGTTCTGGGTTTGCTTTTCACAAGAAGCATCGCCTGATGTGAATGATGCCTTGCACAAAAGAGCTCTAAGAAGACCTACAATTAAGAATTGTTGACTTGCATAAAGCTAAAAAGGGTTATAAAAGTATCTCCAAAAGCTTTGCTGTTCATCAGTCCACGGTAAGACAAATTTGAAAGTTCAGCACTGCTGCTGCTCTCCCTAGGAGTGGGCATCCTGTAAAGATGACTGCAAGAGCTCAGCGCAGACTGCTCAATGAGGTGAAGAAGAATTCTAGAGTGTCAGCTAAAGACTTACAAAAGTCTCTGGCATATGCTAACATCCCTGTTAGCAAATCTACGATATGTAAAAGACTAAACAAAAATGGATGTCATGGGAGGATACCACAGAGGAAGCCACTGCTGTCCCAAAAAAACATTGCTGCATGTTTACAATTTGCACAAGAGCACCTGGATGTTCCACAGCAGTACTGGCAAAATTTTCTGTGGACAGATGAAACCAAAGTTGAGTTGTTTGAAAGAAACACACAACACTATGTGTGGTGAAAACACAGCATACCAACATCAAAACCTCATCCCAGCTGTGAAGTATGGTGGTGGGGGCATCATGGTTTGGGGCTGCTTTGCTGTGTCAGGGCCTGGATGGATTGCTATCATCGAAGGAAAAACAAATTCACAAGTTTATCAATACATTTTGCAGGAGAAATTAAGGCCATCTGTCCACCAGCTGAAGCTCAACAGAAGATGGGTGTTGCAACAGGACAACGAGTGGCCCAGTCAGAGTCCTGACCTCAACCCTATTGAGATGCTGTGGCATGACCTCAAGAAAGCGATTCACACCAGACATCCCAAGAATATTGCTGAACTGAAACAGTTCTGTAAAGAGGAATTGTCAAGAATTACTCCTTACCGTTGTGCACTTCTGATCTGCAACTACAGGAAACGTTTGGTTGAAGTTATTGCTGTCAAAGGAGGTTTAATCAGTTATTAAATCCAAGGGTTCACATACTTTTTCCACCTAAACTGTGAATGTTTACATGGTGTGTTCAATAAAAACATGGTAACATTGTGTTATTAATTTAACCAGACTGTGATTGTCTATTTGTTGTGACTTAGAGGAAGATCAGATCACATTTTATGACCAATTTGTGCAGAAATCCATATCATTCCAAAGGGTTCACATACTTTTTCTTGCAATTGTATGTAAATGTGTTATTATCTATAACTTAATACCACCACAATAGTGGTTCTTATTGTGGTCATTTTCTGTAGGCTGTGTGGATGATAACTCTCAACCATATACAACGCTACTAGCAGACCTACCACACATAAAGCCCCCAGTACAATATCACCACCGTATGATACACATTTTTTTATTTTTTTATTCTTGTTTATTATTTTTAATTATAATCTAGAACAGGTTTTCATCAATTGTGAATGTAGATGTGAATTTTATCTGGAATTTTATGTGGATGTACAATATTAAACATTCATTTAAGGATATACTTTCTCTGGACGGTTTTAAACTGGGCCACTATAAAAAATCGGCGGCCCAGCCTAATGCCCCTTATTGACGGCCATAAGAACAGATATGGGTGGTCACTAAGCGGTTAAAGGGCTGTGACATCATAGAGGCTGGCTAGCTGCTGATTGGCACAGTATTATGGATGATCTTGTGTTCCCCGACTTTATTTTCTAACACTTGTAGCCGCCATTTTAGGAAAACATTTTTTTATTATCATGAAGAGTGAGGAGATTCGCTCAACACTAACTATATTACCTATTCAATGTTTTATACAACATCCATATAAAAGCTACATGTGAAGCCTAAAATATTTACATAAGTGTATTTTCTCACTTTTACCTCAGAGCACCACTGTTTGACTTTTAAGCAGCTACTGTATATGTAGTACTAGAAATTCACTCTTTTTTACCCAAACACTGTAAAACAGCAAGAGAAAGTAGACATTTTCTGGATTTTGTCTCCTTTTCTTTCTTCAGATATTTTTATTTTATTTTTGTTTATCTTCCAATTAGATTATAAATATCTTTCCAATTAGTTCAGAAGGACTGCAATCGAGACTCAGTAACAGAAACAAAAAATCGGATAACAAGCAATATATATTTTATTATGGCTATGTTATTCGGTCTTTATTCCAATTCATTATTCCATTGTAGAAAAAATGAAAGACTAGGTCATAGAAAATATTGCAGATGACCTTTGATTAGATATTAAAATGCCTTAAAGACCTGACCTATTTAATTTTTTATATTCTTGATTTTTCCTCCACACGTTCCATTAGCAATAACTCCCCCCCCCCCCCCCATTCATGTAGGCATATGAGGGTTTCTTATTTGTGAGAAAATATGAATTTTTTAGTACTACCATTTCCTTTACAATATCTTGTTTTGGAAAACAGTAACAAGGAAATATTTTTTGTAAAATAGAAAAAAAATACACACAATTATGTCAAGATTGTTGGGGTTTTGACATCACGGCATTCACTCTGCGCTAAAAGTGAGATGAAGTCCTTATTCTGTGGCTCAATACAATTGCGGTGATACCAAATCTGTGTAGCTTTTATTTTTTGTTTAATTATTTTTAAAAATACAATAAATCTTTGCATCGCCATATTCTGAGAGCCATAACTTTTTATATTTCGCTGTACATAGCTGTATGGGGGCTTTTTTTTACTGTAATTTTTAAGTACCATATTTGTGTTATGTACAACCTTGATGACAAGATGACAAAAAAATGTCAAACCATGTGTTTTGGATTTTTTTTTCCAATACGGCCTTCACTGCACAGGAATTTTTTTTATATATTTTTGCAGAGATACCTAATATGTAAATGTTTTATTGTTTATGTATTTATATGTGTAAAATTAGGAAAGGGGAGCTTACTTTTAATTAATTACCTATTAGCCCACTAAGGGGGCAATAACCTGTTATTTTTTTTATCCCCTGTCCAAATGCCTTAAATAATAATTAAGCCAATATCTTATCTGCAGACAGCTGTTTCGGTTTGATTGTCCCTCATCAGTGCAGAGCAGAGAATAGCCATGTCTCAAGGACTATTTAAAGGGTTGAACATTGACTTATAGGATATGTTATGTTATGTTATGTTACTAAGTCCTTGTATAGCGCTCTAGAGGAACTCAATCCGATCGAAGCGCTTGTCGACGACTATATTGGTGGGCCCCTCGTCATCCTACACAAAAAGCCAGGTCTTAACCAACCTCCTGAATTCCAGGTAATCTGATGTTGTTCTAATGTGTTCTGGGAGGGAGTTCCAGATTTTGGGGGCCAATACTGAGAAACGTCTGTCCCCCTTGTCTTGAGGCGGGTTCTTGGCACCGACAAAAGGGAGGGTGAGGTGGATCTCAGTTCTCTAGGAGGATGGTGACGTGTTATCTTCTTTTGCAGGTAGATGGGACCTGTTTTGTAGAGAGCTTTGTGTGTTAAGCAGCACAGCTTAAACTGCACTCTCTCTTTCACTGGGAGCCAGTGGAGTTCCCTGCGTGCTTTTGTGACAGAATCTGTCCAGTCTAGTTTCTTGATGAGCCGGATGGCTCTGTTTTGACAGTGTTGTAGAGCTCCCAGATCTTTCTCTGGCAGCCCCGCATACATTAGCATTACCATAGTCCAGGTGGGAGTTGACTAGAGCTCCCACCACGACCTGTCTGCATGTGTTGGGAAGAAACGGTAGGGCTTTTTTTAGAAGGAATAGGGCGAAGTTTGCTTTCCGTATTACTTCTTTAATCTGGGGACGGAGGCTCATTTCTTGATCCAAGATTATCCCCAGACTCTTTCCTTGTGTGGCAATGGCAACATTTTCCCCGAAGATAGACGGGGCGGCAGCCTCAGGTGTTTTATGTAGTGCAATAAGCTCAGTCTTGGTCGGGTTGAGTTTGAGGTGGTTATATGCTAGCCAGTTCCTGGCCTTATTTAGTCCTTCTTGCGTGAGCTTATAGTCATCAGCGGATTTCGATACTCTCAAAAGAATCTGTGTATCGTCCGCATAAGACTCATAGCTGATGTTATACTCCTTCAGAATAGCGAGCAGAGGTCGGACATAAATGTTAAAGAGTAATGGCGAGAGGGGAGATCCCTGAGGGACTCCCCACTCCACCTTCTCAACTGGGGAAAAGAATGAGCCCAGTTTGACTCTCTGAGTTCTGTTTTTCAGAAAGGAGTCAAACCAAGCAAGTCCGTGGCTATCTACTCCGATGTCAGCTTTTAATCTGTTTAGGAGGATGGGATGACTGATAGTGTCAAAGGCTGCCGACATGTCTATGAGGACCAACCAGGTCCCCCCTCCCTCGTCTGCGACCCCTAGGGCTTCATCCCATAGGCTGACCAGGGCTGATTCCGTGCTGTGTGTTGGCCTAAAGCCTGACTGGTGTTCATCTAGAAGTCAATGCTTTTCTACGTGCAACTGGAGTTGGCTTGCCACTGCTGTCTCCATGATTTTAGCTATTAGGTGGATATTGGTAATCGGTCTGAAATTGGCCATTATATTTATGTCTGCTCCTGGTTTCTTGAGGAGGGGAGTTATGATTCCTAACTTGAGAGTCTCAGGGACGTTGCCACTGAGAAAGGAGTCATTTATAATTGTTAGAATTAACGGGGCAATGGTGGTCGTGCATTCAATAAGAGATTTAGTTTGGATATTGGAGAGGGGATAAGTTGCTTTAGACATGTTTTTCATGCTTTTTGTTAGGTCTTCAAGTTTTAATGGGCATAGGGTGAAGGTGTGAGTAGGGTTTGTCACTTTGTTCTCTATGGGGGGGACAGTTGCCTGTTGAGCTAGCAGGATGTCGTTTTGGATATCGTCGACTTTTTGTTTAAAAAATTTCGAGATGTCGTTGCAGAGGTCTTGGGATTCGGGGATGGTGGTTTTAAGGCCATCGGGGTTAGCCAGATCGAAAATGATCTGAAAGATCTTTTTAGGCTTTTGAGCAGCGTTTTCGATCTCGCTAGCAAAATGGTCTTGTTTGGCCTTAAAGATTGCTTTGTGGTAAATCGTCAGTTGGGTCTTATATTTTAGCTGTGATTCTTCTTTCGGATTTTTTCTCCATGCCCTCTCTAGTCTGTTGCATTCTATTTTCACTGTTTTTAGTTCTCTCGTATACCACGGTGCTTTTTTCCCTGATTTCTTTACCAGTCTCAAGGGGGCATGTTGGTCCGCCGTTTTTTTGACGATGTCATCAAATTGTAATGTGAGTTTCTCGCAGGGCAGTTTGAAGTTGATTTTACTGATGTGTTCTTCTAGGGTAGGTAGGATTTTGTCATATGTCAAGTTGTTGTTATTTCTTCGCCAATTTTTTTTTTCTCCTGTGGTTAGCTGCTTCGTGTTAATTGGGATGTGGAGTTCGAAGGCTATGAGTCTATGGTCAGTCCAGAGCAATTCTTCTGGATCTTCTACCGTTAAGTTTAGATTTTTTTCAAAAATCGGATCGAGCAGGTGACCCGCTTTATGTGTGGGTTTGTCAACCCTTAAGGTGAGTTGGGCTAAGTCGAGCTGTGTGGTGACTTTTTGGGCTGGGGTATCTTGCTTATCGTTGAACCAAAGGTTAAGGTCCCCTAGAATAAGGAGTCTATGATGTTTTATTGTGAGATCCGTGGCCCATTCTATGAAGTTGTCTGTGAAATAAGTGCAGGGGTCCTGGGGGTCTATAACATAACGCTATTATTATTGTGTATTTATTTTCGATCGTCAAACGTGCTGTGAGTGTTTCCCATGATGGGTTTTCCGTAGGAAGGTTAATTTCTGCTATTTTTATTGTGTTTTTATGTACAATCGCTATCCCTCCCCCCTGTTTGTTAGATCTGTTCTTTATGATGATCTTGTAGTCTGGTGGGAGCATTTCCCCGATGTCTACCCTGGACTTTTCTGTAAACCATGATTCCGTAATGAACAGACATTCATAATTTCTATCTATGCATAAATCGCGAATTTCATATTTATTCTTAACTGCCGATCTGGCGTTTATTAAGGCACATCTTAAGTCAGTGTGGAGGGATTTTCTTTTCGGGGGCCATTTATTTTGTTCTGGATATTTTGGGTCTGTGCTATCTATGGTTTGTGGCGAATGGTTAAAAATAGTTGTTTTTAAAATCTTAAATTTAAAAGCTTTGGTTAAAATAGTACCAGGGATATCTGTACCCCTGTTTTGTAGTGCCAACAGTTGTTGTGAATCATACTTGATTCGCAGATCTGAGGTATGAGACCCAGGGTGACCGCTCTGGTTTCTCTGGTCCCTCCTGGCCCGGACGGGCTCAGACGGGCGTGTCCTCTGGACCGCCGGACCTGTCCGCCGGACCCGTCCGTGGTACGTGTACATTTTTTATGTGTGAGGCGGCGTAAAGACGCCGAACGCCGTCCCTCTATCGGCTCCGCCCCTCCCCTTGGCGTGCCACAGCGCTGGAGCCGTGCTTGGGGGCGTTCTTAGTCAGAGTCCCCAAAGTGCAGGTGCGTTCAGAGAAAATTGCAAATTGTGCCAAAAAGTGCAAGTGCTTGGTGTGGTGGCCCCCAAGAGGGGTCGCCACTTTAGTAAGTGCGGGTAAGCCTTTTCAGGGTGTGTAGGCAGTGTGAGGGTCCCGAGTCGAATCCGCCGACCGCGGCCTCTCGCACTGTTGTAGTTTTATGTGAGGGGTGGCGTAAGGACGCCGAGCACCGTCCCTCTGTCGGCTCTGCCCCCCCCCCCCCTTGGCGTGCCACAGCGCTGAAGCCGGGCGAGGGGGTGTTCTTGGGCAGATTCCGCAAAGTGTAGGTGCATTCAGAGAAAATTGCAAATCGTGCCAAAAGTGCAAGCGCTTGGTGTAGGAATTATAGTCAATATCTTCAGACAGTATAAAATACAAGCCTGCCACTACACAATAAAATACACAGTAAAATTATACTGAACAATAAATATAAAACTAGTGATGGTCGCTAAAAATACATAATAAGCTATTGTAGATAATAAGCTATTGTAGATTAAATGGAGCTGCTAGTGGTCAGATCCGTCCAATCTATATACACATGGAAGCTCCCGCAGTAGGGGGATAGCTGCCTTACATCTGGTGGCATCAGAGTTAGAGTTTTCTAAGAGCTCATTGCGTTCTTTCTTTACATATTTATAAGGTGAAAGTTGAAGTTAAGGATATAAATGCTAATTCTCCATACTTTTTCCATAAAAAACATGTTTTAGAAATTATTGAATTTAAATGACCAGGATAAAGATTTCAGTTACAAAATGCAGAAGACACAGATATTGACAGTAATTCAATGCAGACATACAAGCTCAGTAATAGTATTTAAGCCTTGGTTAAACGATAAACCTTAATAGTAGCAAATTTACCTGAACTGATGATAAAAAACCTTCAGATCGAGAAATCGAAGTGTTCATGAATTATGTTTAACAGCATTTGATTTTTAATGGAGGAAATCTTACAATAACTAGAACTACTTTAACCCCTTTACACCTAGCGCCGTACATGTAAGGCGTAACTAGACGTGACTTAACGCCCAGCCCCGTACATTTACGGCACACTGATCGGGTGGGTGCACTGATAGGCAGACCCCTGCTGCATGGGCCGGCATCGGTGAAATCACCAATGCCAGCGCATTAACCCCTGCACAGCCGTGGTCAGCACTGACTACGGCACGTGCGATGTCCGTGCAGGGAGTAAGCAGC
Organism: Bufo gargarizans; assembly: GCF_014858855.1. Taxonomy (NCBI): domain Eukaryota; kingdom Metazoa; phylum Chordata; class Amphibia; order Anura; family Bufonidae; genus Bufo; species Bufo gargarizans. The sequence continues at coordinate 457,346,100 of NC_058081.1, read as the reverse complement.
CATCGGGTTCCCACGCTGCTGTGACAGAACCCTGATGGCAGGAAATGCAGCCCGATCCTTAGGCATCGTGGCTGCCTTCCGTGACAGCCTATGAGATCCACCCCCCTGAATCTCACAGGCAGGAAGGCTGTAAGTGTATTAGTGTGTAATACACTTATAGCCAATGCATGACAATACAGAAGTATTTTCATGCATTGTAAAGGGGATCAGACCCCCAAAAGTTGAAGTCCCAGAATGGGCCAAAAAAGTAAAGTAAACAAAATGTAAAAAAATTTAGTTTTACAAAAAAAAAAAAAGTATCAAGAAATAAAAAAAGGCTGTAAGTGTATTACAGTGTGTGGTATACTTATAGCCAATGCATGACAATACAGATGGGGATCAGACCCCCAAAACTTGAAGTCCCAGAATGGGCCCAAAAAGTTAAGTAAAGTAAAAAATAAATAAAAAAAATTGGGAAAAAAGGAAAAGTAGACATATTAGGTATCGCCACGTCCGTATCGACTGACTCTATAAAAATATCACATGACCTAACCCCTCAGGTGAACAACGTCAAAAAAATAAAATAAAAACTGTGCTAAAAAAACAATTTTTTGGTCACCTTACATCACTAAAAGTTCAACACCAAGCGATCAAAAAGGCGTATGACCCTCAAAATAGTACCAATTTCTAACCATCACCTCATCGCCCAAAAAATAAAAAACTTTGGCTCTCAGACTATGGAGACACTAAAATATGATTTTATTTGTTTTAAAAAGGATATTATTGTTTAAAACTTAAATAATTAAAAAAGTAGACATATTAGGTATTGCTGCATCTGTAACAACCTGCTCTATAAAAATCCCAAATTACCTAACCCTTTAGGTGAACACCATAAAAAGATAAAATAAAAACGGTGTCAAAAACACAATTTTTTGCTACCTTACATAGAAACATAGAAACGTAGAAACATAGAATGTGTCGGCAGATAAGAACCATTTGGCCCATCTAGTTTGCCCAATATACTAAATACTGGATAGCCCCTGGCCCTATCTTATATGAAGGATGGCCGTATGCCTATCCCATGCATGCTTAAACTCCTCCACTGTATTATTAGCTACTGTTTCTGCAGGAAGGCTATTCCATGCATCCACTACTCTCTCAGTAAAGTAATACTTCCTGATATTACTTTTAAACCTTTGCCCCTCTAATTTAAAACTATGTCCTCTTGTAGCAGTTTTTCTTCTTTTAAATATTGTCTCCTCTTTTACCTTGTTGATTCCCTTTATGTATTTAAAAGTTTCTATTATATCCCCTCTATCTCGTCTTTCTTCCAAGCTATACATGTTAAGGTCCTTTAATCTTTCCTGGTAAGTTTTATCCTGCAATCCATGTACCAGTTTAGTAGCTCTTCTCTGAACTCTCTCCAAAGTATCAATATCCTTCTGGAGATATGGTCTCCAGTACTGAGCACAATACTCCAAATGAGGTCTCACTAGTGCTCTGTAGAGCGGCATGAGCACCTCCCTCTTTCTACTGGTAATTCCTCTCCCTACACACCCAAGCATTCTGGTAGCTTTTCCTGCTGCTCTATTACATTGTCTGCCTACCTTTAAGTCTTCTGAAATAATGATCCCAAAAATCCCTTTCCTCAGATACTGAGGTTAGGACTGTATCACTGATTTTATATTCTGCTCTTGGGTTTTTACGTCCCAGGTGCATTATATTGCACTTATCAACATTACATTTTAGTTACCAGATATTTGACCATTCCTCTAGTTTTCCTAAGTCATTTTTTATTTGGTGTATCCCTCCAGGAACATCAACCCTGTTACAAATCTTTGTGTCATCAGCAAAAAGACACACCTTACCATTGAGGCCTTCTGCAATTTCGCTGATAAAGATATTAAACAATATGGGTCCCAGAACAGTTCCCTGAGGTACGACACTGGTAACAAGACCTTGGTCTGAATATACTCCATTGACTACAACCCTCTGTTGCCTGTCCCTCAACCACTGCCTAATCCATTCAACAATATGTGAGTCCAAGCCCAAAGACTGCACTTTATTGATAAGCCTTTTATGTGGGATAGTATCAAAAGCCTTACTAAAGTCTAGATAAGCGATGTCTACTGCACCTCCTCCATCTATTATTTTAGTCACCCAATCAAAAAAATCAATAAGATTAGTTTGACATGATCTCCCTGAAGTAAACCCATGCTGTTTTTCATCCATGGGATTTTAGATGTTCCACAATACTCTCCTTAAGTATGGTTTCCATTAATTTCCCCACTATTGATGTCTGGCTTACTGGCCTATAGTTGCCCGATTCCTTACATCACAAAAGGTGTAATAGCAAGCGATCAAAAAGTGATATCCAGTCCAAAATAATGCCAATCAAACCATCATCTCATCCCCAAAATAATACCCTACCTAAAACAATCGCCAAAAAAAACAAACAAAAAAAAACATGTCTCTCAGAATATGGAGACACTAAAACATGATATTTTTTTATTCAAAAATGTTGTTATTGTGTAAAACATAAATAAATAAAAAAGTATACATATTCGGTATCGCCGCGTCTGTAAGAACCTGCTGTATACAAATATCTCATGAACTAATCCCTTAGGTGAACACAGTAAAAAAAAAAAAAAAAAGCGTGTCAATAAAGCAATTTTTGGTCACTTTACATCACAAAAAGTGTAATAGCAAGTGATCAAAAAGTCATACGCACCCTAAAATAGTACAATCAAACCATCATCTCATACCAAAAAAAATCAGCCCCTACATAAGATAGTCGTACAAAAAATATAAAAAATTATAGCTTTCAGAATATGGAGACAATACTTTATTATGTAAAAATGAAACAAACAATAACAAAAAAGTTGTCATATTTGGTATTGTCACATCCGTAATAGTTTTATAAAAATATCACATGATCTCACCTGTCAGATGAACATTGTAAATAACAAAAAATAAAAACTATGCCAAAACAGCAATTTTTGGTTACTTTGCCTCCCAAAAAGTGTAATATAGAGCAACTAAAAATCATATGTACCCTCAAATAGTACCAACAAAACTGCCACCTTATCTCGTAGTTTCCAAAATGGGGTCTTTTTTTGGAATTTCTACTCTAGGGGTGCATCAGGGGGTCTTCAAATGTGACATGGTAGCTTAAAATAATCCCAGTGAAATTCTGTGTGCCCGAACAGCAGTTTATGACCACATATGGGGAGTTTCTGTAAACTACAGAATTAGTGCAATAAATATTGAGTTTTGTTTGGCTGTTAACCCTTACTTTGTTACTGAAAAAAATGGATTCAAATGGAAAATCTGCCAAAAAAGTGAAATTCTGAAATGTTATCTCCATTTTCCATTAATTCTTGTGGAACATTTAAAGGGTTAACAAAGTTTGTAAAATCAGTTTTGAATACCTTGAGGGGCGTAGTTTCCAAAAGGGGGTCACTATTTTTTGAGTTTCTACTCTAGGGGTGGATAAGGGGGTCTTCAAATGTGACATGGCAGCTTAAAATTATCCCTTTGAAATCTGGTTTCCAAAAACCATATGACGTTCCTTTCCTTCTGCGCAATGCCATATGCCCTTATAGCAGCTTACGACCACATATGGGGTGTTTATGTAAACGGCAGAATCAGGGCAATAAATATTGAGTTAACCCTTGCTTTGCTAGTGGAAAAAAATTATTAGGATGGAAAATCTGCCAAAAAATGAAATTCTGAAATGTTATCTCCATTTTCCATTTATTCTTGTGGAACTTCTAATGGGTTAACAAAGTTTGTAAAATCAGATTTGAATACCCTTTTTGGGTCATTTTTAGGTGATTTCTATTATGTAAGCAAATATCGGCACTTCGAGAATTCACAAATATTTAAAATATAGTGATATATATTTGCAATTTCAAATATTCTAGATTTTTTCATCAGTAACCTCCCTTTTTGCTTGAGGGACAATAAGAAGGCTGCAATGTCTTTGTCTGAGCTTAACAACATCCCTAGCAACCAATCGGAAAGTTGCCTACCTCTTACTATATAAGAACCTCCCCAGCAGCCCTTTTATGCAGTATTTTGCAGATCTGAGAGAGACAGCAATGTAGTGTAGCTGAGGTTCTGCTGTCCATACATTCATGCTACATACATAGTGCTGTATGTTTGTATGTATGTATTCTACATACATACATAGTGCGGTGATGTCACAAGTTCACAACAATACTTAGTGCACCAATCACTAATAAGTAGTCATACCAGTTAAAATGTGAATTCACAGATTACTTATTCAGCAAAAGAGCAGGAAATATTCATTATAACAGGTGTCATACTGTAAAAATCGAGAGATATTTGCATTTTGAGGAAACCAAAGATTATGATTTTTTTGTATATTGAAAGGATGGAACAGGCCTGTTTGCCCATTTTAAATATTGATAGAAGTAATAGATGAGAATGACAATACTGCTGAGCTATCACTCATCTCACTGTCCACTCCTATTCCTGAGAAATCTGACCCTGGTACATTGATAGCTTTGAATAAAGTCCATGATCAAAATTCAGGTGAAATTGGAAACATTTATTGTCAAAATATAGAAGATGTCAGTTTCAATTCAGTGTTGCAGTTGCTGTTCGTTCTGGGGGCACACTAAGAGCTTCAGATACGCATTACGTTGCCGGTTGCTATTAGACCATAGATGCTTCAGCTCAAAGTGTCTTGGTGTAGGCACGCTGTTAGCTCTAATAGGTCACACAGCTGGTTTAGTATTTAAGACTGGCATGACGGATTGCTGCGGGACTGCTGCTGTTTCTGTAAGCAGAAATGGCTGATCGCTGAATAAAACATAGATGCTTTAAAAAAGTGAGGAAGGCTGAATCGCCAAATAAGTGAATAAACAAATAAATAAAATAGTGACCCTAAGATATGAATTTAATAAAGTGGGGCGGAGGATAAAAAAAAACTCCATTTGAGGCCTATCATTTGACACTACGGATAAGTTTAATCTCAAAGACAAATATTGTTGGTGTTTTGCATTAATGGTACATATTCCCTCACAATCAGTTTCTCCAGATGGCCCAATGAACCTTAACCCTAAAGTGCAACTGCTAAATAATAGTTATATTTAATTATTACAAAATTCCACTACTATACTGAATCTACATGGTTTTCACCATCATATAGGCTTTTATTGGCTGGCTCACCATAGACTTCTAAAGTACTTGGTATTATTTATCTGGACACAATTTTGCTAGTTGCATACAGTTTATTGATGCATTTATGTTAATTCTATTATTTTACATCAGAAATCTCTGCTAACTATAGGAAAACTAAGAAAAAAAATTGGGTTGAAAGGAATGCATTGTCAGAAGTTGCATAGTATGGGTTAAAAAATAAATATCCATAAGTTCAACCAAAGATGGGTGAAGATTAGAATTAAAAGAAGGGGAGTGAGAACCAGATGTCCAGACATTTACATAAGTGTTGATTAGGGATGAGCGAACTCGAACTGTATAGTTCGGGTTCGTACCGAATTTTGGGGTGTCCGTGACACGGACCCGAACCCGGACATTTTCGTAAAAGTCCGGGTTCGGGTTCGGTGTTCGTCGCTTTCTTCGCGCTTTTGTGACGCTTTCTTGGCGCTTTTTGAAAGGCTGCAAAGCAGCCAATCAACAAGCGTCATACTACTTGCCCCAAGAGGCCATCACAGCCATGCCTACTATTGGCATGGCTGTGATTGGCCAGAGCACCATGTGACCCAGCCTCTATTTAAGCTGGAGTCACATAGCGCCGCCCGTCACTCTGCTCTGATTAGCGTAGGGAGAGGTTGCGGCTGCGACAGTAGGGCGAGATTAGGCAGATTAACTCCTCCAAAGGACTTGATTAACTGATCGATCTGCAGCTGTGGATCATTGAGCTGCTGATCCTCAATTGCTCACTGTTTTTAGGCTGCACAGACCGTTTGTCAGTCTCATTTTTCTGGGGTGATCGGCGGCCATTTTGTGTCTTGTGGTGCGCCAGCACAAGCTGCGACCAAGTGCATTTAACCCTCAATGGTGTGGTTGTTTTTTGGCTAAAGCCTACATCAGGGTGAAGCTGTCACACCAAGTGCATTTAACCAGCAATAGTCTGTTCATTTTTTGGCCATATACAAAATCAGGGGCAAGCTGCGCCTGTCACCAAGTGCATTTAACCCTCAATGGTGTGGTTGTTTTTTGGCTAAAGCCTACATCAGGGTGAAGCTGTCACACCAAGTGCATTTAACCAGCAATAGTCTGTTCATTTTTTGGCCATATACAAAATCAGGGGCAAGCTGCGCCTGTCACCAAGTGCATTTAACCCTCAATGGTGTGGTTGTTTTTTGGCTAAAGCCTACATCAGGGTGAAGCTGTCACACCAAGTGCATTTAACCAGCAATAGTCTGTTCATTTTTTGGCCATATACAAAATCAGGGGCAAGCTGCGCCTGTCACCAAGTGCATTTAACCCTCAATGGTGTGGTTGTTTTTTGGCTAAAGCCTACATCAGGGTGAAGCTGTCACACCAAGTGCATTTAACCAGCAATAGTCTGTTCATTTTTTGGCCATATCCCAGTCTAATTCTGTCACTAAATCCATACCGGTCACCCAGCGCCTAAATACTAGGCCTCAAATTTATATCCAGCTAAATCTGTCCCTAGTGCTGTAGCTGGGCGAGTTATTTAGTGTCCGTTCAAGCACATTTCTTGTTCTGGGTTGAAATACAATTCCCAATTTAGCAATTTCATAATTTAGTGGTTCCTGCTATATCAGAGCTCTTTGAAATCTATCCCAAAAAGGGTATATAATATTGAAGGTGCACATAGGGTCATTCAGAGTAACTTCACACACACCCGCTACTGTGTATTTCCAAGTCTAATTCTGTCACTAAATCCATACCGGTGACCCAGCGCCTAAATACTAGGCCTCAAATTTAATTCCCTCTAAATCTCTCGTTACCCACCGCTGTACTGTTGTTGCTGGGCAAGATATTTAGTGTCCGTCAAAGCACATTTTTTGTTCTGGGTTGAAGTACAATTCCCAATTTAGCAATTTCATAATTTAGTGGTTTCTGCTATATCAGAGCTATTTGAAATCTATCCCAAAAAGGGTATATAATATTGAAGGTGCACATAGGGTCATTCAGAATAACTTCACACACACCCGCTACTGTGTATTTCCAAGTCTAATTCTGTCACTAAACCCATACCTGTCACCCAGCGCCTAAATACTAGGCCTCAAATTTAAATCCCTCTAAATCTCTCGTTACCGTTGTCCTGTTGTAGCTGGGAAAGTTATTTAGTGCCCGTCAAAGCACATTTTTTGTTCTGGGTTGAAGTACAATTCCCAATTTAGCAATTTCATAATTTAGTGGTTCCTGCTATATCAGAGCTATTTGAAATCTATCCCAAAAAGGGTATATAATATTGAAGGTGCACATAGGGTCATTCAGAATAACTTCACACACACCCGCTACTGTGTATTTCCAAGTCTAATTCTGTCACTAAATCCATACCGGTGACCCAGCGCCTAAATACTAGGCCTCAAATTTAATTCCCTCTAAATCTCTCGTTACCCACCGCTGTACTGTTGTTGCTGGGCAAGATATTTAGTGTCCGTCAAAGCACATTTTTTGTTCTGGGTTGAAGTACAATTCCCAATTTAGCAATTTCATAATTTAGTGGTTTCTGCTATATCAGAGCTATTTGAAATCTATCCCTAAAAGGGTATATAATATTGAAGGTGCACATAGGGTCATTCAGAATAACTTCACACACACCCGCTACTGTGTATTTCCAAGTCTAATTCTGTCACTAAACCCATACCTGTCACCCAGCGCCTAAATACTAGGCCTCAAATTTAAATCCCTCTAAATCTCTCGTTACCGTTGTCCTGTTGTAGCTGGGAAAGTTATTTAGTGCCCGTCAAAGCACATTTTTTGTTCTGGGTTGAAGTACAATTCCCAATTTAGCAATTTCATAATTTAGTGGTTCCTGCTATATCAGAGCTATTTGAAATCTATCCCAAAAAGGGTATATAATATTGAAGGTGCACATAGGGTCATTCAGAATAACTTCACACACACGCTTCTGTGCATTTCCAAGTCTAATTCTGTCACTAAATCCATACCGGTGACCCAGCGCCTAAATACTAGGCCTCAAATTTAATTCCCTCTAAATCTCTCGTTACCCACCGCTGTACTGTTGTTGCTGGGCAAGATATTTAGTGTCCGTCAAAGCACATTTTTTGTTCTGGGTTGAAGTACAATTCCCAATTTAGCAATTTCATAATTTAGTGGTTTCTGCTATATCAGAGCTATTTGAAATCTATCCCTAAAAGGGTATATAATATTGAAGGTGCACATAGGGTCATTCAGAATAACTTCACACACACCCGCTACTGTGTATTTCCAAGTCTAATTCTGTCACTAAATCCATACCGGTGACCCAGCGCCTAAATACTAGGCCTCAAATTTAATTCCCTCTAAATCTCTCGTTACCCACCGGTGTACTGTTGTTGCTGGGCAAGATATTTAGTGTCCGTCAAAGCACATTTTTTGTTCTGGGTTGAAGTACAATTCCCAATTTAGCAATTTCATAATTTAGTGGTTTCTGCTATATCAGAGCTATTTGAAATCTATCCCTAAAAGGGTATATAATATTGAAGGTGCACATAGGGTCATTCAGAATAACTTCACACACACCCGCTACTGTGTATTTCCAAGTCTAATTCTGTCACTAAACCCATACCTGTCACCCAGCGCCTAAATACTAGGCCTCAAATTTAAATCCCTCTAAATCTCTCGTTACCGTTGTCCTGTTGTAGCTGGGAAAGTTATTTAGTGCCCGTCAAAGCACATTTTTTGTTCTGGGTTGAAGTACAATTCCCAATTTAGCAATTTCATAATTTAGTGGTTCCTGCTATATCAGAGCTATTTGAAATCTATCCCAAAAAGGGTATATAATATTGAAGGTGCACATAGGGTCATTCAGAATAACTTCACACACACGCTTCTGTGCATTTCCAAGTCTAATTCTGTCACTAAATCCATACCGGTGACCCAGCGCCTAAATACTAGGCCTCAAATTTAATTCCCTCTAAATCTCTCGTTACCCACCGCTGTACTGTTGTTGCTGGGCAAGATATTTAGTGTCCGTCAAAGCACATTTTTTGTTCTGGGTTGAAGTACAATTCCCAATTTAGCAATTTCATAATTTAGTGGTTTCTGCTATATCAGAGCTATTTGAAATCTATCCCTAAAAGGGTATATAATATTGAAGGTGCACATAGGGTCATTCAGAATAACTTCACACACACCCGCTACTGTGTATTTCCAAGTCTAATTCTGTCACTAAATCCATACCGGTGACCCAGCGCCTAAATACTAGGCCTCAAATTTAATTCCCTCTAAATCTCTCGTTACCCACCGGTGTACTGTTGTTGCTGGGCAAGATATTTAGTGTCCGTCAAAGCACATTTTTTGTTCTGGGTTGAAGTACAATTCCCAATTTAGCAATTTCATAATTTAGTGGTTTCTGCTATATCAGAGCTATTTGAAATCTATCCCTAAAAGGGTATATAATATTGAAGGTGCACATAGGGTCATTCAGAATAACTTCACACACACCCGCTACTGTGTATTTCCAAGTCTAATTCTGTCACTAAACCCATACCTGTCACCCAGCGCCTAAATACTAGGCCTCAAATTTAAATCCCTCTAAATCTCTCGTTACCGTTGTCCTGTTGTAGCTGGGAAAGTTATTTAGTGCCCGTCAAAGCACATTTTTTGTTCTGGGTTGAAGTACAATTCCCAATTTAGCAATTTCATAATTTAGTGGTTCCTGCTATATCAGAGCTATTTGAAATCTATCCCAAAAAGGGTATATAATATTGAAGGTGCACATAGGGTCATTCAGAATAACTTCACACACACGCTTCTGTGCATTTCCAAGTCTAATTCTGTCACTAAATCCATACCGGTGACCCAGCGCCTAAATACTAGGCCTCAAATTTAATTCCCTCTAAATCTCTCGTTACCCACCGCTGTACTGTTGTTGCTGGGCAAGATATTTAGTGTCCGTCAAAGCACATTTTTTGTTCTGGGTTGAAGTACAATTCCCAATTTAGCAATTTCATAATTTAGTGGTTTCTGCTATATCAGAGCTATTTGAAATCTATCCCTAAAAGGGTATATAATATTGAAGGTGCACATAGGGTCATTCAGAATAACTTCACACACACCCGCTACTGTGTATTTCCAAGTCTAATTCTGTCACTAAATCCATACCGGTGACCCAGCGCCTAAATACTAGGCCTCAAATTTAATTCCCTCTAAATCTCTCGTTACCCACCGGTGTACTGTTGTTGCTGGGCAAGATATTTAGTGTCCGTCAAAGCACATTTTTTGTTCTGGGTTGAAGTACAATTCCCAATTTAGCAATTTCATAATTTAGTGGTTTCTGCTATATCAGAGCTATTTGAAATCTATCCCTAAAAGGGTATATAATATTGAAGGTGCACATAGGGTCATTCAGAATAACTTCACACACACGCTTCTGTGCATTTCCAAGTCTAATTCTGTCACTAAATCCATACCGGTGACCCAGCGCCTAAATACTAGGCCTCAAATTTAAATCCCTCTAAATCTCTCGTTACCCACCGCTGTACTGTTGTTGCTGGGCAAGATATTTAGTGTCCGTCAAAGCACATTTTTTGTTCTGGGTTGAAGTACAATTCCCAATTTAGCAATTTCATAATTTAGTGGTTTCTGCTATATCAGAGCTATTTGAAATCTATCCCTAAAAGGGTATATAATATTGAAGGTGCACATAGGGTCATTCAGAATAACTTCACACACACGCTTCTGTGCATTTCCAAGTCTAATTCTGTCACTAAATCCATACCGGTGACCCAGCGCCTAAATACTAGGCCTCAAATTTAAATCCCTCTAAATCTCTCGTTACCCACCGCTGTACTGTTGTTGCTGGGCAAGATATTTAGTGTCCGTCAAAGCACATTTTTTGTTCTGGGTTGAAGTACAATTCCCAATTTAGCAATTTCATAATTTAGTGGTTTCTGCTATATCAGAGCTATTTGAAATCTATCCCTAAAAGGGTATATAATATTGAAGGTGCACATAGGGTCATTCAGAATAACTTCACACACACGCTTCTGTGCATTTCCAAGTCTAATTCTGTCACTAAATCCATACCGGTCACCCAGCGCCTAAATACTAGGCCTCAAATTTATATCCCGCTGAACTTGAATACAATACATTGGGCCAAATAATATATTTGTTGTTGTGGTGAACCATAACAATGAGAAAAACATCTAGTAAGGGACGCGGACGTGGACATGGTCGTGGTGGTGTTAGTGGACCCTCTGGTGCTGGGAGAGGACGTGGCCGTTCTGCCACATCCACACGTCCTAGTGTACCAACTACCTCAGGTCCCAGTAGCCGCCAGAATTTACAGCGATATATGGTGGGGCCCAATGCCGTTCTAAGGATGGTAAGGCCTGAGCAGGTACAGGCATTAGTCAATTGGGTGGCCGACAGTGGATCCAGCACGTTCACATTATCTCCCACCCAGTCTTCTGCAGAAAGCGCACAGATGGCGCCTGAAAACCAACCCCATCAGTCTGTCACATCACCCCCATGCATACCAGGGAAACTGTCTCAGCCTCAAGTTATGCAGCAGTCTCTTATGCTGTTTGAAGACTCCGCTGGCAGGGTTTCCCAAGGGCATCCACCTAGCCCTTCCCCAGCGGTGGAAGACATAGAATGCACTGACGCACAACCACTTATGTTTCCTGATGATGAGGACATGGGAATACCACCTCAGCACGTCTCTGATGATGACGAAACACAGGTGCCAACTGCTGCGTCTTTCTGCAGTGTGCAGACTGAACAGGAGGTCAGGGATCAAGACTGGGTGGAAGACGATGCAGGGGACGATGAGGTCCTAGACCCCACATGGAATGAAGGTCGTGCCACTGACTTTCACAGTTCGGAGGAAGAGGCAGTGGTGAGACCGAGCCAACAGCGTAGCAAAAGAGGGAGCAGTGGGCAAAAGCAGAACACCCGCCGCCAAGAGACTCCGCCTGCTACTGACCGCCGCCATCTGGGACCGAGCACCCCAAAGGCAGCTTCAAGGAGTTCCCTGGCATGGCACTTCTTCAAACAATGTGCTGACGACAAGACCCGAGTGGTTTGCACGCTGTGCCATCAGAGCCTGAAGCGAGGCATTAACGTTCTGAACCTGAGCACAACCTGCATGACCAGGCACCTGCATGCAAAGCATGAACTGCAGTGGAGTAAACACCTTAAAACCAAGGAAGTCACTCAGGCTCCCCCTGCTACCTCTTCTGCTGCTGCCGCCTCGGCCTATTCTGCTGCTGCCGCCTCGGCCTCTTCCTCCGCCTCTGGAGGAACGTTGGCACCTGCCGCCCAGCAAACAGGGGATGTACCACCAACACCACCACCACCACCTCCGTCACCAAGCGTCTCAACCATGTCACACGCCAGCGTTCAGCTCTCCATCTCACAAACATTTGATAGAAAGCGTAAATTCCCACCTAGCCACCCTCGATCCCTGGCCCTGAATGCCAGCATTTCTAAACTACTGGCCTATGAAATGCTGTCATTTAGGCTGGTGGACACAGACAGCTTCAAACAGCTCATGTCGCTTGCTGTCCCACAGTATGTTGTTCCCAGCCGGCACTACTTCTCCAAGAGAGCCGTGCCTTCCCTGCACAACCAAGTATCCGATAAAATCAAGTGTGCACTGCGCAACGCCATCTGTAGCAAGGTCCACCTAACCACAGATACGTGGACCAGTAAGCACGGCCAGGGACGCTATATCTCCCTAACTGCACACTGGGTAAATGTAGTGGCAGCTGGGCCCCAGGCGGAGAGCTGTTTGGCGCACGTCCTTCCGCCGCCAAGGATCGCAGGGCAACATTCTTTGCCTCCTGTTGCCACCTCCTCCTTCTCGGCTTCCTCCTCCTCTTCTTCCACCTGCTCATCCAGTCAGCCACACACCTTCACCACCAACTTCAGCACAGCCCGGGGTAAACGTCAGCAGGCCATTCTGAAACTCATATGTTTGGGGGACAGGCCCCACACCGCACAGGAGTTGTGGCGGGGTATAGAACAACAGACCGACGAGTGGTTGCTGCCGGTGAGCCTCAAGCCCGGCCTGGTGGTGTGTGATAATGGGCGAAATCTCGTTGCAGCTCTGGGACTAGCCAGTTTGACGCACATCCCTTGCTTGGCGCATGTGCTGAATTTGGTGGTGCAGAAGTTCATTCACAACTACCCCGACATGTCAGAGCTGCTGCATAAAGTGCGGGCCGTCTGTTCGCGCTTCCGGCGTTCACATCCTGCCGCTGCTCGCCTGTCTGCGCTACAGCGTAACTTCGGCCTTCCCGCTCACCGCCTCATATGCGACGTGCCCACCAGGTGGAACTCCACCTTGCACATGCTGGACAGACTGTGCGAGCAGCAGCAGGCCATAGTGGAGTTTCAGCTGCAGCACGCACGGGTCAGTCGCACTACAGAACAGCACCACTTCACCACCAATGACTGGGCCTCCATGCGAGACCTGTGTGCCCTGTTGCGCTGTTTCGAGTACTCCACCAACATGGCCAGTGGCGATGACACCGTTATCAGCGTTACAATACCACTTCTATGTCTCCTTGAGAAAACACTTAGGGCGATGATGGAACAGGAGGTGGCCCAGGAGGAGGAGGAGGAGGATGAGGAAGAGGGGTCATTTTTAGCACTTTCAGGCCAGTCTCTTCGAAGTGACTCAGAGGGAGGTTTTTTGCAACAGCAGAGGCCAGGTACAAATGTGGCCAGCCAGGGCCCACTACTGGAGGACGAGGAGGACGAGGATGAGGAGGAGGTGGAGGAGGATGAGGATGAAGCATGGTCACAGCGGGGTGGCACCCAACGCAGCTCGGGTCCATCACTGGTGCGTGGCTGGGGGGAAAGGCAGGACGATGACGATACGCCTCCCACAGAGGACAGCTTGTCCTTACCCCTGGGCAGCCTGGCACACATGAGCGACTACATGCTGCAGTGCCTGCGCAACGACAGCAGAGTTGCCCACATTTTAACCTGTGCGGACTACTGGGTTGCCACCCTGCTGGATCCACGCTACAAAGACAATGTGCCCACCTTACTTCCTGCACTGGAGCGTGATAGGAAGATGCGCGAGTACAAGCGCACGTTGGTAGACGCGCTACTGAGAGCATTCCCAAATGTCACAGGGGAACAAGTGGAAGCCCAAGGCCAAGGCAGAGGAGGAGCAAGAGGTCGCCAAGGCAGCTGTGTCACGGCCAGCTCCTCTGAGGGCAGGGTTAGCATGGCAGAGATGTGGAAAACTTTTGTCAACACGCCACAGCTAACTGCACCACCACCTGATACGCAACGTGTTAGCAGGAGGCAACATTTCACTAACATGGTGGAACAGTACGTGTGCACACCCCTCCACGTACTGACTGATGGTTCGGCCCCATTCAACTTCTGGGTCTCTAAATTGTCCACGTGGCCAGAGCTAGCCTTTTATGCCTTGGAGGTGCTGGCCTGCCCGGCAGCCAGCGTTTTGTCTGAACGTGTATTCAGCACGGCAGGGGGCGTCATTACAGACAAACGCAGCCGCCTGTCTACAGCCAATGTGGACAAGCTGACGTTCATAAAAATGAACCAGGCATGGATCCCACAGGACCTGTCCGTCCCTTGTCCAGATTAGACATTAACTACCTCCCCATAACCATATATTATTGGACTCCAGGGCACTTCCTCATTCAATCCTATTTTTATTTTCATTTTACCATTATATTGCGATGCTACCCAAAGTTGAATGAACCTCTCCTCTGCCTGTGTGCTAGGCCTAAATATATGCCAATGGACTGTTGCAGTGGTGGCTGACATGAAGCCTGATTCTCTGCTATGACATGCAGACTAATTCTCTGCTGACATGAAGCCAGATTGTCTGTTACGGGACCTCTCTCCTCTGCCTGGGTGCTGGGCCTAAATTTATGACCATGGACTGTTGCAGTGGTGGCTGACGTGAAGCCTGATTCTCTGCTATGACATGCAGACTGATTCTCTGCTGACATGAAGCCAGATCGTCTGTTACGGGACCTCTCTGCTCTGCCTGTGTGCTAGGCCTAAATATATGCCAATGGACTGTTGCAGTGGTGGGTGACGTGAAGCCTCATTCTCTGCTATGACATGCAGACTGATTCTCTGCTGACATGAAGCCAGATTGTCTGTTACGGGACCTCTCTGCTCTGCCTGTGTGCTAGGCCTAAATATATGCCAATGGACTGTTGCAGTGGTGGGTGACGTGAAGCCTCATTCTCTGCTATGACATGCAGACTGATTCTCTGCTGTCATGAAGCCAGATTGTCTGTTACGGGACCTCTCTGCTCTGCCTGTGTGCTAGGCCTAAATATATGCCAATGGACTGTTGCAGTGGTGGGTGACGTGAAGCCTCATTCTCTGCTATGACATGCAGACTGATTCTCTGCTGACATGAAGCCAGATTGTCTGTTACGGGACCTCTCTGCTCTGCCTGTGTGCTAGGCCTAAATATATGCCAATGGACTGTTGCAGTGGTGGGTGACGTGAAGCCTCATTCTCTGCTATGACATGCAGACTGATTCTCTGCTGTCATGAAGCCAGATTGTCTGTTACGGGACCTCTCTGCTCTGCCTGTGTGCTAGGCCTAAATATATGCCAATGGACTGTTGCAGTGGTGGGTGACGTGAAGCCTCATTCTCTGCTATGACATGCAGACTGATTCTCTGCTGACATGAAGCCAGATTGTCTGTTACGGGACCTCTCTGCTCTGCCTGTGTGCTAGGCCTAAATATATGCCAATGGACTGTTGCAGTGGTGGGTGACGTGAAGCCTCATTCTCTGCTATGACATGCAGACTGATTCTCTGCTGACATGAAGCCAGATCCTCTGTTACGGGAGCTCTCTCCTCTGCCTGGGTGCTGGGCCTAAATTTATGACAATTGACTGTTGCAGTGGTGGGTGACGTGAAGCCTGATTCTCTGCTATGATATGAAGACTGATTCTCTGCTGACATGAAGCCAGATTGTCTGTTACGGGACCTTTCTCCTCTGCCTGGGTTCTGGGCCTAAATTTATGAAAATTGACTCTTACAGTGGTGGGTGACGTGAAGCCTGATTCTAGGCTATGATATGAAGACTGATTCTCTGCTGACATGAAGCCAGATTGTCTGTTACGGGACCTTTCTCCTCTGCCTGGGTTCTGGGCCTAAATTTATGAAAATTGACTCTTACAGTGGTGGGTGACGTGAAGCCTGATTCTCTGCTATGATATGAAGACTGATTCTCTGCTGACATGAAGCCAGATTCTCTGTTACGGGACCTCTCTCCTCTGCCTGGGTGCTGGGCCTAAATTTATGACAATGGACTGTTGCAGTGGTGGGTGACGTGAAGCCTCATTCTCTGCTATGACATGCAGACTGATTCTCTGCTGACATGAAGCCAGATTGTCTGTTACGGGACCTCTCTGCTCTGCCTGTGTGCTAGGCCTAAATATATGCCAATGGACTGTTGCAGTGGTGGGTGACGTGAAGCCTCATTCTCTGCTATGACATGCAGACTGATTCTCTGCTGACATGAAGCCAGATTCTCTGTTACGGGACCTCTCTCCTCTGCCTGTGTGTGTGCTGGGCCTAAATATATGCCAATGGACTGTTGCAGTGGTGGCTGACGTGAAGCCTCATTCTCTGCTATGACATGCAGACTAATTCTCTGCTGACATGAAGACAGATTCTCTGTTACGGGACCTCCCTCCTCTGCCTGGGTGCTGGGCCTAAATATATGCCAATGGACTGTTGCAGTGGTGGCTGACGTGAAGCCTCATTCTCTGCTATGACATGCAGACTGATTCTCTGCTGACATGAAGCCAGATTCTCTGTTACGGGACCTCTCTCCTCTGCCTGTGTGTGTGCTGGGCCTAAATATATGCCAATGGACTGTTGCAGTGGTGGCTGACGTGAAGCCTCATTCTCTGCTATGACATGCAGACTGATTCTCTGCTGACATGAAGCCAGATTCTCTGTTACGGGACCTCTCTCCTCTGCCTGTGTGTGTGCTGGGCCTAAATATATGCCAATGGACTGTTGCAGTGGTGGCTGACGTGAAGCCTCATTCTCTGCTATGACATGCAGACTAATTCTCTGCTGACATGAAGACAGATTCTCTGTTACGGGACCTCCCTCCTCTGCCTGGGTGCTGGGCCTAAATATATGCCAATGGACTGTTGCAGTGGTGGCTGACGTGAAGCCTCATTCTCTGCTATGACATGCAGACTAATTCTCTGCTGACATGAAGACAGATTCTCTGTTACGGGACCTCTCTCCTCTGCCTGGGTGCCGGGGCCTAAATATCTGAGAATGGACTGTTCCAGTGGTGGGTGACGGGAAGCCAGATTCTCTGCTATGGAACCTCTCTCCAATTGATTTTGGTTAATTTTTATTTATTTAATTTTTATTTTAATTCATTTCCCTATCCACATTTGTTTGCAGGGGATTTACCTACATGTTGCTGCCTTTTGCAGCCCTCTAGCTCTTTCCTGGGCTGTTTTACAGCCTTTTTAGTGCCGAAAAGTTCGGGTCCCCATTGACTTCAATGGGGTTCGGGTTCGGGACGAAGTTCGGATCGGGTTCGGATCCCGAACCCGAACATTTCCGGGATGTTCGGCCGAACTTCTCGAACCCGAACATCCAGGTGTTCGCTCAACTCTAGTGTTGATGTTATTTAATTTTAGAATTAATCTAAGTCTTTAATAAAACTAATCTACTATTCCTGCTGCTACCACATCCTCAGTTAGACTATTCCCTGTATTCAGATTTCTTACTTAAGTGGTAAAAAAAATCTGAATAACTCCCTGGATCAACAACCCATCTCTTTTTTTTTTTTTTTTTTAAACAAACTTTATTAGAGTTCCAACAATAATAATTATATAAAACATATCATTATTAAAAAAAAAAATTTGGCCCACCTTAATTACCCCCCTAAAACCTCCCCCCCGCGATGCGTCTCACTTCCCCACCACCCCTTGGTCCAAGACCGAGGGGTCGTGGGGAAGGGTGGAAGAACGGAGGAAGCTCTAAGAGTTCCAGTCTCCCCAGATTCTAATCCATTTTTCTCAGTATTTCGCTGGTTATACAGAATATATTCATATCTCTTACTAATATTCACCAGATTTAACCATGTATTCATAGTGGGACTACTTCGTGAAAACCAAGCACGTGCTATCAAAAGTCTTGACAAAAACATTATCTTAAGTAAGCTTTTTTTTACATTGCTGACAGCTCACCTTAGCTAACTCACCCAAAATCCAGCACTCAGCGGTAAAGAGGATCCGCACATTCAATTTTCCCTCAATATATTTATGAATATCCTCCCAGTATTGTTTCAACTCTGCATAGGACTAGAACATATGCAAATAATCCCCTTCAGGAACATCACACCTAGGACAGTTGGAATCATTCCTAATACCACATCTATTAAGCCAAAGAGCTGTGACATAAAGTCTATATAAAATATTAAACTGTACCAAAACGTGATTAAAATTATGTGAAACCAAATTAAGAGTTACATTCTCCTGGTCATCCAGATGGATCATTGGATATTCATCGTGCTATAAGCAAATTTTTATAAAGTTGCGAAATCTTAATCTTCTGATCCAGGTTCCCTACCGACTCATTGAATTGTATTAAAGTGTGTATTTCAAGCCTAATTTTTTTCTTTATACTCAAAAGTGCTGATCTTAACTGTAAATACCGAAACCATGATAATTTATGTGACATTTCTCTTTGTGATAAATCTATAAATGAAACAATATCTCCATTACTTACTACCTGTGTCAAATATAAAATATTACTTAATATTCACTAAATCCCTGCACAGTGGGCTATCTTTCCATTTGCAGAGAAAACAAAACTGTACAGCTAAGAAATAGCCCCTGAAACATGGAAGATAAACTCCTCCCATTTCCAAGGGCTTATACCAAAGCTCTAATTTAAGTCTTACACGTTTCCTCCCCCAAAGTAAATCATTAATAATTCTTTTGATTAATTTAAAGAATCTATCCGCAACCCAAACTGGAGAATTCCTAAACACATAAAGTAACTGAGGGAGAATCACCATCTTAACTAAAGATATTCTATCAGCCTTTGATAAAGGTACCCAAAGCTACGTTGTTATTTTTGACCTTAGCTTATTTATCAATGGAATCAAGTTAAGCGGAATAAAATCTTCTACCCTAGGGGAAAGTGTAATACCCAGATACTCAAAGGACTCAGAGATTTTCAAGGTGTTCAAAGGACTCTTGTTAGGGAATGTAAATTTATCTAAGGGCATATCTAGTGGCATGAGTGTGATTTTATCCCAATTTACATCCAGGCCTGAGAATTCTCCAAAGGAGTTTATAGTTTGAATAATGTTTAACAAAGTAGGTGTTGTCTGTTGGACAAAAAATAAAATATCATCTGCATATAGGGAAATCCGATCTTCCGTTCCTAATACCCCAACACCTAGGATTCTTGAATCTTGTCTAACTCTGGCAGCCAGGGGTTCAATATAGATATTAAATAGAAGAGGAGAAAGAGGACATCCCTTGCGAGTGCCTCTAGTCATAGGGAAACTTCTTGTAACATAGCCATTTATAGTGAGTCTTGCAGTGGGTGATTTATAAAGTTTAACCATGTTAATAAACCTAGGCCCAAAGCCCATCCCATGAAGCACTCTCCATAGAAATCCCTATTTAACTCTATCAAAGGCCTTAGACGCATCTATAGACAAAATAGATCGTGAAGGCCCTCCAGGCGTCTGAATATTAGAAAAGATACGATGTAGATTATAATGAGTCCACTTATTAGGAATAAAACCATTTTGGTCTGAATGTATAATTGATGTCATAACGCTAGATAGCCTCATAGCTAACATTTTAGAATAAAGTTTAACATCTGTATTAAGGATAGAAATAGGTCTATAAGACCCCAACTCATTAGGGTCTTTACTCTTCTTTAATATTACTGTTATCACGGCCTCTGTCATTGTTTTAGGAAGGGCTCCCTCCTTTATTGAATCAGAGAGTGTTCTCCACAAATGTGGAAAAACAACCTCCCCATATTTACGATAAAACTCAAATGGGAGTCCATCCAATCCGGGGCAAGAGTTACCTGAACAGGCCTTCATTGCATCCTCTATCTCTTGGAGGCACAAATCCATCTCCAGACGTTCTTTTTGACTGTCTGTAAAAGGGGAAATTGAGTCCAAATATGAGTCTATCGTAGCCTCTGAGAGGACACTCTCGGATTCATATAGTTCGCAAAAATACTTTATAAATACTTATATTATTCCCTCCTGATCTTCCACCCTAGTACCATCGGGCATGCAGATACTACGAATCTCTTTGTTTGAATCCTGGCTAGCCAGCATCTTTCCAGGATGACCTGCCTCGGAGAAATATTTTTGTCCTCTAATGAGCAACCTCTGTTGGGACTTAGCCAGAAGAAAGTCAGAAAGAGCCTGACTTATACTTTGCATAACCTCCCTACCTTCCTCTGTTCCTAACTTAGCATATCTATCCATTCCAACCGAAGCTGCTTCCTCTAATTTTTTTCTCCTTCATGGCATAACGTTTACTCAAGTTTAACATTGCACTGATAAAAATCCCTCTCATAAATGCTTTAAAAGCATCCCATACATAGTGAGAATTAGCTGAGTCATAATTCTTATCCCAAAAGATAATAATCTCCTTTTCTATCTGATTATGATTATCAATTATTAATAGCCAATGGGGATTCAATCTAAATAGAGGTTTCACTCTAGAACCATTCCTAACCATAGAAAACTCTATTAAGTAGGGAACATGATAAGAAATGGATCTGGTCTCGTATTTCGTTCTTTTAATACAATTTACACAACCTTTATTTATCAAGGCCAGATAAATTCTAGACATCAAGCTTCCAGATTTACTGACACAGGAGAAAGCTATTTTTTCTTTGAACAGGTATTCCCAAATGTCCACGAGGCCCACCTCTTGGCAAAAATGAGCCAGGGGGACCACCTATTCCCTCCAACAGAGGTTCTATCTACCTCTGGATTCATCACACAGTTGAAATCCCCATTGACTATCACCAAACAATCAGGCCACTGATCCACAAAGGCCATCAGATGATTCAATACCTGCCTAGAAAACAGGGGGGGGGGATATAAATAAAAGCCAAAATACATAGCTTCCCATCAAGCCTACCATGAAGAAAAACATATCTCCCCTGTTTATCCATAGAGGATGCCAAACATAAAAAAATTAATCTATTTGTGAATCAGTACTGTAACTCCTCTAGAATAGCTAGTATATGTAGAGTTATAGACCTGTGCAGCCCACCTCCCCCGAAGTCGGGGATCATCTCCTGTGAGAAATGAGTTTCAACCAAACTAACTATAGCTGGCAGATGTCTCCGTATCAAATCTGATACAGCCTGTCTTTTTACCTTCTCCCCAAGGACCCGAACATTTTAAGTAAGTATTCTTATAGTCATTACTTAATCCTAAAGTGCCCAAGTACTACACTCCTCAAGCCTCACGCCGTTCCCCACCTCAATGGTAGACGCATAGCAGCCCATCCTCCCCTCTAAACCCTCCCAGGCTCGCCCTCCCCAACCCATATCCACCTTGATCTGTAATAAATAAATAAAAACAGACCTCTTAACTAGGATCATCCCTCCCCCACTCCTCCAGCCGGCTTCCATCAACCAAAAGCAACAAAAAAAGCAAGAAGCATCAAGGAGAAAAAAGAAAAAAAAACATATTTTAAACATTGCTATCTAACCATTCGGTGGCCATATCTGGAGTGTCAAAAAAAGTACTGTTTCATTAAATACAACCCTTAACTTGGCTGGATACAAAAAAGAGTACTTAATGTTTTTGCCCTGAAGATGTTTTTTTAACATCTATAAAAGTACGTCCCTTATCTTGAACTTCTTTTGAAAAATCAGGAAAAAAATAAAGTTTACACCCATTAGAAAAAATCGGAGGGGAATTCCGTGCACGACTCAGGATCATATCTCTATCACAAGAAGTCAGCATCTTGATTATTACAGTCCTTGGCGGACTCCCCGGAGATAGTTTGCCACCGGGGATTCGATGGGCCCTTTCAATTAGAAAAAATGCTGAAAAATTTTCCTTCCCAAAACTATCAAAAATTATAGATTGTATCGTTCCTGCTAGATTTTTTGCATCAGAGGTTTCTATTAAGCCAATGATTCGTACATTACATCTTCTTGGCCTATCCTCTAGGTCCACAGTTGTTTTTTTTTCCAGATAGTTGTAGTCCCTTTTTGCTGTACTGTTATCATCCTTTAATACTTTAACTTCCTGCTTCAAATTGTTCACTGTGTTTTCTAATTCCTTAATTCTGTCGCAAAACTTTATCATATCGTCCTTTATAATAAGTATGTCTGTCTGCACTGACCCCAGTTGAACAGCAATATCTTGACTTGCTTTCCCATTATTTTTAACAATCAATAAAATCTCCTCTAGCAGAGAGGAGTTTTCCACTTGTGTCTCCTCATCTCCAGTATGAGGATCCCCCTCAGGTGGCTCTTCCGATCTAGATTCAGGAGTGTTTTTTCTTATATTTTATAATCGTAATATATAAGAAAACAAGAATATATAGCAATACAGTCAATATTAGAAAAAAAACGAATGTAGAGCAATTTAGCTATAGTGCTATAATCTTTTTTTTATAGTTGTAATTTTTTTCCAATCTGAACTTCAGATTAGACAAAGAAGATTATAGCACAAAATTAGCTAAATTGCTCTATATTTGTTTTTATCAAATATTCGCTATATTACTGTATATTCTTGTTTTAGAATATTACGAATATTCAAAAAATGTATATATTTGTTTTGTCGAATATTCGTAATATTCGAAAACAAGAATATATAGCAATATAGCGAATATTCGGAAAAAAACAAAAACAAATATAGAGCACTTTTTTTCAATAGTTGAAATTTTTTTCAAATCTGAGCTTCAGATGAGAGAAAAATGACAACTATTAGACAAAGAAGATTATAGCACTATATTAGCTAAATTGCTGTACATTCGTTTTTTTTTCAAATATTCGCTATATTGCTATATATTCTTGTTATAGAATATTACAAATATTCGAAAAAAATAATATATTCGATATAGTGCTATATATTAGTTTTTTAGAATATTTATAATTTTTCCCCTTTAAAGTCATGATTCCTCCCTGCTTCTTGCTTGTGGGCCAATGAGTCATTGGCCCACAAGCAAGAAGCAGGGAGGAATCATGTTTTTACTCGGCAATTTAAAAATTTGCGCTAAAAATTTGCATTCCGAAAATTTGCAATAAAAAAATCTTGAATATTCGAAATTATGAATATATATCACTATATTCTAAATCAGGCATCCTCAAACTGCGGCCCTCTAGCTGTTGCAAGACTACAACTCCCAGCATGCCTACAGGTATCAGCCTACAGCAAGGCATTGTGGGAGTTGTAGTTTTACAACAGCTGGAGGGCCACAGTTTGAGGATGCTTGTTCTAAATATTCGCAAATTTTCGAATGACCTATATTCGCGATAAAAAAATTGAAATTCAAAGATTGCAATGCAATTTAAAAAACGAACATGGAAATTATTCTAACAATGAGAACGTATATTTAAAAAAAAAAAAAACATGGTTCTGTTGAATACTTCTTTGCAGACACAGGGTTTTCTCTTAATACAGTGGGCAAACACATTGAACAAGATTAAAATATGTTTATATTTGGAGATTGTGGAGATTACATTCAGTAGAGTTTGTTTTTTGCTTTAGTTATCTACTAATGGGACATTTTTTGTTATCATAGACACAATTGGAGGCATTCACTATTATTCAAGTTATTTATGCATCTTTGGTCAGTTTCTTTTTGCAAATTAAAGAATTTTTACAGTCTTTAAAGTATTCCTTGTCTTTTTAGTGGGGAGAATATAGAATAGTACGAAAACATTTGGATTGATGAGTACTCTTAAGTATTATTGTATTACTTTGAATTCAATGGAGGAAGATTTATCATTTGCATAATTAGTTGTCAATTTTCTGCTGCTTATCTCATTTTTGGAGTGAGACTTGTAGCTTAGAAAGTCTGCTAAAATATACACCATAAACTAGGTTAAATTAAAGATAAAAGTTTTGAATATTTGGCATATGAATGACAGAGAGATACCTAATTACTAAGATGCATCTACCTTTAAAGGGAACCTGTCATCAACTCTATGTTGATCTCACTTAAAGCAGCATAAAATAGTGACAGATGCTCTGATTTCAGTGGTGTGTCACACATCAGCTAAAAGTAAATGGTTGCTGAGAACTAGCATCATAATCATTGCAGCTCAGGTCTTGAAAAGAGTAAAATCTACTTGAGAAGAGTCATGGTTATTCATAATCTCTTACTCTCCCCGGCCATCTGCTGATGGTTGGCAGTTCTCTTCTAGAGAGAAAGGGAGAAAACTAGGTAGAAGACTGTCAGTCATCAGCAAGTGGAAATGGAGAGCAGAAATTTATGAAAAACCATGACTCTTCTCAGGTGGCCAGGACTCTTCTCCAGGCCCCGTCTGCCATGATTGTGATGTTGGTTTTCGGCAACCACTTACTTTTAAATGACAGACCACTGACATCAACTCACCTGTCTCTACTTCATGGTGCTGTTGGTATGGGCAGAAAACAGATTTATCTCACTTCTGCATAGAGTATCAAGACTGGTCTTAGAAACACAAGTATTCATAAATACTATATATTATTATATATTAGTTAATTCTTAAATACTATATATTCTATTGATTTAATGTAAGACCAAATTGTGCAGAGTACTTCAGCTGAACACCTGATTATCTAAATTATTTTTTATAGAG
Organism: Bufo gargarizans; assembly: GCF_014858855.1. NCBI lineage: Eukaryota > Metazoa > Chordata > Amphibia > Anura > Bufonidae > Bufo > Bufo gargarizans. Next base: position 457,321,130 of record NC_058081.1, on the reverse strand, counting down.
CTTTTACAAAAAACACTGTTTTCTTCATTAAGAGAGTATGTTGTGCTTAAAAAAGCTTAAACAGCATAGTTCTGAACATACATTATAGCATTTTATAATTTATAGCCCCACAAAAAGTTTTGATAACTAGAACCAAAAGTAAATTTCCTTTTTATATATAGTCAAACTATTCATCTTGTGGAACTGTATATGAGATTCAACTTACAATATATAGTAGCATACTCTATGCACCAAACTATAACTTGGAAACGCCAGTTACTATAAGTTGGCATCCTTTATCCCATACAGATCGTAGAGGATGTTTGCTTAATATATGCTATATTATATTGCTTTGGACTTATATTTTGAGTTGGCTATTTACAGTGGTATGAGTTTTTCTACCCCCAGCGCTTGCCTGATTGGATATGAGACTGCTTGATATATCAAACAATATAAGAATAAGTGTGGTATATTAAGAATTTTTATCAAATTAATATCTTGTTCCAATATAAGATTCAGTTGTTTGTTAGAACAAGCAGAATCTCACCTTTGACTGCTTAGAAAAAATAGTGATAAGCTTATACCTCCCAAATGACTTTAGACGTAACAGTGTACTATATTATGTATAATGGTTTCTTCACACTCCTTATACATAAATGTTTTCCTGATAAACATTCATAGATATGCTCATAGAGGCCAAATGGGCCTTAGACACAATAGTCTGTTGTAAACCCATTGACTTTTATAAGAGAGTGTGTTCTAGACATGCTCTTTAACCTGTGTGAAGGTAACTGTACAGGGAGGGGTTGATTAGCTGTGACCATCTCTAGTGAATGTTGGATCTTGTTTTATCTTTAGAGGTTTTATCTATTTTTGTATTACTGCCTGTGATTATAATGAAGTAATAATATTGAGATGAAAATAGATCTTTACAGAACAAGATGTTTCAATGCATAATATAAGCATAAAAACTAGATTTAAATGATAGGTCATTTTCTGATTATACATTCATTTTAAGCTTAAGGAACCGAGAGGAAGATTTTCAGATTATTACAATAACCTTAAGTATAGTAATATATATATATATATATATATATATATATATATATATTATAAAGCAGATACAGTAACTAAAGATACTGCTTTATAAGTACCGCACTCTGACCGATTGCGCCACTGGAGCAGGTCAGTGTGCGGTACTTATAAAACAGTAACTAAAAAGTAGATGACTGAGGCAGTTCATAGTCTTCTCTATGAAAACAACTTATTCCTCACTGTTTTTGCAGTAAAGGTTTACTACATATTTCATAGATTATTAGCTAAAATAGTTAAAGTACTAGCTAAAGATATGAATTTTAATAATTATATAACCTTGATACTGTTTGGCTTTACCTTTGCTATTATTCCTACATTGCCTTTATGTCTGATTTTAGTATGTTTTGATAGTTCTCATGTTAAGTACTATAAGTGCTATTTTTGAAATTTCCAATAAATATATATATAACTTAACAATTTTATATCTGAACTGTGGTTGTCTTATCCACTCTGTACTGTGTTATATCCTGCTCCTATATACAGTATTATCATTTGCATATTGGTACCACTTTGCTTTATATAAATGTATTTATAAAAATACATTTTTAATATTAGAAAAAAAGGAAAATATGTTCATTAGGCTCCTTAAAGCCATTATTTTGCAGTGATATAAAAAATGGACATGCTATTAGCATTCAGATAAAACTAAATTAAATTTTGCTCAGAAATATTAGTAAAAATAAAGAAAGCTGTTATGCCTAAATTTTAAAAGATCTTGCAGTTCTGTATTTTCACCTCTGAGCGCCGCTATTTAACCAGCAAGAAGAATAAAGCAAAACTAGAAAACCATGGACATTTTCCTCTGTCATATCCATTGGTGATCCGCAGAAGAAGAAAAAACAGCCATTTTCTGGATTCTCCTTGTGAAAGAGCAAAGGATATAATTTTTCATTTTATTATTTACATTGGATGGAAAAGCCTTACTTGAAATTAATTGGAAATAATCAGTGAAGATGAAATCTCACATACAAGGATGCACAGGATTCAGGTGGCAAGTAGTATATGTCTTATTTTTTTGTCTTTGTTATTCAATTTCTGGCCAGATTCATTATTCCATTGTAGAAGAAATGATGAAAGACTCTGTTATAGCAAATATTGCAGATGACCTTGGATTAGATATTAAGCAGCTCTTATCTAGAAAATTGAAGATTGTATCCAGAGTATCTGAGAAATACTTCTATGTAAATTTGGAGAATGGGAATCTGTATATTAAAGACAGGATAGACAGAGAAACATTGTGTGGAAGAGCAGAAACTTGCTATCTAACCTTTGATGCCATGGTTGAAAATCCATTTAGCAATTTTAAGATCAAATTTGACATTCAGGATACAAATGATAATTCTCCACAGTTCTATCATGATCAATTTGATTTGGAAATAAATGAATTTACATCACCCGGGGCAAGATTTGCTTTACAAAGTGCAGAAGATCCTGACATTGGGAGTAATTCAGTGCAAAAATACAAGCTTAGTGATAATCAGTACTTCACAATTACTGAGACTATCAAAACTGATGGGAGTAAAATTCCAGAGCTTGTCCTAGAGAAACCCTTAGATCGAGAGATACAAGAGAACCATGAATTAATACTATCAGCATTGGATGGAGGAAATCCTATCAAATCGGGTACAACATTATTGAAGATAATTGTTATAGATGCTAATGACAATACCCCTATATTTACCCAAGATATGTACAAAGTTACCTTAAAGGAAAACATCCCGATTAATTCTACAGTGATTGTGTTAAATGCTACAGATAATGATGAAGACATCAATGCACAGATCATATATTCTTTTAGTAAAACCTCAAGAAACATTCATCATATGGGAACATTTAGTATCAACCCAAATTCTGGTGAAATCAAGATTATTGGAGACTTGGATTTTGAAATAACAGAGAATTATGAATTGCCTATACAAGCAAAGGATGGAGGAGGCCTTGTAGCACATTGTAAGGTACTAGTAGAAGTCATTGATGTGAATGACAATGCTCCAGAGATAACTATTACTTCATTAACGTATCATTTATCAGAGGATTCTGCTCCTGGAACAATGATAGCTCTGGTTGAATTCCATGACCAAGATTCCGGAGATAATGCTATTGTGGACTGTCAAATTCTTGAAGATGTTCCCTTTGACCTATTGTCTTCAGACACTTACTATAGACTTGTTTTAAGAACTGCAATAGACAGAGAAAAAACGTCTTCTTTTAATATCACTATTATCGCTACAGATAGAGGATCACCCTCTCTTTCCAGCAAACAAGGTCTACAACTGGAGATATTAGATGTAAATGACAATCCACCAATATTTGCCAAATCCATTTATGTTGCTTATTTACCAGAGAACAATTTACCAGGAGCCTCAATATTTAGTATTCAAGCCTCGGATCCTGATATCGGAGACAATGCTAAAATAATTTATACCATTTCCTGCAAGTCTACAGAAACTTTATCAATGTCCTCTTATCTTTCCATCAATAAAGAGACAGGGGTCCTCTATGCTCAAAGATCATTTGATTATGAACAAAACAATGAATTTTTAATAGAAATCACAGCTTCAGACAGTGGATCCCCATCTCTGGGCAGCAATGCTACATTAATTATCCATATAGTTGACCAGAATGATAATGCACCAAAAATCTTGTACCCGTCACCAGATAGTGCTGGGTCACTTGTGTTTGAAATAGTGCCTTTTGTGTCTGAGCCTGGTTCTTTAATAACTAAGGTGGTGGCAGTGGATGCAGACTCTGGACATAATGCTTGGCTCTCTTACCACTTTATACAAATGGCAGAGTCAACTTATTTTATTATAAGTGAGCACACAGGTGAGATCAGAACATCACGCAGCTTTCAGGAAAAGAACACGTTGAACTACAAGGTTGTGGTGATGGTAAAGGACAATGGAAACCCCACTCTCTCTGCTACAACCACACTCAGTTTTGTAATTGTAGATGACTTTAATCAGGTTGTTACTAAACTTAGCAATCAGCACAAGGATGAAGAATCTCAAAATAGCTTACAGCTATATTTACTTGTTACACTTGCCCTTATTTCCTTGCTTTTTATAATAACTGTCATGGTGGTCATTATTTCTAAATGCAGACAGCCAAAGTCATTACCAACTTTTTCTTCTCTCACTACAAATCTATATCCTCCAATTGATCCAAGGACATTCTCAATGTATAGTGATGGAACATTGCCTTTACCATACTCATATAATGTCTGTGTGGCATTAGATTCTGCTGAGGGTGACTTTTCTTACATAAAACCAAATGAAAATATTCCTGTGGAAAACCTGATTGATGCTGAGAATGCAGAGCAAAGAAATGAAAGTTTAAAAGTTTTTCCAAGCATTGAGCAGGTGAGATTTTGCTATTGTCAGCCTTCTCTTTGACGTTCTAGTAAATGTAGAATTTGATTTTTTATTTATAATTAATTGATTATAACCAATAGCTTCCTTATAAGGGTTTGTAGGTGTTTGTGACTAAACATTTTTAGTTGCCTGTGTACAATATCCATGCTTGGTTCATTCACCTAAAATATACTGGCCTATTATTCACTGACATTTTTTTCCTGGCAGTTATGTGACTGTGGTGGTGCTGCCTTTTTAAATGTCATCATGAGTAATGATCCACAAGTTATCTACTACTACCCATCTGAAGTTCTGGGTGTATGCATTGTGTGGTTTAGATTCATATAGCACATGCACCCTCTTTCATCAATTGACATGTGGTGGAATATAAAAGGGGACACTCATAATGGGCACTCATTATGCCAAAAAGTGAATAGTTTCAGGGTTTTGGTGGAAAAATGGTAAGGGTTTGTGATGGAATGATGGGGAATGAGAAGAGATTTTGAGAAGTGCTCCGATGCACCATCAAATTACAGGAGCACCCATCCTTTAGTTAGTTTCACTGGCTAACACATCAAATGTTGCTGTTTTATACTCTTTAAATAAGAAGATTGCCAGATCTTATGATCAGATCATTTATGCAATGTTTGGAAGTTTTATCGAAAATTGAGAAATTATTTCAAATGTATAGAATGGTTCTTAAATTATCACCATTAGGCTGTCTCTGAGAATGTGGACTGCCATTTGGTAGGCTTTAATTAATGGATTTAGAGTATAATAAAATCAGTATAGATGTAGTATCAGTACGATATGCGTCATTATTTTAACTTTTGTACACCATTTTTTAGTCCTTCGCTCTGTTAAACTTCTACATTTACTATGTTCTATGCTTTCTATTTTTGCACAATTTCCTTATTGTATATTGGTTATATACTATTGTTTGATTTTCAAATTTAAAAAAATTGACAATCAAATCTAAGGTAGGGAGCTTGGAAGGACCCAGGTACAGCAGAGACAATCCCCATCATATCGCTTTATGTTTATTGCATCTCTGCATCAGAGGTTTCCAATATTTTCTTGCTTGTTAGCTAATTATATATATGACAAATGGTGTTGAGCCTCTCTATCTAATATATAAAGCTGAGTGTATGTGTGTGTGTATGTCCGCTAAGGAATCCGCACCGTCGCATTTACAATACGAAATTTGGCACATCAAGTGTCCGGGAAGGTTTTAGAACAGGTTTCAGCTCTCTAGGACATACCATTCCCGAGATATTCCCCAAAAATGCATTAGCCAATAGAAGCTTGGTCACATGACCCTTATCAGCCAATAGAAGCTCTCAGGTCCTTCAGCCTCCACATACTGTTTTACTTCAGGTTTCATAACAACCCAGCCATTTATTTTCACTGCTGTAGAGGAGTTTTAAAGGGAATCTGTCACCAGGATAATTGCTATTTAAGTAAAGCCATGGCCTTATAGCACTTAGTACCTTATTTCAAGATGTGCCTTTGTTCCAGCAATAGATGTTTTTATCCTCTGAAAATCCAGTTTATTTGATATGCAAATGAGCCAGTAAGGTACCCAGAGGGGCGTCACTCTTGCAGGAAGGAGCCCAGACACGCCCCCTGCCACAATGTGTCCACCCTCAAATGACTTAAACCCCGCCCCCAGGTCCCACTAAACCACCCCCCCGATCCAGTTAGGCAATGCCCCTCCCACTCCTCAGCCAACGTGGATTGAAAAAATGAATGTAAAAATCAACTTCTGTCAGCTGCAGGGTTGGGAGGGAGGATGACTTTCTTCCTGCAGCTCACACTCACTTAGGCTCCACTACACTCACACTCACTTAGGCTCCATTCAGACGTCCATAGTAAATTGCAGATCCGCAATAAACCCAGCCGGCACCCCCACAGAAATGCCTATTCTTGTCCGCAATTGCGAACAAGAATAGGACATGCTCTATTTTTCACTGTGTGCTGTCCGCATCCCTTCCAGCCTCATAGAGAATGAATGGGTCCGCACCTGTTCCGCATAATTGCGGAATGGATGCGGACCCATTCTACGGACATGTGAATGGACCCTTAGAGTGAGCTGTTCAAAAGGACACGCCACCGATCTGGTTAAGCCACACCCCCTCCCACTCCTCAGCCAACTGAGATAAAAAAAATGAACTTAACAATCAATTTCTAGGTCCCGCTAAGCCTTGCCCATATCTGGTTAGACCACGCCCCCGCCACGCCTTAGCCAACAGTGATTTAAAAAATGAAAGTAAAAATAAACTTCTGTCAGCTGCAAAGGTGGCAGGGAGGGTGACTTTCTCCCTGCAGATCACACTCAGACAGCACAGTGCTGCTGTCTTTGAGTGAGCTGTTCAAAAGGACACGCCCCCAATACAGTAAAGGCCACTGTTAAGGGGCGGGCACCTGGGGAGGTCACTGTCAAGGGGGTGGTATGCCGTGAAAGTCATTGTTAAAGGGGTAGGCTGCTGTAAAGATCAAAGTTAAAGAGGTGAGCTGCTGTGGAGGTCCAATTTCAAGAGACGGGGCACTGTGGGGGGGTCAGTGTTAAGGGGTGGGGGGCTGTGGAGGTCACTGTTATAGTGGATAGTGTTGCTATCTTTTAACGACACACACAAACATTAAATGAAATAGATTAAATATACCCAAGCGAAGCTGAGTCTTTCAGCTAGTGCTTTACAAAGGAAAAATAAAATACTCAGAAATGTTACTTTTTCACAGCTAATAAAATATTGTATTAACCCTATAGCCTAGATCAAATACTTTGACATATAACACTATGTTATTCCCTTCTTGCCTCATAGCATTTAAAGGGAACTTATCATACTAAATATGGTGTCTGAGCTGAAGTCAGTGTATTAAAGAGCAGGAGGAGCTGAGCAAATTGATCTATAGTTTTATGGGAAAAGATTCAGTATATAAGCTGGTGCAATACCTTGAAGCAGACCATGGACCTGGTCTTGTTAGATATGTGCAAAAAAGGCCAAGGCAGCACTCAAATATCCGTGAAAAACAGAGGGTATTTTATTAACCTATGGGTTAATAAAACACCCTCTGTTTTTCATGGATATTTGAGTGCTGCCTTGGCCTTTTTTGCATATACAGTATATGTATATATATAATATATATATATATATATATATATATATATATTTTATTATTATTATTTAAACTCCTGCCCATTTGGGGCTTTGAAGTCAAGGGGGCAGTTCTGCCAGTGATTTACAGCCTTCCCTTTGTGACTATGTATACAGAGATAACTGTCAATCACTCATAAGACTACCTCCTTGACTTAAAGCCCCAAATGAACAGAATATAAATGAATGAAATATATATAGATAGATATATTTATACAGATTCTTTGTCCATAAAACTATATACCAATCTGCTCAGATCCTGCTACACTATAACATGCAGATTGCATTGCATTTTCATGGTTACAGGTTCCTTTCAAAGAATTAGGGTCAGTGAAAAACACTAGTGGAGAATTATTAGCAATGTGAGCTGGCTATTATTATTGTCTTGGAAGCAGTATTTCTTGGAGAAATAGATAGAAAACAACAATATGTATTTTTTTGTAAAAATTTGGTGGAATGCCAAAGCAGTGTCAGGTATAGCGGTTAATACACAATCTACACTGTGTGGTGACGTCAGTGTGCACGACATTGGCACGTTTTCTTCAATCAAGATGGCAGCAACAACCTCTCCATGAGTAAATGGATGAGATGAGTATGCATTTTTCGTTTTTAACCCCTGATTAACTGCTAAAAGGCCTCAATGTCAGATGCTACGATCAGTGTTGACGCAGTATCTGAGGGGTTCAGTTACGGGGTGCAGCAGAATCACCGTTCCCCATTATTGCGCCCAGTACATACAATGGAATGCGATTTATGACAAACTCATTTGTCACAAATCAAATTTATTTGTGAACTTTGGCGAAGTTCACAAATCCTTGCATCCTTGTCTCCCTATGTAGACAAGGATGCAAGACGTGTCCTCGCTCCTGCACAGGTGCGGCGCCGGCTCCCCATTGCAATTTCTTAATTTTTTTTGTATTATGACCGTTGTTTTGGTCATAATATCAAAATGCAAGCAAGCAAGCAAAATACTTGACTCCATAGTGCTGTCAATGTATAGTCATGGAACATTACCTCTTCCTTACTCATATAATCTCTGCGTTCCTTTGAATTCCAATTGTGAAAATTACTTTTCTACATAACACAAAACCAAAATAATCCTCTGGACAATCTCATTAAAGATGGTAATCCAGGACTTCTAATAAAATATCACACAGCTTTGAACAGGTGAGTTTCTATCAACCATACCACCAAAAAAACTCACCTCAGTAATTTGCTTACAAAGAGGCCGTGGCGGTCATCTTGATTGCAGAAACCACACAAAATCGGTATGGTGTCTTCAATCAAGATGGCTGCAACGTCCTCTATGTGAGCTGATAGATAAGGTGAGTATTTTTATTTTTTTACCCAGATTAACCCTGGAAAGGCCTTAATTTTAGCCTCAGGTGCCGCGATCAGCATTGAATGGGGTATCTGAGGAGTTCAATGTCAGCGGGTGTCACCATTCCCCGTCATTGCACCTGCTACATACGTACAAAGAAATCTAATATTTTTGGTGAAATTTGGTGAAGCAGCCAAATCAAATTTTTCATACTTTTGCTAATCTCTAATTGATAACTTGGACATGATACTGTTATGTCCTGGTAACAGCATGCCCTTTCAAAATTGCAAGTGCCAAAAGCAAAGTATCTATTATTTGTATATTGTCTTGCCTCGTCCGATGCTCTCACTATCTATTGCAAATTTTGAAGGAGGATACTGCTGTTACGGACACAATTGTACTAACTTGCTTAAATTTTGAGTTTGGAGACCTGAAGGAATATCCATTAGCCATGGTTTCATAAATAGGTTTCATAATGTTTTGCATGGTATATAATAAAGGTATTCCTTTGAAGAAATTAATATTCTGAATTATGCTTAAGTAACTTTTTTTGTAAAATAGTTACATACTGTGGCAGTGTGAACATTGAGGTGTTGTTTACCCAGGTTACAGTCCGGGACTTGAGGCATGCTCATGTCCAGGGATCCTATTTAATCCTGCTACTGGATCTTGGGTGTGTCTCACTCTGGAGTGTCTTGTGAAGCAGAATCCTGGTAAGGCTCTGTGTAAGTGGTCTCAGCCGGGTGGGCTGTGGAGCCACGAGGCTAGGCGATAGCCTGAATTATGGGGGATGCGGTGAAGCCTGTGAAACAAGGATCACAAGGCCAGAGTCGGGAGGACTACTGGGCCACAATCCCCCAAAAGGTATTGAAGTGTCACAGCCTGGAGGTTGCTGGACTGAATGGCTGAGGAAAGCCGCATTTGTGTTCCATGTGTGAACAGGGCTCTCTAGGTGAGTCAGGGATTAGTTAGAGCCTAGCTGGGCAAGCGTTTGTTATTTTGTGTGGATGTCACATGTGATAAGTTGAAGCTGCAACTTTGTAACCTGTGCTTTGCTAAAGTGTCTGAAATAAAGCAAGAGTTTGGACATTATAATCATGTCTGCGAAGATATCTGTGAGTGTGACCCCCTGAAAAGAGACGATCCCTTGCAATACTTAATACCGATATAAGACCAACGTTGATTCCCATACCAAAACTACAATGAGTCAATACAACACATGTTGTGGCAATATAAAGGGGGTCAACTATTATAGAGTACAAAAAAGTACCAGCTCCTTTAACAAAACAACGACCTACAAGAATCGAAGCAAAAGGTACAAATGCAAAAAAGTATATAAACTTTATTAGATAACATGATTACATACATATAAGATGTTATGTTAAAAAGAAATAGCAGCAGGAAAAAACCATGGCGTTACCCCATCCCAGTTTGGATACACTACTTTGCTTGGTTTGTCTCCCCTATATATGTTCACTATTGTTTTCCTGGTCAGTACTCCGCTGGGCGCCATGGTTAGACATGGTTTCCACATGGTCCAGCCACCTTTCCAGTTCTGACTGTTGTCCCTGGTAGTGACTTCATTGTCCTACATAGGGATATCGAACATATTAATATAGGAAACTCTGCCATATATTATACAGATTTGTGATTGGCCTGTATACAGTATCATTATTTTTAATGTAGTGTACCACCGGGATGGTGGTTTTTGTCCTGCTGCTATTTCTTTTTAACATAACGTAGTTACATATTTAATACAGTTGAAAAAAGACATAAGTCCATCCAGTTCAACCAAGTGATAGGTAGGGACTCAAATCCCAGAAGAGACTCAGATTTCTGCACATTTTCATAAGCATTAATGTCATTTACTTCATTAATTCATCTACCTGTAAACCCTTTTTAAAAATGTCCACTGCTCCTCCTGTGACCATGTCCTGAGGAAGTCTATTCCATAGATTCACAGTTCTTACAGTAAAGAAGCTTTAACGCTTCTGGAGACAGAACTTTTTATTTTCCAGTAGGAGGCAGTGCCCCCTTGTCTTTTGAGGACATTTGTCTTTTGAGGACATTTTACCTGGAACAGTTTTTCACGGTATCATTTGTATGGCCCATTTATATACAGTGGATATAAAAAGTCTGCACACCCCTGTTAAAATGTCAGGTTTCTGTGCTGCAAAAAATTTAGACAAAGACAAATAATTTCAGAACTTATTGGACCTTTAATGTGACCTAAAAACTGTACCACTCAATTGAAAAACAAACTTAAATCTTTTAGGTGGAGGGAAAAAAACAAAAAATAAATAAATAAAGTGGTTGCATAAGTGTATGGGATGTAGCTGTGTTCAGAAGTAAGCAAGCACATTAAAAATCTTGTTAAATAGGAGTCAGCATACACCTGCCATCATTTAAAGAGCCTCAGATTAACCCCAAATAAAGTTCAGCTGCTCTAGTTGGTCTTTCCTGAAAATTTCTTAGTCGCATCCCACAGCAAAAGTCATGGTCCACAGAGAGCTTCCAAAGCGTCAGAGGGATCTCATTGTTAACCACTTCCCATCTGGGCCATTTGCCCCCTTCCTGACCAGGCCTAATTTTGCAAAACTGGCATATCTCACTTTATGTGGTGATAACTTTGGAACGCCTTTACTTATCTTAGTCATTCAGAGATTGTTTTCTCGTGACACATTGTACTTCATGGTAGTCATAAATTTGAGTCAATAAATGTCACCTTTATTTATGAAAAAATCCCAAATTTACCAAACATTTAGAAAAATTAGCAATTTTCTAAATTTCAATTTCTCTGCTTTTAATACAGAAAGTGATACCTCATAAAATATTTATTACTTAACATTCCCCATATGTCTACTTTATGTTGGCATCATTTTGGAAATGTCATTTTATTATTTTAGGACCTTAGAAGGCTCAGAAGTTCAGAAGCAATTTTTAAGAAAATTGCCAAAACCCACTTTTTAAGGACCAGTTCAGGTCTGAAGTCACTTTGTGGGAACTACATAGTGGATACCTCGATAAATGACCCCATTGTAGAAACTTCACCCCTCAAGTTACTTAAAACCGATTTTACAAACTTTGTTAACACTTTAGGCGTTCCAAAAGAAATAAAGGAAAATGGAGATCAAATTTTTTAATTTCACTTTTTGGGCAGATTTTTCATTTTAATCCAATTTTTTCTCTTACACATCGATGGTTAACAGCCAAACAAAACTCAATATTTATTACCCAGATTCTGCGGTTTACAGAAACACCCCACATGTGGTCATAAACTGCTGTATGGGCACACGGCAGGGCGCAGAAGAAAAGGAACTCCACATGGTTTTTAGATGCCATGTCCCATTTGAAGCCCCCCTGATGCACCCTTACAGTAGAAACTCCAAAGAAGTGATCCCATTTTGGAAACTAGGGGATAAGGTGCCAGTTTTATTGGTACTATTTTTGGGTACATATGATTTTTTGATCATTCATTATAACACTTTATGGGGCAAGGTGACCAAAAAATTGGTTGTTTTAGCACAGTTTTTATTTATTTCTTTTTACAGCATTCACCTGGGGGGTTCGGTCAAATGACATTTTTATAGAGCAGATTGTTACGGATGTGGCGATACCTAATATGTATACGTTTTCTTTTTTATTAAAGTTTTGCACAATAATAGCATTTTTGAAACAAAAAAATTATGTTTTAATGTTTCCATGTTCTGAGAGCTATAGTTTTTTAGAGATTTTCTTATGTAGGGGCTCATTTTTTGCGTGATGAGGTGACTGTTTTATTGGTACCATTTTGTGGGACATACGCCTTTTTGATCACTTGGTGTTGCACTTTTTGTGATGTAAGGTGACAAAAATAGCTTTTTTTGACAGTTATTAACATTTTTTTATGGTGTTTATTGGACTGGGTCGATTATGTGATATAGTTATAGAGACGACAATCACGGACGCGGCAATACCAAATATGTCTATTTTATTTTTTCTATTTTTAACTTTTTTTATTCCTTACTTCCTTACTAATTTTTATATGTGAAACCTTTTTAATTTTTTTATTTTTTTAACACTTTATTTTTTTATTTTACACTTTTCGTCCCCCATAAGGTCATACAAGACTTCTGGGGGATATTTACTTCACTTTTTCTTTTTTTTTTTCCACTGTTTTTTTTTTTCACATAGTAGCCCCAGTTATAGGAGAAATACACCCCCCCCCCCCCAGAGAGGCTGTACAGCACAATACAGCCTCAGAGCAGGGCTGATCGAGGTCTCTGAAAGACCTCACACAGCTCCTGCGCTCTCCAGTCCCGGCGGACACATGACCGCCGGGCCGGACAAGGAAGCGCATAACGCTTCCTGCTCTGCATACACAGCGCTTTGTGAGTGCTGTGTATGCAGCGATCCAGAAGGCAGGGACAGTTCCCAGGCTGTCACTGACAGCGGGCAACCCGATCAGCAGCTGCACGATTAGCGTGCAGCTGTAGTTTCTGAACTGACGTTCTGGAACGTCCATTCAGAAATAGAGAATTACCTCCCGGATGTTTATAGTCAACGTGCGGATGGGAGGTGGTTAAAAGGTAAAAGGAGAAGGGTATAAAATAATTTCCAAGGTATTAGATATACCATGGAGCACAGTGAAGTCATGATCAAGTGGAGAAAATATGGCACAACAGTGACATAGAAACAGAATGTGTCGGCAGATAAGAACCATTTGGCCCATCTAGTCTGCCCAATATACTGAATACTATGAATATCCCTTGGCACTATCTTATATGAAGGATGGCCGTATGCCTATCCCATGCATGCTTGAACTCCTTCACTGTATTTGCAGCTACCACTTCTGCAGGAAGGCTATTCCATGCATCCACTACTCTCTCAGTAAAGTAATACATCCTGATATTACTTTTAAACCTTTGCCCCTCTAATTTAAAACTATGTCCTCTTGTAGCAGTTTTTCTTCTTTTAAATATTCTCTCCTCTTTTACCTTGTTGATTCCCTTTATGTATTTAAAAGTTTCTATCATATCCCCTCTGTCTCGTCTTTCTTCCAAGCTATACACGTTAAGGTCCTTTAATCTTTCCTGGTAAGTTTTATCCTGCAATCCATGTACTAATTTAGTAGCTTTTCTCTGAACACTCTACAAAGTATCAATATCCTTCTGGAGATATGGTCTCCAGTACTGAGCACAAAACTCCAAATGAGGTCTCACTAGTGCTCTGTAGAGTGGCATGAGCACCTCCCTCTTTCTACTGGTAATGCCTCTCTCTATATACCCAAGCATTCTGCTAGCATTTCCTGCTACTCTATGACATTGTCTGCCTACCTTTAAGTCTTCTGAAATAATGACCCCTCAATCCCTTTCCTCAGAAACTGAGTTTAGGACTGTAGCACTGATTTTATATTCTGCTCTTGAGTTTTTACGCCCCAGGTGCATTATATAGCACTTTTCAACATAAAATTTTAGTTGCCAGATATTTGACCATTCCTCTAGTTTCCCTAAATCCTTTTCCATTTGGTGTATCCCTCCAGGAACACCAACCGTGTTACAAATCTTTGTGTCATCAGCAAAAGGACACACCTTACCATCGAGGCCTTCTGATATTTCGCTGATAAAGATGTTAAACAATATGGGTCCCAGAACAGATCCCTGAGGTACCCCACTGGTAACAAGACCATGGTCTGATTATAGTCCATTGACTACAACCCTCTGTTGTCTGTCCCTGAGCCACTGCCTAATCCATTCAACAATATGGGAGTCCAAGCACAAAGACTGCAATTTATTAATAAGCCTTCTATGTGGGACAGTATTAAAATCCTTACTAAAGTCTAGATAAGCGATGCCTACTGCACCTCCGCCATCTATTATTTTAGTCACCCAATTAAAAAAATCAATAAGATTAGTTTGACATGATCTCCCTGAAGTAAACCCATGCTGTTTTTCATCTTTCAATCCATTGTATTTTAGATGTTCCACAATCCTCTCTTTAACTATGGTTTCCATTAATTTCCCCACTATTGATGTCAGGCTTACTGGCCTATAGTTGCCCGATTCCTCCCTACTACCTTTCTCGTGAATGGGCACAACATTTGCTAATTTCCAATCTTCTGGGATGACTCCTGTTACCAGTGATTGGTTAAATAAATATGTTAATGGTTTTGCTAGTTCACCGCTAAGCTCTTTTAATAGCTTTGGGTGTATCCCATCAGGCCCCAGTGACTTATTTGTATTAATTTTAGACAGCTGACTTAGAACCTCTTCCTTTGTAAAGACATATGCATCAAAAGATTTATTAGTCTTCCTTCCTAACTAAGGTCCTTTTCCTTCATTTTCCTTTGTAAAAACTGAACAGAAGTATTCATTGAGGCAGTCAGCCAGTTCATTATCTTCTTCCATAAACCTTCCTTTTTTGTTTTTAATTTGTTAATTCCTTGTTTTAGTTTCCTTTTTTCATTTATGTATCTGAAGAATATCTTATCGCCTTTTTTCAATGACTGAGCTAATTTTTCTTCTGCCTATGCTTTAGAAGCTCTTATAACTTGTTTGGCCTCTCTCTGCCTAATCTTATAAATTTGCCTGTCATTCTTTTTTTTATTTTATAATTGCTAAATGCTATCTTTTAGTTTGTAATGATTTTGGCCACTTCTGTTGAGTTCCACAGTGGTCTCTTCTTTTTTTTGCTTTTACTGACAAGCCTAATGCAATTATCTGTTGCCTTCAATAGTGCCACTTTTGAAGTAGTCCCATTTCTACTGGACTCCATTGAAACTGTTCCAATCTTATAGCGACTCGTATACCACTAATCTAATTTGAGAAAAGTACGTTTTTCTAAAATCTAAAACTTTTGTTTTTGTGTGGTGTGACTCCGTCACTGTTCTTATAGTAAACCACACTGAATGGTGATCACTAGATCCCTAGCTTTCCCCTACAGTAATATCAGATACCAAATTCCCATTTGTGGATACTAAATCTAAAATGGCCTCCTTCTGGGTTGGCTCCTCAACTACTTGCTGTAGAGATAATCCCAGTAGGGAATTTAGAATATCTGTACTCCTGGCAGAACTAGCTATTTTGGTTTTCCAGTTTACATCAGGAAGATTAAAGTCTCCCCTAATGATAAATTCCCCTTTCAATGTCATTTTAGCTATTTCCTCAACTAGTAGATTTTCTAATTCTTTGACTTGGCTAGGTGGTCTATATATCACACCTACACGAGTTACCTTATGATTATCAAGCTGCAAGATAACCCAAACTGACTCTAAATTGGTCTCGCTAACTTGTATTAAATAATATTTTATGCTATCTTTCACATACAGGGCCATCCCTCCCCTTTCTTGCCTTCTCTGTCTTTGCTATATAGAGAGAACCCTGGTATTGTTATATCCCAGTCATTACCCCCCATTGAACCATGTCTCAGTAAGTTCTACCAATAACTGGACGACCCTCCAAAATTGATGAAAAGACGAGAAGAAAACTGGTTTGGCCTACACCAACATTAAAGGAGCTGCAGGAATATCTGGCAAGTACTGGCTATGTGGTACATGTGACAACAATCTCCCGTATTTAAGCATGTGGGAAAAGGTGTTATAGTCTGATGAAACCAAGGTAGAACTTTTTTGCCATAATTCAACACTAAAAACAACAAATCACCAAAAGAACACCATACGCACAGTGAAGCATGGTGGCGGCAGCAACATTCTTTGGGGCTGTTTTACTTAAAATGAAACTGGAGAATTATTTAAGCTAGAAGGAATTATGAACAGTGCCAAATACCAGTCAATATTGGCATAAAGCCTTCAGGCTTCTGCTAGAAAGCTGAACATAAAGAGGAACTTCATCTTTCAGCATGACAACGACCCAAAGCATACATCCAAATCAACCAAGGAATGGCTTCACCAGAAGAAGATTAAAGTTTTGTAATGGCCCAGCCAGAGCCCAGACCTGAATCCGATTGAAAATTTGTGGGGTGATCTGACAAGGGCTGTGCACAGGAGATGCCCTCGCAATCTGTCAAATTTGGAATGTTTTTGCAAAGAAGAGTGGGCAAATCTTGCCAAGTCAAAATGTGCTATGCTGATAGACTCATACCCAAAAAGACTGAGTGTTGTAATATAATCAAAAGGTGCTTCAACAAAGTATTAGTTTAAGGGTGTGCACACTTATGCAACCATATTATTTTATTTTTATATTGTATCTTCCCTTTACCTAAAAGATTTCAGTTTGTTTTTTAATAGAGTTGTACAGTTTATAGGTCACATTAAAAGTAGAAAAAGTTCGGAAATGATTTATCTTTGTCTTTTTTTTTTACATTACAGAAATCTGACATTTTAACAGGGGTGTGTAGACTTTTTATATCCACTGTATTTGTATAGGTTAATCATGTCCCCCCTTAGACGTCTCTTCTCAAGACTCAAAAAATGTAATTCTTTTAATCTTTCTTCATTACTAAGACCCTCCAGGCCCCTTATCAGTTTAGTCCCACTCCTCTGCACTTTTTCTAGCTGCAGAGCGTACTTTCTATGGACTGGTGCCCAGAACTGAACTGCATATTCCAGATAAGACCGTACCAACGCTTTGTAAAGTGGTAGTATTACATCCCTGCCCCTTAAGTCCATGCCTTGTTTAATGCATGACAATATCCCGGTGGCCTTAGAAGCAGCTGATTAACATTGCATGCTGTTATTTAATCTACCCTCTACAAGGACATCCAAATCCTTCTCTATAAGTGACTTTCCCAGTGTTACATCCCCTAGGACATATGAAGCACAGAGATTATTACTACCAAGATGCATAACTTTACATTTATCCACATTGAACCTCATTTGCCAAGTTGATGCCCCATCACTCAGAGTGTTCAAGTCAGTTTGTATTTTATGGACAATTTCCATAGACTGCATTGTACTACATAGCTTAGTGTCATCTGTAAAAATAGAAATGGTGCTATTAATCCAATCCTCAATATTATTAATAAATAAATAAATAAAATAACAGAGGGCCCAGCACTGAACCTTGGGGTACACCACTTATAACCCGGGACCATTCTGAATAGGAATCATCAACCACAACTCTCTGGACACGGTTTTCAATCCTATTACAAACTATACTTTCCAAGCCTATATACCTTATTTTACCTATTAAACATGTATAAGGGACAGTATCAAAAGCCTTTGCAAAATCCAGAAACACTACATCCACAGCTGCCCTTCTGTCCAGGCTTCTACTCACCTCCTCATAAAAACAAATCTGGTTAGATTGAACACTTTTGTCCTTAGAAACCCATGTTGGTTATCACTTATATTATTATTTAAAGTCACATATTCCTGTATACAGTCCCTTAAGAGTGCTTCAAAAAATTTCCCTTAACAGAAGTTAAACTAATTGGTCTATAATTACCTGTGGAGGACCTAGATCCTTTTTTGAATATGGGTACCACATTTGCCTTGCGCCAATCACTTGGCACTGTACCAGTAGCTAGAATATCTATAAAAATTATTAGGGGCACATGAATGATCGAACTGAGTTCTTTAAGAACTCTTGGGTGTAATCTATCTGGACCTAGAGCCTTGTTCACATTTATCTTATTTAACTTAGCTTTGACCATATCTACAGTTAGCCAATTGAGTATATACTACATTTGCCTTAAAATATATTAGTCTTAGTAGGGGAAGGCTATAAAGAACATCTCTTGCTCTGGATTAGTTAACATATTCATGTATTACATGGGCAGCCTATTAATATAAATAACATAGCTTAATACTGTACAATGTGTTTTCCACTGTGGTGGTGTAGCAGAGGTAGTAAACGTCTGCTGCCAAGTTCCCCCATAAAATACAAATGATTGCTGGTGTCTCAGTAGTGGGATACCCTAAAAAAAAAAAGTTCACTGTAAAACCATGTAAGATAAAAAATACTATCTGCTTTGATCTAAAGAAACCATAAAAATTAGAATAAAGTTGAAAATGTATTTCTGTATCTTACTATCTTAAAGCAATAATTATGCCTTTATTTACATTAAAGGGGTTGTCCCACAAAAAATATTCTGCAGTTTTCAAACCAGCACCTGGATCTGAATACTTTTGTAATTACATGTAATTAAAAATGTATATATCTACTGTGTTATTAAAAAAAATATTTCTGTATAGTGTCATTTAATTTCTTATTTCTTTGATCGGCTCATTAAGAAGATCGCACATGCTCAGTTTTATCTTTCAACTGCCTCTTGAGCTGTGATAGGGAGAGCATGGACACGCCTCCTGAGCTGCAGCAGAAAAGACACTCCCCTTGACCTATCAGCTTGATATAAGTATAGCAGAGCAATGAATGGGGAGATCTCTGGATCTATTTAAGGTACAGGGCTGGTTCTAGCTTTGTTAGGGTACTTTCACACTAGCGGCAAGGAACTCCGGCTGTTACTGCGGGTGAACAGCCATGTCGTAGTTTTATTCAGGCCACCTCTCGGCATGTTGGCTGTGTGCTCAGGTGCTTGAGGGCTCGGGCCGAACATATTGGGATGTTCAGGTGCTCGATAATGGAAGTCGATGGGAGAACCCGAGCATTAAGCCAGGTACCCCCTGCTCTGAAGAGGGGAGGGTGCCTGCATTATAGGAAAATGTCAAAAATGGATGGAAACATTCAGATGTCTGGCCTATCAACTTTCGATGTCATTGTCAGCGCAATCCATTGTGACTACGGGTAACGTAGTGTTTGATTCCGGAGAGCGAGCCTGAGAAGCGGCTACGGCTACCATATCCAAGCAAGGCAGCATGCTTGCAAATTACCTATTTGGTATAATTAGGTAAGGGCCTGCAGGTGACGTGACCCTGTAAAAGATTTATGATGTGGGCCTGCTGGTGAGGTGACCCAGTAAGAAATTATATACGAGGTCCTGCAGGTAAGCTGACCCTCTAAAAATAAAAATTTTTATGCGAGGGCCTTCGGGAGAACTAACCCTGTAAAAAATTTTGGATGAAGGCCTGCTGGTGAGCTGACCCTCTAAATAATTAAATGCAAGGGTCTTTAGGTGAGCTGACCCTGTAAAAGAATTTTGGATGAAGACCTGCTGGTGAGCTGACCCTCTAATAAATTAAATGTGAAGGCCTTCAGGTGAACTGACCCTGTAAAAAAAAATTGGATAAAGGCCTGCTGATGAGCTGACGCTCTAAAAAATTAAATGCGAGGGCCTTTAGTTGAGCTGACACTGTAAAAGATTTGGGGTGCAGGCCTGCTGGTGAGCTGACCCAGTAAAATATTGTAGGTCAAGGCCTGCTGGTGAGCTGACCCTATACATATTTTTATGCGAGGGCCTTCAGGTGAGTTGACCCTGTAAAATATTTGAGGTGCCGGCCTGCTGGTGAGCTGACCCAGTAAAAGATTGTAGGTGAAGACCTGCTGGTGAGCTGACCCTATAAAAAATTAAATGCAAGGGCCCTCAGATGATCTGACCCTGTAAAAGATTTTATGTGCGGGCCTGCTGGTGAGCTGACCCTGTAAAAGATTGTAGGTGAAGGCCTGCTGGTGAGCTGACCCTATAAAAAATTTAATGTGATTGCCTTCAGGTGAGCTGACCCTGTAAAAGATTGTAGGTGTAAGCCTACTGGTGAGATGACCCTCTAAAAGATTAAATGCGAGGGCCTGCAGCTGAGCTGACCCCAAAAATATATTTGAAGGGCATATATGCGGGGGCATTATATGTAATAAATAAGCATGTTAATATGATGGAAGAGGAGGAGGAGGATGAGAAAAGGAAGATTCAACCATATACCCATGTTTGTGGTGGAAGGGGTGCATGGGAATACAGTGTATTCAGTACATTAGAAACAACACATTTAAAGTGCCTTTATGTTCAGCAGCTTTCATCTGGTGGAGTTGACAGGCGGATACGCTTATCTGTAATAATGCCACCAGCAGCACTACATTCCAGCTCAGACATAACACTGGCGCCAGGGCAGGCCACCACCTCCAAAGCATATAACGCCAGTTCATGCAACGTGTCCAGCTTAGACATCCAGTAGTTGTAAGGCACTGAGGGATCATTGAGGACGCTAATACAGTGTGCTATGTACTCCTTCACCATCTTCCAAATTTTTTCTCTCCTTGTGACAGTAGGCCGCGCATCATGGTGAGGGTGCTGGCGGGGTTTCATGAAACTGTCCCAGGCTTTGGAGAGTGTTGCCCTGCCTCTGTTGGAACTCATTCTGTGTGTTCCTCTTGTCTCCCCTCCTTGGTTGGCCAAGAAACGACGGACTCTGCCGCCAGCGTTTTCAGATGGAAATTATTGGAGCAATTTATCAACAAGGATCTTCTGGTATTGCACCATTTTGCTCATCCTCTCCACCACAGGAGTGAGAGATGAGAAGTTCTCTTTGTAGCTGGGGTCCAGAAGGGTGAACAGCCAGTAATCCGTGTTGTCTAAAATGTGTATAACGCGAGGTTAGTGGGAAAGGCAGCCTAACATGAAGTCAGCCATGTGTGCCAGAGTACCAACAGCCTAGACTTAGTTGTCGTCACCAGAAGGATCACTCTCAATCTCTTCATACTCTTCCTCCTCTTCTGGCCACCCACACTGAACAGATGGAATTAAACTTCCATTGGTACTACCCTCTATAGCGGAGGCAACAGTCTCCTGCTCCTCCTCCTCTTCATCGTCCAATTCCCGCTGAGAAGACAAAATGACGGTGGTCTGGCTATCACCCTGTGTAATGTCTTGTCCCATTTCCACCTCTTCCACATGAAAAGCGTCGTCCTAAATTGTGAGCAGCATGCGTTTTATTAGGCACAGAAGTGGGATCGTTACGCTGTGTTATCGCTGCTCACCATCTGTGTTGATTCCTCAAAGTTTCTTAAAACCTCACAGAGGTCAGACATCCATGCCCACTTCTCGCTTGTGAATAGCGGAATCTAACTGGAAAGGCGACGACCATGTTGCCGCTGGTATTCCACTACTGCCATCTGCTGCACACAAAGCCTGGCCAACATGTTGAGCGTGGAGTTCAAGTGCTGCTGCAGTGTTGACAGAACGGCTGAAGCTGAAGGTGACTTGCAGAAATGTGCACACTGGCGGCGCACCTTCACCAGTAGCTCAGGCAAATTGTGGTAGGTTTTTATAAACCGCTGAACCACAAGGTTGAAGACATGTGCAAGCCATGAGATGTGTCTAAGCTTGCCGAGCTCCAAAGTCACCAACAAGTTACGGCCATTATCAAACACAATCATGCCTGGTTCTAGGTTGAGTGGAGAGAGCCACAGCTCAGTCTGGTCTCTTATCCCCTGCCACAGCTCTGCGGCAGTTTGCTGTTTGTCCCGTAAGCATATCAGCTTCAGCAAGGCCTGTTGCTGCTTCCCTACTGCAGTGCTACACTGCTTCCAGCTACCGACTGATGACTGACTGTTGCTGCACATAGATAATTCGGAGGTAAAAGTGGAGGAGGAGAAGTGGGTGTTGGAGCCACTAATGTAGATGCTGGCGAAAACCCAGATCTATGTAGGGTCCGCAATCCTGTGCCATCCCAGGGTACGACTCACTCCCGGCCTCCACAACATTCACCCAGTGTGCCTTCAGGCAAATGTGGCATCCCTGGCTGAATGCACTTGTCCATGTGTCCATGGTTAATTGGACCTTCCCAGTAACTGCATTGGTTAGGTCACGTGTGATGTTACGGGACACATGTTGGTGTAAGGCGGGCATGGCACACTATGAAAAATAGTGGCGGCTGTGGACTGCGTGATGGCCGTCGACATCAGGCTGCGGAAGGCCTCAGTGTCCACTAGCCAAAATGGCAACATTTCCAGGGCCAGTAATTTGGAAAGTTGCGCATTTAGTGCTACGGCCTGTTGGTGGGTGCCTGGGTATATTTGGTTGCGTTCAAAGGCCTGGGGTAAGGAAATTTGGACACTGCAGTGGGACACAGAAGTGGATGTGGTCACTGATGGTGCTTGCGAAGGTCCAGGTGCAGGGTGGGAGGCATCCGGGCCTGTGCCTTCGACAGGGGATTGGCCATCACGTAACATAAGGGAAGAGGAGGCAGTAGTGTGACCCGCAGACACAGATTGTGGACCCAGGCGTTCGTTCCACTTATTACAGTGCTTGGATGCCATGTGGTGGATCATGCTGGTGGTGGTGAAGGTGCTAGTGTTAATGCCCCGGCTCATTTTCATATGACACAGGTTGCAAACTACTATTCTTTTGATGTCCGCACTTTCTTCAAAAAAGCACCAGACTGCGGAACATCTACCCCTTGGCAAGGAAGATTTCTGCAAGGGTGTGCTCCATGGAACAGTTGTGAGCCTGTTTGGTGTGTCCCGCCTTGAGCCTTTTGCCACCACACTGCCTCTTCCTGCCTGTTGAGGTGCTGCAGATCCCTCCCCCTCTGTACTGCTCTCCTCGCTCGGCTTGCCACCTCCCCAGGTTGGGTCAGTGATCTCATTGTCCACCACATCCTCTTCCACTTCCTCATTCTGATCATCCTCCTGATTTGTTGACCGAACCACAACCTCAATGATTGCCAACTGTGTCTCATCCTCTTTATCAACCTCGTGATACAGTAATTGCAGTTGACTCATTGGCAACTGTGTCTCATCATCATCCAACTCATTAAACACTAATTGCCGTTCACCACCGTCATCTTCTTCTGACTGTGGATGCTATAGAGTTTGGGAATCAGTGCACAAGATCTCCTCATGTCCCTCTTCAAGCGGACTTAGTGAGAGGCCCAAATCAAGGAATGGCAATGAAAAGAGCTCTTCAGAATATCCGAGTGTGGGATCACTTGTTTGCCAAGACATCTCCAACTGGAAGCATTATCTGCTGCAATCCAACCGACCACCTGCTCGCACTGGGCTGAATTCAAGAGTGGTGTCCTACACCGCCCTGCAAACTGGGACATAAAGGTAGAAATCCTAGATGATTGTTTTTCCTGTGCTGTGGTAGCAGGCACTGTTTCTCCGCGCCCAGGGCCACGGCCTCTGCGTGCACCATCAGCATCACGTCCACTTCTCCATCCCTTACTATTCACCTTCTTCATTTTAAATGTAATATATTGTTGAAAGATGATGAAACATACAGTAGCGCAGGATTTGGAAGTGTATGTGCAAAAAAAAATTACATCAGTATTTGTGATGAGGAAACGTTATACAGGACAGGTACAACAGGTAATGTCACAGTTCACAGTGTCTACGGAAAAACTGCACTGGAAGTCACTGATATTTTAGGGCTGCACGCACTTTAAGGAGGAGATGTGGCGTGGATAATTTAACAGTCCACAGCAGACAGCGTCTATGGAAAAAGTGTACTGGATGTGCCGAACTGCTGTTTGGCTCGAGCATCGCTATGGCTACTAGCATTACAGTGATGGTAGTACTTACCTGCATGTTCATTGGATGCTTAGCAGTCGTGAAACTTCTGGGGCAGGGCTAGGTGGATGGCCCTGGGAAACCCTGCTAACAGAGTCATCAAAAAGCAGAAGAGACTGTTGCATGACTTGGGGCTCAGACTGCTTGACTGATTTTCAAGGGGGTGAGGTGAAAGACTGATGGACACCGGCTGCAGGTGCCAACTGTGGTCTTTCAGCAGGAGACTGGGTGGGAGACAATGTGAAGGAATTGGATCCACTGTCAGCAACCCAATCTACCATCGCCTGTACTTGTTCAGGCCTCACCATTGGTAGAGCAGCATTAGGCCCGACCAAAAACCTCGTGCGTGTGCGTGTAGCTGGCACAGATCAACCACATCCTCTCCCTGCAACAGGAGCTTCAACAGCAGCACCACAACCTGGGCCACATCCCTTATTTGACGCTCTCCTCATATTTTTTGAATTTAGGATCTTGCCCTAAATGGGTTTTTAATTAATAGTAGAATAGAACGAAAGTATGTAAAGGGAGTATCTCACAGGGCCTGAACCAGTGTAGGCCTGAAGTAAATATATCTTTGCACAAAATGGCTGTATTTCAAATGGCTGTATTTCAAATGCCTGATTCAAACCACTGTATGTAGAGGGGATATCTCACACGGCCTGAACCAGTGTAGGCCTGAATTCAATATTGGTGCACCAAATGGCAGTATTTAAAATCTCTGAATGTAACCCAAATGTATTAAGTGTATATCTCTCAATGACATCTGCATCAAAGGCTACCAACTACATTTTTTGTGCCCAAACGAGTGTTTGTTTAACAACTGAATTTGACAGCAGTATATAAGCCTGTAATTTCAGATGTGCTGATGCTGCTAGGCCTGAAAATAGTGTTTTTTATCAAAAAAGTGTGTTTTTCAAACCTCAAAAAATTATGGGTGTATGTCTCCCTTAAATTGCACACTGACTAATACAGATGTTGTAGATTGCCAAAACAGTCTTTTTTTGCTAACAGAATATGAATGCTGTATATATTAAACTTTAATTTAACATTTGCAGATCTAGAAAATACTGTTTTTTTGGGGGGAAAAAAGTGTTTTTCAAACCCCAGAAAACGATGGGTGTATTTCTAGCTTAAATTGCACACTGCCTAATACAGATGTTGTAGATTGCCCAAAAAGTCTTTTTTGCTAACATTATATGAATGTTGTATATATTAAACGTGAATTTAACACTTGCAGCTCTGGAAAATACTGTTTTTTGAAAAGAAAACTGTGTTTTTCAAACCCCAGAAAATGATGGGTGTATTTCTACCTTAAATTGCACACTGACTAATCCAGATGTTCACATGGTCTGGTGTGGGTGTGACTCGCGGCCTGGCTTCATTCACATAGTACTACCGCAGTATACATGCTGGGCATTTGTGGGAAGCTTGGCTGCGAGTTGAATTATATCACCGCCAGACCGTGTTCACACCATAGTTAGAGCAGCGGTTAGGACCCCATGCCATGCTGAGAGCCGTGACGTGGTGCATGATGGGCTCCGATATATCCATGACTGGAATATATTGGCGAAAGTCTCAGCTTTTAATACCTTTATTCATGTCTTGCCAGCATAGTCAGTGTTATATCTGTTTGGTGCATTCTCTCTTTGTGTTTCATACGATTGCTACATTTTTTGTGTAGTTTGCTCTTGTGGTGCATGTGGACCGCGCCGACATCCTCCATTGTATGCATAATTTGCTGGGGTTAGTCGATTACTGCGGTCCACATGCGGTGGGGCTGCTCCCCCAATAAAAGACACGCCACAGTGTCAGGGGTTCAGCAGCTCCTCCAGAATTGCCACTATATATTTTAATTTTTTTTGTTTTTCTCTTTCTGCCTTGTTAGATTTGAGTGTGTTTGCCTTTACTTGGCATTCAAACACTCCTTTGCACCTGGTAACCTCCATCACATGGTCTGGTGTGGGTGTGACTCGCGGCCTGGCTTCATTCACATAGTACTACCGCAGTATACATAGTATTGTCCTCACTTGTTGCAACAAGGAAGGCCAGAATAGCGTTTTGATTTACTGTTGTCTTTCTCACACAAGAGCACTTCATAGTTTTGCACTCGTTCTTGCACAGAAGAAATGTAAATGTCCTCAATAAACTACACTTTTTACACTGAAAAACAAGACAAAGAGACTATAATTGCCCTAACTTTTGCATTATAGCTCTATCCCTGTATTAGGGTAATTTTATGGAGCTGGGTGATTTTATGGTGCTGTTGCTGTGTGATGATCTCTAGAAGGGAGTATTTTATTCTTTGCCAGAAGGAAGAATTTTATACTTTGTTTTGAGTTTATGGTGCTGGGAGATTTTAGGTGCTGTTGCTGTGCAACAAACTCTGGAAGTGAGTATTTTTAAAATTGCCAGAAGTAAGTGTTTTATACTTTCATGGATTTTGATTTTATGGAACTAGGCAATTTTATGGCACTGTCGCTGTTTGACGATTTCTGGAAGGGAATGTTTTTTCTTTGCTAGTTTGCCTTTTGGCATTATATAGATTGCTTAGGAAATGTGTGAAATATTAAGTGTTTCATACTTTGCCTGAACATTTTAGGCATTCTTTATAATTCCTAGGCATTTTATACAATGAATTGCCTGTAACTTACATACCGGCAACAGTATCTCAATGGTGTAATATTGGTACTTATCCCCAATATTTTCTTCCACCTCAAGGTTAGTACAGTAGAACTTGACAATTGATGGCTCAGCAATCTGTTGCATTCATATCTCAAATATGATTTATTTATTTATTAATCCACCAAAAAATTTACCAAAGTGCATGGAATATAGCAGCTTTTTAGCTTCTACTGTTTGCACTTTTTAAGTTGAAAGCTGGTATGGTGCAAAGGACAGATAAAACCAGTGTCTAAGTAAACATAGATATATTTATTCATTAAGTTAAATGTTTATCCTCTTTTCAGAGATACAATTTTGGACACATATACTAAGTTTGTACAGACCCAGTGTTTAATAATGTGGTCCCCTAGCTTTTTCAAAGATTGCTTAATGATTTACACATTATACAAAGGATAAATAAATATATTTAATTCATACTAGCATTTCATGTTGTTCAGTTTAAGGTATTGAATTGTGTTTATCACACTCATTTATAGATATTGATTGACCATCTACAAAGTCACATAGAAGTTTTAATGTCAATCATGAACTACATATATTGCATTTGTTTTTATGCAGTGAATTTATTTTAAAAAAAAGCTACACTGTGCTCTTCCAGTGATTAGACACTTTTATATTGAAAGAAATGGAAATTCAAGTATTTGGCTCAAAAGGCATAAAAGGTAATCTATATAAGCTAAAGTGGCTGCTATTTACTGGTATGTGTGATCTTTCATTCAATTTCACTTTTTCAAACTAAAGAAATAAAGACCATAGCGAATCATTTTTAAAAGAAGTTAAATGCTATATACACCTTTGGGGACAATTTGTTGTATTATTGAATTTAACTTATTTTGAGCTAAAAATCAAGTTTTCATTTGGTCTTTATAAAAAATATGTGTACAAAGCTGAAATGCTGTAGTAGCAGCCTGTTGATTTTCTGTCTTTTCTGTCATTTGGGCAGCTGACGGGTCCTTATCTATGCTCTCTGACATTATGAACACTCACTATAGCTCAGTTCTTATCTCATTGATAAGAATGTGGCTTAAAGAAGACCTTTCACCAGAATAAAACATCTAAACTAACTATACAGACATGAAGAGCGGCGCCCAGGGATCCCCCTGCACTTACTGTTATACCTGGGCGCCGCTCCGTTCTCCCAGTATAGGCTCCGGTATCTTCATAGTTAGGCTCCACCCAGGGGAATCTGCTGGCGTCTCATTCTCCCATGCTGTAGCGCTGGCCAATCGCAGCGCTCAGCTCATAGCCTGAGAGGCTTTTTTCTCTCTCAGGCTATGAGCTGAGCGCTGCGATTGGCCAGCACTACAGCATGGGAGAATGAGACACCGGCAGATTCCCCTGGGTGGAGCCTAACTATGAAGATACCGGAGGCTATACCGGGAGAATGGAGCGGCTCCCTGGGTGGAGCCTAACTATGAAGATACCGGAGGCTATACCGGGAGAATGGAGCAGCTCCCAGGTATAACAGTAAGTGCAGGGGGATCCCTGGGCACAGCTCTGCATGTCTGTATAGTTAGTTTAGGTGTTTTATTCTGGTGAAAGGTCCCTTTAAATAAGTGTTTATGATCTCTTAGTAGTTTAGGGATAAGGTTTTTTAAATGACAAACTAAAAGTGAAAGTACCAGTCACACAGTTAAAAAAAAAAAAACTGTTAACCCTTTTATGACAGAACGGCTCAATATTTTTATAAAGGCCAATTGAAAATACGTTTTTTTTTTAGCAAATTATGAGTAAAATGCTATCAGAAACAAAAATTGCCTCTAAAGCTATACATAGGCTTTAACTAGGGTTTAGCAAACCCAAACTTTAGGATTTTTGGACCCTGGACCCAAACCCGAACATTTCCATAAAAGTTTGGATTCGGTGTTTGGCGCTTTCTTGGTGCTTTTTGAAAGGCTGCACAGCAGCCAATCAACAAGCATCATACTACTTGCCCCAAGATTCCATCACAGCCATGCCTACTAATGGCATGGCTGTGATTGGCCAGAGCAGCATGTGACGCAGGCTCTATATAAGCTTGAGTCACGTAGCGATGTACCTCACTCTGCTGTTACAAGTGTAGGGAGAGGATGCTGCTGGACTTGTGATTTCATGGAGAGAATTGAGCAAAAAGAAAATAACTTTTATAATTCGTTTAGTCAGGTGGGCGGCGGCAGCGGCAATTTTATGCATGCTCAGTGTACCAGCGCTCCATCTGAGCTTTTAGGACATTGCAAATCACCATTTTTGTGGGCAAACTACAACATCTGGATTAGTCAGTGTGCAATTTAAGGTAGAAATACACCCATTATTTTCTGGGGTTTGAAAAACAAACTTTTGTTTTAAAAAAAACCCTGTATTTTCCAGATCTGCAAGTGTTAAATTCAAGTTTAATATATGCAGCATTCATATTCTGTTAGCAAAAAAAACTTTTTGGGCAATCTACAACATATGTATTAGTCAGTGTCCAATTTAAGCTAGAAATACACCCATCATTTTCTGGGGGTTTTAAAAACACACTTTTTGACAAAAAACACTATTTTCAGGCCTTGCAGCATCAGCACATCTGAAATTACAGGCTTATATACTGCTGTCAAATTCAGTTGTTAAACAAACACTCGTTTGGGCACAAAAAATGTAGTTGGCAGCCTTTGATGCAGATGTCATTGTGAGATACACCCTTAATACATTTGGGTTACATTCAGAGATTTTAAATACTGCCATTTGGTGCACCAATATTGAATTCAGGCCTACAGAGGTTCAGGCCCTGTGAGATACCACCTCTACATACAGGGGTTTGAATTATGCATTTGAAATACAGACTTTTTGTGCAAAGATATATTTACTTCAGGTCTACACTGATTCAGGGCATGTGTGATCCCCCTTATACATACAGGGGTTTGAATTAGGCATTTGAAATACAGCCATTTTGTGCAAAGAAATCTTTACTTCAGCCCTACACTGATCCAGGGCGTGTGTGTGATCCCCATCTACATACAGGGGTTTGAATTAGGCATTCGAAATACAGCCATTTTAAATACAGCCATTTTGTGCAAAGAAATCTTTACTTCAGGCCTACATTGATTCAGGGAGTGTGTGATCACCCCAATACATACAGGGGTTTGAATAAGGCATTTGAAATACAGCCTTTTTGTGCAAAGATATATTTGCTTCAGGCCTACACTGATTCAGGGCATATGAGATCCCCCTATACATACAGGGGTTTAATTCAGCCATTTGAAATACAGCCATTTGAAATACAGCCTTTTTGTGCAAAGATATATTTACTTCAGGCCTACACTGATTCAGGGCGTGTGAGATCCCCCCTATGCATACAGGGGTTTGATTCAGCCATTTGAAATACAGCCATTTTTTGCAAAGAAATCTTTACTCCAGGGCTACACTGATTCAGGGCGTGTGTGATCCCTCCTATACATACAGGGGTTTGATTCAGCCATTTGAAATACAGCCATTTTGTGCAAAGAAATTTTTTATTCAGGCCTACACTGATTCAGGGCGTGTGAGATACCCCCTTTCCCCCACATACAGGGGTTTGATTCAGCCATTTGAAATACAGCCATTTTGTGCAAAGATATATTTACTTCAGGCCTACACTGGTTCAGACCGTGTGTGATCCCCCCCTATACATACAGGGGTTTGATTCAGCCATTTGAAATACAGCCATTTTAAATACAGCCATTTTGTGCAAAGATATATTTACTGCAGGCCTACAGAGGTTCAGGCACTCTAAGATACTACCTCTACATACAGGGCTTTGAATTAGGCATTTGAAATACAGCCATTTTGGGGAAAAAAATCTTTTATTGAGGCCTAGTCTGGTTTAGGTCGTGTGAGATACTCCCTTTACATACTGTTGTTCTATTCTACTATTAATTAAACACCTATTTAGGTCAAGATCCTAAATTAAAAAAATATGAGGAGTGTCAAATAAGGGACGTGGCCCAGGTTGTGGTGCTGCTGGTGGAGCTCCTGTTGCAGGGAGATGACGTGGTCGATCTGTGCCAGCTACACGCACAAGTGAAACCCCTTCTTCAGGTGCGAGTAGGCGACAAAACCTGCAGCGGCATTTGGTCGGGCCTAATGCTGCTCTACGAATGGTGAGGCCTAAACAAGTACAGGCGATAGTAGATTAGGTTTCTGACAGTGGATCCAGTTCCTTCACTTTGTCTCCCACCCAGTCTCCTGCTGAAAGACCACAGTTGGCACAGTTGGCACCTCTATCAGTCTTTCACCTCACCCCCTTGCAAATCAGCCAAGCAGTCTGAGCCCCAAGTCATGCAGCAGTCTCTTTTGCTGTTTGATGACTCTGTTAGCAGGGTTTCCCAGGGCCATCCAACAAGCCCTGCCCCAGAAGTGGAAGAGATTGAGTGCACCGATGCCCAACACTTATTTTTCAAGATGAGTACATGGGAGGACCATCGCAGCACGTCTCGGATGGTGACAAAACACAGGTGCCAACTGCTAGGGCTTTCGAAAGTGTGCAGACCGACAAAGAAGTCAGGGGTGAAAACTGGGTGGAAGATGATGTGGAGGACGATGAGGTCCTTGACCCCACATGGAATCAAGGTCATGCGAGTGACCGATGTAGTTCGGAGGAAGAGGCGGTGGTCGCACAGAGCCACCTGCACAGCAGAAGAGGGAGCAGGGTGCAAAAGCGGAGCGGCTGTCCTCTAGACAGTATGCCTCCTACTGCCCATCGCAGCAAGGGACCGAGCTCACCATAGCCAGCTCCAAGGAGTTCCCTTGCGTGGCAGTTCTTCAGATAATGTGCTGACGACAAGACACGAGTGGTTTGCACGCTGTGCAATCAGAGCCTAAAGCAAGGCATAAACATTCTCAACCTGTGCACAACCTGCATGACCAGGCATTTAAGTGCAAAGCACGAGTTGCAGTGGACTAGACACCTCAAAAACCAAAAAAGGTCTCTGACGCCTCCTGCTTCCTGTTCTGCTGCAGTCGCGGCCTCTTCATCCACCTCTGGAGTGATAGTGCCACCTGGCACCCCACAAACAGAGGATCTGCCAGCAACACCAACACCTGGGTCACCAAGCATCTCCACAATGTCCCACAGAAGCGTTAAGCTCTCCATATCCCAAACGCTGGAGAGGAAGAGGAAGTACCCTCCTACCCACCCGCGATCCCTAGCCCTGAATGCCAGCATTTCTAAATTACTGGCCTTTGAAATGCTTTCATTCCGTCTGGTGGAGACGGATAGTTTTAGAGGCCTTATGGCGGTGGCTGTCCCACAGTACATCTTGCCCAGCCGCCACTACTTTTTAAGGCGAGCCATCCCTTCCCTTCACAACCAATTAGGGCACAAAATCAGGTGTGCACTGCGCAACACCATCTGTGTGCAAGTGCACCTGACTACGGATACGTGTACCAGTAAGCATGGTCAGGGCCGTTATATCTCCATAACAGCACACTAGGTAAATGCAGTGACGGCTGGGCCTGTGGCGGATAGCAGTTTGGCGCATGTCCTTCCACCACAGAGGATTGCAGGGCGCTTCAGTTTGCCTACTGTTGCTTACTCCTCCTACTCCGCTTCCTCATCCTCT
Organism: Bufo gargarizans; assembly: GCF_014858855.1. NCBI lineage: Eukaryota > Metazoa > Chordata > Amphibia > Anura > Bufonidae > Bufo > Bufo gargarizans. The sequence goes on along the minus strand of NC_058081.1, from coordinate 457,288,649 downwards.
ACCAGCTCCTCATCCGGTCAGCCTAACACCTTCACCACCAACTTCAGCACAGCCAGGGGTAAACGACAGCAGGCAGTTTTAAAACTTATCTGTTTGGGGGACAAACCCCACACCGCGTAGGAGCTGTGGACGGGCCTTGAACAACAGACCAATGAGTAGTTTGTGCCAGTCAGCCTCAAGTCCGACCTGGTGGTGTGCGATAATGGGTGAAATCTCGTAGCAGCTCTGGGACTAGCCGGTTTGATGCACATCCCTTGCCTGGCGCACAGGCTGAATTTGCTGGTGCAGAGATTCCCTGACATGTCAGAGCTGCTGCATAAAGTGTGGGCCGTCTGTGCGCACTTTCGGTGTTCTCACCCCGCTGCTGCTCGCCTTTTAGCGCGGAAGCGTAACTTCGGACTCCCGTTCACCACCTCATATGCGACGTGCCCACAAGGTTGAACTTCACCTTGAACATGCTGGTCAGACTGTGGGAGCAGCAGCAGGCAATAGTGGAGTTTCAGCTGCAGCACGCATGGGTGAGTCGCTTGGCGGAACAGCACCACTTCACCACCAATGACTGGGCCTCCATGCGCGACCTGTGTTCCTTGTTGCGCTCTTTTGAGTACTCCACCAACATGGCCAGTGCCGATAACGCCGTTCTCAGCGTTACTATCCCACTTCTATGCCTCCTTGAAAAAACGTTCCTGGCGATGACGGAAGAGGATGTGGCACAGGAGGAGGAGAAGGAAGAGGGATCATTTTGTAGGGTTTCCGGCCAGTCATTCCCAAGTGGCTCAGAGGGTGGGTTCCTGCACCCACAAACCCAAGGTCTCCGCAACGACTGCTGAGTTGCCCACATTCTAACTTGTGCTGATTACTGGGTGGCCACGCTGCTGGATCCCTGTTACAAGGACAACATAACATCCTTAATTCCGTCACTGGAGCGTGATCGTAAGATGCGCGAGTTCAAGCGCACACTGGTTGATGCGCTGCTGGTGGCATTTCCACCTGACAGCGGGGGCACAGTGGACGCACAAGGCAAAGGCAGAGGACAAGGAAGAGGTCGCCAACGCAGCTGGGGCACCGCCAGCACCTCAGAAGGCAGGTAGTTAGCGTGGCCGAAATGTGGAAAAGCTTTGTCAGCACGCCACAACAACCAGCACCACCAGCTGATTGCTGATAGGGAACGTCTTAGCAGGAGGCAGCATTTCACCAACATGGTGGAGCAGTATGTGTGCACACGCCTACACGTACTGAATGACGGGTCTGCCCCCTTCAACTTCTGGGTCTCCAAATTGGCCACATGGTCTGAGCTTGCCCTTTACGCCTTGGAGGCGCTGGCCTGCCCTGCAGCCAGTGAATTATCTGAACGTGTGTTTAGCATGGCAGGGGGCGTCATCACAGACAAGCGCAGCCGCCTGTCCACAGCCAACTTGGACAAGCTCACATTCATTAAAATGAACCAGGCTTGGATCCCACAAGACTTGTCTGTACCTTGTGCAGAATAGACATTTATACCACCATCAAAGATACATTCTCAAGTCAAGTGCAATGATTTTTTGTTTTATTTTTTATTTTTTTTGTCCCAATATTTTGGGGGCTACCTACCCCAATAAAAAAAAAAATAACATTGTTGGCTACCTCCTCCTCCTCCATTGCTGCCTCCACCTACAACACCACATTCACCGCCTCCCCAACCTCCGAAAAAATTCTTATTGGGTGACATTTTACCATTTTTGGCGTATACAAACTCCTGCTGTGCCTGGGTGACAGGGGCCTAAATCTCTCAAAATCGTCTGTTCTATTGCTGGGTGAAAAGAACCCACTTTTGCCATGAATGAACCCCTGCTGTGCCTGGGTGACAGGGGCTAAATCTCTCAAAATACTCTGTTCTATTGCTGGGTGACATAAACCCCCTTTTGCCGTGAATGAACCCCTGCTGTGCCTGGGTGACAGGGGCCTAAATCTCTCAAAATACTCTGTTCTATTGCTGGGTGACATGAACCACCTTTTGCCGTGAATGAACCCCTACTGTGCCTGGGTGACAGGGGCCTAAATCTCTAAAAATTGTCTGTTCTATTGCCGGGTGACAAGAACCCACTTTTGCCATGAATGAACCCCTGCTGTGTCTGGGTGACATGGGCCTAAATCTCAAAAAATCCTCTGTTCTATTGCTGGGTGACAAGATCCCCCTTTTGCCGTAAATGAACCCCTGCAGTGCCTGGGTGACATGGGCCTCGTTCTCTCAAAATCCTCTGTTCTATTGCTGGGTGACATGAACCCCCTTTTGCCATGAATGAACCCCTGCTCTGCATTGCTGACAGGGAACCAAATTTAGTGAAAACATCTGATACTGATTGGAAGATGCGCGACTACAAGCGCACGCTGATGATGGCATTCCCACCTGACAGCAGGAGCCCAGTGGAAGCACAAGGCGAAGGCAGAGGAGCAGGAAGAGGTCGCCAGCGCAGCTGGGGCACCGCCAGTACCTGAGAAGGCAGGGTTAGTGGAAAAATGTGGAAAAGCTTTGTCAGCCTTGGAGGTGCTGACCTGCCTTGCAGCCAGTGTATAGTGTGAACGTGTGTTTAGCACGGCAGAGAGCATTATGACAGGCCGCAGCCAATGTGGACAAGCTTACGTCTATTAAAATGAACCAGGCATGGATCCCACAGGACTTATCCGTACCTTGTGTAGAATAAACATTTATACCAGCCTCAACCATCCATTCTTGTACTCAAGTGCACTTATTCTTTGTTTTATTTTGTTATATGTCCCAATATTTTGGGGGATACCCCAATTTAAAATTAAAAAATAGCGCCTGTTTCTCCTTCATCATTAATATATAAGATCCTGATATATCTATATCTATGTCAATACCATAGGATTGTGTGAAGATCCTTATATTTACACTAATACATCAGGTAGCTATTTTTTTTTAAATCAGATAGTTTTTATTAAGCAGCTTTTCCAAAACTATACAAACAGTAAGTACTCCTTCTTTATAGATAGTAGTAGCTGAAGGACCCGGCTTTGCTTGGGTATATTTCATCTATTTCATTTAATGTTTGTGTGTGTCGTTAAAAGATATCAACACTATCCACTACAACAGTGACATCTGTAGAACCCCGCCCCCAAAACAGTGACCTCCACATCCCTCCACCCCTTAACACTGACCCTCCCACAGTGCCCCATCCCTTAAAATTAGACCTCCCCAGCAGCCCACCCCCTTAACTTTGACCTTTAGAGCAGCCTTCCCCTTTAACAGTGACTTTCATGGCATACCACCCCCTTGATAGTGACCTCCACAGGAGCTCGCCCACTTAACAGTGGCCTATACTGGATCTGGGGTGTGTCCTTTTAAACAGCTGACTCACTGTCTGAATGTGACCTGCAGGGAGAAAGTCACCCTCCCTCCCATCTCTGCAGCTGACAGAAGTAGAATTTTACCTTCATTTTTTAAATCCCTGTTGGCTAAGGAGTGGACGGGGTGTGGCATAACAAGAACAGGGCATGGCTTAGCGTGACCAATACGTTGATTTTTAACTTCATTTTTTCAATCACTGTCAGCTCAGGTGTGGGAGGGGGTGTGGCCTACCCAGATATGGGCGTAGCTTAGCGGGAACTAGAAGTTAATTTTTTAACTAAATTTTTTCAATCTAAGTCAGCTGAGTGGGAGGGGGGGTGGACTAACTGGACCGACTTGTCTGCTTTGAAAAGCTCCACTATTTTTTCATTACATGAGTTGTCATAAGATGTATATAATGTAATATATAAATATATAATATGAGTGAAACGAATCTCATGAAGTGGAATTCGATCCGAATTTCAGGATAAATTTGATTCTCCTAGAAACCGTATTTTCTCGTGCTTCGTGTCAGCGAATCGATTTAACCTTAAATAGTATAAAAAACGAAAAAAATCTAACTTACCTTCTCCATTTGCTCGCGACGGTCCACCAGCCTCCATCTTGCTTGAAGATCTCGGGCAAAATCTTATGCAGCACAAGATTACATTATCAAGCCGGTCAGCGTGATTGTGTCATACATCACCACGCCAGCTGGCATGATGACATAATCTTGCGCCGCATGGGATTTCGGCCAAGATCTTTAAGCAAGATGGCGGCTGCAGGCCCGTCGCGAGCAAATGGAGGTGGTCAGTTTGGTTTAATTTTTTTTAATTAATTTTACACTTCACAATCATGTATGAACGCGGCATCTAATGGGGTAGAATGATGGGGGCGGTGCTAACGCAACTCCGTGTCATTGTACCCGCTCCTTACTAAAAAATGCGCTTCGTGAAAAAAGTAATTCAGCCAAATCGAACTTGTAAGAAATTCGCTCATCTCTTTATATAAAGTCTCAGAGAAACTGAATTTTTTTCAGCATTATAGCCAGCAAAATTATAAAAAAAAAAAAAAAAATCTATGAACAGGCACCCCATCTAATCTCTACTATTTGAAATATTTGTGCTTTATTAGTAATCCAATGTATTATTTGTGCATTTTCTATAACTATAATATTGATAACCAGACTACCCGTTTTATATTTTTAGTGCAAGTTAGGAAATTAAATTTGAATGGTAATTGCTAACAAAATCCCTTTTTTCTATTTTGATACAGTTTTGATACAGCATAATTTGTTAATGAATGATGTGTTTAGAAATAATCTCCTTACAATCTACTGAGGAATCCTACTGTGTGCTTTGCATTCCTAAACCTTAAGATACTAACATTGTTAGGCTACTTTCACACTCGTGTTTTGGCTTTCTGTTTGTGAGATCCGTTCAGGGCTCTCACAAACGGTCCAAAATAGAGCAGTTTTGCCCTAATTCTTTCTGAATGAAAAAGGATCCACTCAGAATGCATTGGTTTGCCTCTGTTCAATCTCCATTCCGCTCTGGATGCAGACACCAAAAAGCTGTCTGCGGTTGTATTATTGTAACGGTTCCGTTTTTGCAGATCCATGACGGATCCGCCCAAAATGAGAGTGTGAAAGTAGCATTAGTTGGTATACAGTTATTTTTATGTACTTCTTACAGCTATTGGTTGAGCTTAATGGAACATAACATGTTTTATCCGCTTAGATTTTGATGGTCAACAGTTGATTCCAGTTACTCCTCAAAATACAATGATGGCGCATATATTACACAAAATAGTGACAGTTGTGAACCAGCACTGTGTCATGTGTCTAAGTGAACCCCTCGATCTTCACAGTACCCTGATGGTGGGGATAGACTTTCCTGAGGGAAACACCAGGTCGCTGCCTCTTGAGGAGGATTGGCACATGAGGCAGCTGGTACAGGTGGACCAGGAGGTACCTGAGCAAGGTACCAGAGGTATAGGTGTTGTCAGCAGGTTGAGTCATTACCAGGAGCAACAGTGCAGGACTGAAGGATGAGGCAGAGGCAAAGTCAAACAGGCAATAGGTTAGAACAGGTGGTACGGGTATAGGTCAGGCAATCTGGGTCAGCAACAGGAGAGGCAAGGCAAGCAGGCATGGATCAAACAGGTAGCAGAGTCCAGGAATACAAGTATAAGTCAGGAACACAGGAACACAAGCAGATATCAGGTACCTAAGCAGAACACAAGGACCTTGACAGTGAGGCATCTGGCAAGGGAGCTGAGCCACTTATATATGTGTAGGAGGGCTAGGATTGGTCAGCGAGGTAACATGACCTAACCCATAAAGTACAGGAAGTGACGAGTGCCAGCCCTTAAGGAAGTTCTGCAGGGAACAAGCAGCAAGCATGCTGTGTGTGGTCAGGGCTAAGAGAAAACTATGAAGCGGATGCAAGAACAACAGTACCTACAGACGTGGACAAAATTGTTGGTACCCTTTGGTCAATGAAAGAAAAAGTCACAATGGTCACAGAAATAACTTTAATCTGACAAAAGTAATAATAAATTAAAATTCTATAAATGTTAACCAATGAAAGTCAGACATTGTTTTTCAACCATGCTTCAACAGAATTATGTAAAAAAATAAACTCATGAAACAGGCATGGACAAAAATGATGGTACCCCTAACTTAATATTTTGTTGCGCAACCTTTTGAGGCAATCACTGCAATCAAACGCTTCCTGTAACTGTCAATGAGACATCTGCACCTCTCAGCAGGTATTTTGGCCCACTCCTCATGAGCAAACTGCTCCAGTTGTGTCCGGTTTGAAGGGTGCCTTTTCCAGACTGCATGTTTCAGCTCCTTCCAAAGATGCTCAATAGGATTGAGGTCAGGGCTCATAGAAGGCCACTTTAGAATAGTCCAATTTTTTCCTCTTAGCCATTCTTGGGTGTTTTTAGCGGTGTGTTTTGGGTCATTGTCCTGTTGCAAGACCCATGACCTGCGACTGAGACCAAGCTTTCTGACACTGGCTAGTACATTTCTCTCTAGAATTCCTTGATAGTCTTGAGATTTCATTGTACCCTGCACAGATTCAAGACACCCTGTGCCAGACGCAGCAAAGCAGCCCCAGAACATAACAGAGCCTCCTCCATGTTTCACAGTAGGGACAGTGTTCTTTTCTTGATATGCTTCATTTTTTCGTCTGTGAACATACAGCTGATGTGCCTTGGCAAAAACTTCGATTTTTGTCTCATCTGTCCACAGGACATTCTCCCAGAAGCTTTGTGGCTTGTCAACATGTAGTTTGGCATATTCCAGTCTTGCTTTTTTATGATTCGTTTTCAACAATGGTGTCCTCCTTGGTCGTCTCCCATGTAGTCCACTTTGGCTCAAACAACGACGGATGGTGCGATCTGACACTGATGTTCCTTGAGCATGAAGTTCACCTTGAATCTCTTTAGAAGTCTTTCTAGGCTCTTTTGTTACCATTCGGATTATCCGTCTCTTAGATTTGTCATCAATTTTCCTCCTGCGGCCACGTCCAGGGAGGTTGGCTACAGTCCCATGGATCTTAAACTTATGAATAATATGTGCAACTGTACTCACAGGAACATCTAGTTGCTTGGAGATGGTCTTATAGCCTTTACCTTTAACATGCTTGTCTATAATTTTCTTTCTGATCTCTTGAGACAGCTCTTTCCTTTGCTTCCTCTGGTCCATGTCGAGTGTGGTACACACCATATCACCAAACAACACAGTGATTACCTGGAGCCATATATAGGCCCAATGGCTGATTACAAGGTTGTAGACACCTGTGATGCTAATTAGTGGACACACCTTGAATTAACATGTCCCTTTGGTCACATTATGTTCTGTGTTTTCTAGGGGTACCATCATTTTTGTCCATGCCTGTTTCATGAGTTTATTTTTTTACATAATTCTGTTGAAGCATGGTTGAAAAACAATGTCTGACTTTCATTGGTTAACATTTATAGAATTTTAATTTATTATTACTTTTGTCAGATTAAAGTTATTTCTGTGACCATTGTGACTTTTTCTTTCATTGACCAAAGGGTACCAACAATTTTGTCCACGTCTGTATATATACAGAGCACAGGACTGCTGCTGTGAATGGGAAGCACCACTGAACATGCACCACTGGGACCGCGTCGGTAAGCAGGGGAACACCGGTGCACAGCAGCCGTTGTTACACAAAGCACAATTTTCTGTTAGATAGCTTTGATAAATGAGACTTATTAATAAATCATATAACACTTTTTAGAATTGAATGCACTATTTTCCATTAACAATTGATATAATGTTAAAGCATGCAGTATTTCACAATATTTTTCCTGATCTTCTATCAAGATTGTTTGCATTTCCTTTTCGTGAACTGTTCTATAAATCACATTTGTTCTTCTTTATTTCTATTTAGTATGTTGATTGTGCTCTTCTGATAAGGCTCACTGATATTTATATTCCATTTTGATGATGACTTAATTCATAAATTATAATACTGCAATAACCTCAAAACTCATACTATAAAAATAAATATACAAACAAAAAACAACCTCAGTATTCATATAAAACTTTTTTTTATTAGAATTATAGTACTATGCCATTTAAAAATAAACTACAAAATATTGTGCTTTTGTACCATTCAGCACTCATGGTCAGGCCTCCTGTATAGAAAGGTAACTTGTCAGTTAAATGTTGCTCTGAAGGGAAGATATTATCTACAAGGTAATCATCATTATGAAAATAGGTTTAACATGGATTGGCTTAAAAAATTAGATCCAGAAAACTATTCACCCATTTTATATGCAATAAAAATATATATAATATTCATATATCGGTTAGGTTGTTAATATGTGATAAAAAAAAACTCATGAAAGTGTCCTTAAATATAATATTCATTCTGCTCATAAAAAGAAAAAGAAAGAAAATAGTAAATGTAACTAATAATTTATATTATATATGCGTTAAAAAACGTTAATATGGCAGACTAACCACAAAATTAGATGTGAAAACTGTCTTCATATTAAGATTAAAAGGATTCTGTCACCAGATTTAACCCTATTAAGCTCGCTGACATTAGCGATGTGCTAATCTCAGCTAAACCTAACTAGCCTATTCCTACTTTTATCTATGCCCCTGTTAACGCCAGAAATCTTACTTTTATTATATGCTAATTAGCTGCTAGGAGCAAGGGGGCCACCACCAGAGGAGTCTGGAGTCTCTCACACCATTCAAAACACATGCGCTATTAGACAAAATGAGAGAGAAAGTGTGTGTCTGTGTGAATTAGGAGGGAGTGATGCAATAGATGCCAGATACACAATTGTTCAGCTTATAGTTTTTTTTATGTGTATGGCCAGCATTACTCTTTGGGAGATATTATAACTCCATAGCTATCCTAAGTCATAAATTATTTATTTAGTCCACCTACCTAAAATAAACCGAAATGTTGCTGTCTGGCGATTTGAAATATACTTTTTGATCACATTTGAAAGTGCTATAAAATTTTTGCTTTTATATTTTTGGAGGCTGAATAGTTTCCACTACTGCAGGTATCCCTTCACTACTATTTATGCTGTGCTGCTCACATCCCTGCATTGAATATTATATTATATAGAATGGATAGATCAAAATCAAGTATTACTTTACATAACAACTTTAAATAAACAATAAGTAGATTTTTTTTTATAATGTGAAGACCATTTTTTTTTATATATTCATATTAAGATATGTCATGTAGAAATATGATATTACTTTCATTATTTAATCATTTTCATAATTTAACATAACATTTTAATAAAAAAATACATTTTTTAATTATTATAATTTAAGATATTGTCTATCCATCTTATATTTTTAATATTTTACATATTAATATAACTATAATCTCTATATAACTAACTGTCATCATTATATCATGTTTTCAAATCTACTATAAAAGTACAGTTGGCATATGATCTTTTCAAACAGTGATCTTTGTGAGGTATTACTTTAAAATGGACCACAAAATAAACCAAACAATAATATAAGTAAAAGAAAATTAAACACAAATATCTAAATAAAAGTATAAATTTTAGATTTCTGCCATATGAGCAACAAATGTTAATACAGAGATTGATAGAAAATTTGGCATAATTGGCAAAAATATATTTATTCACATTTACTTATGTATACATTATTATATGAAAACAAGGACATATATGCTGCAAAAACATTGTAATAAGATCATAAATACATTTATTTCAATTTAATAATTTAAAAAAAAAAAATTCTCAGGAATGCAGTTCCACAATTTTACCTCTGAGCGCCGCTATTTGACCAATAAGA